>NC_047677.1:22567463-23167463 GCF_011762505.2 Arvicanthis niloticus
GCATCAACATCCACAAGCTTGATCTAGCCTCCATTCCTCTCAAATTTTAGTGAGCATATGAACCACCAGGACATCTTGTAAAAATAAATTGTGATTCAGGAGATCTGGGGTGAGCACTCGGGTGTCTGTACCTCCAGCACACAGGACTTGAGATGAAATTTTAAAATGATATGGCTAAGGGGAGAAGGGAGGGAAGTCGGAGTTGAAATCAATATCCAAGAGGCCTAAACTAGAACCCCTCACTTCTCTTTCCTGGATTCTGCTTTTATTGTGGTAATAGCAATTTACTTCATATCCATCTAATTAAGATTTGCCACCAATCATACAACCTGAAGCACAGGCTTTCCTCTCCTGTAACGGGTTTTCTGCAAGACCCCTATAAAATTAAAATAATTTTAACCTAAAGAGGAAAAAAAAAGAATATTGCTATAAAGCCAGTCAGAATTTTCTTACTTAGAAGATATATAATAGGTTTATCTCGAATGCACAAACTTCCAAGGGTCTAGTCATTAGCAATAATATCAGCAACAAAAGCAGGTTCTTTATTTATACATGCATGGTTTTATATGGAAACAAAGGGAAAAAAACCTATACTTAACTTCCCAGATTTAGAATTTTCCAGTGTCCATGCCAAGCCATTGGGCAGGGCTCCAAGAGCTCCCTGGCTGAGGCCTTTCCTTGGACACTCGATGAACTAGCAATATACTAGGCATTTTATTTTTTGATGCTGGACTATCTCTAAGTGGCCACATTCAGACTTCTACTGCTTGCATTATTGTTTGAATGTTAGCGTGTCTTTAAACACTTCTTTTCCCTCTATCCTTGATTTTTTTTTGAACGGTTCCACTTTTCTTATAAATTTCTATCACAGAAAGGCAAGGTCAAAGAAATGTGCTTAGACACAGTAAATACTTTTAATACTTCAAATCTAATGAAAGGCTCTCTGGAATGCTTAGGTTACTGCTATGTGCCTGGGATTTTATTAGCTAAGTTTTTGTAATGATGTTTAAAAAAAAAAAAAAAACAAGGTTTATTTTGGAAAAATGAACAATCTGTTAAGCTGAGTTGTGCAGTTTGCTGTGTAAGACACAGCAATTCAAAGACTGCCAGTTGTGTTGGGCCTAGAAAACTGAAGCTTGCTCATTTTGGGAATGTAACAAAGTCTCCAAGGCTTAATGTGCCATGGAGAATAACCAGAGTAAATGTGCTCATATGAAATCAAAGCTTGCTAAAGGTGATTTGCTTTTCCTGCATTGGAGTTAAACCCCCGCATACTTTGTCCCAGTGAACATAAGGACATGTGTGTTTGTAAGTGTACAAAGCATGTAATATGTGCTCTTCTTTGTGAGAACATTACAACATTGTCTGTGCATATTTCTATATACATGGTTAAGAGATATTTCAAAATATAAAGCATTAGGAAAGTCTAGAGAGATGGCTCAGTAATAAAGAGCGCTGGTTGCTCTTCCAGAGGACCTAGTTCCAATTCCTAGCACCCACATGGCAGCTCATAATGTTGGACCTAAAGATCCAAAAGAAACCTAAAGATTCCACAGAAACACCCGCAGATGGGATTCATTGCAATAACATGATAATTTTATTGATAATGATAACCAGTACACTGGGGTTCCCTTGCATGCAGGCAAGAAGAACCCCGAGTTGAAGCTAAAAGCAGCTTTTATACCATTTTTTACAGAGTTCACAAGGACAGTTAATTACTTCTTACACAGTAACCATAAAGGATTTCAAACAGCGGCTCCCAGGCCCAGTTTCTAAGTAACTCAAATTTAGACCTTATCTTTTACAACAAAGAGGGTCAGCTTAAGTGGCTTCTGTTTACCCAGGTATACTGTGTTAGGGGCTCATCTCCCTGATAAACTCCTATCTTGGGTCTTTCTTCCTGGAATGTTTGAGTCTTTGGAATGTGCTTCTCCCAGGATGTGCCTCAGGGGCAGCTAATGTTTGAGTGTAAGCTGAAACTCAAATCTAAGGATCTCTTAATTTTAAGTTCAAGCTGAGACCTGAAATTACATTCTTACATTCAAATTACATTCTTACAATAACTGTCTGTAACTCCAGTTACAAGGGATCTGACACCCTCACACAGACATGCATGCAGGCAAAACACCAATGCACATTTTTAAAGCGAAGCATGTAAAGCCTTAGGAGTATGTGTAAGCTGTGAAATAAAACCACTCTACCATTCTAGACCTACATGGATGAAAGATGGAACTGCCCCCTCTTTTTTTTCCATACTCCAATTTGTTCTGCAGCAGAGAACATTGTCAGCTTCTGGAGGTCATTTGCTGAAATTTCATTGTCTAGTTAGTCTCAGAGCCAATTAGAATTTTCCTCATGACAGAAACACTTATATAGTAGTCTATCAAAAGCAATTGTGTGTAATACATCTACCTTAAAAGACTAAGTCATCTAATGGCACAGTTGAAGGAAATGCACTCTAGTCACAATTATAAAGTGCTAGCCTTTTTACCTGCATCTATTTCCATAGTTCTTGAAGCTTATCTCCTTTGCTTCACTGCCTCAACAAATACCTACTGGGCTTCTGCAATGTAATAGACACTGGACTGCTGTTGGAAGCACAAAATTAAATCAAAGAGCAAAATATCATATATATATATATATATATATATATATATATATATATATATATATATAACACCATCACAAGCCAAATGTGCCACCAAATTAATACAAGGGTGATATTGATTGAGGTAAGGCATAAATCTGTTTGGAAGTAGTAACCTCTTTGGCTACCACTTCTCCCTCTTTGAATTCCATTTTTTTTATGATTTATTCAATGCATGGTTATCAAATATTGCCTACTAGATAAAACTCACAGTACATGTTCATTATGTAAACATAAAAAGATAGGATCTGTACTCTATGTAGAAGTTACAGACCAGCAGAAGAATAAATTATTTCTGAAACAATAACCATCTTTTTAAGACCTTGAAACAAAACTATCAAGTACTATTAAAAGCTTATAAAACTCTGTTTTATACAACAATCTTCATATTGGGGCCTAATTCAGCTTTTATTATCTCTAGAACTTGGACTAGAGTACTGAAAAAATTACTCTCAAATGAATATCTGTTGAGTCGTTAAACTCTGAATATGAGGATGGGACTGAGACATGTAAATATTTTTAGATTAAAATATTACACCAATAATCTGTAAAATTTAGAGGAAGTACATTTGTGAACAAATATAATCTACCAAAACTGAACGAAGGAATCTCTGAAAACCTGAACAGAGGAAGAATGAGGAATGGAATTAAATTGATAATAAAAAGTCTTTCCATAGAAGATCCTAGGTCCAGACAGCTTCAGCTCTGAGTTCTAAGAAACAATTTAAGAACCTATACTAGGTTGGAACACAGCACTTATCCATCGTGCAGGAGGTCATGTGTTCAATGTCCACCAATAGAAAAGCAAAATAAAAGCCTAAAGAAATTACCAGTTTATCTCAAAATATTTCAAAAATGTTACAGGAAATTACTTCCAAATTTATTCTGAGGCTAGCATTAATCTAATACCAAAACAAGTCAAGAACATAACAAAACAAGGAAACTACATGGGGTCAGTCTTTAGTTGAAGATTGGAGGGGGCGGGGATAAAGAGAGAAAGAGAGACTAAGAACAACTCCTGACATGCAATGATGCAATAATCTTAGTTAGCTAGAATATAGGCAAACAAACCACAACATGTTGTATATCAAAGAGATTACACAAACTTGCCTATCAGGATTCCTCAGGAATGTAACAAACCAATCAACAAACTTATAAACATACATTAACACAATGAAGGACAAAATCAACATCATCTCAATAGGCACAGAAACCTTGTTCAATGAATTTCAATATCCTTTCATGATTAAAATCAATGAGGTGGGTATACAAGGAACAGATACTATATGAAAAACTCCCCGGTCACAATGAATAGTGAATAGGGAAGAGCTTGAGTATGTTTTCAAAGGAACAGAAACAAGAAAATAGTGACCACATTCACCACTCTTACTTAAACATGGAATTAGAAGTCATAGACAAAGCAGTAGGACAAGAGGAAAAATTCAAAACATCTAAATGAGAAAGAAAGTAAAATTGTAACACTGCTATTTTTATACATTGAAAACCCTAAAGGTTCTGCAGAAACCTGCCAGAAACAAAGTATAAAGTCAATATTCAGTAATATTGCAAGATACAAATTCAAAATACAACATTAGCATAACTTTATACAATTTTATGCCAGGGGTGAACTTGCTGATAAGGAAATCAAAAGGGCAATCTAATCACTAGAGCTACAAAATAAATAAAAAAAGTCTTTGTCTAGCAATAAATTTTACCAAAATATTAATAGTAAAATCTGCACAATTAGAATTACAAACTACTGATGAAAGTGTTGAAGAAAACACTAGAAACAATACAAGATTCATAGATTGAAATAATCAATATTATTAAGTTTTCATATTACCTAAGAAATTTATAGGCACTTTGTCAATTTGACTAATTGTCATTTGCCTATTGTAAATTGCCAGTGGAATTCTTCAAATAGATAAGAAAACAATTAGAAAATTTACATGGAAAAACAAAAATATTCTAAGTAGCCAAAACAATCTTAATCAGAAAGAACAAAACTAAGAATATCATATCTAACTTTAGAACGTATAATAAAACTATAGTAAGCAAAGCAGTATGGCATTGGTGTAAAACAATGAAGCAGAACAGAAAGCCCAGAAAAAAATCCCTTTATTATAGCCAACTCATCTTTGATAACTTCATCAAAAGAATAAGAATAAATAAAAATTAAAATAAATATAATGTATTATATAACATATATGTACTAATGGATCAAAAACCTAAAACTTCTAGAAGAAAATCATTAGAAACTATAAATCCACCAGAAATATAAACAGAAAGGAATACTTTCATGACATCACTATTGGCAATGAATCTTTCAACAAGATTCCTAAATCAAACAACAAAAGCAAAACTAGACACATGGAATTGTATTAAACCAAGAAAAATCTTAAAGAAAATGACCAACAGAGTAGAGAGAGAACCTACAGAATGGAAGAAAATATTTCTAGCTGTTCCCTTGATAGGGGATTATTTCCAGAGTACAGCAGAAAAACCACATGAATAAATCAAGAGTAAACACTGAATAATCCAATTTAAAAATGAGTAGTTACTTGAAATTTTTATTAAGCCCTTTCTAGAAAAAAATAAGGAAATGATATGAATAGCTAGTTCTCAAAAAGATATATACAATGTTGGGGGCCGACTTTTAGCAAAAAGCAGCTATCAGCTTTACAGCCATCTTGAGCCATATACCCTGACATGAGATTTAAATTACAATAGCCTACAACAGCTGAGAACACTCAGATAATCTTGGTTTAGATACCTTGAGATTAAAGGTGTGTGAGATTAAAGGTGTGTGACTTAGAAGTATAGAGATCAGGGTTAGAGACAAGACCTAAAGGCATGATTAAAGGTGTAACTTAGAGGCGTGGCTTAGAAGTGAGACATATAAAAGGCAGAGATAGAACAGATCAGGATTCAGACATTAGGGAGACACAGCAGAGAGAAGACATTAGGGAAACGAGAGAGAGAGATTCATACACATCAGACATTAGGTAAAATCTGGCCTCACCCTCGCTCTTGCTGAACCCCCGACCTGAAGACCGGAGCGGCAGCTTGGGCCGGGATACAGTGGCCGCCCAAACGTGGGTCGGCCCGGGCCTCAACATTTTGCCTGGGCTGCAACATTTATTTTGGCCACCCCAACTTGGGGCTAGTGCGGTCCACAACAATACAAAGCCAAGAAGTATGAAAAATGTTCAACACCAGTAATGATCAGAAAGACATAAATCAAAATTCCAGTGCAGCAAAATCTCACTGAAGTTACATGGCTGAGTCAGTAAGTCAAAAAACAAATGGCACAGATGTGTCAAAAGGACATGGTAGGGCATACATTGTGTTGATAATGATTGATGAGATGTATATTATGTTGAAAAGAATGTGATGGGGTATACATTGGAAGAGTCCATGTAGACAGCAGTATGGAAATTCCACAAAAGACTAAATTTAGAGCTAGCTTGTCTACTCTCATTGCTCAAAGGTATACTACAAGAAAATCAGAGAGATCCTACATGTCTTAGGGTTTCTATTCCTGCACAAAACATCATGACCAAGAAGCAAGTTGAGGAGGAAAGGGTTTATTCAGCTTATACTTCCACACTGCTGTTCATCACCAAAGGAAGTCAGGACTGGAACTCAAGCAGGTCAGAGAGCAGGAGCTGATGCAGAGGCCATGGAGGGATGTTACTTACTGGCTTGTTTCCCTTGGCTTGCTCAGCTTGCTTTCTTATAGAACCCAAGACTACCAGCCCAGGGATGGCACCACCCACAAGGGGCCCCTCCACCTTGATAACTAATTGAGAAAATGCCTTACAGCTGGATCTCATGGAGGGATTCTCTCAACTGAAACTCCTTTCTCTGTGATAACTTTAGCTTGTGTCAAGTTAACACACAAAACCGGCAAGTACACTACACTTATTCCAGAGTTATTCCCAACAGCCACGATTTGGGACCAACACAGTGCTTATCAAGGATCATAAAACCATATGTATACAAAAGCAGACTATTCTTCAGGCACAAAAAAATAATTAAACGAACAGCAGTGTGATTAGAAGACTTTATGTTAAACACCATAAAAACAGGTAGCTCGCTGAAAGGCAATATCCCATCTTTTTGTTCAAACACAGAAGCTTAAAATGGTAGATTTTATAGAAATAGTGGGAGAGTGATCATCAGAGAAAATTAAGAGTAGGGAAAATGAAGGTTGAAAGATGGATAACAGCTGTGTCTAAGCAGGAGGAGGAGAAGTAAATGCAACGCACACCGCAGAGGTTTGACTGTGATCACAGCAATTTACTACTAGACGTTTTCCAAGAGAGCTGAAGGAATTCTGTTGTCCAAACAGAGGCACTGAAAGTGGATCGATGCTCAGGTGCTGATATTCTGGTATGGTCCTGTATGTGTGCTGGATTGTCACATTTTGCCCCATTCAGATTGTGATTATTATATAAGTGAAAATATTTTTTAAATAAAAATACTTATCTGATTTACCAGGTGTGATACATAGTATCATTGTTCAGAGTATTTCCAGTCCCCCCCCCCCCACCCTCTTTTCAAGGCAGAATTATCCATTTCTGTTTGTGAAAAAAAAAAACAAGGCCATATGATTTGCTTTGGCCAATGAAATGTAATTAGAACAAATGCCTATCACTTCCGGGTAAAAACCTTGCAGAGGAAGGGAATGTGTGCTTGAATGTGTTTCCTTTTCCTTCCGTTAATGATGGCAGCGTCCCACAGAAGAGTAATGTATTCACCTGCATCCATGATTAAGCAGAGCCTGAGAGGCCCTTCTAATAGATCAATGACCTAATCAACAAATAACCTGTTTTCAGATTTATGAGTTAATTTTGAAAGAGTTGAACTCAACACTGCTGATGACGTAGATAAGGTTAGATATCTGTCATAAGTAGGGGAAAAATAGTTTGTGATTTTAAATAAACTGGTGATTCTGGTAAGGCTAGGGTTTCTTAGATCTCTGCAAAAGGCACAAGGCACCGCTGCAAAAGGTGAAAAACCACTGCAAACCCCTAAAAGTTGGGCCTAAAATGGAATCTATTTGTCAGGAGGAAGTTCATTAGGAATTACAGAAGGATCTCATGTGATTGATTAAGAAACACTGAAAAAAAAAAGTTGCACAAAAATAGCATGTCGATGTGTCTCTAATTCATTCTGATTTTAATTACCAGATATTTCTGTGGAACTTTGGTAAGAATGAGAAAGAAGCATATTCCAGCATTATTAGGATGAGAATTATGAGTCAACTGGTAATATCTATTTTTCCTTCTCAGGGTTTCTTTTCATTAAGCAACTTTTGTTCTCTGTGTTAGACTTCTGAAAAGATCTATTAGTACTGCCCAGAATATACTTGTTATAGCAATTAATGCTTTAAAGTTGTGTTTAAACATTAGCTTGTGAATTTTATTATCTAAAATATATTTTATAAACATAGTAATTTCTGGCCAAATATAATTTTCACCAGGATTCTAACTGTGCATGACTGAGGATCAGAACTGATTCTACTAAAGCATTAATACTGTAGATCTAAAATAGACGTCATCCTTATGTGCATGAGATTTTTGTGGGGAAACACACCATACAAGACCATGTAACTGTCCCTACTAATACAGCCAAATGTGGAACCAGTTTAATTATAGAAAAACATGTACAATACTAATTTTAACTTAGGTGTGGTATAGAAATTATTAAACATTTAAAGTGACAGTTACCGTGTCACTATAATAGCATGGGAAGGAAGTAATATTTCTAGCCAGGCACAGCAGTGAATGCCTGTACTCACAACACTGAATAGCTGAAGACAGATGAATCCATAGTTCCAGGTCTTCCTTGGGGACATAGAGTTCAGGCTAATATGGTCTTCATGAGAACCTGTCTCAAAACAAAGCAAAAATGATATTGACCAGTGCTAGTTTAACATTTAGCATTATAATAAAAAATTGCTATTGCAAACGTGTTTAGACTTATTACTAGTATATTTCATGGTTTATGCCTTATATGAACTGCACTTAACCCAGCACTTAGGTGTAATTGTATTATAGTCAAAATTCTATTTTTTTTTCAATCAAATCTCCTTCTAATTTTATGCTTACAAATTTAAGAATGAAGTAAGAATTTCCATCACAGGGATTTTACATACAACAAAGCTAAGTAGAAGCGTATCTGTTCTCTTCAGCAGTGCGTCTCAGTGCCCGTTCTTAAGTGATGACAGATATCCTGAGTATGCTGGACAAATTTCAAAACAGAAAATCACAGTCAATGATTTACAAACTGTAACTGGAAATAGAAAGATGTATTGAATGTAACAGGAACAAAAATACATCAATGCATGGCAACAATGAAAAAATAAAGTTAACAGAAATCGGCATTGAAAACATTAAATCACAAAAGCACTAAACAACTAAAAGATGAGATGGAGAGCAAAGATAACTGATCACCACTTAAAAATCGTTCCAAGAAGACGACGGCCATGGCTTATTTTCTTTGTGTACAGTCCTATGTAGGAAACAATCTTTCAATGCATGCAGTAATATTTATACCGCACTTTCCCATATAATGTGTTCATAAATATTAATCAATTCCCTCCACAACGGTATGACAGAGCTAAGAATTATCCAGAGTTGACAGGATGAGCGCTTAAAATTACATTTGGGTAAGATGTCAAGGACATGAGGAAATTCCCAAGAATGCTAACAACAGAATCGAAAGACTGGGCTCCTGCTTGCCACCACAGGGGTGAAGCCGTCTGAGAATCTTCTCTGTCTTCTGTCTGTCCTCCACATTCACCCACAAGGAGCCAGGAGCAGAGCACTGGCTGCATACTAGACCGACCTCTAATCAACAGAGCTGTTGTGGAGGGTTTGTAGCATCCAGCTTCTCCTTAGGAAACAGTAACAACATTTCAAACCAACAATTCAGAGATTTAATGTACAAGGTCCTTCTCTAGATTTGCCTACGACAAATCAAGATGGAGTTTTAAAAATACCACCGCTACATTTTGAAAAAAGCAAAATCCAGAAGACTCAGGTTGACCTAAATAAACTCTTGAAGACAGGGACCTTTATTTACACGCTAGCAGGCTTACAATTTGTATGTGGCATAGTAAACAGCAGCTTGCTTACCAGAGAACAAGGGCTTTCAATATTAAAACTGGGTAAATTCCAGGCAAAGTCAGATGGCTGGCTACTGTACATAGCTCTGGGAAATGAGAAGTGTAACTATATGTGACTGATGAAATGAATCAACCAATTGTTGTGTTTTCTCAAGTATTTAGATACACATGAATCAAAATTAACTTTGAGTTAAATATTTGAAGAGATATATATATGTGTGTGTGTATATATACATATATGTGTATATATGTATATATTAGTTGATTTCATATACAAAAACTTTCTGTATGATATTAAAACTTTCATAAATTAGGGCTGTCATTCATCTCTCCACTTCCATGAGTTCTTTTTAAAAGGATCCAACCAAGTACCAAACTCATCTGATTCTATTCTTCCTGTCTCTGAGTACTTTTCTCCTTCACAGTGAGAGATTGTCTGCCTCTTACACACCAGCAGCAGCTGGTTTCTCCACTGTGAAGCAGAGTCAGCTCTGGACTGGGTCCTTTAGATGCTACCTTCCACATATCTGCTTCCTATCATTGAAGTGTTTAAGGTGTATCCTTTTGATCCTACTATCTTCAATTTCTCTTCTGCCAAAATAAAGAAAAGAATCTACGCCATAAATATCATTGTTATGATTAAGTGAGGTAGTCCTTCTAAAATGCTTTTAAAGGATGACACAACATTAGTTAATGTCTTTATTTCATCTCCTTTGAACATTCCGGGATTCTTTGGGAACTTTTCTTGGGGATCTAGATATTAGTCCTATTTTTGTTTTTGTTGTTTTGTTTTGTTTTGTTTGGAACAGTTTCTCTGTGTAGCCCTGGCTGTCCTGGAACTCACTCTGTAGACCAGGCTGGCCTTGAACTCAGAAATCTGCCTGCCTCTGCCTCCCAAGTTTTGGGATTAAAGGCATAAGCCACCACTGCCCAGCCTAGATATTAGTCTTTTGTTCTACCTTTAACAATTAAAGAAGTGCCCCCACCTTCCGATAAAAAGAAAAAAAAAAGTACAATGATATTAGTATCGTTTGCCAGCTCTCTCTTTACTTCTGAGTCTTAGGAAGACTCATTTATGACATAGGAATAATAATCTCAAATATTTTGAAATATTTATTCTTGTATATGTGTGTTTTGATTGCATATATGTGTGTGCATTACATATGTGCATTATGCATGTGCTTGCTGTCCGTAGAAGCCAGAAGAATGTGTCAGAGTCCCTGGAACTGGAGTCACAGACAGTTGTAAGCTGCCATGTGGGTGCTAAGAACTGAGCCCAGGTTCTAGGAACTGAGCCCAGATGCTAGGAACTGAGCCCAGGTTCTGTACAAGAACAACAAGACACTTAATTACTGAGCCATCTTTCCAATCTCAATAATCTCAAATATTTTAAGTAAAATACATTGCATTAGCCATTTTTCTATTGCTATGACAAAACACTGTGACCCAGGTAACCTGTGGAAGAATGAGTTAATTTAGGCTTACAATTACAGAGGGAGACTGAAATGCTACACACAAGATAGTTATTGACAGCCAGGCTGATCAAGCCAATTACGTGTTTTAAGTCTTTTGTATTGACGGCCAGACACAGAGTGAGTGGGCTTGTGTCTCTGAAAAGTCTCAAGCTCAGATTTTAAAGGCAAAAGCCACAAAGCCCATAATTTACATCAAAGTTAGATGAGGGTCAAAGTAACCTTGAAGTGTTCATTCCTGGTAGAATAATTATTTTAGACATAACATGACATGCCAATTATTTTCAACATAAGTTTTTTATTTATTTTAGATTAATTACTTTGGTTAGTACATCTGGATCAGGGTCAAGGCCATGGAAATCTCAACTGTGTTGCCAAGACAACCATGACCACGGGGGGGGGGGGGGGGGGGGGCAAGGGGATAGTCCTGAGAACTGTCTAAGCAAACACAAAATGGAGTTGGAATGAGATGATATTGTATTAGTCATTTCAGGCCATCTGAGGTGATGATGTCAAAGACAGTATGGAGCAGGAAGCAGGCATGTTGTCAGGAACAGCAAGCTGGGAGCTCACGTCTTAAGCAACAAGCACAAAGCAGAGAGAGAAAGCTAGGAGTCTTTAAAGTTTCAAAGCCTCCAGCTTCAACGAGGCCACACCTCCTAACTATCCTCAAACAGGACGGGCTGGGGACTAACTGCTCACACACCCCTGAGACTTTGGCGGCCATTTCTAATTTAGACTACTACAAGTGTATTTATCGCTCTTTACCAATTTTGTAGTTGTTGTTGTTGTTGTTGATGATGATGATGATGATAATGATGGTGGTGGTGATGACGATGATTTGTTTGTTTTGGAGCAGGGTCTCTCACTGAACATGGAGCTCACTTGGAGTCCAGCAAGACTAGAGGGTCAATGGGTCCAAGAGATCCTCGTCTCTACCTCCCCAAATCGATTCGATGAATGCTCTACAGACCTTTTCCAATACACATAAGGGAGATATACGTTCAAGCATACATACGCGTATGTAATTTTAGATTTAAACATGCAAATACTCCTTTTTCTTTTGGGGTTACAGGCATAGACTAGCACGCCCAGTTTCTTCTGTGGGTGCTGGGAATCCAGTGTCAGAGTCTCGTGCTTTCATAGCAAGCACGTTAACAAATGAGCCAGCTTCCCAGATTTTAAATCAACTCTCACCTGTTTTTCTCTGCCTACTGTAGTACTGTGATCTGGCTACAAAAATGGCCACAGGAAAGGCAGCATTTATACTTTGTTGCCCTGGGAGTTTTATATAAATTACAATACTACTATTACTAACAATAATAATGACCATAAAATGTCTTTTACTTTTCTGGCTATTTCCATCTGAACTTCTCATTAAAAAAAAAAAAAAAAAAAAAAAAAAAAGATGTTGGGAGGATCAAGAAACGGAGGGTCATGCTAATGTAAATTAATTTTAATATGTTGCATCTGTGCTTTTAAAAACTTATCTCAGGCTGGAGAGATGGCTCAGTCTCACAACCAAAAATAAAAATAAAAAACTTTATCTCCGGATTGGTATACTTTCTAGTCACTCAAGGATAATTCCAAACCGTCCATATGTTCCCATTTTCTACCACAAAAGAAATGAAAACAAGAATTTTAGGTGATTTCCACATTTACATTAAGGTAGTTCATACAAAAGTAAAGGCAACTTAACATCCCATTTTCTGTGTTTTAGTGTGAAGCACTGTGGCTCACCTTATCATAAGACAGAGAACCAAGGCTGAGGCTTTGATTAATCTAGGACTCAAGATTCAAGGTAAGGAATATTCCAAGGTGCCTCATGTAGGAAAAAGCTTTAAGTCTCTAGGCTACTCTTGGTAAACATATTTCCCCTGGAGCTCTCTTGTGTCCTTAAACCTCAGAGTTCCCAGTCTCCATGGATTACCAGGGTTGCTTTTCTCTTTGTGAAGACTACCCAGTTCTTCATCATACTCCGTAGGGAACATAGCAGTTCAGCCCAGTAGCTTACCACCCAAGTCATTCACCCTAAAGTTGATGTGGGTGTTTGGTTTTTTTGTTTGTTTTCTTTTTTAAAGAGGAAAAAGAGGTTAGGAAAAAATATAGAAATTAAGGATCTATCAATGAAGTGATTTATAATGATATCCATGAATATTTAAAAAATGAGAACATAATAGCAGTGAAAAATGATTTTTCAAGGTAAGAATCATGGTATTACAGACATCACTGGCTTCAAAGAATTGTTGAATACTTAAAAATATGGAAAAATAAAAGAATATAAAGATAAATTGGTTTTGATACTATGGAGGGAGTAGAAATAGGAATGTTGATGTTTACATTGCTTATCTGGGTTATTTCCAGTGGGTAAAATGAAAGGAACTAAGAGGTAAGAATATTGGAGTCATCAAAAATGAAGAGATATGTGAAGTAGAATGATGGCTAGTTTTAAATATCAACTTACCAGGACTCAGAATCAACTACGAAGAGAGCCTCAATTAAGGGTTTGTCTAGATTACAGTTTGTGGGTATGTCTGTGAGAAATAGATTTCAGTATAGGTTAATGTAGGAAGGTCCACTGTGGGTGGTACCATTCTCTAGGCAGTAGATTTTATATATAAGACAGGAAAAAACCAGATGATAGCTAGAAGCAAGTGGCATCTAGGCAGTAGATTTTATATATAAGACAGGAAAAAACCAGATGATAGCTAGAAGCAAGTGGCAAACAGGTAGCATGGGAGCATTTAATTTTTCTCTGCTCTAGACTGTAAATGTTAAGTGCTTAATCCATGCCTTGATTTCTCCTCAATGATAGACCATAGTCTGGAATTACGAGCTAAATTTATTTACTGTCTAAGTTGGTTTTGGTTGCGGTGTTTTGTCATAGCAACAGAAATGAAACTAAAACAGATTATTTAAAATTATAGTGAAAAGAAGCAGAAATCTTCATTGAAGGGGATATTTGAAGACCTGAAAGAGACTGAGGTAAATTGATGAATATGCAACACACATACATGTGCACATATGCACATGCACACACACACACATGTACACATGTACACACATATCCACAGTCAAGGGCAGAAAGAAATGAAATGCACCCATGCTGCCTGTTTGCCAATTGCTTCTAGCTCTCATCTGGCTTTTCCTGTCTCACATAAGATCTACTGCGTAGGGAATGGTGGTGCCCACAATGGATGTTTTTACATCAACCTATACTGAAGACAATTTCCCACAGACACACATACACACATCAAAAGAAAAAGAAGTATTTGCATGTTCAACTTTTTAAAAAATGTCTGTATTTGCCTCTTTTGTATTAGGAAAGTCTAAAGTTCATTCATCCAATTGTCAGCAATAGTTACCACTGAAAGCAAGAATGATAAATGTGTAAAATAGTGAAAGAGGATTTTCATATTCATTTTCTTTTCTCTTTCTGTGTCTTATGAAATGCCTGATTATGCATAAACAAGTTTAAAAAGAAAGCTCAAATTAAAAAGTAGAAAAGCTTTGCAGAAAGTATCAGACATTTAGACTCAGAGTAGAACTCAGTTCATCGGTATATTTTGCATATTTTCCATGTTGTAGTAATGTAGTAATAAAGTCATTGTCTAATTAATGTTCTTTACTAAATTATTTGTTTGTATTTATGTGTACAGGTGTATCGCCTGCCTTATGCCTGTGCACCAGGTATGTAGTACCCAGGCTAACCAGGAGAGATCACTGGATCCCCTGGACTGGAGTTGCAGATGGTGGTGAGACCCCATGTGGGTGCTGGGAATTGAACCAAGGTTCTTTTGAAGAGCAGCCAATGCTCTTAACTGCTGAGCCATCTCTCCAGCTTCTTCAAATGTTCTTAATATGATTTCTTCCATATGAAAAGAGCTCAATAATCTTTATTATTACTCTTCTCATTGATGAGCTCCATTATAACCACTGGGACTTTCTTTGCTGTCCCAGCATTGAATAAAGACACAGAGACATATATTTATCTATGACTGCTTGGACGTATAGCTTAAGCTTGTTCCCAACTTGCTCAGAAATTAATTAATCCATTTGTACTAATCTAAGTTCTGCCACGTGGCTCATTAGTTACCTCTCCTTCAGTCCTGGCCTGCTTCTTCCACCGCATCTGGCTGGCATATTCTCCCATCCCTGACCTTGCCCAGAGATACTATCTCTGCTGGAAGTCCTGCCTAGTCTCTCCTCCTTTGCTATAGGCCCTCAGCTTTTTTATTAAAACAATCAGGAGGTGAGTTTACAAAATATGAGACAGGTGCTGAGAAATTGGAATAACAATACCAAAGACCCGGTCTGCATTCAGCTTTCTGCCCCCACCCCATCCCACACGGAAATCAGCATTTGAATAAGAAGACAATCTTTACACAGTACACAAAAAGATCACCCTAACACACCACCTCCATGCATTGCGCTGTGTTTGTGGGAATGTGTGTGTCATGGAGAGAAGAGCGAAGAACACAAATGAACACAGGAATTCTGTAGCTCTTAGATGTGTTCCTTAGCATGATCTCAAATTTGATGGGAAAGGGAAAACAAGTGAACATATTTGTATTTATATTTCTAAAACATGACTAGAAATTCTGCATGTATTGATGCCAGCTGTAAATAGTTTTTATTCAACCATTCTCTTCAAAAGCTAGCTCATGATCAAATGAAGATTTTTTTTGCATTTTTTTTTTTTTTTTTTTGGTTTTTTGAGACAGGGTTTCTCTGTGTCCTGGCTGTCCTGGCACTCACTCTGTAGACCAGGCTGGCCTCGAAATCCGCCTGCCTCTGCCTCCCAAGTGCTGGGATTAAAGGCGTGCACCACCACCGCCCGGCTTTGCATATGTTTTTAACAACAAGAATAAATTACTGAAGTACAAAAGGACTATTAGGAAGAGTCTTTGTATGCAATGAAGAAAGTTTAACCAGATCCTATCATCCACACAGGGGCAAAATGCATTCAAAGAAACTAATGGAACACTATGATACATGATAAAATATATAAGCCTAAATTCATAAAATATTTATTTTTCCTATGATAAGCACTATTTTAAAATTAAATGAATTATTGTGTTCCAAATATGTTAGCACCAGCCCTCTTACTATTACCTACGTGAGTTCTTGATGTTAAATGAATAGTTACTAGCTGGTGCACTTATACTAGTACTTAACAGAATGAAAAATTAATGGTTGTCAAAACACTGCCTGCTTTATGGCTCTAAGCAATTAAAATCCTTGTTGTCTATGACAGGTAATCCCCAATTGATTACTGGAAACACAGATTTTGGAGCTTCTGTAAAATATGGTTTCTCTTACCCTAAGTAATGGCTTTTTTTTTTTTTTTTTTTTTTTTTTTTTTTTTTTTTTTTTTTTTTTTTTTTTTGCGGCCATTCTAGACTCACAATGGATAAGACAGAAATGAAGAAATGGCCATTATTCCATCCAGTGAGCAGCACGAACCAGGCTGTACAGCTAGTCAATGAAGTACAAAAATGAATGTGGCAAAGTACCTAGATCAAAATAACTTACAGCTGGTAGAGAAGAAAGCTATCACAAAAATAGGGTGTAACAACTTAGAAGTCGGGACATCTTCGGGCTCCCACAGCTAGACCTGACTCTTAAGCCTAAGAGTAACATGAGAGATGAAACAAATAGACAAGAGATGGGATTGGCTGTGAAGACCATGTAACATTCAGCATAGATGACTGGCCAGGTTGGTTGGTTCTTCTATTTTAGTTATTTGAATATATGTATCCATTTGTTCATGTGCACATGTGTTACGTGGGAGTTTGGGATCTGAACATGGGCCCTCATGCTTGACTGGCTGCCATTTCCTCCAGTGAGCCAGCTCCACAGCCTCTTTCTCTGTATATTTTATGTGCAATATTTTAATAGGTTTGTCAACATTACATAGCCTTTTCTCCTTGAACTACAGGCTCTCCTGTGGAAGCTGCCACACTGCCTGGTGTTATATTCTAGTAGCACATAATAGGGATACGGTAAATATCTGCTTATATGAATAAAAAGTTAGAACTCAAGAATTTACCACTAATTAAAAAGAAGAGAGGCTCCCCTGCCACCATGCCACTACAATGTGCACGTAGGTGGTGGTCAGATAGGACAGAAGGAGAAGCAAAACAGTTTGAGCCTTATGAAGAGAGATGGAACTGGAGACTAAAGGTGGGAGAGGAATAGCCTGATGTGAGAAGCCTGTCCTGTCACAGTGAAGTCCCAGCTCATGTTCCCACTGAGGGCCATGTCTCAATCTGTGACCTTGTCACAGAAGGAGTCTGTGTGAATGTCTGTGGCTCATACTATTTAGGACCATTTAGACATTCTGGTCTGGGCCACTGCCTAGAACCATGTTGATGTCCAAGGGCTGTACAGAGCTTGTCCTGCCCCTTACAGCGTGCAGTATTCTAGAGAGGTAGCCCTGCCCACCCCTCCACAGCTGCAGCACTAGGAAGAATGGACCCTACCTCTCTCCTGGGCAGCATAGTAGAGCTGGTCCTGGCACAGGGATACTGCAGGTGAACAAGCTCCAAGGGCATGAGCTTGGAAGAGCTGCCCCTGCCACTTGCTATGAGGTAGCATAGGCTTGGGTGAGATGTCTTCCTCCTCTTAACCCTTTGCCACCTTCAGCAAGTGAGAGAGCTGGCCCTAAGGTCATGAAAGCTGGAGAGCTGTCCCTGCCTCTCACCAGCTTCCGTACACAGGCGTGCAAGTCTGCGCCTTCCCTGGTAGCACAGTTTAACTGATCCTGATGGTAAAGGTGTGGGGAGCCATCCCTGAGGGTGTGAGAGTGGGAGAACTGGCTCTGCTCCTTGTTAGCTGCAACACTGTGTGAGCTAGCTGGGCAGTGCAGGGTTGGCTGGCTGCCCAATTCAGCTACTATCCAGGCAAGATCCAGGGCTTTGAGTTGGCCCACTGCAATATCTACCTCATCTATGAACTGCTGGAGCCTGTGAAGGGGTGGATCCTACAGATCCAAATCTGCAGGATCTCCATGATGTAGGGCAACAGGAAGCTATCTGAGAGGAGTCCCAGTGAGGATCAAGTACTGATGGTGCAGCAGAAGCCAAAGGCCTGGAATTAGACCAATGACTCATTGCAGTGAACATTTGCAAGTAAAGATGTGTAGACTAAAGGGTGTACTATGGGAAACACCAATGACACACTACAACTTCTACAATGAGATTTTTCTTTAATTTTTAAATGTCTATTTTGTTTTATTTTTGTTTTTTTTTATTTTCTTCTGTAGGGAGGGACGTTGCAAAGGTGGAAGGTAGTTATAAAGAGACAGGGAAATGAGTGGGTTTGCGGTGCATGATGTGAAACAATCAATAAAAAGTTAAAATTTTAAATAAAATAAAAAGAACAGAAAAATAAGCAATGGGTTCAATGAAGGATTTCAGCCAGTGTGTCCTGTCAATACTCAGTTACATTTATGATAAGATATATATTGACCCCTTTCCTGGGGTCTAAACAGGATGACCTGAACTCCAGAAGCCTTGGTTGTCCCAACTAGCTGGGCCAGGTTTTCTCTTTGCCCTACCGTATTAAATAAACACTACGAGTTTCAATGTACCCATGACATGAAGATATTTGGACAGCAGTGGCTGAAACATTTGTGGTCTCTTCCATTAAGTTTATTACTTTCTATTTAGAGAGAGAATACAGACAAGACCACAGATGGACAAAAGGAAAGGACCGGATGAATAGTGGGCTGCAAACAGACTGACCAACAGATGGAGACACACCAATCCCAGATAGATTCTCAGTGAAATAATGTTTCGTAAACTATGTTAAAGTGATTAAGGTTTACAAGAATGGCTGGTATAGCAGATGGCACCGGGGACCCATCCTCAACCTTTCAGCCCAGTTCTGATTTCAGCCAATTCATAGCATACTGGCAGTAAACCCACTTCAATAGATGTCTGATTCTTCATCTTGGTGCCCAGGGGCTAACTCTGAGGCCAAAAGAACCCAAGGTTACATACAGCCTGCAAAGCTGTAACTCCCAGTCAAGACAGAAAAGGAGCCAGTAGAGAAAAGCCTTTCTCCCTTCCAGCAATGGTTCTGAGGGCTTTTCTGTATTTCATGGGACATCCTAGCAGTACTGAGCCATTGCTATCTAGGGTGATCTTATACCGTGTTTGCTGTCATTTTTCTCTCTCCCTCTAATTGTTGCTAAGTTCTGTGATCATTTCCAGATACATCATCCATGTCCATATCTCCTTTCCAAGATGTATGAATGAAAATGAAGCAAACCTCGGAGAAACTTTTAAGTATAAACATTATGGAAACTTGTGTAAAGGAGACTTGAGAACTGAGCACCTGGGTTCATGATGATGGGGCAAAAGTCTTAGAATCAGCTAACTCTAGAAGAGAACATTGTATCCAAGAGCTTTGTCTTAGGGTTTCCGGACAAAATAACCAAAGTAACTCTTATAAAAGGGAAACATTGAATTGGGGCTGGCTTACAGTTTCAGAGATTCAGTCCATTATCAGCATGGCAGAAAGCATGGCAGTGTGTGCTGGAGACACGGTGCTGGAGAAGGAACTGAGTGTTCTACATCTTGATCTGAAGGCAGCCAGGAGAAGCCTGATTTCTGCAGGCAGCTAGGAGGAAGGTCTCTTCCACTTTGGGTGAAGCTTAAGCATAGGCCCTCAAAGTCCACCCCCACAGAGACACACTTCCTCCAACAAGGCCATACCTATTCCAAAAAGGCCTCCCAGTAGTGCCACTTCCCATGGACCAAGCATATTCAAACCACCATAAGCTTCCTTTTTCCCATAACACAAACTCTCCACCCATTCCTGAAGGACAAAGGAATTAGAAACAAATGTTATAAACCATCACAGCAGCATTCCTGTTTTGTTTCAGGAGACCATGCAAGTTGTACGCGTGCCATAGCCATAAGCATTCCACATGGGTTATGACGTCAAACCCAGTGTTTACTAACATCCTTCAGACAGTGGTTCAGCTCTCCTCCTAGCCAAGGCAGCTCTAAGAGTTCAATTCTCAGCTCTAGCTAACATGGTAGGTAGGATCTGTGTGCTCAAGTAGGCAAAGCAAGGGGTAATGCTCGACAATTTCAGAAAAGGTTTATGAATAAATGACTGATGGATCCTTTAATGAATGACTGATCCTTTAAATGAATTATTAATGGCTCCTTTAATGTGGCTTGCTCTCTATCATGCCTTCAGTCACTTAAGTTATGAAATTTGACTTCCTGCTCTGGAGTCAAGAAGGTACAGACTCAAGACTGAGATGTAAGAAACCACTTTATAGCAGGTTTTTAAAATATGTTCATTTTGGGTTACCCTTGTAGGCATAAATTTTTTTGCAACCTACTTTTAATAAGGGTTCAACTTCTCCTCTAGCCCACGACAGTGGAAGAGAAAAGTTATTAGGATGTGGGGGAAGTGGACCTGTTCTGCAATAGTTCTTTGGGGTCGAGCTCCATCTTCTTTGGCAGCAGTTCAGTCCCGTAGCAAACACCAAATACAACTCAGAAGCAGCAGACCAGTCCTCTAGGCAGGCAGATGCCACACATGAATCAGCAGCTGCAGTCCAGTCCTCTCAGCAGGCAGACACCAGGCATGAATCAATGAGGTGAGCCTTACGTGAGGTGCTGAAGTTGCAAGCTGCCCCAGGGACCTCACAAGCAGTTCTTGGGTGAGTTTCTCTCAATGGCAGCGTTACCACAAGCTGAGCTCAACAACACTATGTAAGGTGAACCAATATATACATGTTGCTAGTAAAGAATACCGAGGCAGAGAAACCAAACCAATGATCAGTGCTCCTTTCCCACTGTCTGTGGGGTCATATTTATATTCCATCACAGGTCCTTTCCTGTGTTTACTATATGAAAACATCCTTTAACCTGTGTCTATGTCAGGAAAACATTCTTTCCTGTGTCTGCTTCAGCAAGACATCTTTTCACCTGTGTGCCCCAGCAAAACATCACTTGATATAACTAACTTTCAAAAGAAACTAGAAGTTTCCACTTCAGACTCTAAACTTGAAATCACTTAAAAATTTGAAAAAAATTTAAACCAAGACCTCATTGGGAGAAGAGGAATGTAGAGCCATGATGTAAGAGCCATCTCAGTCTCTGGTGTTTTCTTTGCTACTGTTATCACCAGAGTGCTCATCCGACTCCAAAACCATCTCAGAAATCTCCCACAACCCCTAAGGAGTGCCAGTCTTACATAGAAAGGCTGGGTGTGTTCCCATCATGTTTTGGTTTATATTCTTCCTGTGGTATATAATACTGAACAATTCAGTGAGCTCTTTGTACCACCCAGCAAACAGCAGTAGTATTTTCTCAGCCTAGTCCTCAAAGGGAGATTTCCTGTAACAAAAGGAGCGATGATTTTTGTTAAGTTGAGAGAATGGGCTCAACTCACAGTAGACAGAGTCTTGAAGGCTGTATTGGTTAGCAAGGCTTTAATGGAAAAAAAAACAAAAACAAAAACACTACCAATGAGGCAACATTTAAAAATGTGTTTAAAAACAAAACACATTTTTTAATGCTTCTGGAGAGGGAAAGTCAAAGTGTCAGTCTGTTCTGTTTCTTCTGAGGCCCACCCAACTGACAAATGTCACTTGCCTGTGTCTTCTGATCTAACTTTGTCTTCCTTTCCTGGCTGTGTCTTCATGCGATCTTTCCCTGTATATGCCTGGTGTGTCTTTATATGTCTAAGTTTCATCTTGTAAGGATACTAACCAGAGTAGATTTGAGACTATCTTAAGCCCTCATTTTAGTCTAACCACATCCTCAAAGGCTTTTTATCTCCAATTGTAGTCACCTGACGAACCCATAAAGGTTAGGGTTTCAATACATAAAACAATTTAGCTCCTAGCCATTGGGGGCTAATGAGATGGACCATCGCTTACCAATAAAGCCTGGTGAACTGAGTTCAAGCCCCCATACCCAAGCAAACACTATGAAGTTGTCCCCAAACCTTCACATTCATCATACACACTTACACACACTCACACATCAAACCAAAAAAACATAGAGTCCAGAGAAATGGTCCGTGGGAGGACAGGCTAAGAGCACTTGCTGCTCTTCCAGAGAACTCAAGTTCAGTTCTTAGCACCTATATTTAACAGGTCACAAACATCTATATAACTAACTCCAGCTCCAAGGATCTGATGTCCTTTTCTGATCTTCAAGGGCACCTGCACTTACATACACATACTCACATGCAGATACATACACAGACACATAATTAAAAATAAATCTTAAAAAATTAAAAAAAAAAAAAAACAACTTTTCAGCCAAAAACTTGATTATGAAATGGACTGGAGCTACCAGATTCTGTAAATAATAGCACAAAATAATGATTTTAATTGAAAGTTCAAGAATACAATAGGTATTTTTTTAGTATTAGTATACCCTATGGAATGTTTGATTGAGACAAATATAATTAGGAATGATATATCTGATCTAGTAATACAATCTCAGTTAAACAGGCTACACTCTGCCCATGTAAGGATTCCCCTACGTGAGAAACAATGCCTTCCACGTGAGTTTGGGAGCCCAAAGCAGAAAGAATTTGATCTTTATTTGTTTGGGGAATCTAAGAGGAGGTACCCTTCCACAGAGTCCTGTGACAACAAGGAACGTGATTAGACTATGAACCCAGTGTCTGAGAATGAACCTGCCTGCTGTGGTCAGCCTACCATAGCCTTTCCTTTGTCTTTCTCTACCTCCATGTTTCCAAAGCTGATGGTTTGCTTTAACTATGCAATAGAGAGGCTCAGAGGTTGGCTGAGGATGGCGTGGCATGCCTAACATGCTCTTTTGAGAGTAAACTAAACTTTTTTCTCTGATAATACCATAACAAGAGGTGGTTTGCAGTTTACACACCAGGGATTTCTACTGATGGCCAGCCTGGCCAACAGCAATGAATAAACCCAGGACATGTACTGTTCAGTAAGAGCCACATGCATGGTCATCATCAACCTTTCCCAGAGTCAATGAAGAGATCTCATTAGCTCTCATGCAATCCAGAAGCTTCACATCTGACAAAGAAGCCAGAAGTATTGTGAAGTTGCTGTCAGTTCAAAGGACACAGAGTTCGAACTGAACTGAGTTCACGTTGAGTTTACTGACATGTCTTTTCAAACTTTACTGCTAGTAAATCAAGATTCTGCACAATGTTGTGTAAGTTGGTCACTTGAACCTACAAGTAAAATTTAATATTTACCTTTTTGCCGATTGGCACACTCTTTGGGATCCTTTTGACCCACAGTTCTATCTTTTAATGTTTTATCTCTCTCCTCGAAATAGGCTCATTTCATATTTTAAACACCACCATCAAAAGTAAGTACAAACACGAAAACCTCAGTGAAATTTCTAAGTAAGTTTTTCTTTTTGTTACAATATCAGAACCAGAGTCTCCAGGATGAAATGTTTTTTAATTAAGAAATGTTAAGATCTAAAGCTCACAAAAGAAAATAAATGTACATAAACATTTAGAAACAAATAAACAGTCCCGTGTAGAGCTAGTGCCACCTAATGGCTTTATCTAGTATTACAAGCATGCTTTTTCTACTTAGCTAAATAGCTAATATTTAGATGCCATAAAGATTAAGAATTAATTGTAAATTTTATCATTCTTTCTAAATAAAGATTGTTGCTACAGTTCAATCAAGATATGTGTGACAGAGAATATGTGGGTTAGCTGAGGGTGTATAAAATGTTGAATGTTCCATTGGTTAATTAGGAGTACCAAGAAAAAGTACATTTTAAATTAATGAAAGAAAGACCATGTACTTCTCTGTGTAAAACCATACTGGGACAAATTATGTTTGCTGTTTATATGTTTTAAAAGTTGTAGAATCATAAATGGTCATTTAATGAGTTTTTTCATAACCCAAATCAAGCTAATTAATCAGTTAGTATTTAAGTAAATAATAAGTAAAAACCATAGACCACAGTGCCCAAGTAATACTTTTACTAACAGGCTGGATGGGGCATGAGGCTTTAATTAAAAGCCCACAATTCCAGCACTAAAAATCAGGCAGGAAGATTATCCATCTGAGACCGTCTTTAGCTACATAGCAAGGCAGTGTCAGAAGAGAGGAGAGGAACAAGTTTTAATGATGAAATTCAACTCCAGAGTATCAGCAATATTACAACCTATTTCTGACACTTTCTACATTATTATGTAACTGTAGTTACAAAACTCAGTAAGTGGCATAGTTTTAAAAGTACCTAGATTTATAAAAATTAACCAATGACAAAGTTCCTTTTCTTTGTGGATCTTGGAAATGGCAAACAATGCTCATTACACTTAACACATCAATATTGATTAGAGACCAATCTGATTATTGACTGGCTTTGTCTAGTTAGGCTGTCTTCAGAAACCCACAGGCTAGGCCACTCCTAACAACAGAGTATTTCTTCGTAGATTTATAGGTAACCTGTAAGACAAAGAAGCCATCAAAGTTGGTTCCCACACAAGCTTATCTCCTACGCTTATAGGCTGGCTCTGATTAGTTTCTCACATGGCCTTTATTCTGTGTTTGAAATCTCTGATATCACTTCATATTCTTGCAGGACAATAAGCCTATCTGACAAGTGACCTACACCCATGACCTTATGACCTTATTTAACAAAATCACCTCCCCATAAGGCAGTCTCTAAATGCAGTCATGTTACATGACAGGGCTCCAACATACGACTTGGAAGAGACAGAATTCACTCTTTAACACTGATATTCAACATGTTATTCAGGGAAACAATTCGTATATGTGGTGGTGAATCTTGATCGTCACCGTGTCAGGACCAGGCATTACCTAGGAAACAAACCTCTGAGCTTGTCTTCAGGGTGTTTCCAGAGAGGTTTAAATGAGACAGAAAGCCCCTCCCTGAATGTGCATGTTATCATCCCATAAGTTATGGTTGTGGAGAGGAGAAAAAGAAGAGATGCGCGTACCAGCATTCATCTCTTTCTGCTTCCACACTGCAGATGCAATGTGACCAGCTGCTTCACTTCTGCCATCCAGGCTGTATCTATCTGCTCTGCCACCGTGCAACCACCCCTGTGATGCACTGTACCCTTAAACTGCGAGCCTTGGTAATGGGTCACTTGTATCACAGCAATGGGGAGAAGTAACTAAGCAAGAGACTTAACTGTTAGTTGGTAACAGGGAATCTGTGTTATTTGTGTGAAAGTTTAATGTGTAAGAAGAGGAAGTGTCTTTATTTAAAAACAATAAGTTTCATGAACCAGAGCATTTGTCTTTAAGGCCAGTGTTCTGCAGAGAATAGAACAAAAGAAAGAAGACACGTTCTTAGAGAGAAGGCGGGATGAGGTTTGAGACAAGGGACAGCAAAAGGTGGGTGGGGCTCAAGAAACTGAATAACTGAAAAAATTCCCTTCCCAGTGAAATGGCTCTCTGGGCAGACATGAGAAAAATAATAAATAAAATACTGGCTGATCAGTAAGAATTGGACGGACTACTGTTGATCAGGTCTAATGGCCAACTCCAGCCTGCAGCCACCTGGTTACAAATGGGGACAACCCCCACACCCTTTTTGAGAACAATAACTTATTTTCCCTCCTCCTCTGAAAAATTTTCTACCCCTGGTTCAGAACACCCAAGGGAGTTTGTAAAGGGAAGTTTCTGAAACATAATCAAGAAACAAACCTCCTAAACACTCCTGGCCATGATTACTGACCACAGTTAGAGAATCTCTAAAGTGCCTGTTAACACAAATATCCCCCAACACACACTCACACACACACACACACTCACACACACAGTCTCTTCTGGGGAGACCTGTGGCCTTCAAGATTAAACTAAAACGGAAGTCAGATTTGGAAGGCCTTTTTAGATTCACAGAAGAATTATGGAGGTCAGTGCTTCCACTAAAACTAATGAAGGAATGTTTGTTGATAAGAACAAGGGACAGAAGTTAGTCAAGCAAAGATCTCAAAAGACTTTTGTCCCTAGCCAGGTGTAAAAATGTCTTTGATTCTGTTCTACACAGAGGCCAGAAATGCACAAGGGACTTCTGGTTCCTGTTCTGTCACCCCTCTGTACTATGTGGATGAGCTCCACTGCCTGGGCACTGTAAATGATGGTGTAACTGGAACTGAGGAGCACCTGGATAGGTGTGGGGGAGGGGCAAATGCACTGAGCAATGGCCTTCCCAGGCCAGCTTCAACTTCTGCCAATAGACCTATAAGAATTCCCTTGTTGGTGCTCCATCCAGGGACTCACTCAAGCTACACAGGGACTGTGCCTTCTTTTATCTTAAGCTCCCATCTACAGTTCTGGATTAAAACTCCTTTCTCGACTTCTCAAGTCACCCTCTTATCTCCTTTCCTTGAATTTGAGAGACAAGAACCCAGAGCTACTAATTCAGTGAAAGTTTTGTTTAATAGTGACCTTGTGACACAATAATTCTTGAGCTAAAACCCTTATTTTTTTATTTCATATATATATACATATATATACATATATATACATATATACATATATATACATATATACATATATATACATATATACATACATATATGTACATATATACATAAATATACATATATACATATATACACACATGTATACATATACACATATACACATATGCATGTATATATACATATATGTATATACATATATATGCATATTATATATACATATATGTGATATATATGTATATATTATATATACATACATATGCACACATGTATATATGTACATATATGATGATGATGAGTACACGGTATCTGTCTTCAAACATACCAGAAGAGGTCATTGGATCTTAACCGCTCTTAACTGATGATCTATCTCTCCAGACCAAGTTAAAGCCCTTCTGAAGCTAGGATGACCTAGCCTACTCAAGGACCTTGCTTTTACACTCATGGACCCCACAGTTTCCTGTATCAGTGTGAGCTACAAAAAAATCCTGCCTTTTCTCTTCACGAACAGTAAAGAAGGTAGGATCTCAGTGATCTTTAAGCTCTGATTAGTGACACAATCAATTTTCTAGAGGACTTTATCCTGTTCCTATTCCAGATTTGTTTGAGACTCATTATGACAAAAAATTTGTCAATATGTTTTCAAACGAGTCCTCTAGGTACTATAAGGAAGCACCCTAACGAACTGAATTATCCACTGAACGGTAATTAACAGATTTTCATTGGTCTACTTGCCTTCTAAGAGTTCGTATCTGGAAGGGTTAAGTGGGATTTTCAACTACTTACATCATTATGTCATTTCAATTGTTCTTTCTCATTAAACAAAGCGTTCTTTGAAATTTAGAGTAACAGTATGAAGATAATTTATTTGTATTTTCTCTTTTAAATGGAGAAGTAGTATGAGATAAAAATCTTAATATGCTGTTTTTCTTTTTCACACACAGAGGCTGGAAGTTAAATGGCTCTGACATCCTTTGTCCCAACTGTACTGAGTTTTCTGAATCTAAAATAGTATAATCCTTAATCAAGCAAATCATCATTCATATCACTCTGTACTTCCTGCTTGCAAAAGCTTTGGATAATATATTCCATTCGTCTATAGCATTTTTGATGTCTTCATAGAGAAGCTCAATTAAAAGCAGGATAATCAAATAACCGCCATTCCCTGTTGACAACCGGACTATATCTGAAATGAACTACAATCCAGAATTAGAGGGCTCACCTGTGATCCAGATCTTGAGGCTGGAAGACACAAGTTTCTGACCTGGATTTTGGCATGGAGATCTTGAGGCATAGTGGCCATGAAAAGCCCAGACAACACACTTTTAATATCAGGAGACTGGCCGGGCGGTGGTGGCGCATGCCTTTAATCCCAGCACTTGGGAGGCAGAGGCAGGTGGATTTCTGAGTTCGAGGCCAGCCTGGTCTACAGAGTGAGTTCCAGGACAGCCAGGGCTACACAGAGAAACCCTGTCTCGAAAAACCAATAAAATAAAATAATATCAGGAGACTGAAACAAGGAGATATCTGAGTTCAAGGTCAGCCTGGGATAAAGCATGTCTCAGATCCAGGCGAGGTGGTACACACCTTTAATCTGGGCCACACCTTCTCCTGGAGACCTACATAGGGAAATTGGAAGAAGGAAGTTTCACTCTTTTTCACCTGCTTGCACTTACTTGCCAGGACATCTGTTGGAACCTACTTCTACAGAAGACCAGCTCAAACAACTAGCCTCATGGATTGGAGCAACTACTAAATTCTTGGACTTCCTATTAACAGCTGGCCAATACTGAGTTAGTTGGACTACTGACTGTAAGTCATCACAATAAATTCCCTTAATATACAGAAACATTCCGTAAGTTCTGTGACTCTAGAGAACCCTGACTAATACAACCAGCCTGGATGTCTTTTGGTAAGATGGTCCTCCATAATGTCTAATATGTTTTCTAATGCATTCCAAGGGCTGAAATGATGCAAGGAATGTCTTTCATATCTTATTATCAAACTATAGTAAAGTAATAAAGCTGTTGATTCAATATACAAAGACCACTTACCAAACTATGCTAAAGGGGTCCAACAATTATTTGTGTTTATCATTTTCTCCAGCTCACACACTGTTCCACACTCAAGCCTCAAAGGATGAGGTTTCGCTGGGATCCTTTAGCTGTGTGGCGCCTGAAAGATGATCGGGAATTCCGACTATTCCTGTGTAACCTTAAGCTAGGGTCATTGGCTAGCAGGGTCCTAGCTGGGCACGTGAGCTCCAGCGTACCTGCTCCACTGTACTGCCTGGAAGCAAGCCACGGAAATGGTCTGTACCAGCTTGCAAAGCTGGGTTGTTCCAAAAGGCGGGTAGGTCACGGACTGGAGAAGCGGGAGGGGCGGGGCCTGTGGCGTCTGGAGCACAACCGCGGCTTGTGTTCAGGACCCGCCCCACTAGACTAGCCCCGCCCTACCAGACCACGCCCCGCCTGTCTGTCTCGCTTAAGTCCAATAAGCCCCCCGCCCCGTCAAGTCCCGCCCCATCAGGCCCCGCCCCGCTCCGCGTCCTGCCTGCGAGGTACGCTGGTCCGGTCCCGGCAACTTCTGCTCGCACGCTGTACCAGCCTTCCGGTCTGGGTACCCGCCGCTGCGCTGCCATGGCTCAGCACTTCTCCCTAGCTGCCTGCGACGTGGTCGGCTTTGATCTCGACCACACTCTGTGCCGCTACAACCTGCCCGAGAGCGCCCGGGTGAGTGGCACGGGCAGCCTCTAAAGGCGGCTGCGCAGAGTGCCGCTGGGCGGAAGTGTACTTTCCGGGGCTCTGCGGTCCGGAGGAGGAAGCCAGGGGCAGAAGATAGCGCAAGAACGAGCTGGGAAACGGGGTTGTAGGACACTGGAAAAGCGGGGTCGGGGGCCTTGGGTGTCATTTGTTGATCCCAGGCTCTGGTATTTTTTTCCAACTCCTCTGGGCACCAGCTGAGTGGTTACAGCCACTTATTTTGGACTTCAAGAAAACATGGCTGCGTCTTTCCTTTTACACGCCCAAATAATCACCTGTCAGAGTTAAGCATTGCAAGCAGAGAGAGATTTTATAATAGTGTTGTGAGAAACACTGGTCGAAATCATTAAGGTCTTAGACCTACTTTTGTCTTTACCAAGAGAAGAAAACAAGCATTTATTGTGCAGCTACTACTTGCTCTGTGCATTTTAAATAAAGTTGTAATCTCAACAGAATCTACCCAGAATATGGGGGGAGTAGATTGCAGTATTTGTAGGCTTGTACCCTCATCTTAATTGCCCTGCTTTCTCTGACTTTTTGGGTTCACAAGAAACTAAAGAATTAAGAATATCACAATGAGAAATATAAGCAGGACTCTGCAGTCAAATTACCTGATTCGGGACACTGGCATATAATCTGGGTTCCTTGTCAGCATCACTTGCGAGGATTAAGTGTGCGGTCGATTGCTGGCTATTATGGTTTGCACCCAGGGTATTTGAGTAGGCTACATCACTAATGCCGACAACAGCCAGGGTGGCTCAGGGTAGTCCTATCAGTGCCTCCGTTTGTCAGATTCTCCAAAATAAAAAATGAGGCTCCTGAATCACTCCTGTGTGTTTTCTGCATGCAGATGCTTTTTTTTTTTTAAGGTGTGCCCCCCCACACACACACACACTGTTTTGCTTGCCAGTTACACATTTCTCATTTCCTTTCTCATATCGACAATTTGAAGACATTTCTTTACGACTTGGTCCTTTGGCTCCTCCTTCTCTGGGTGTTAATTTCCTTCCTTCCATGGCTTTCAGATTCTAGTCTGGTTCATATTTTCTTAGGCACTTCATCTGTTCATGGAGAGTGTTGTTTAACCTGTCATGTTAAAAGCCAAGTTTGTGCATGTGTGAGCATTAAACTTTTAGGATATAAGGTTCACAAGATACTCTACTGCGAATTTTGAATCACAGTGTTGTTTAAAGGCTGAAAATGATACCCTGGTTGTTGGGAGCCGACTTTGAGCAGAAAGCAGCTAGAAAGCGGCTAGAAAGCAGTTATTCACGTGCTAGCCACGCCTCCAAGGCTTACGTCATAGCCACGCGCCTACAAGGGGCGTGGCAAAAGTGTATAAAGACCCTAGATTTCCCTTCAAATAAAGAGACTTGATCAGAGACTTGATCAGAACGTCTGTCTTGTCTCCATTCCTTGCGTGTTTTCTCCTCATCCTCACTCTCTCTCCCTGTAGACCCTGACACGAAGACGGGAGTGGCAGTTTGAAGCCAGGCAGAGCGGAGCAGGCCGCAACATAGTAGCTAACCAGGCTTTTTAAGTCTTTTGTCTCAAGCCAGGTAGAGCCTAGCGGGTTGCAACACGTGGTGAATCTTGGTTACGCTTGGTATGGAAATCCTAAATCTCACAGAGTGCTGAACACCAGGGCATAGTTAGGGACACGGATCAACCACACACAGGTAGGAGCCTCTCAGTGGGCAGCAACCTGTTACCAGAAAGATGATGTAAAGTTCTTTTCCGTCCTTATGGTGGAGAGCAGTATTTGCCAAGGCTTTCTTCATGCTACTGCCTGTCCAGGAGATAGGGCTTGTCTCTTCTCTTCACTGTCTCTTCATCATGTGGAGCCTCATCTTAGTACTTAAATTATGAAATTATCCCCCAGTCCTTCTCTTCCCTCTTATGAAGCTTTTTGTGTCACTACTTCAAATTTCCTCAAAGCCTGACGCCTCCAATTGCTCAACATTTAAATATTCCCAGTTACTCTTTGGACTCCCCTCCCCACCCCCACCCCCACCCACACACACACCCCGGAGCCTCTGTCTTCTGAGCTGTATGATCAACAGTGTTTTCTATGTCTTGAGCACACTGGGATCAGTAATTTACAGTATGGTTGGAGTTAACTGAATATTATGACACAGTCACTTTTTTCTTTTTGGTATGGTGTATGTAGATAAAAGTAGCCTTTACTCACCTGACATAATTATTGTCTCCGAGGCTTACTGGCTTCATCTGCTAGTCTAGGCCTAGTCTTGGAAGCTTCTACCCTATGTACAATCTTATCTAGACCTAGAAGGTTTTCAGTCTCCGAGACTTAGTGCTTTCTGGCTCTTTCTGATCTCTGGCTGGCTGGTTCAACTTAGCTGTTCTGGCTCAAAACTCCTCTCCAAACTGACTAGTTCAATCTGGCCTCTCTCTAGGCCTCTACCTGAATGTTCTGCCTGGCTTAAAACAACTTTGACAGTATGTTCTAATCTGGCTCCTTCTTCTTTAGCTTGTTCTGTCTTCACCTGTGTCTAAATTGTTCTCTCTGTGCAACCTGTCTCTGTAAAACTCCCTGTTCTCTTTCCCTCTTTGCACAGCCCTTCAAGTAGCTTCCCTTTCCTCTCTCTTCTGAGAGTTGGGCAGATCTGCTCTGGCCCTCAGGGCGGTGATGTAGGATCTGGGGGACCTGGAAGAGAGAACTGGAGGACAGGGGAATGTAAAAAGCAATAGCTTGTCTAGAGTCTGATCAAACCGTGATTTTAATTTTTTTTTTTTCACACAGGGGTTATATACACGTAGGGGCAGGATGTGGGGAAGGGGATGATGAAGGAGCATAGGTGTTCTCAGGGGGAGTATAGATATCTTCCAGAATAGGGTATTGGCTGGGTAAAAGTTCACAGAAGAAGCAGGGTGGAACAGGTCACTATGACTCTGTCTGTGATTTGTGATTCATTTGTTCTTATCTAAGCAGGTACTTTCCACCAAGGCTACCTATCTACAAGATTTACGATTACTTGTTCTTATCTACGTTGGTAGTTTTCCACCAAGGCTACTTGTCTACAAGGTCTATAGGTATCTGTTCTAGGGTTAGTGTTTTCCCACAGAGACCAAGACTTTGTGTTAGTTGGCATGTATGTCTGACTTAGGCCTATGGCTGACTTAGGCCTTCAGAGTATAAGCAAGGTTTCTCCCAACACAGATCCTATTCTGTCAAATCTTTCTCTGATTCATCACTTTCTCTGCCACTCAATTAGATAATCACTTTCAGACATGGGTGCTTCCTTCTACAAACTAACTTTACCCTCATTGTTGGGATTAAATGTGTGTATTTTGGGTGAATCTGTATTCCAGCCAGAGGGATTAAAGGTGTGTGCTAAGACTGAGCCACAACACAATTAGAAACAGGATTGTTTTTTGTTTTTGTTTGTTTTTTTAGTTTATATCACAATTTTATATCACAATCTCAGGGTTCACAGTGTGACCAAATATCTTGCAACATTGTATATATGTGTATATGTATGTGTGGGTGTACTTCATGTGAAGGTCAGAGGTCTATGTCAGATGTCTTCTGCTCTCCACCTGTTTTGTTTTGTTTGGGAGACAGCATCTCTCAGTGAACCCTGATCTCCCTTTTCAGCTAGACTGGTTGTCAGCAAGCACATTGCATATGTCTGTCCCCTGCGCCACCTTCCCACTTTGCGATTATGAATTCATGGCACTGCACTATATAGCCACTATTCTATGCCTTCTGCTTATGTGAATAGGTTGAATTTTTGTTCGTTATTTTTCTCATTGCTGTGACCCAGTACCTGACAAGAAACAACTTAAGGAAGGATTTAATTTGGTCCCTTGTTTCTAGGGTTGTAGTTCATCCTGGCAATGCAGACGTACCAGCAGGAAGAGGAGGCAGATAGATGGTCACATCGGATCAACAGTCAGGAAGGAGAGAGATATATGTTGGTGCTCGGCTGGCTGTGTGCGCACATGATGTGTGCACATGTGGAAGTCAGAGGACAGTTTACAGAAGTTTCTTATCTCCTTCCACCATGTGGATGCTGGGAATTGAACTCAGGTTGTTGCAAGCATCTGTGCCCACTGAGCTCCTCTTCAGCCCCTCCAGTTTGTTTTGTAAGTGGGTTTCTCCACTGTACCTGGTGCTAGCTCATTGTTTCAGCTAGGCTGGCTGGCCAGAAAACTTTGGGGAATGCTGTCTCTGCCTCCCTGTGCTAAGATTACAGTATGCCAAGTACTGTATCCACTGAACCATCTTCCTGATCCTTCTACTGGCTTTTAATTCCACTTTCATTCAGTCTGGGTCCCCAGCCCTTGTAATGGTACCACATTCTTTCGAGATAGGTCATACCTCCAGTTAAATCTTTCTGGAAACACCCTCAAAGACAGACCTAGAGGTGTGTTTCCTAGGTAGTTCCATCTCCAGCCAAGTTGATGAGATTATTGGTTGCAGCTTTACAAGCCCTCTGGAGGATTTCTAGAGGTCATTGTTAACCAAAAGGCACAGGAAGGTTAAGTCCTTAACAGATCCTGATATCTTTGGGTCACCCACAACAGTGCTGGGGCCTGAGTTTCTATTTCTCACACCCAGGCCATCATCCCCAGAGCAGGGTATCCACACAGAGCTGCAGCTGGAAAGTGATGGGTGGAAAGGGACACACACAGCACAGCAGAGCTAGACGTCCATACGCTGGGAACTGCAGAAGCTTGTGGAGAAGTCAAGGATGTTTTCAGTGAGGGCTTTAACTAGTTCATAGTGTCAGGCAAATGTGGACCCTGGTGTGTCCCTTCCCCCAGGGCCTCAGGGGTGGCCACCTCTCAGAGGACTTGACACCTTTGTTCCCTGGGCTTGCAGATTGAAAGGTCAGATAACACCCACTCACCCTTTATCTCTGGTTGGCATCTGACCCAGAGAATAGTGTACCATCACTCAGTGTACCTTCTGAAGGAGGGGCCACCCACCAGTCTTTCTAACCTTAACCAAGGCCCTGCAGGGTCTTGTAATTCAGTATTGTAAGCTGGAAATCTAAAGTAATTTGAAACCTTTCCATTTGAGGCATCACTCATTTTCCAACACAGCAGGATTAGAAGGTTGCTAGACTCAGAGAATCAAAACGCAGGGCATGCACACAGTTCAACTTGAATTTTCAAATTCTAGTTTTTGTAGACATCTCAACTATTATATGGAACATGCTTATCAGAAAAAAAAACCAAACAAACAAATACTTGCTATTCATCTAACATTTACTTTTACCTCGTCATTCTTTATTTGGCAAATTCCAGTGGAAAGCAAACCTGTGTTGTGGGCTGGCCGGATGGGAATGTTTATGTAGTGGAAATGGGCAGCTGTTGCACTCGGTTCTGTTTTGGTTTATGACTGGCACAAGGCTAGTAATAAAAGCAAATGCTTGTGTTGGGTTTGCCTGTGTGCCAGGTACCTCTCCGAGCTCTACATCTGTTAGCCGTATGCTGGCATTAGGACTTATGCTGGCAATAGGACTCGCAGGCAGGGTCCTGACAGATACTTTTTTTTTTTTCAACTGTTCATGGTACTTAATTGTTTTTTTCAACATGTAGTTCCTAAGTTAAGGAATCCCACAGGAGCTGTAATCCCAGCACTAGAGAGGCAGAGGCAGGTGGGTCTCTCTTTGTTCCAGGTTAGCCAGGGTAAGAGATCCTGTCTTGAGAGAGAGAGAGAGAGAGAGAGAGAGAGAGAGAGAGAGAGAGAGAGAGAGAGGAGACTCTTATAGGAGCTCACCAGGCCACTCTTGTCCCTTAAAGTCAGGTAACTTTAAGAAGCAGTCCCCATTCTGAATCACCTCCATGATTTAGAACTATTGATATACGGCACTGTTGGCCCAGGGGAGAGTCACACTGCATTAGCGAGGAGTCATTCTTAGTGTTTCTAATCGGCTTAGACAGAGGGCATTTCTATATGGTGGGAGTCTTTGCTCTCTCCATCCTTGTTTGCCCGCACTCAGGTCCCAGCATCCAGATACAGCACAGCGCAGGCCCTTGGTATCCACACCTGGCTGGTTCTCCATGTCCCTGGGTTCACCCTGCTCTGCCTGGTGTCCCACAGCTTGGTATCTCATTGAACTCGGCTCACAGACTGAGCCAGACTAGCTGACTAGCTAGCCACTCCTCTGATGCTCAGTGCTAGGGTTACAGATGGGTGTCGGGCCCAGAATTTACGTGGGTGCCAGGGATCTGACCCCAAGTCTTCATGCCTTTACAGTAGCCACTTCACTCCTTAACTCATCTCTTCAGCATCAGGCTACTTGTTAAACATGGGTATTTTAATTAAAAAGAAAAACAACTGTTGAGAAATTAGGTCTGTCAGTAATCAGAGCTTTGGTTCATCCTGTGTTTGTTTCTAAACGCTTCACTCCTCCTTTGTGCTTAGTTGTTCTCTTTGTGTAGAGAAATAAGAAATGCCTTGTGTCTGACAGACACCTCGTGTTTCCTCCTAACGCATCTGCCGGTCAGGTGTATCTCACTGAATCTGCTCTCAGCTGGGCCCTTTTAGCACTGAGGGATCACAGATCGATATAACGGTAGAGTGGTCAGCAGTGCTTATTGTCCTGGTGATCCTACTACGGTGGTTCTCAACCTTCCTAATGCTACAACCCTTTAATACAGTTCCTTGTGTTGTGGTGATCACCAGCCATAAAATTATTTTTGTCGCGACTTCATTTTGCTACCGTTATGAATTGTAAAGTAAGTACTTTTGGAGACAGAGGTTTGCCGAAGGGGTTGTGACCCACACAGATTGGGTATCACTGGTCTGGTAGCTGTAGTCGGATTTTAACAATGATTTCCAATCCATTAGGACCTGCGTATAAAATGAATACCTGTCTTTGGTTGTGTGGCTGTGTGCTGGTGACACAAGTTCTGGGCTTACCATTCACCTGGGAAGGGGTTTAAACTGCAGAGCTTCACAGATATTCCCCTCCTGCCTAGGTCTGCCAGTGATCCCATCGGGATTTCAGGTCTATGAAATTAAGAATGAACAGTGAACTTTCTAGTTAATATCTCTCTTTGCTTCTCTTATTTGCAGCTCATTTATAACAGCTTTGCTCAGTTCTTAGTCCAGGAGAAAGGATACGAGGAGGAGCTGCTCACTCTGACCCCAGAGGACTGGGATTTCTGGTAAGTCTCCCAACCCCTTTTCATTTGCATCCCCTGTGGCTCTTAATTGTTGCTGATAAAATCTTACTTTATACTCTTCTGTGAAGGTGAACAGTGAACTGTGAAATTAGTCAAAAAACAAAACATCCTCTATTCTAAAAGTCTTGTGTTTAATAGATTGAAATATAGTGCTTTGAACATGTTTAGACTTTATTTAATATGAAAGTGAACTTTCAGCTTGTGACTGCGTGGAGGATATTTTCATGTAGTTTCAGTCAGTCTCACCCAGAAGGTTGACAGGTTACTAAGAATTGTAATTTACATCTTTGTGAACAAATTTGACTTGTTAAGAACCCTGGGAGAGCAGTCATCGTGTTTAAATAAGTGACTGCTTCAGGGCATTTGAATAAATGTTCGTTTGTGATTCTTACTGTTCAATTCCCTCCCTGATTATGATCTTCAACTTCACAAAGGGCATTCTTGGTCATTTAAACAACAAAAAGAAGCAAGAAAGCTTAATTTAAATTGTTCAGCTTAGACAGGTGTGATAACATATGCATGCAAAGATGAATATAGTTCTAGCTACCCAAGGCCTGAGGCAGGAGGATGCTGTTCAGGGTTAGCTGGGGAGCCATTCTCAGGAAACAACTGGATAGTTGCACATCTGAACTGGCAGAGAACCAACAGCATGCACCCCCGTCCTGGGGTCCTGGGTAAGTAAGCTCAAGTCAGATAAAACCCAAGCATGGAGCAGGGAGATGGGACCAAATCCCACCCTTAGCTCATGAGCTGTTGACAGTTGAGGGCTTTTGAGAAGAGGAAACATCAGTGTTCTTCAAGGATGGGACCTCTGAGAGGCTAGTCATGTGCAACTGGTCACAAGCTCAAAGTTCACTTTCATACTAAAGTCTGAACATGTTCAAAGTTCTGTATTTTAATTCATTAAACACAAAACCTTTAGAATAGAAGTTATTTTGTCCTTTGACTAATTTCACATTTCATTTGGTAAAACCAGTGGCCCCCAAGTGGACTCTGATTTTAACACACAGACACACACAGAGAGAGAGAGAGAGAGAGAGAGAGAGAGAGAGAGAGAGAGAGAGAGAGAGAGGGGAGAAGAGATAGTAGGGAGGATGAGGAAGACTTGGAGTATGGAGAGGAGAGTGTGATTAAAGCACACTGTACATGTGCACAGAATTCTCTTAGGGAAGACAGTGGGGAGGAGGGATGGAGGAGTGGATCAGTGCAGTAACTACTCTCATCCTGACCTTAGAGAGGCAGAGGCAGGAGGACTCCAGGGCCTCGCTGTCCAGGCAGCCTAGCCAACTGGTGAACTCCAGGGTCAATGAGAGACGCTGATTTGAAAAGGAAGGTGGATAGAAGGGAGGGTACCTGATGTCAGCTTCCGGCTCACACCTACACACAGGTGTACATGTGTGAACACACATAAAAACATATACAAAATAGACACAAATTAATTAAAAATAAGAAAATACTTGTTAGGTTATAAATAATAATTACAAAAAATACATGCAGAATGATCATGCATCCGTTGTGCATCCCTCTGAGATCTGTCTGTCTTTCGGTACATCCTTTCTGTCCTGGGAGGTACAGAAAGCTCTTACCATGTGACCCTATCGGTCTCGAAATTTTACTGTGAAGGGAAGTAAGTAATGACCCCCAAGCGCCCTTTTATGTATGTCTGACCTTGCTCTTTGCCTGCCATTGTGCTGCTTTGCTGTAATTATTCACAAAGGTTAATCCAGTTTGCTCCAGATCCCACAAGTCTTTTATAATAAAGAACCTAGAACTTAGTATTTGACCTTCTTTTACTAGTTTTCAATAATCCACCTTGACCAGTCAGTAAGTTTTTATATGCAAAACCATATGGAAGTACATTAGAAACAATGCAGCAAACACCCTGGCAAAGAGGCTTAGCTAGCTTGTGCACTGTGAATGTGTGCGCATGTGGATATTCATGAGCATCGTTCTGTTTGTATGTACGTCAGTTTGATTCGTGTGTGCGTATGTACATGCATGCAGCATGCACACTCGTGTGTGTGTGTGTGTGTGTGTGTGTGTGTGTGTGTGTGTGTGCAGGTACAGGCACATAGGTGCCACAGCACACATGTGAAGGTCAGGGGTCAACTGCAGGAGTCTGTTTTCTCTTCCACCATGTATCTGGGGCCTGAACTCTGGTTGTCAGCTTTGCTCAATAACCAGTTTTACCCACTGAACCATCTTACCTGCCCATGTATTTTCAATAATGGAAAACATTAGTATATTTTAACAAGGTACAAGATAATCTTCATTTAGTATTTTTTTGAGTTATATCTTTTTTTTTTCTTTTTCTTTTTCTTTTCTTTCTTTTTTTTTTTTTTTTTTTTTTTACAAAAGTCTAAAGACTTTATAAGATAAACATGCTACCCTTGGCCTCTTGGGCAATTTTCCATACATTCCTGTTTTTAAGTGAGACTTCATGTTCCTGGATGCTCACCCGCATTGATTAGCATATCCCTTGTTCAGGTGAGAAAATCTCTTTAACATTGTAACATTTACTAATGCAGATATTTTTTTCTCTGAGGTAAATTCAGTGTATGAGCTGATGGATAATCAAATGTTTGCAATTTAGTTGCAAGGGTTTGGCGTTGGATCTGGAAGATGGGACCTTCATTAAACTTGCAGCTGATGGCACTGTGCTCAGGTAATTCAATATTATTGTGGTCAGAGTCTCCAAGATACCTTATTACTACTGTATAGTTCTTAAGCAACAAGATGGGGTTATTATTTTAGTCAGTCATAGAGCAGATAATAGTTCTGTATTCCTTTTAACTTCGTAGAAATATTTTCATGAGATAAAGTGGAAAATAACATGCTTTGTGTCATTGCCTACCCTTTTTAAAATATTTACCTATTTATTCACTTTATATCCTAGTATCACCACCTGCTCCCCCCCCCACTCTCTCTCCCTTTCTTCTGTGATAAGGGGATACTCCCCCTCCCCCATATCACACCACACCACCCCATTACCATCCCAGGCACATCAAGTCACTGCAGGACTAGGAGCATTTTCTCCTACAGTGGCCAGACAAGGTGGCCCAGTTAGGGAAACAGAATCTACAGACAGGCAACAGAGTCAGGGACAGCCCCTGTTCCAGTTATTGGCGGACCCACATGAAGACCAAGCTGCACATTTGCTACATACATGTGGGGAACATAGGTCCAGCCCATATATGCCCTTTGGTTGGTGCTTCAGACTCTGGAAGACCCCTAGGGTCCAGGTTAGTTAACTCTGTTGGTCTTTCTGTGGAGTCCCAATTCTCTTTGGGTTCCTCAGTCATTCCCCTAACTCTTCCATAAGACTTCCAGAGCTTTGTCTGATGTTTTGATCTGAGTCTCTGTATCTAATTAAGTCAGCTGCTGGGTAGAGCCTCTCAGAGGACAGTTATGCTAGGCTCCTCTCTGCAAGCATAACATATCATCATTAATAGTGTCAGGGATTGGTTCTTGCTCATGGGATGGGTCTCAATTTGAGCCAGTCATTAGCTGGCCATTCCATCTCTGCTCTATCTTTGTCCCTGCATATCCTATAGGCAGGACACATATTGGGTCAAAGGTTTTGTGGATGGGTTGCTGTCCTTATTATCCTTCCACTAGGAGTCCTGCCTGGCTACAAGAAGTGCCCACTTTAAGATCTATATCCCCACTGCTAGGAGTGTCAGCTAGAGTGTCCCATGTAGACACCCTGGGGCCTTCCTACCCTCACCTCTGTCCCCGTTCTCTGGCACATCCTAGAGATGCCCCCAGCCAATTTCCATTTTCTCTTCTCTGCTCTCCCTATACCTGATACCCTCACCTCCCTATCCCCGCTTCTACTCAGTTCCCTCCCCACATCCACCTCTGATACCTATTTTATTTTGCCTTCTGAGAAAGATTCAGCCATTCTCCCTTGGCCCCTCCTTGTTATTTGGCTTGTTTGGGTCTGTGGATTGTAACATGGTTATCCTGTACTTTATGGCTATTATCCACTTATAAGTGAGTACATACCATGCATGTACTTTTGGTTCTGAGTTACTTTTCTCAGGATGATAGTCTCAAGTTCCATTCATTTGCCTGCAAAAGTCCTGATGTCCTTGTTTTTGAAAACTGAGTAGTATTCTATTGTGTAAATAAGCCACATTTTCTTTATCCATTCTTCAGTTGAGGAACATCTGGGTTGTTTCCAGTTTCTGGCTATTACAAATGAGGCTCTATGAACATAGTTGAGCAAGAGTCCTTGTGGGATGGTGGAGCATCTTTTGCCCAGGAGTAGTATGGCTGGTTCCTGAGTTAGATCTATTCTCATTTTCTGAGAAGTCATCAAGTTGATTTCCAGAATGGTTATACAGGTGTGACTCCGTTGTACACTGTAGGAGTGCTCCACTTGATCCACATCCTCAAAAGGTCATGGATAGCGCACTTTTGTTTTTCACTGGGTACTTAGAACACTATGAGGGATTCTTCGATTAAAAAAGATGCTGATGGGTACTGGGTAGGCGTTGGTTGGAGTTCTGTGTATACCACTTTAGGCCATACTTGCTTCCATCATGCAGGGCTCCTTGTGGACCAAGTCAGCCTCACACTCTGGTTCCCTGTTCATCCTTCTTCTCTGAGTGCATGCAGACCTCTTGGGTTGATCAGGGTATGAAAAGCAGTTAGTAAAAAGCTGCCATCACTGCTGAGTCTTAGGGAGAGCACCGTGGAGTGAAGATCTACTTCCCACCACATAATCACAGTGTCGTCATGCCAACATGATCATACAGTGCTGTTATTATTTATACCCATTTGGTCAGCATCAAAGGAGACTCAATATAGAGCCTATGCAAGGACTCGCTCTTTGGATATTTTTGAAAGATCATTTATTTTGTAATCAAGTTGGTTTCATATTTCCTCCAGACTCTTCCCTGAGGTGTATCTAAAAGGAGCAGGTATGGCCTTATCTCTGATTATTTTGTCCTTTATTTACCTATTTTTTTCAGGCAGCTAGGGGGGTTTGTCTATCTGTATTCGAATACTATGCCCATGACCTCTAAGTCTGTAGTCAAGTTGGTCGTGTTCTGCGAAATCTTCACTCATTCTCTAGTTGGTCATTTCTGTCTGTCTGTCTGTCTGTCCAGTCTCTGTCTCTCCCAGTTCAGCTTCTGAATAACACGAAGTTCCACTAGCACACTTTATCTTCTTGATAATGTCTTTGATCCTGTACAGTAGATATTTGTCTGCTCATGTTTACCTCTAGACTTTCTCTATCTTGACCCAGTCTTCTGAAGTGTCAGCCTCTAAAGAAGAGAACTCTCTGTGTCTTCTTCCTCATTTGGTCTCCTCCATTTCTTCATTTTCCCCTTCAGATTAGTTTCCAACCAAAATTAAATACACTATATGTTCTTGTAAAGAATTATATAAAATATCAACTTTCACATTGCAGGAGCAATATTCTGAGCACAGAACCTAGCTATTTCTGCATCTTGTTCTGTTTGGTACATTCCTCTGGCTGCTGCTTGCCAGTGTGATTCCAGCATGTTTGGCGATCTGATGTATGTGTCCTTGTGTGGGTGGATTGTCCACTCTTGTTTCCACAGGCCCTTGGTGCTAGGTGCTTACCACTTGTGTGGAACTGATGTGGTTTATATTCTAACCTGCTTTTCTTCCCTGCTACCCATGTCACCCTTTCCATCCAGTCTACTTGGTTGTCTCCTAATTATTGTTCCAGTTGGATATGTGTTTTGCTCTTGCCGTGTATGTGTGTGTGTGTGTGTGTGTGTGTGTGTACATGTACATGTTACTGGCATTAGAATCCAGGACCACACATACACCAGACTAGTTTCCTACCACTAGTCTACATTCCCAGTGCTTTCTTTTTCTTTTTATGTCTGAGGCAAGGTCTCTCTTAAGGTTTCCAGAATGGCTTTAAACCTGTGGGCCTTTGACCTTACGCTGGAGGAGCTGGGGTTCGAAGCACATGCCACCACACTGGCTTCGTGTTCTGTCTTTTGATGACACCACAGCTTCTCTACAAAAAAACCTACACCTTCTGCAGCAGTACCCTCGCATAGGGCAGCTCCTCCTCATTTGCTACTGGATAGGTTAAAAATAGAAGAGCCAGGGTTGTGGCAGAAATCCCAAAGCATCCGGACAATGAGCTTTGAACTGATCCACTTTCACTTGTGTTTCTTAAGGCAAGTGTTTTCTGCCTTAAGTGCATAGACTTTTGGTTGTTATGCTATGACCATGAAGGGCTTATAGAATCCTCGACCGTTTGAGATCAACCCAGCTGAAAACGAAATACATAAAAACAAAAACAATAGTTGACCATGGTAGCCCATGAGTAACACTCAGTAGGCTGAGGCAGTAGGATCACATGTTAAGTCCAGTCGGAATGGGGTTCAGTAGTTTCACTGTCCTCAAAGATGTATTCAAGGGAATTGTATTGAGCTCTGCAGTCCTCTCTCTTCTACAGGGCAAGCCACGGCACCAAGATGATGACTCCAGAGGCACTGACTGAGACCTATGGCAAGAAGGAGTGGAGGCACTGTGTGTCGGACAGACGCTGTACATCAGACAAGCCCTGTGCATCAGACAAGCGCAGTGTGTCTGACATTCCTTGCTGCTCAGGTAGGGCTCATCCCTCACTCAGCTTCACTTTAGCCTGTTACCTCTAGTATGAGGACACAAAGAAACACCTCTGACCCTTGCCAAGCAAGATGTCCAAAGGAATGGATTTAACTTTATAGCACTAGGATATATTATTTTTCAGGCGTGTCTGGTTTCTGTTTGGCATTAGTTCAGCATTTACTTTTAAGCCACGTTTCCACTGGTATAATGAAGCTTTCCTTGAATCTCCTTTCACTCATGTTTGTTCTGGAGTAAAAGGACCACCTTGTAGATGGTGCATCCCCTAGCTGGACTGGGTTCTTTATGCAGCAGTTAGTAACATGCTCTGTCCTCAGTTTCTGTGTCTCCCATGTCTTCATATCTCCACTGCCTGGTACTCCTGTCCCTTAGATTCTGCTTTCTTATAGAGAGCCCTATCTCCTGCCTCTGATTTTTATTCTAAAATGACTCCACATGTTCTTTTCAAGTCTGTGAAGAGTATTACCAAAGCTAAACAGGCAATATTTTAGAAATTATATGCATGGGTTGATTTGAAGTTGTTAAGATCTTTTTATGGACAAGGAGTCCTCATTACAATTAGGCTGTTTCTCTGTTCTCTCTGCCCTAAACCTCTGTTCTTTCTACTGCTCTAGAGTGTTAAAATATACCTTTTCCCTTTCAGACCTGTGACAACCTAAAAATGGCTAACGTTTGTTTGTTACTGTTGTGTGGCCTTCTTACACTTGCCTTCTTTTGAGATGTTTGTTTTCAATCTTTCTGGTGGTTTGAAAGTATTAGGAGGCATGAATGGGCTTGACAAAATCAGTGGGTAAGGAAAACAAGACTTTGCTTTAGAGTTCAGTATTGGATGCTTTTGCACATCTCAGTCAAATTTTCCTTCCCAAGTAATGATAATGAATTGTTTTCTCTGCCTGGGAACAACCCTCATGAGTACAGTATGCCAGTGTGTGAAGTTGTATGTTCAATTCCCAAGAGCAAAAAGCCCTGTTAAGTAATTTCTTCCCTTTCCCAAGGAAAGCTAAGCACATAGCTAAGTGTTTTGCTTCAGAAGTAATTCAAAATCTTGAATATTTTTAAAAGCAGAGTATTCCACAGCAATGAAAATGCAGGTGCCCAGTTATGACAGGCTCATTTGCTCACTGTATGCCCACCTAAGGGCGCTCTTTCTTTGAATTGACAGCTCCTTCTGCTTCATTTCCCCATGTGCATCTTGGTGACTTTGAATGGGTCAAATCTTACTTGGTTTGTTGGGCAGAGTTGTCATCCAGGTGTCAGAACCTGGGATTGATTTCTGTTATTCCGCCTCACTGCTGGGGTGTCTCAAAGGCAGTAGGCAGAGGTGTTAGGCTGTGTTTCTTCCTTGCTGGTGAGGTGGCTGCCAACATGCCACTCAGAGAAGGGGAAATACAGTCTAAGATAGAGGTTGCAGCCTGTGTTTCTCTAGGTGAGAAACATCTGGGACAGATGCTGTGGTTCTCAAACTCCTGTGAACATGGACACCGATGGGGACTATGAGGCACAGGTGTGATGAGTGTGTGTGTGTCCAGCTTAGCTCCAAGTGAGTGCCAGGAGCAGGGAGGGAGACTTGGATGTCACTCTCTATGAGGAAGGCCTCCCCCAACCCCGACAGCAGTCCTTGAAGAAGGAGACAGTCCTTGCTTGTCTAACTGATTTATTCATGGCAGACGAAGATGCATATATCTCACTCAGGGTGAACCAGATATAAAAATACCTTTTGCAGGAAGGGATACCCAAAAAGGGAAACTCATTGGCTAGACACTCGGGGGCCTATCTAGATGCCTCATTAGCATGGAGAACTCTTGGTTCTATGCTATGTGACCTGTTGTCATGGTCCTCTTAGTGGGCTGTTGTGGTGGTCATGTGTTCCAAGACAGGAACCTGGTCAGAAGTTAGTTTGAATCCCTGCATTTCAATTATGAGATTTACTGATTTACCAGGGTTCTAAACTTGCAACAACCTAACCAGTTCTGTCTGGTACTCGACATGGGATATCAGACTGCCCGCCTCTAATAAAAGTAAAACCTTTTAAGTGCATGTGCATACAGTGCCCAGAAGAGGATGTCAGGGCAGCCTGGGACTGAGTTACAGGTGTTTGGAATCTTGAGTGCTGGGATCTAAACTCAGGTCCTCTGGAAGAGTAGTGAACTCTCTTAACCACTGAGCCTTCTGCCATCCCATTATAAAATTTTATAAGTGTAGAGAAGTATGAAGAAAAAAAAGGTCTAGTGGTTCCACAGTACAATTAGACTATGTTTATATTCAGTATTATAGAAATAGGGAACAATGGGCTCTGGATTTCACTGGAGGCTGAGGTGAGTTAGTTGAGTTGGCCATCTGAGCCATGTGGTGCCTGGGCCTTTGGGGGAAAGCACACGACTGGACTATGTTACATCTGTTGTGCCATGATACTCAGCAGCACAGCTGGAGTCAGATGTTGGGTCACAGGGATGCAACATGCACCATCAGAAGAGAGCATTACCTGGGACGTGGAAATCCAAAGGTGACAAATGTGCCAAGGAAGACCTTGAGTTTGATTTACCCCAAGGCCACACAGAATAAACCTTAATCCTTTTCTCAGGTGAGACCCTGGAGTGTCCATACTCTTGAGTTTTTCTGATACAGGCCACTCACGTAGCATGACTTTTTTTCTTGTCATTACCCTGGATATTCTCAGATTTTCCGATTTGTCTAAAGTAGCAGGAAAGTTGAATGCAGTGTTTCGTGGGTTAATCAGCACAGGTGTTAGGGAAGTTTGTGGAGAACGTTTCATAGGACGCTAATGTAAGATTTGACTGTTATGAGATTTGGTGACTAGTAATATATCATGGCTTCTTCATATTGTATTTTATAGTGATAATATAGTCTGCTTTGAGGTTATATATTTTGCTACTGAAATGTGTTTTAATAAAATGTTTAACTTACAGGTGTTACAGGTGTCGTATTTCAACTTTTTTAGAGTGTCACTGGAACTTAAACAGTCCTCAAAAGATGAGGGTGGGGACTGGGAGATACCTCAGCAGTTAAGGGCACTTATTCTAGCAGAAGACCCGGGTTCAGTTCCCAGCACCCACATCACAGGTCAAAGCTGTTTGTAACTCTAGTTCCAGGGGCTCTTACACCCTCTTTTGGCCTCCACAGGCACCAGGTACTCATATTGTGCATACATACATGCAGAGACAATGTTCAGACACACTTCATTAAGAAACAATAAATCTTTAAAATATGAAAAAAAAGGATAGCTTGTAGCAATGCCAGTTTGAATTGGAATGGGAGTTTTTACTAAAATTACTATAAAAAGTTCTCTCCATATCCAGCAAACTATCATTGTGCATTCAAGGACAAATGTAACATGAATAAAATATGCCCCAACTAAAAATGAAAAAGGCTAGGGAGAATCTGAGTTCAATCTCCAGAAATCACCTTTAGAAACCCTATCATGTGCCACATGCACTTGTAATCCCAGCGCTTGGAACTGGAAACGCATAGAAGCCGGTGTTCTTAGAAACAAATGGTGGATGGCGGCACGAGTTGTCGTCTGGACTCCACTTGCAGTTGCATACTACACACTACACACCTCTTCCCCTACCTCCAACACACAGAATGACATAAAGTGGAGATAATTAAATGAGCATCCAGACTCTCCTTAGACTTGTTTCTCTATTTTCTACAAGCAGGGGACACTGATTTTTCTTGTTTGTTTGTTTGTTTGTTTGTTTTAGGAAAGTGTTATTTCTATGATAACTACTTTGACCTACCAGGGGCTCTTCTGTGCGCCAGAGTGGTGGACTCTTTAACAAAGGTGAGTGGGCGCTAAGGTTTTTTTTTTAAAGGAAAAAAAAAACTGTATTTAGTCATAAGTAAGAGGAGTTAATTATGTAATTATGTGTAAATCTTGAATTGAGATTTCACTGTTTTCTTTGGGTGGTTTCAGAGGTGACCGAGGAAGCAAAACATGGTGAAATTGGTCAAAAATATTTTTGGAAAATTAAATAATGATACCCTTTTTTTAGTTTGGTCAAGAAAAGGACACCCTCTTCTCCAGTAGGGGGCGTAAACGCCTAGAAAAAGGAAACAGAAAATATGCCCTGAATAAATATTTTCTTGCTTTCATTAGCAGATTAAAAAAAAAAAAAAAAAAAAAAAACAGTACAGTTAATTAAGAAAAATTCCATGTGTCTTATGTATTTTGAATATCAAACCAGAAACATGAGGCAAAATTTTTAAATTAATCTTTTGCTTTGTGCCTGCCCAGATGAAATAAATCTTGTAAATTGACAACTTATAGCTAGACTTAAGACCTATGAATGTAACTGGGTTTGCATGCCAGTATTTCTTTTCTTTTTGCATACATTGTATTTTAAAGTCACAGTTAAGTGTACAAGTGGCTTATTATGAAAATAAGAATTATGGTCAGACATTCATGAAGGTTTTCATTGAGCAGGAGCGATTTTTGGTTTGGTTTGGAGCTGGGGATTTCCTCAGGGCCTAGAGTATGCATGCATATCTCTGCTGAGGCATGTTCTCAGCATTGTAGTTTTTATTAGCATAAAGTGGAGTCTGCTACTTATCTGACACCAATGGAGGTGGACAGAGTGTCAAGTCTTCCCCTCCCCTCCAAGCCTGGGGATCAAACCCAAGTTCTGCAGCTTCCAGGGAAGGGCTCTACTGCTGAACTTCAGTCCAGGTCATCAGTCTTTTGTATTTTGTAATGCGCATAATTATATATAAATATGTAGTGGCCTTTTTGTATAAAGAGAAGACACTGTTAATGTTTCTATGAAGCAAAGAGCTATAGAGTTGTGAAGTTGGAGATATATATATATATATATATCTATATATATATATATATATATATATATTTACTGATTTTTCTGTAGAAATGCAGGTTAAATGGACACTGAATTCTGAACTAACCTGCTTTGGGCCCTGTATTACCATAATGTATTAAGAAGTGTGTTCTGTTATTTCAGAAACTATGAGCTTTGTAAATTTCTTACATAGTTAGATATTCTGTAGTGTTAGGCTGTATGAGTGGACATTTTTCCCTTAGTTGGGCTATGTGAACTACAGTGATATTTAGTGATGTTTATTTGTGCGTTGACTTGTAGCAGTGACTTTTGAGGAATATTTCTGTATTAATCAGTCATGTTTTCTAAAACCCAAATTCCTACCTTAAAGTAGATACATGTAACAGTTTGCTGTAGCTTACCACTATGTTTAGAAGCAGAATTACTGCACTTGTTACATTTGGAAATTTCTTCTTTTAGCAGAACAGAGGTCAAAAAACATTTGATTTTTGGAAGGATGTAGTTGCTGGTATACAACACAATTTTAAAATGTCAGCCTTTAAGGGTGAGTAACGTGAAGAGAGGCCTCCTGGTAGAGGTTTGTTGACTGCCCGTGTCTACTGAATTAGATAGAGTCTACCTCTTTTGCTTCTTACTGGGGATTTAATCTGGTAAAAATGTTTGCTCTAAAATTAGTTCTGATACCTGTATTTATATCTGTTCTGTGGTTATAACTGTCAGGAATCGGAGCCAGTTTATCCAGCTACCTCCAGATGTCTCCCAGTGCAGTTCTCCATCATGGGCAGGAGGGTGTTTCCTAGAATGAAAGTCCCAGTCCTTGTTTTCTTAAGAGCAGAGCTGATGACACCTGTGACCTGCAGTGTAGTGGTAACGGAGGGACAGATAAAGTGCCTACTGATAGGACTTCCATTCCATCTCATTGTTTAAGGAACTGGAGTTGTTGGCCCAGGATGGGAGCAGAGTTACTGCCACCCCTGAGCTAAGACTTCGTTTTCCTTTGTTGCAGGTTTACAGAGAGTCTTAGTTCAGGGAGTGAATAGTCTTTATGTTACGCTGCCCTAGTGATTGAGTCAGACTGGATTGATTAACAAGTGGGCCAGTAGATGCTAATCAGCAGGATTCTAAGTTTTGAAATTATGTTGACTTTTGATTGACACCCAAAAAAAATTACTTGCCTTCTTTTCAGTAAATCAAGCCATCAAAATAATTTTAAATATTATGACTAAAATGTGCTAAGGCAATAAATAATAATTGCAGGATATTTGTTCCAATTTGATATTTGTCTGACACCTTCTTCTCTCCCTCCAAGACAAAACCAGTGTTCTGAAGTGTTTTGTCTGAAGTGTTCTGAAGTTTATATGTTTTTATTTCCCTGTGTCTACTCATCAGCTTTGGTCCAGGCTCACAGAGGCTGTTTTTTACATCCTCACAGTACCTGGCATGTGCCATTCCCACCGTGACAGAGCATGGCAACTGTAAAGTCACCCACCACTTCACTGTTTTTATTAGCTTCAGCCAATGAAAAGCTGTAAAGCATGGTTGAGAACAGCCTGTTGTCACCTTGAAATGAACTCAGCATAGAATAAAGGTCTATTCATGTTGTTTTATTGCTTTGTAATACCAAGTAGATTAAATACTCCAGGCTTTAATAAGTGAGGTACAGCTTACCAGTTTTAAACAGTAATATAAAAATACAGTACAGAGCATAAATAAATAATGTCTTTTCATTTCTGGTCTGATGTTGAAATCCTTAATGTTAATTTATACTTTCACTGGAATGGAAGGCACACAGAGTTTCTATTCTAATGTTGTATAAGCCCATAAAATCATTCTACAAAGATGCAAGGAATTAAATCAGAGTAATCACACTGTGTTACTGACATAGGAATAAGTCAGACATCTGTTTCCAAGTTGCACCAGGATGTGGACTTTCTGTAATTGCAGAAAAGCTTGAAACAGCTGTGACAAAGCACCTTGTGATTGAAATTAATTTTAATGTAGTATTTTGGTTTCTTATGTGACTTCAGAAACTATGTGTGTACCTGTGCATTTGAATTTATCTTGATGAAAGGGGTTGTATGAACCATCGAGTGATGCACCATCAGAAGTATCCTAGGGTATACAGTGTCATTTCAATTTGAATATTCAAGTATTTAAAGAACATAAAGTTACATGATATTTCCTGCATGTTTTCTAGATGTTCTCATATTATTAAAAATGAGCTTTTTTGAAAATGGAATGTTGAGTTTTTGAAATGAGATTTATGGTGAATTAGAGTTTTATTTCTGTTTTTGTGAGGCTTTTTTAAAAATTTCTGTTAAAAAAATATAAATATTGGTAGAATGACAGAAACCCTCCAGGGCTTTAGGATTGCCAGGTGTTCGGGAGGAACCTCACGTACCGACTGTTACTGCTCACTTTTACAAGAGTGCGCTTTAGAGCGTTTCAGTTGTTCACATTACTTTTAGCCTACCTCCATATGCATCTCCAGGGAGGGAGCGATGGAACTGGGGGGAAGCCTTTCTAAGCGGAGGGATGAGCCTGACAGGAATTACTCACATGGGAGCCACTAGGAATCCTGAGAAGGACGAGTGGACATATTCAGAGGAGTAGAGGCCATTTGATTCTGCATTGGGCAGCTGGAGCCACACCTGGTCATTTTCTGTGAGCTCCATGATGGCGCTCCCTGAAGCCTGATCCAGATAGCCTTTGCTGTACTCATCATACGTGTACATCGTGGGCGTGCCATTCTTATACAGGCCTACCCAAACGTGAGTCCCTTTCACATGCACGTGGTAGGAGAAGTAGTATATGCCTGGGATCTTACAGGTAAAGATCCCAGATCGTGGGTCATAATGCTGCTGCCTGTTGTACAAAATCTCGTCAAATGGGATGGGGGCACCTACTGCTGGGTAAGCTTTGGAGAGAATGACAGTAAAAGCAGACACGGGCATGCCTGTTACTCCATGGTTAGCACTGACAAGAGGCATCCCAGAAAGCCTGGGCCTCTGGCCTGCCTTTATGAAGCCATCAGGCATGACTCCTTGTCCGGGGAGTCCTGGGGGACCTGGGGGACCTGGGGGACCAGGTTGTCCACTGTGGCCTCTTGGACCAGGAGGACCTGGGGGACCAGTGGGCCCATTGAGGCCCTTAGTTGCTGCGCCAGCTGGGCCCGGAGCACCTGGGTTCCCAGGGTCACCTTTAGATCCAGGGAATCCTGGGACACCTGGGGGCCCAATGGGGCCCCTGGTACCTGGTATTCCAGGTTCGCCTCTTGGCCCTGCCTCACCATTGTGTCCAGGCACTCCTTTAGCTCCTATAGGGCCAGTAGGCCCTCGAAGACCAGGGGCTCCTCCCACTCCAGGATCACCTTTTGGGCCTGGTAACCCTGGGTTACCCTTAGGACCATTGAGACCTGGCTCCCCAGGATACCCTGTTTTTCCATCCAACCCAGGGGGACCCCTTGCTCCTCTAGCCCCGGGGGGCCCTGCAGGCCCAACCAGACCTGACTCACCTTTAGCGCCTGGGATTCCATGGTTCCCTGGGATTCCTTTAGGTCCTTGGGGTCCCATATTCCCAGGGGATCCAGTCAGACCTGGTTCTCCAGGATGACCTGCTGGCCCTTGTTCCCCTTTGGCACCTGGAGCCCCAGGAAGACCAGCAGGTCCCCTCTGTCCCCTCAAACCCGGCAAGCCTTGTTTTCCAAAGCCAGGAGTTCCTGGAGGCCCAGCTATTCCTGGAGCCCCTGGGTAGCCTTTTTCTCCTGGGATGCCTGGCTGACCAGGGGATCCAGTGGCTCCTGGCTTCCCAATGCCTTCTCGTCCTTGCTTCCCAGGAGGACCTTGTGGCCCTGGTGGACCTGATGGTCCCGTTTCTCCTGGGAATCCCCGGTCACCTTTGATGCCCGGCTGTCCTGGAAAGCCGTTTTCACCTCTTCTTCCCACTCCAGGGCGGCCAGGGGGTCCTGGGGGACCCTGGGGGCCTGGATGGCCAGGAGCACCATATCCTGTTTCCCCTTTCTTTCCATTCATACCGGGGGCTCCTGTTGCCCCCTTTTCTCCAGGAAAGCCCCTAGGCCCTGGGGCACCTGTAGGTCCCTGTTGTCCAGGTTTTCCTGGCACAGAAATTCCGGCTGGGCCAGGGATTCCGGGGGGCCCTGGAGGGCCCCGAGGTCCTGGTAGGCCAGCTGGGCCAATATCTCCTTTGTGTCCATATGGTCCTCTCTCCCCTGGTTTGCCTGGCAGGCCTGGCAGGCCTGGCTTCCCTGTGGCTGATATTCCTGGTGGTCCTGGCAACCCTGGCTCTCCTTGAAGTCCAGGACTTCCATAGCCTGGCTTTCCTGGAGGTCCTGAGGGACCTGGATGTCCTCGAGGTCCGGCTGGGCCTGGTGGACCAGGAATGCCTTGTTCTCCTCTTACTGGAATCCCTGTAAGACACACCAATATACCGTCCAGCATAAGCAGCAACATTAAAGCAACTAGAGATTCTGAAAGCCTGATGAGGACAAAGTTTGATAGCGTCCTGTGTTGCAGGTAACTCTTCTGCACACACAACAGTCCTGCGTGGGTGTGCATGGGCTGGGTGATGTATTCGTTCACCTACCAAACAGCTTAGATTTAGACTGGTTATTTTTCAACCTCGATATGTACTTGGGCTTTTGTTCTCCTTTATCAACTTACAACAGAGGCAAAGAATGACAGGACTTATACATAATGCGTTGATGAGGCTCATAAGATAGTTTCAAACTGATGATCAAAACTCAGGAAGTGCTTAATCTCATAAAGCTGTGGATTCGTTTAACCAAAGCTCTGTCCTGGTGTGCTAAACATAACTTTAGTGACCCCTTATTGAGTGCCCGTGACAGAACACACTGTTGGACCGCTGAGATAAGGAAAGCACAGAATGTGACCTAGAGGCCTCAGACGTAACATGCGATGCATACTTTAAGAAGCAACTCAGTTGGGGGATGTAGCCTACAGTCTACTAGACATTACTCTATACTATGATGATGATGCTGGTTTCTGTCTATTGGCTGTAGTCATTGTAAGCATCATACAAAGTATTTATGTCTCAGAGAAACTACATTCAAGTAAAGTTGACAGTAAAGTTGCAGGTGATTTTTAATATTGACTCATGCAATTTTTACTTAAATTATCTTATTTAATAAGTTTCCAGAAACTTTTAGATTTTTTTTGTACTGTTGGAAAGTAGCACAAAGTACAAAGTACTGCTGATTTATCAAATGAGACAGTAGATAGCTCAAAACTGTAAAAAGTGATGTTTAACTGTGATCTGTTACCCATTTTATATGTGTCTGTGCACGGTGTGTGTGTGTGTGTGTGTGTGTGTGTGTGTGTGTGTGTGTGTGTAGGTGTGTATGTGTGTGTGTCCGTCCTTAAAAAACACTTAACTATAAACCTATCACTTTTTAGCTAAGCTTTTTTAATATAATAAACTCTTAAGACTTTAATGACTTAAAAAAGTCAAACTGGAGACTAAAGAATAGTTATTAACTATTCTAAATTATCTTTGATAATGCTTTTAAGAATATAATTTGCTTTAGCTGTTAGTTGTTGATATGCAAGTACATTAATTTTTTTAAACTCTCTCCTATTAAGTAGCTGGCACTTAAAAGAGCAGTCAGACAAGAGTAGTTACTAATATTCTCAAAGATAACTCCTGAGATTAACTTTGGTATACATTCATGATAAATATGTGTAATATTGACACAGTTAAGATTGATTAATAAATAAGGGATCTTTAATGGCTTGGAGTCAAATGACATAGTTTTCAAATGCAGAATTTGCTTCAGCAACTAATTATAAAGATTATAGTTATACAAAGATAATTGTCATGGAATTGTGGAGATATGGTTTTTATGTTAAGACAAAGTAGGAAGCACATGTGACAGGAAAGGATAGCACCACTTGACCTCCGGTGACAGGCTGAGGACCATTTTATCTTGAACCACTGCTCTTGGGATCCTAAACCTCTCAGTGCAAGTACGAATGGCTTCTGTGAATGTTTGAGGGGACAGCCATCAGCTTGTAGCCTGCAGTCTAGAAAAGTAAGACTGTTGCAGCAGCAACCCTTGAGACTAGAAGCTACCTTCTCTTAAGGTTCTTACATGTCCAACTGTGCACTGTGGCTGGGTAGCTTCCCCGCAGCACAATTGAATAGGCTTTGGCTGATCTCTCTGTCTCTCTCTGTTAGCACGTGCTGAGAAGGTTTGCCCAGGGATTGCATAGGAACTGTCTGGGTTCCTGCTGTCACCTTGATGTGAGCATGTTTGTTACAGGGCACTGATGCCTGGCAGTGGTGAGCAGTGAATGCAATTTCTGTTCATTATGAAAAAGAGACCAGGGCAGATTTAATAGTTAAAATACAGCTTTTTGGCTTTGTGTCTGTTAAGACAATATTTCCATGTGTTCTGTAAGAGCAGTAGGATAATGATAATGCTTTAGGCGTGAAGACTGAAATACCTTTAACCTTCTAACCGTGGTGCATTTGGGTTTTAATTCGACAATTGTTGTGATACTAAAAGGTGTAAGGTTCTAATAAAGTCTGGATTTGATCAGAGTGCTGAACCCATTGTTGCCTGTTGGCATTTCCGACCACACTCACTGCTTTAAGGTAGGTTAAGGCTGTCTTCTATTCATTCCTTCTCCCTTTTCTCTTCCCTTCAGCTTACCTATGTTATGAGGCAGTCAAGAGTGTCTCTCATCCTTTTTAATATTAAGCTGCCTTTCATGAAACATCTAAATTCCCTTCTAAAAAAGACATACTTAAACATTTGAATTTTTTTTTCTAAATGCTTGCCTTCAAAACTCTACCATTTAAATGGTATGACACATGCCTTCACTCAATGCAGGACAAAATATGTGGCCAAAATGAAAAATACTGTGGACAAGGGAAATCTGAAGATGTTTATATTGTCAATAGTCATGCCTGATGTTATAGATGGAATTAGCAAAGATAAGACCTGATTGTTGCCCTCTTTGACAGTTTGACACCTGTACTGTCTCATCTGTTTCATTGCTGTGATGTCCTACAGATGATTCTTTATATAGGTATCTCATGTTTTTTTTAATGACTAACCTTTTATACTTTGAATATAGTCCATAAAAATTGTAAGAGGAAAGTTTTTGTTGCATGAATATGTATGTCTTACTAGTTTCTGGAAGCGGCCTTCAAATAGTAACATAGTAACAAAGCCAGACAGGTGAGGGATAGATTCCAGAGAAAGATAAAATGTCTCAGACTCTCCCTGAGAGAGAAGCCGGGAAAGAAACCATGCATGAATATAGCAATAGCTAGACATACACAGTCAGCAGATGTAGACACATTTAAACTTCACAGCAGCCCTTGGAACTCTGAGCCCACACAGCTAGGACTTAGCAATTAGTTAAAAGTCTTTGATATTCCCCAGTCTTTCTCTCATACCAACTTCTCCGGGGTATTACGTTCCTATACTGACATGTTACTTCCATGTATCATTCCACTGTAATAGCTCAAGCCAGTCAAGACTTAAACATAGAATAAGAACAGACTGGAAGTTATTTTGTTACAGGGCTCATCATTAACATCTGGTAAACAGAGTGTACAGGTGAGTTTACCTTTACTCTTTATGGCATATGGGATGAAGAACTGCGTCTTGGGGCTGGCAAGCGGGCCCTTTATGCCTGTGGGAGTTTGGTACCGCTCAGCATAAAACATTCCATGAACCAGGGTCAAGGACATTAGCAGCAGAAAGGGTATTTGTGGCAGCATCTTTTCAAATGGATTCTGAAAAACAGAAGAGAATAATTACACATAGCTCCATCACTGATCTGTTTCATTGCTGTGATGTCCTACAGATGATTTTTTATATAGGTATTTCATTTTTTTTAATGAATGACCTTTTTATACTTTGAATATATTCTATAAAATTGTAAAAGGAAAGTTTTTGTTGCATGAATATATCTACCTTACTAGCTTTTGGAAGCTGCCTTCAAATAATGCTCTAAAAATAAAATGATCTCCACCAAATAGTCTCATAACTAGATGACTATATTAAATAATCCAGACTCTTTGACATAACTTGAAATAGCTAGAACTTTCAAGATAAATTGAAATTCACATTAAGGCAAAATCATACAGTCATTTTCATTAAAAGTGTCTTAAATAGATGAATAAAATGAACCCGTCTGGGTACCTTTTGGTAGAAAGCCACTTTTAAAAATCATGCACATACACAAAGATATGACTGAATGAAGCCTGTTTCCAAGCCAGCTGGCGGGATGTCTCCCATTGACCCTCAGCCGAGGCTTACCTGGTGCTGGGAGTTCCTGGAGATGTGTGGGGCAGCTTTCCTGGCTTCCTCTGCAGTGAGCAGTGGGTAATGCCCTCCCCACAGCTGCCCTGGAGTATTTATACGGTTTTCTCCTATTGCATGAGGTTACCCTGAGCCTAAGCTCCTCCCCTCAGGGGTGAGGAGCACTAATTATGGTGGGAAGTCCTGTTGGGCAGCCGTACAAAATCAGGCTCTTTTCCTTGTTATTCTCATTGAAAAATAAACTCTTTGTCTCCATTATATATTAATAGCTTTAGCTGTGCACCATTTTTTTTTCTTTTTTTTTTAGGAGTTCTGACTTCAATGTTGGTTCATGATGGACTGATGGTTTGCCCTTTTTTAAGAAGTACCTTCTTGTGTTATTTGACTAAAAATATTTGGTAATATATAAAAATATGAGACTTATTTTGGGGAGAATATGGATTTAAATCATCATGTTAATCCTTCAGTTATTAGGGGGAAAAGTTATGTAAAAATAGCTTCCCTAAATGCTTGCTAACCTGGAAGACTTAAGCTCAAGGGGAAAATGTAGGTATATTCTTTTGCAAAACAGGATTTTAGGGAAAGCTCTTAGAAGCATGAAAAAGATAGCATTGAATATTTCAGATATATTTATATTAAATATTTTAAAACTCTAGGGCAAGTGCAAGGCATCTTGGACTTATGGCTATTAGCTGTTCAGTAACCCTGAAGGGTTTAAATTCTGTACTCAGCTGCCACACAAAGGTCAGCAAGTGGCCTTAGGCTCTCCTCTAGTTTTCATTTTACTGTGTAGTTGAAAAGGCTGTTACCCTGATAATCCTATTGTATGTTTACATAAGATTGCTACATTCATTTCAAAGGGAGAAAAATCCTCAGGCTTTGCCTTTTAAAAATACAGTTGACTAATGATGCAGTTTTCTACAGGGATCTTAAAGCGTCCCAATTAGGCTTTTCTCCCAAAGAAATAAACATGGTCTCCATCAGTGTAAGTAGTTGGTTTTCCTTTCACAGCCTTAGAGAACTATCATCGGTGTTTCAGGATCCTAAGAAATGCAGTTTCGAGGAGCTGAGAGACCAAGTGCTGTATCCCTATTAGTGTCCTCATTCTGGATCTGAGTCGTGTCAGCTGTGCAGGTGACCGTGCTTGGAGCAAATTCGGTGTTCAGTACAAATACATGAGTTCTTTTATATCTAGCTAGAATTAGAGTAATAAGGGCTCAGGATTGATTGGTAATTAGAATATTGACTCGAGTAAATGAAAAAAAAAAAAAAAAAGTTTGTTCTTTTCATTTTCCTGTCCCTGTTACAGGTTTTTTCCTGTGTTTATTTGAACAAAACCTTGTAGAGCCACCTTGCTGAAATATAAATGCATAATTTATTCTTCCTTTCCCTTCTTTTAAATGTTTTGCTGATTGCCATATTTAGCAATCTACATTACCATGATACTGGAGAAATGGCTTAGCCGTTAAGAGCTCTGGCTGCTCTTCCAGAAGACCTGGGTTTGGTTCTCAGTGGATACATAGTGGCTCACAACCAGTTCCCAGGGATATGACTCCTTTTTCTGACTCCTCTGGCATTGTGTGCATGAGGTACACATACCTGCACTCAAGAATACACACTTACACATAAATAAATAAATACTTTTAAAACTAAATTATCGCCAGGCCGTGGTGGCACACGCCTTTAATCCTAGCACTTGGGAGGCAGAGGCAGGTGGATTTCTGAGTTCGAGGCCAGCCTGGTCTATAGAGTGAGTTCCAGGACAGCCAGGACTACACAGAGAAACCCTGTCTCAAAAAAAAAAAAAAAAAAAAAAAAAACACCTAAATTATCATGTTTTGCTTTTGCTTGTCAAAGTCTTAGTATATAACCCTAGCTAGCTAGCCTAGTGCTTCCAAGTAGTCCAAGAATCTCTCAACTCACAGCAATCCTCCTGCCTCAGTCTCACAAATACTGGGAATACAGAAGTGTACCATTATACCTGGTTTTAAATACAGCTTTTATATCAGTTTAGATTATAAGGAGAACCAGAGAGCTGATAGTCTAGTCTGTATTTTTTCTTTTATAAATCATATTTTGAAAACCAGTTTTTATAGTACTATAAACTGTACTGCATCTAAGAAACCACAAAAGGTGAGAGAAGAAGCTGCCTTCTTCTGCAGCTGGCTCCTTGGAGACCATTCTGAAGCAGGAGGTAGCACGGCCGCTCCTCAGTGCTAGGATGTACTTTGTAGAAGTACATCTTTAGTAATTCAGTATATAGTCACATCCACTGATGAGACTGAGCTGGTATCTGGTTGGGTGTCATTCCTGTGGGTGCTCAGTGAACTAGTTCTCGGCTCTGTGGACTCAGCAGTCTGGCCCCGTGCAGTTTCTCCAGCCATAACCCCTCCTCCTATTTTCAGCACTTCCTACTTAGCATTCCTACCCATCTGGCTTTTCATCAGCATGACAGAAGACTTGGACCAGAGGATTTGTAATTCACTACTGCGTCATCATCAGAGTTCATTTCATACTCTAGAGAAAAGGAAAACTGATGTCCATGCTTAGGGGTTGTGTGTCTTCTTTGGGGGATATGTTTAAATATATGTGCATATCTCAGTAAGTATTCTTGATTTTCGGGAAGCGTGGTGTCTTACTGGCAGACTGGATATTCAGTTCTCTTGGCAAATAACTGCTTACTTCAGCACATAGGCTCTGCTTACTGTTTGCTTTGTTAGTCACATACGAAGCACCACCTTGTCCAAAACAGGTTGTAGAATCAGAGTATTTGCTGGCCACACCCACACCTAATTGTGTGTATAAAACTATTTTTATTCTGGGTGTTTACTTGTAGCTGTTCAGACTGACTGGTCTGTGACTTTATGAAGGAGCTTATTCTACGTGAAACAGAAGGACCAACCCTCTCAAGCCAGTAAGCCCAATGAGGTTTCAATATCAAATATGAATTGCTGTTTTTACACATGTAGCAGTTAACTGCCATTACATACCCTGGGTCATTCATTCATTCATTTCCCAAAGATTTCTTAAATGCCTCTTAAATGGTAGACACTGGGTAAACACCATGTGAATAATGTACCTTCCTGTCCTTGTGGTGTTTGCACAGTGGTCCTCAGCCTCTCCCCACTGTTACAGTCTTTTGGGATATGACACAGTTTGCTTAGTGTTTGGAGTTTATTAAGGTGCCAAAAGCCAAGCAGTGGCCATGATAGACTCTGAGATGGAACGTGTGGTCTGATAACTTTCTAATATTAGCTATCTAATGTTTTGTTATTTTGTTCATACTTCAAACTTTATTATAGAAAAATTTGAACTTATCTATAACCAGGGAATGGCTACAGTAAATACTTAGGTGCCCATGGCCTCGTCTTAACTCACAGTCACCAGTGTCCCTTCCACCCCTGCCCACCTTTCCAAATTTTGAAACAAATCACATGCATGGTACCAGTTCATTTATTAATATCTTAATAGATTTCTTCAGAAAACAAATTCTTTTTTTCTTCTCTTCTTTGGTTTTTCAATATAAGATTTCTCCATGTAGCTCTGTCTGGCTATCCTGGAACTTACTCTGTAAATCAGGCTAGCCTCAAACTCACAGAGATCCACTTGCCTCTGCCTCCTGAGTGTTGGAAGTAAACATATGCAGCACAAATTAAAAAAAAAAATTCCTATTTACCTATTAAGTACAATACGTATATGTAGAGATGTGTATATGTGTATACATATATATTTACATATGTACATTTATATGTATGTATGCATACCAGCAGAGATTCACATGCACGTATATTATGGACATGTATAAGTACACGTAGTCTCATATAATTCTGAGTGGTAATCTGGTAGTATTCATAAATTGCCACTGGCTAATAGCTTGCTTAGCCCCATCTCTTCTTTCCCACCAGCAGTGCATTTGTCGAAACACTGAGTCATCTATACTGTGTGCCTACCATAGTGCTGCCTTCACTGGTTGGTCGTTAGATCTAGAGTGTGGGTGTGAAGCAGGTTTGAGCTACGTGCATTCACATACAAGCAAAATGCTTCTCTGACAGGAACACTTGGCTACTTTAGAAAGAGGGGTGTGGTGTTTGTCGGGAGACCCTCAGTTGCTGTTTGTCTCTGGTGTTATTAGACAAGGATGATTATTTCATTTCAGGTTCATTATTTCATTACAGGTTGTAAAATGCTGGTATGTGTGTAACTATTATCATTCCTCTTTTATTTCATCAGCTAAAATTTTTGTGTGAAGGGAAAAAAAAAATGCCTGGGCCAATGTTTGGTTATCCTGGGATACAGTCTGTCAAGAGAGGAAAAAGAAAGGGGAGGTGCGCTCACTAGCGTGTACAGCGGCAAGCTTTCTTCTTAGCATCCTCCAGTGACAAGGCCCTGGCCAGTGTCTGTGTGGATGCAAGCTCCATCATAAACTCAGGGACTTAAATGCAATTCATGCAGTCCATCACACTCTTATTATTGCTCAGGATTTTCTTCCGTCTTTGGACGGTGAGAACATCCTCAAATAGGTTCCCAAATCCCTTTGATATCATTTCAGTTCTCTTTTGTGCTCTTTCCCTTCCAACATTCTGTACTTTCCTTGACCAAGATCTGGAATGAGTTCTTATAAAATCGTGGTCTTATTGGGAAATAGAAATTAGAAATAGAAGTTTCACCTGTCTGGGTCCTACAGGTGCCCACTGTTCCTAGATTGGTCATTATGTTGTTATTTCTGGCTTTTTCAATGAACAAAGCTAAAAGCTTCAGACATGTACTGTCAGCTTAATATGCATGGTATCATAACTTTATACTCACATATGCCTCTCACATCCAGGACCACAGGGTGTTTGTTGAATGAACTCAAGTGCACATCTCTCACTCTTTAATCCCACCCAGAGCACCCTAGCTCTCCTGCAGTGATGTAGTGATTCATTTGACTTATTCTGTAGTACAGATAGTTTGTACTCACACTGTGATACTGAAAACAGTTAAGCGGCTACACTGATTAATTTTGCAACTCTTTTTGCATTTTCCAGAAGATCTGTGAAGCCAACTGACTATGTTCACACTTCTTTTGCAATAGTTCATCTAGAGCCAGCAGTGCTGCTCACTCAGTTCACTGCTGGGTTTGTTTTGGTTTAGCCCTGTTTTACGTTTGCTTTGAACTTTCCTACAATCTCTGTTTCTTGTGGAATGCTGAGAACATCCAGCATGAGGGCAGCAGTTCTGTATTGGCTGAATCCCAAGGTCCAAACACTGCCAGCCATCCCCATTTTCTAGACCAAAATAAAGACAGGACACACAAACCCCCTCAATTGTCTTTCAGGAGCCAGAATGAGCTCAGCTCAGCACAGATTACCCAGCCCAGCCCAGATCTGTAAAACAAAGCCTGCTATAGGCATTCTAACCACCACCACCACCACCACCACCACCACCCCATGGCTGACCTAACCACCTGGTGTTTCTCACTTTCCTTTTTAGGTAGCTCTCTCTCTCTCTCTCTCTCTCTCTCTCTCTCTCTCTCTCTCTCTCTCTCTCTCTCTGTGTGTGTGTGTGTGTGTGTGTGTGTGATCCAAGTGCACATGCAGAGGCCAGAAGTGCACATCAGGTGTCTTCTGCTACTCCATCTTAGTTTTTAAGCAAAGGTCGGTCTTTCACTGAGCCTGCAGCTCCCTGGTGATCAAGCCTCAATGACCTGCCTCTCTCTGTCCAACCTCCTAACCCACCACCCACACACACAGGCCCTGGAATTACAGACGTGTCTCTCCCACTTGGATTTTTATAAGGGTGTGGGGGAATCCAAACTCAGGTCCTTGTGCCTGAGAGGCAGAAACTTTATTAGCTGAACCATCTCTCTTATCAGCTGAACCATCTCTCCAGGCCCTTTCAAAAACTAACGTATCCTCTTGTAAACAATTCATTCCTTTATCTTCTCTTTCTTATATTTTATCTGTTTTTATGTAATTGTTTATCATGAAACCCATATACATGCACCAATGATCTTGACTCTTTTACAGTTTCATAGTACTCCACTGTGTAGATATACCAGTGTGTTTTCTACCATTGTCTAGCTTGTTAGTCTCTTGTCGTTTATATTTTTCTTATTAAAGCAAATATTTCTACAGTGAGCAACTTTGTGTATGTAAATATTTTTTGTCTGGATATCTTTGGAAGAGACTCTTAAAATTTGAATTCATGGGTCAGAAAGTAAACACAGGTACATAACCTTCTCAGACAGCATCAAATTCCCCTCCATTGATAATGGACCATTATGCATATTCCCTCAAGTGCTATTTCTGCTTACTCACAGCCTTACAAACATAATGCTATTTGTTACTGACTGTTTGGATATTGACCCACCTTAGGGCTAAAAACTACAGCTTGATCTAGCTGTAGTTTTAGACATCTTACAGGTAGGGTTTGGGCCATGTCTCCAAGTCACTTTCCCTGTGCTTTGGAGAGCTTACATGTTTTTTGTTTCTCTGTGATGCATCCTTAGGCCATTCCCTTGATGTTCAGAACTTTCTTTTAAGGTGTATAGCATTTTGATTTTAAACATTTATGATTCCCTTATAGACTATAAGCTGTGAAGGGCATGGGGAGAAAAGATCATGGGGAATGGGTTTGTTCATTCGCTAGGTGGAGAGATTTGCTTGCCTGTTGCTCTTGTATGGGTTTGGTGTCTGAAGGGGACAGTGCTGGTAACAAGGCCCAGTGAAGGGAAGGGCCAGTGACTCAGCCTGTGCCTCACTCCCTTACTCAACAGGATACTGGTGTTCCGTTCCCCTCTTACATCATCTTCTTCCCAGTGGAAATGGTGAATGCACCCAGAAGTTCAGTTAGGGCCCTGTGGGGACTACAGCTCTCTCTACCACCAAGCCACGCCACACTCCTCTTTAAAAAAAAAAAAAAAAAAAAAAAAATGTGAAGGGACATTTGGTGCTGTGCCGGAGTCCAAAGCTTGGAATGATTTATTTGTGTAAACAGTCTAATGTGGTTTTGTGGTTAGATAGCTGCTGAGGGCTTGGAAAGAGACACTCATGTGTAAAAACAGGTGTTTATGAAAACCTCCTGGAACTTCAGGTCAGGTCAGGAGACACTGAGCATCATTTTAGAAGTCTGAACAAAGGCTTTATGTTTTATTTTATTTTCTGTTACACTTAAATTGATCGCTGCGTTATTTGTGGTAAGCCCTTCATGGTTTTGTACCTGCCACTTAGTGACGTGATTGGGTTAAAAATACAGAGCTTACTAGCCCCTTACCTCAAATCTTTAGGCTACCCGGTGGCTTCACAGCCACCCAGACTCTCCTCACACAGCGTCTGCCAATGTGCAGTGTTATGGGGGTCATGGGGCGGCACTTAATAAACTCTCTGTGCCCTGTGTTCAGAACAACTCTGTAGTCACGGACTACAGGGAACAAAATGCAGGACTGCCCATTGGTCACAAAGTATCTGTTGATCCCTGATACCTATAGGCTTTAAAACCTGCCTGGATACTCAGGTACAATTCCTGAACTGACTTCTGAGTGCAAAGTCATCTCAGAGATCTCTGTTTCATTAATGCTGGGGTCTTCTCTGTTTGGCTCTTGGCCAAACAGCTTTGTTGCCTGGGTACCACACCTCTGATCCTGAATGTGAGCAGCTGAAGGTCAGTGGTTCTCAACCTGTGGGTCTCGACTCCCTCCCGCACATCAGATCCCTACATTGCAATTAATAGCAGTAGCAAAATTGCATGTTTGAAATAGCAATGGAAATAGTTGTATGGCTGTGAGTCACCACAACTTGAACTGTATTAAAGGGTCTCAGCATCAGGAAGGTGACAGCCACTGCTTCAGCTGAAACCCTTTCCTGCAGTCTCTGGCCTGTTACTAACTCAGAGATCACCTGGTCTTCTTACATCTGACTTCCTCACTAGCAAATCCATAAACACCTGCTCACTTTAATTCACATTTTAAAGGTAATTCCTACTTAGAGAGAAAAGAGCCAAGAAAATAAGATTCTCCTGCCATAGAGGTAATAGTGACTTTACCCTGATGAACATTTTAGACATTCTGTCAATCATCTCTAGTCCCTTGAAAGTCGAGATAACACAACATCTTTGATACCAAGAAGACTGAGACACAGTGAACAGGGTGTGGCCTAATCGTGTCTTCTCTTACTTTTACTGATAAGATACCTTGAAATGTGAAATGAAATATGAAAAAATGGTAGCATCAGTTTTCTCAAATGTTTGACAGTTGTTCTTTGACTTTCTGCTGCATTCCACTCCTGAGATAACTCCAGAGTGCCTCCAGCTATAGACACTAGTCTCCCGGAGGTCACACCTAACACAGCCTCTATGGGCTTTGCCCCTGTGAACCCACCTCCGGACCGTGACATGATGCTTCCTCATCACACATATACTCTGCTGAGTGTGACTCAAGGAAGATTGGCCATTATTGGAGCACTCTTCCCTACAAGTTTTCAGCTCAGGAGGAATGCTGGCATGATGCTCCCAGAGAGGAACTAAGAGCTTTAGACCAGATTTCAGTATTTACTGGGTGTAGGCAGTTTCTCTCACACTTGTGGGCATTCAAAGGTGGAGTCATTTGCACAGTGCTATTTTGTATTAGAGTCTGTTCAACGATGTCAGACCTTAAAATAGTGGGATTATAAGTGTCAACAACTGCTTGGACAGCTGTTTTCACAAATAAGTAATAGCTGTTCGAGTGACTGCCCCTCAGATTCCTCTGTAAGCTACCAGGTTATAGTCTCAGAATTCGATTTTCTGATGGTAGTTCACAATCGGCTAATCATGATGGGGACTTAGCTGTGAGAGGGTTGGTGGAAGTTGGGAACTAAAATAAAATCAAGATAAGAAATAAAAACAAGGAAAGGAAGGAACTCAGAAGCCAGAGAGATGGCTCAGACAAGGCCTGATGAAGTCTAACTCCCAGCGCCCACTTAAAAAGCCTGCAGCGGTCTGCTTTCCTGGTGCCGGGGAGGCTGGAGGATCCATGGAGTTTGCTGGCCGGCCAGATTAGCCAACATGGCAAAGGCTAGCAAAATGGCAGCAGGTTCAGTGAAAGATGCTATCTCAAAGAACTAAGGTGGAAGGTGACTGAGGAAAACAACCAGCATGGACCTCTGGCCTCCACGTGCTTGTGTACAGACACGTGTGCATACAAAGCATGAAGCTCAAGTCTCTGAATGTCTCAGAAACCAATAAAGATTAACAAATAACTTTTTAGTCGTAGGTGTACTTCATTTCCCCTCCCCCCCCCCTTTTTTTTAAATCTATCCTTAATCTCATTTACTTGGGGCACTGAGCCATTCAGTGTCCTGGTGCAGTAAGCTAAGATTCCCGGCAGCATTTGATCCCTCCAGGCTCACAGCTCCTTGTCTATGGGAAATCCGTGACCTTTAAAGGCTGGAGATATTATTAGTTGAGATGTGAGTATCTAGTAGATGGTTTAGAATATTAGTCTCTTTAAAATGAAACACTTCAGAATCACATTCAGAGTCACTGAACAATAGACATGAAAATGCAAATCTTGAGAACCAAAGCAGTTAATGCTGTCCCTGTGAAGCTGTGGCTTTGAGCGCTCAGTACTAGGGACGCTTTTGATGGCAACACTGATGATGTAACAGCTTTGATGTTTTCATGAGCCTCCTGAAAGCACCCATTTTATAACTCCATTCACATCTTCTTGATGGCAGTAGCAGAGCCCTGGGGTACCTATTATCCACAAGAAGTGTGTTCCTGCAAAAATATCTTCTCCCCATTAAAATCTTAGGTAATGTGACATTCCATCTCTTAGTGAATAATATAATTTCTCTTACCAAGGAATAGTTTACAGGTTATATTTAAACATGGTTTTTGTCTTTTGGGGTGGGGGGATGGACTTGTTTGTATGGTTGGTTTTGGTTTTTGAGACAGGGTTTTTCTATGTAAAACTCACTCTGTAGACTAGGCTGGTCTCAAATTCATAGATTCTCTGGGCTCTGTCTCCCAAGTGCTGGGATTAACAGCATGTATCACCATACCTGGCAGATTCTTGACTTCCTGTACTTGATTTCTACTGGAAAAAAAAAAGTCTTCTATTGACATGCATTAGAGCATTTAGCCAGTCAATCAGTATACCTACATCTGTTCATACTTGCAGTAATACTCTCTTTTAAAAAATTCCAGCACTACTGAGACGTAAAACATATATAGCTAGCATATAGTTACTGTTATGTTTGGGAATGTGGTAAGAACACACCAAGTTGACTTCATTAATGTAGTTTAAGATGTTGTCAGTATACTTTAAAATATATACTCTTCCTTTAGTAGCCACTTTCCCCATGCCAAAATCTCGGGCCTCTTCCATAAGATCATGATGTGTGAGTGCCCTTGCGTGTACTTCCGGGGAATATATATGTGTGTCCATGCATAGGACTGGAGGCTGTTGCTAGATAACAAAGCCAGGGTCTCATGTATTACAAGCACACATTCTACCACAGAGCCACATGTCTTTCTCATATGTGCTGTTTAGTCATCTCTATAGTTCTTAAAATGCCTACTATGGACATGTTATGTGATAATTGCTATACAATCTCATTTAAAGAATAATGAGATAGAAAAACACAGTTTGTAGTATTTACCGCAGACACATAGTTTCCTGAAATGTTTTGACTCACAGCTGAGTCTACAGATGGTGTGGCCCAAACATAATAACATGCTGATAGACATAGCCATCATTGATATACAGTAAAGCTCTGGAACCTTTTTATCCTGCATATTTGCAGCTCTGTCCCCTTTGGTCTACACCCTCTCCATCTCCCCCTCCACCCCCCACCTTCCAGACACTACGAGCCTCCACTGCAGTCTGTTTCCCTAGTTTGACATCCTGAAGTTGACTTCCTTAAGTTCCATCTCTAAGTGACATTGCACAGTCTCTGTCTTTGTGTGCCTTGGTTTATGTTACTCAACATAATATCCTCCAGGTTTGATCATGTTAACAAAGATAATAGACTTGTTTTCCTTTTTAAGAAAGTCAAGAATATTCTATTGAATACATAGATACTTTTCAAATTACAAAAGGATTACAACTCAACCCAGTAAACTTAGCATAAGTTGAAAATAATCATAAGCCTCAAGTATACTTTACAATATTATTATTACTATTTGTGTGGTGTGTGTGTGTGTGTGTGTGTGTGTGTGTGTGTACATGCATGCACGCGCGCGCGCACCATGACACATAGGTGGAAGTTCTAAGACTACTTTCCTGAGTTGGTTCCTTCTATCCACCTTGTAGGCAGGTTCTGTCTAAGCTGGCCTGCAAGCTGTCTAGCAGCAATACTCGAGTGCATGGATGACCAACGTGCACCACTGAATTCTGCGTTTTCCTGTGGATTTGGAACATCAAATCCAGGCTATCAGGCTTTCCTGGGAAATCTTTTTACCCACTTAGCCATCTTTCAGCACCCAAATGCATTTAGTATTCTTAGCCTCCCAGACCACATAGCATCACCATATAATACATAGTAGTTTCTCCTTTTGATCCCTTGACTGTACACTCTTTGCCATTGCCCAGCATCTCCCGACAGCCCCGTGTCATATATCCGAGCCTAGATAAAGAGAAGTATTCACGTTGCCTTTTCTACTTGATGCCTTTGCCTTCGTGGACTTGAAAGAACTTGAGTTGAACTATCACCAGTTTTTCTTGCTGGCAATTCAGCATCTTGATAAGCTGCATATTTTGGTGTTTGGTATATAATATTAAGACAACTGATAAGTTTAGGAACTTATGGATAAGTTTAGGAAATCAGTTACTCAATAAAATTCATTATAAAAATTTGTCCCATTATAATCATATAAAAGAGATGAATCCTAAGTAGTATTAGTTGCAGCAGCTGTCAGTAGTGCCAGTAGATAACAGTTTTGCCTGCTGTTGTTAGTTGACCTCTTGTAGCCTATAGAAGTGGAAGTCTGCATGGGATGTCTCAAGTCCTTTTACAGTTTGATCAAAAATGTGAGCAGAGATTAGGACCATTATTATTATTATCATTATTGTCATCATCATCAATATCATCATCATTAGGAGATTTTTTATCATGACTTTCTACATTCATTGCTAGGTACATATGGTCATTTGTGTTATGACTAATACACAAGCATTATGTACATAATTGTACATAATGCTTGTACATAATGTACATAATGCTTGTGTATTAGTTCAGTCAGCCATTTTCCTTTCAATACTTGGCTTTATGTAGCTGCAATACTTTTCATAATAGAAAATGCATAAACAAGTTTATTCTCGTACTATTAGCATGTGAACTTTAAGGAGGACATCAGCTTTTCCTCATATATACCAAGCTGCTAAATATATTTATTTGTTTATTGAGCTTGTTTATCCTGGTTTTCTATATTACCTTAATAAGACTCCAAGTTTAGAACTCAAATATTTGTGTGTATTTATATTAACCTTTACTTCCATTGAAGTATTAACTAGGTTGTTAGAATTTTATTTGTAGTCTTCAGCCAGACCTTGGAGCAACTATTTTAAAGACTGCATACCAGGAATGGTGATCCAGTGTCATTGTCCATTGATGACTTACAGCTCTTTCTCCTTGTCTCAGTCAAAAACATGAGTGACGGGTGTGAAACCTCAGAATGGGGTTGACTGTCCTGCATGCCACTTTTTGTTCCTGTTACTGTATTTGTTTTTAAATATGCTCATTGCTAATGGAGAGGAAAAGAATTCATCCAGGATGTGCTCGGAAATATTTCTAGTGTCCATGAATATGCCAAGTACAGATTTGATTGACAAGGAGGACATATGGTGCCCTTTAAGTTTAATACAATAGGGAAATTATGCCGTATACAGGCTTGAAGCATTGCACTAGATTATAAACAATATAATACATAAAACAATCCCTCTTATATTTAAATTTTCATCCTCTGCAAAATGTCATATTCTAAAGGACAAATAATAACTGCTGATCACTAATACTGCCAAATGCATTTGTTTGGAGAGGTGAGCAGTGATTGAGTAGCTAGGCTTTTCAGTATCACCCAATCAGAGCGTAGTATTCTTCACTGTGAAATTCTAAAAGTAAAATGAGTAGCGCTAAATTGTTGGTGAAAAAGAAATGTCGACTTTCAAAATGCAGAACTTTCTCTGTTCCTACGTTAAAGAAAAGAGGTTGTCATATCATCGTTTCAGGACAGTCACAAGGTGTCATACTAAAACTTAAGGAATATGTTAAGTTGTAGCATAACTACAGGAAGCCATAAGACACAGAGCATTTCTTCTATTAACTCTTCCTCTTAAGAGGGCACTTGAGTGAGTTGAGGCAGGAATGGGAGGAGTCCTTATTATTTGCCATATGTCTTTATCATGTACATATTGTATTAAGTACAAGTATAATCTATGCCCACAAACACATTTTTAAAAAATCATTTAGAATAAACCAAAAAAAATAAAGAAAATAGTATGTTTTTATTGGCATTTGACATACATGCCATTAAAATATTTCCTTTTTTATATCATTTGAATACAATAATTGACAGTGTTCCTATACTTCTATTTACTATGTATTTTCACACTAATTCAGCTCCATCTTGCATTGGCTTGGGCTATTGCTCTGAATCTTTGTTTTCATTTCCCTTTCTATGTGGCCATATTAACAAGTATCAGTACAGCAGTTTATCATACATCTGTTTTCAGTGTGTTGACTTTTGATAGGGAAGAAATAACTGAAAATTAAGTTGTCCATGTATTAAACTGATCAGTAACCAAATCAATTTGATGTACTCTATTATTTTTAAATTTTTTAATGTATTTTCTTTTATTGGCTTTTTGTAGCCCTGGCTGTCCAGGAACTCACTATGTAGACCAGATTGGCATTGTGCACTACCAACACCCAGACTAAATTGATTTTTTGAGAAATAGCTTGTTTTCTTTTTGTTGTTGTTGTTGTTGTTGTTGTTGTTTTTGACCTGTGGGAAAGCGATGTTTAATATTGAAATTTTCTTAAGAGCACTGACTGTTTTAAAACTACATTTTGAGCAATTTGCTTCATTAACAGTTATTCCCCTAAGTAAATCAAAAGGAAGGGGAAAAATAAGGATGTAGCCAAAGAAACGTTCAGTAAAACATTCAGTAAACACATAGTATGTGACGCCCCTGTTTCAGTTCCAGCTTCCACTTCAGTAGCCAATTCATAGTTTCTGTTGCTGAAGACACTGAACGTCTATCTCAGGGCTGGGCAGCGACTGTACTTTTCGGACTTGACTTGACCTTTGGGTTCTTTACTCACTTTTCACGTTTCTCAGATTTTTTTCTGTCTTTAGGGCAGGTGTGTAATCCATAGACAAACACTGTGGACGTTAAGTAAAGAGGTTCTCAGAAGTGTGTTTCACCTGGCAGGACATTTAGGGTAATTATACATTTGGTTCGCAATTTGAAGGTGTGGATGGTATTATTAGCAAATTCAAGAGAATTTTAAATTTTAAATGAAGAGCTTTTCTATAATTAATAGCATAAGTATCTTTTCATCATTACAGTTTTCCAGCTATTTTAATGCACTAACTTATGCTTCTTCCCACTGTGTGGACAGGAAGTCAAGTAGACACTGGGTTGACTCTGCGATTTTAGGATTAGTCTTCTAACTTATTTCCATGCCAGTGTTAACAGAACACTGACCTTGTCAAGGCTACTTTACTAGAGTAAATAAGTGGAGTCTGAGATGGAGCTTTCAAAAACTCTGTGGTGTCTGAAGAGTGGGGACCATATCACTGCTGGTTTTAACAGGGGTGACCCAAAGGACAGCTGTCATAAGACTCTAGACTTAGGAGAATGAGTTATTTTCCACAAGAATCTAATTGCCTGGTACTGAAACAGAATTGAAAAGGAACAAATTGAAACTGTTGATTTGCCAAGTCTGAACAGAGACTGAGGAAGAGCTGTGGGCGTGACGTCTACATGTAAAATCACCCGTGAAAGAGCCTTGCGATCAGACTGAAGGGTCAAACCAAGGCCTTTTTTATAAAGATGAAAACCTTAGATGGTGTTTGACTTGCCCGGAGACTCAGGATTTAGACTCCTGGCTTTTACCTAATGTTTGGTGTCCCCTTCCTGTTCCACTCCCAGGTCCAGCTGAAGGAACTGGAACATTGTTATTCCTTTATGTCCTCCGATAGCTCTCGTCAGTGATTGCCTCTGACTGTTGTGAAGGACTTGACTGAAAGCTTGAGCCCTGTGCATTGAAACTCAGACAGTACAAGCTACAAGGAGCAGTTTTGTTAGGCCTGGTGAAAAGACTACTCTTTTTAAAAACACTATCAGGCTGAACTTAAATGAGTTGTTCATAAGAGTGATCCGATTAGATGGGTTTTGGTTGTTTTAAAAATAAATCTTCTGGCTACAATATGGAGAACATACTGAGGGAATCCCTGAGCTGAGAGGATGGCGTCTTAGAAGAGACGTATGCACTGGAAAAGGCTGGAAGATGAGGCTAAAAGGAGAGGAGCTGCTCTTAGGTCCTTTTCTTGTCTTCCCAGACTGAAGCATTGGTAGAATGGTATCAGGTAAGGGTATTTGGATTTCATGGTGTTTGCTCCTGTTGCTGTCTAACATTGTACCTTGAACAGATTATCTGTTGTGAATCTCAAGAGACTCAGTATATTGTATGTCTAGTGATTGACAACTGTTTGCTTGGGAATGATACTTAAATTTTTGTGTAATATTTACAATATTCATGTTGAACATAACCTACATTGTTGTAGGTGTGTGTCTAGATTTATAATCACAAATATTTCATGCTATGTAGTTTCGTGGCTTAATAAATAAGAGAATGAAAAGATTGTATCTGATTGAAGACGTTAGAGCATTTAAAAGTGTTATCTTATAGGTTGAATTCTTAACATCTCTCCATTCGTATAACTTTCTGAATTCATTCAGAGATTAAAATTTACAGTTCTTAATTACAATATTTTTAACCTGATCAGTCCCCTATGTGCCTCAAATAAAGACGAGCACCCAGCTTCAGTGTCTGCACCATCACCTGTATGGCCTGTTCCTGCACCTGGGCCTCATCTTCAAAGACTTTGTGGCTTTCTCATAAGCATGACATTCTTCCTGGATCACACATGGATGAAAAATTCAATGCATGTTTTTCTTAGGTAATTTCTTTTCAAAGTAAATTACAAAGGAAGTAAATCCTTCTTTTTTAACAGAAGTTTTCAACCTGTAGGTCATGACCCATTTGGGGGTTGAGTGACCTTTTCATATAGATTGCCTAAGATCATCGGAGAACACAGATATTTATATTATAATTCATAACAGTAGCAAAATTACAGTTATAAATTAGCAACGAGAATTTTATGGTTGGGGGTCACTGCGACATGAGGAACTGCATTAAAGGGTCATTGTGGGGCTGTAGCATGCACACAGGGGTGGGTTCTGTTGAGCTGAATTGTGGGTCCCATGTGTCTGCTGCCCCAGGCAGCTGGCGCTGCGGCTCAGGGCAGAAGCGTGGGAATTCGACTGTGCTGGACACCACTCCGGGTGTGGGAAGATCACAGTCTGAGACCCCGCTTGGGCTGGAGCTCTTGGATTGGGGTTCCCTAGGCCAAGGCGCCTGGCTGGGAACTGACTGGTCTTAGCCCTTGGGCTCTCAGGCACCCCTGAGAGGCCGCAGAAGGACGGAGATTTGTAATGGCTAGAGGGAGCAAAGGGAAAAAGATGAGCTCCCCTGGCCTGCAGGGAATGAGACTTTGTCACATGACTCACTTGGCTGGGTCATGGCTGGGTCCCTGTGGCTGCAACACAGAGAGGTCCTCAGCGGGAAATTAGATGGCTGCTCTATACTTGAAGACCTTCTCCATGGTCCCCCATAGCAGGCCCCAAAGATGAGAGGTAGTCCGGGATCTTAAAACATTTATTGTCATGGCAGAAGGTGGATGAAGCTGTACTCTATGTTCTCAGGGCGGGCCTGAGGTTAAATACCTTTTGCAAGTAGGAGGAGGGTCTGGGAAGGAATGCTTAATTGGCTATGCCCTCTGGCCTTTTGGTATCTCATGAACATAGAGAAGTCTTGAGGCTCTGCGACCTGTAGTCACGCCCTACCTGTGGAGGGGCTGGTTGGGGCGATGAAAGGCGTGGATCAATGAAGGTCTTCCACTTCGAGTCAGGAGCCTGGAGTCTGGGAGCATGGTGAAATGCATGCCATCCCTTGCAGGGAAACCTGCTGGCTCTCCAGCCATCTCTAGCCAGTGCTCTACCAGAAACCATGCTGTCCCTCACAGTCCACTGCCCCACAGGTCATAGCATTAACAAGGTCCAGAACCACTGTATTAAGTGATCATTTGGTTAAAAGTATTTGTAGAAAAAAAAATTTATTTCATTATTTATTCAGATATATTGATCATTTATATACTATTCCTTATTTAAGTACATTAACATAAGGTTATTCAGTGTTAGTAATCTATATGCTATCTGTTTTCTGCTTTTAAAAGTCTGTATTGTTTAGAAAAGGAAGAACATACAATATGTAAAAATGCAATTATTTGTCACTAATGTTAGAGTTAGTGTATAGACAGTATGATTGAGAACTTACTTTATGTTCTTACTTCCCAATTATATTATAGGTAAGGCAACCATTTGAACTCATCCATATCAAGCACCGTCCTGCATTCCCATAGCAAGTACACTTTAAATATAAAACTCAGCAGTAACAAAACAATTCTCCACAGTGGGTGAAGAACAGCAACTCTTTTCTCAATTGTCAGGAGGTTTATGAACTGATAGTTTTGTATCATCAAAAATTCTTTTGTTTCTAGAACACCACAGTGCTTATTTTGGCTTGTAAACCTTTATAAAGACGTGTTATTAGGAGAGTAGTTGATGCCAACTTTATTAAAAACAGCTATTTTATTTTGCTAAGGCACTTCCCTTGACTAAGGTGCAGGATTACAGTGACCTGCTTGATTCTGGTACACGTCTCCTTTCAAAGGAGAAACATGGAAATTTTTGGGATGGTAGAACTCTTCTGTCAAAGGACACACTGTCTTCGTTTTTATTTTACTTTGCTGTTAATACCAGAAATGCAAGTGTTAAGCTAATGGGAGCTTCAGAATTTGCAGTGAATGTAGAGAATTGAGAATTATAGGAGCTGCTGGTATTTTCTTTATCTAATAACAACTAAAATCTTTGTAGAGGAAATGGCCTGCTCACTGAGCCATCCCCTCGGCCCCCTGAGTAGGGTTTTAATACTTTAAAGGGACATAGTAACTTATTAGTGTTTTGGTAGCGGTTGTGATGGTTGTTACGTGTGTGTGTGTGTGTGTGTGTGTAGCCTTAGAGGCTAGAGGTCAGTGGCAGGCATCATTACTCAAGAGTCATTCATCTTGTTTTTTGAGATAAGCAGGCTGCCAGTCCTCATGCTTTGCTGGCAGCACTCGCCCAGCTGAGGTCTCTCCCCTGCCCCTGAGTGTTCAGTTTCCTTCACCATTTGACTTCCATCACGTTTACAGTGTCCTTCACTTCTTGACATGCATCTCTTTGACTTTTTTTTTTTTTTCAAAATCCAAGGAAGGAAATATCAGCTAGTTTTATGCCTGTGTGCTAGGTTCATTTCCCTAAAACTCACTTGAGACCTTTTCTTTACTAGGTCTTTATTTGAGCTTTGAATGCCTATAGTCCCACGGTTCCTTCTCTTGCCCCTGGTCTCCCTCCCTTCACAGCCATTCTGCATGGATTGGTCTGTGCTCCTCCATTTCCTTTGGTCATGCTGCCATTTTTGTAAACACCTAACTTTATGAATCCTGTCGCCAATCCCTCTCTTCTCTGCTTCCTGACAGCCTTGAACTTCCTTTTCCTCTGGTAACATGACTTCTGATTTATTCATCTCACCAGTGTTGGGATTCAGAAAAGTCATACATCTATAGTTCTTTCTTCCCATCCTTACTTCTTCCCCCACCTACTTTCTTGCTTTCTTCTGCAGCCTCTTCCTAGGGTCACTCACCTCTTTTCCCAAGCCTTCTTCCCAACACTGCTTGAAACTCAGTAAATGCAGGGAGCTGGCAGTCAGAACACTCTTACAATTAATCCAATGAAAGATACTCTATAGCTACACTCAGGAGTCATGAAGAGTTCAGAGAAATTAGGCCTTTCCAGAATAGAGTAAGGTAGACTGTACCATGTCAAGTGTTCTGATTGGTGGGGGAAACTGAGGGAGTGAGGTTGAGATTTGCAGTTGGATCACTTGAAGATTGCTAATGTAGAGAATGAGAAAAATGAGTAGAACTTTCAGAGGTGACAATTATATCTTTGAATGTGCAGAGTTGGATGTGTCTGTTGGTCTTTAGGTATTCATTTGTATGTGTGAAGTCTAGAGAGGGCTTGCGTGGACATAATGGACTTGAAGGGAACACCGTGGAGATAGGCATGCGAGCGCATAGCATGACAGGCAAGAAGGGCTGAGACTGACCACTGCTCCTCAGAGGCACTGCTGTGCTTCCCAACCTCCTGCATTTCCCAGATCTCCATGGCAGCTTTTAGTTCTGACTATTACATATCTTGCTCCATTCCCTGTAGGCAGTATTTCATGCAGACTTAGAGCTTGTGGTGGCAAATTTGGTGCCAAATCTCTCTATGTCCTTGTCAAGGAAATTATTTTGGTGAGTTGCTTCATAAGCACACAGTTGATTAACGTGTAGTGGAAAATGAGCTTGAACCTAATACTTAGCTACATTTCTATTTAAGCATGACATTTTAAAAGTCTGCTAAGAAAATCATCAGTATTTTGTTGTGGTTGTACTCTGTGAGTTCAACAAAGAAAGAAATAGTGCATTTAAACCAGCTGTACGGCTCTGTACTGCTCATCTTATTTCATCACGTAATAAAAAAGTAGAAAAAGTGTTACTTTGCACTTTACCACTAGGTGGCTGAACTGCATTGCTTTGGAAAAGGACAGCTAATCACTTGAAGTAATTCTGTGAACAGCATCTAGCAATATATTTTTCACTTGCAAGCAATAAGTGTATCTTTGTATACACATAAACATACATGCTTATGCATGCACACATCCATAAAAATGTGGATTATAGTTTTGAGTAGCAGAGTTATTTGAAATTAAAAATTATTTCTTAAAAATTCATCCAAATTATGACCTTGCATTCTTTCAGCTCCATTTATTAGATGTATTATATACAAAGATTAGTACATTTTAAGAATATGTCCTTGCAGGGTAGCCATAACCATAAGCTGTAAAATTTTTCACCAGCTGTTTGGGGTGAATGTAGGCCTAGTGCAGCCCTGACCTCAGTTGTCAGGTAAGACAATTCACTCACTCTAAGCGTCTTTTCAAAGGCCCCTTCAAGCAGACTGTGAGATATAAAGAAGGGCCTCCACTCACTTTTGTAAGGCTTCTGTTGGGTTGCCCCGTGCGGAATCACTCAAAACAGCAGTTGTGTGTGACTCCGTGTCAAGACTTCCATATTAGTAGTGATTTTCACTTCTGCGTTCTCTGCAGAGAACCTGGATAGTGCCATGGAGAAGCCTTTTGACTTAACAGTGAGACCTGTTCCTCTGTCTTCTTTGTGAAATTTTGTGGATGACATGAATACAGAAATGTAATTCAGAAAAATAAGTTTGGGTGGGGGGATAGGCTGCCTTTTTATGTAAAGTGACACACACACCATTTTAGAAATGCAGGATGCATCATTGGATATAATATACCTATATTTAAGGGGCTATTTCTAGACTTAAGTTTGACAATGTGATTATTGAAATAATAGAGCAAGGAGATGCCAAAGCTTAACTTCCAATTCAGCACAGATTTGTAATATGTTTTGTCTTTTCTCAGGCCAGCATTTTTGTTTAATGTCTTGTGTTTATGGGGATGTGATGTATGTATACATAAGTGTGTGTATCTAAATATATACACACACATATCAGGTTTGTATACATATGTGTGTGTGTATGTATGTGTGTGCGTAGGAATCAGGTCAACCTCAGGTATGTTGCTTAATTATTCTCTCCCATGTATTTTGAGATAGTGTTGATATTTAGTGAAAATATGTAAGGTTTCAAAATTACATGTGTGGTAAACATGTTAAATATTGAAAAAATAAAAACAGAAGTGATATTTTTGGCTAAACTAAAGTGTGGTCATTGAGCCTTGATCTCCTTCTATGCCGTCTCTAGCCCTGCTCACGTAACCCACTTTCTTCTCCAGGGCAGACATGGCCTTGGCTTGTTTTCTTCCTTGAACTCTGACAGCAGATTCACCTAGTCTCTTCACTACAGGTGATCCTGTTCATAGTTTGAAATGCTCATGTAACCTTAAGTCTCCTAGCAAAATGCTAATTCGAAAAATACACAGAACTTTGTATTTGCTTAAAAGATGCTAACACAGTGAGGCAGTGTTAACCAGTTTGAAAGTTCACCATTCATGTGTTTGTTTGGTAAATTTACAGGTTGATTTAATTATGGAAGGGAGAGGTTCTCCCTGAGAAATAATTCCTTATTTGCTCTGTTTTATTTTATCCATCAATCTAAAAATAAAGCCACATTTAACTTGTTTATGCCTCAGGATTATTTCTTAAAACATTCTTCTCTTACCAGAGATACTGTATTGTATTCCTTAGCTTAGTGGTAATGCATTGGAAATGAGGAAAAATAATGATTTAGAAAATAAACTACTGTTTTTCTTGAGTAAGCAATATAAACACAAAACAACAATCGGGATTTTTTTTGAGCCTGAAAGCAATCTTTAGCAACTATATTACTCATTTGTTTTTCTTTTGCTCCCTGAATGGGGCTTACAGAATAGACCTTCGTTTTGTCCTTGGCCAGGTATATACGAATTTCCTGTGTCGGCAGCTGTCTATGGTGTGGCACTGGAGGGTCTTTTTCCGGGTCTTTTTCTTTAGAACAGTGGTTCTCAACCTTCCTAATGCTGTGACTCTCTTAAGACATGGTTCCTCGTGTTATGGTGAGCATTCCCTCCCCAACAATAAAGTTATTTTTGTTGCTATTTTATAACTGCAATTCTGCTACTGTTGTGAATTGTAATATAAATTTTTGGAGAGAGAGGTTTGCCAAACATGACGTGACCCACAGATTGAGAGTCACTGCTTTAGAGCTTAAAGGACAAACATATTGTATAATTTCCTTAGTTTTTTAAACTGCTTTAACCATGAGATAATGTGAGAGACAGAATCTCTCTTCCTATGCATGGTAAACTCCTTTAGCACTTCCCCTGGGCACTCACTCACTAACACTAGGCACTTTTAGAAGATCCTCTGAATGACCAGAGGGAATGATCGCCTGTACAAAAGCATCTCTTAGAATAAACACTATTCTAAAGACAACTTTAGAAGCTTGAAATGTCCTTTAAAAAAAAAAATAAAGTAGCATTAGAAACTATTTAAAATAATGTTGAATCAATAAAAAATCCCAAATGCATTTATTTGCCTATCAGTAATCTAATTCATCAGTGGACTAACATATGAATTGTTATTCATTACTATGTGGCCCCATTGCATTAAAGCAAGATACATGCTCTTCTAGGAAGTGCTAGGTAAATAAACCACCTTGTGCCTGTGCAAAGGGAATCTATGGTTCTCAAATGCAAAAAACAAAAAGGCAGTTTTTTTCTATAGGTAGTGGAATATAAGGATTTCCCAGATACATGTTTTAAAGCCTTAGGATGCACAAATAAATGCACTGATGCTCTTTTATTAAAACGAAATAAGGATGGGTAAGTAAGTATAAGAAATGCTGAAAGCACATGCAAGCAATTGAAAGGCCTCAGGGATGAGAATGTGCTAGAAAGAAATTGCATTCATTCCAATGAAGTTCAAGAGTAGCTTTTACCTCCTGTAATGAAACATAATAATAGTAACCAGTCTACTCACCACACAGTTGCTTAAGTTCTTGGACTGGTTTGAAGATCAGTATTTATATACTTGGAAAAGTATAATATCGTTGATATCCTGTTCTTGTCATTTCTTGTTCAGGAAAACAGTGAAGTATTTTCTCTTTTAGCCCTTTTTTAGCTCTCCAATTTATGTACTTTTTTGGTTTGTTTGTTTGTTTGTTTGTTTGTTTGTTTTGGGTTGGTTTTTTTCCTCTATCTGATGTCTGTCAAAACTTTCTCATTTAACTGGCTGGGGTTTTTTGTTTGTTTGGTTGGTTTTTGTTTGCTTGTTTTTTAAAATACTACATCGATGTTTTAAGATTGGTGCTATATTATTTGATTCCCTTATCTTATTGATTATCTTATTCTCGATAGTGTACCTATTAAAGAATTGAATGGTGTGTATAGTACAACGTAGACTCGGATGTGCTTTAAATGAGGCATGAGTACTGCAGAGAGGAGAAAGTAAAGTGTTAACTGATCATGGACGGAGGAGGTCTTCATGAAGATCATTGGAATTTAGCGATGCCCAGAAAGGTGAATATGATCGTGAAAGAGTCAGGCCGGGTAACACTAAAGGTCACCTTTTGCTTCCTCAGTTTGCCTTTAAATAAGAATTTCATTTCAGAGTGATATCAAATATATCTATAAATAGAAGGTGTAGATCAAATGCAGTAACGCTGGGTTTTCGGTCTTCCCTCTGCCCTGTGGCCCTCCCAACTCACCTCTCCACAGTCCCTGGGACCCTTCCCAGACTAGTCTGTGTGTAACAGTAAGAGCAGGGCTGAACCACCAGACTTGCAGTAGGAAGGCCTGCTGTGTCTTCCTTGTCACAAACCTCATTCTGGGTTTTGCTTTGTTTTGTTTCTTTTTGTCCCTGGTATACTCATGGCACAACACCACCTCCCTTCCACTAAACTGGGAAATTGTGCTGTTTGTGTGTAGGGGTGGGGTATACTAGTCTTGGACTCAGTGGCCTAAATTGTTTGGAAGACTGTAGAAGACAAAAACAAAACTAACTAACCTTTGGCTAATCTATAGGCACCATAGATTTTGCCCTGCTGCTACCTCTAACCCCACGCTCAGCTCCCAACTCCACCCCATTCTCTCCACCTGCTTTCTTGAATAATTTTTTTTAAGGAACAAGTTCAAGTTTCTTTTGAACTAACTGTTGCCCATCAACCAGTTTTTTAAATGTCCAGCTATGTCAGAACAATCCTTTGAAAGTAACGTGTAGGCCGGGCGGTGGTGGCGCACGCCTTTAATCCCAGCACTTGGGAGGCAGAGGCAGGCGGATTTCTGAGTTCGAGGCCAGCCTGGTCTACAGAGTGAGTTCCAGGACAGCCAAGGCTACACAGAGAAACCCTGTCTCGAAAAACCAAAAAAAAAAGAAAGAAAGAAAGAAAGAAAGAAAGAAAGAAAGAAAGAAAGAAAGAAAGAAAGAAAGAAAGAAAGAAAGAAACGTGTATCATGGAGCCCTGGACAGACAGCCTTGCGGGCCTCCCCCTGGTTTCTGATGTTCAGCTGCTACTGGCTTTGAAGCTCAGGCAATAGGAAAATAAAGTGTGGCGACAGGTTCAAAGAGAAACCATTGAAAGGGATATCTGCCAAGGTCTAATATTGAAGTTTTAAAACCAAATAGCTTTTAAATTCAAAAAATTCAAAATATATTAGTATGCATTGTTGAAAGGGTTGGTGTCCAGTGGAGGATCAAGTGTATGTGAACTTGCATTTTTTTTAAGTTATTTGTTTTCAGGAGACTAAGAAGAAAGTACACAAAGGGAGAGCATCCTGCCCTCCCAGATTTTGGAATTCTTTCTTTCGCCCAAATAAACAAGTGAATAAAGAAGACAGAAAGAATATCTGATGTAAGAAGAGTGTTGAAGTTATGGAGATGGAGAGGCATCCGTCACATCAGTCTCAGGAACTAAATCCTACAGAGCTAGGAGGGGCTAGTTGTCCTGATCCAGCTACTGAGACTCTTTCTGAAAGGCGGTTTATCCTTGACTCTCCCATCTTTTAGATTACTAAGAGCGTTAAAGTGTAAAACATAATGCATCATCAGTTACAAGAAGGCTTAGAGAAATGTAAGGCACATGTTTGTATGAGTAGTTTTGGATTTGCATCTCCACTCTTTTCTTGACGTATCCCACTTTTTTTTTTTTTTTTTTTAAAGAAAAACACATCTCGATGGCAACTTGATATTCAGAAGAAAGCAATTCTAAAAATGCAAGAATTTTTTTAGCCTCAATAGTTAAAACATATTCAGATTACTCTACTGCAGGTGGTCTGGAACTCATGGTACAGACAGTCTCTCGTTACTAGGAGACAATGATTCCAAAATAGACAGAGATACTGAAGTATTGTGAAGAGAATGTCTTGAGAGGTGCAGACATTCAGTCAGCCGCTTCTTCATAGTCCTGCTCAGCTGCACCAATGCTCTCTCCCATCCATTCCAATCTCCTACGCCAACTCCTCTTCTAGCCCAGAAGAAACACATTGCTAGTCAATGATCTGCTTTCTTATTTAACTATTATTTGAGAAAGATAAACTGGTACAACTATAATAGTCTTCTTACAAGACACAGACAAAAGTATTCCACTTCTTAAAAATGTGTCCTGTTTCTTGTCTGAAATTGTTTAAATGCTCATAGCTAAAATTCATGCCCCGTTTTGTATCTGTTCACATTGTGGTCTTGTGAACCAGTTGTCACATTTGAATTTCTCCTACCTGTATCCACTGAGAGTCCCTGAGTGCTTGTCCGCTGCTCTTTTAGCAAGCAACAGCTTTGCCGTGCTGCCCTGGGCCTCTTCTGTTCTCCAATCAGAGGACAGCAGTGATCCCAGCCAAGGGCCAAAGCTGTCTACCACTGCAGAACCCAAGGTGACTTCTGAACCTTGTGCTTTTTATACAAAGCCCTACTGAATCATGTTCTGGCTACTCGGTGATGGCCTGCCTTCTGATTCACTTCCCAGAGAGAATCAGTTTCTGTTGTTTTCAAGCGGCCACTGACTCTTGGAGACATGGCTGGGGATTGGGAGTCTCACATGTTTGGTCCCATGTGCTACTGTAAGGATGGAATGATTGACACCTTGGCACAGAGTTAGTAGGGATCGTTGAAAACAAGTCTTGGGTACTTTTAATTATTAGATCCAAAGGATGTTTCTGTTTTAAAAGGGGAAAATACTTTATATATCTGCCAACCAGCCAGCTATGCTAGCCAGTTTCCATAGATGGATGGCTCCTTAGGCTGCACCGTCTCCTGCCATCAATGCCACTTCTAAGTGGACGACTGACTTGTGACTATTTTGTATAGTTTTACTGATTTTGTTCTATATTACTGTCTTTTGAAACTAACAGTTTTGTATTTACTCATAGCAAAAATTTTTTAAAGCCATGACTTATACAGAGAAAAAAAAAAGGCATATTATGAAATATAGTCCTGCTGTTTTCTTACATGCTTCCTCCTGCTTATTTGACAGTTCACCCATATGTGATTAGTCACTGTCCTGGACATTTCTTTGTCCTGTCTTGTACCCTGGGTAGAATGTACCAAGCATTCCCAAATGCCAGGACACCAGTGATGACTTTTTGCCTTATTACTACATCACAGCTCTTTTTTTAAAACATCATGTGAATAGTTAGTTAATTTACCAGTTTACTTAATCTTTGTCTACTTTTTTAGCCTGTGTGGTTTTTATGCTCCCTGGAGCTTACCAAATGCTAACGTCCTTATCTCCATGAGTAAATACAAGACATTCATTTGAATAATAGTTCAGTTATAGTCCAAATCCATGGGGAGTTTATACCAGATTCTAATTTTTGCTGATGTTTTTTGAGACTATCTCAGGATGATCTTGAACTGACAGAAATGTTCCTGGCCCAGCCACCCAGGTGGTGGAATGACGAAGACATGAGCTAACCTTCCTACTGAGTCCATAGCGTTTCTATCTGTATCCAGTAGTTAGACTATGTGAAAGGTATGTAATTCCCTGCAGTCAGCTTCACTGGGTGCCACCTGTAGAAAACAAAAGCATTTGGGCTTGGTGGGTAAAGGCCCTTGCCCTGCAGAGCTCTTGTAAATGCAGAAGACACTACCACACGTGTGATGCACATGCACACACGGTCATGCACTCACACACGTACAAGAATAGCATCTCTCAGAGATGAAAGGGCTGAGATGTATTCGTACTTCCCATCCTAAATTGAGAATTTTTTTTTCTTATATCGGTTGGGCCTTTCTTTCCTATCTGAATGTTATTTATTAATTGTGCTTTGGGGTCTGAATGTGCTGCGATCTATGTACTAGGCTTTCTGTAAGAACGACAAAGATGAATAAGAAGACTGTTGCATTCAAGAAGATTAACTCACACTTGGGCCAGTCAGAGGACTTAGTTACCCTTGAGTCACCATTTGTCACCTTTACCCGGACCTTTGACTTTCATGCATAAGAAGTGAGAGACTTGGTGTCCAAACCATTTATAAAATTAGATCGAATCTTTCTGTCTTTCAAAAGCAGTAAGTATAACATAATTGTCTTTTTAATTGACTCATTGACATATTTATGCTGCATACACAACACTTCAAGACACATACACTGTGTAAAGATCAAAGTAAATTCTCACTGTGTCTATCACATCGGGCTTTCACCATCTTGCTGTGCATTACATGTTGTTGCTTCTGTCCCACTATGCCTTTTTACTTGTTCAGCAGTCTGTCCATCTCTTAATCCTCATCCTATTGCTCCCTTTGAAGTCAGCTTTTTCTAACATTAACTTTTGTGTGAGAACATTCAGTATGGGTCTTTCCCTGTGCTTTTCCCCCAAAGATGGCAACAGAGGAATAATAAGAAAATCGAAACATACGTGCAATGAAATTTATTTTCAACCAGAAAGAAGAAAGTAGCTACATCCTCTGCAAACTGGAAGGAACCATATTGAGGGTGTCTGTGGCTCCCAGCTTTTATATAGACACATAAAGTCATGTGTGCGCCACGTCCCTCATGGCCATGTGGAAGGGACGGTGTGATGTGGTTTCTGGAACAGAGCCAGCAGGGCATGGGCCTCCACAAATCTTGATGGTTGCTAGGTGTAGGGCTTGTTTGTGTATTTTACTTTATGTTCCTCCTTTGGGGGAATGTCCTCTCTGCCAAGGTTAATAACTCCATGATAACCAGGCAGCTGTCTGGGAGTCGAGGGTGTATCTAATGTCTCAGCAAAATAGTAAATGCTGAGACCTTCAAGACAGCTCTTAAGGCTGTGGGAAAGAACTCTGAAAACAGTTCAAGACTATATAATTTCTCAACTGTGCAAAACATAAGGATGCAATATGAATTATATGAGGGTCTTCACAGACTTAAAAGAACAAAGGCACAATGGGGCAGCTTGTTGGAAAGCTGCTACAAGATAAAGAGATTTGGGGAGTGATGATTACAGGGCAAGATCACTCCCAGCTGAGTTTATTGTTTGTGCTTACAAAGGCAGACATATTTCTGAGTTCAAGGTCAGCCTGGGTCAGAGTGACTTTAGGCCCAGGCCCAGGCATGATGGGAATGGTAATTCCAAGACAGCATCTCACCCAAGTAAACTTATTGTCTGTGCTTACAAAGGTAGAAATCTCTGAATTCATTTGCAGTGTTAAAAAATGTGCTTGCCTTTTTTTTTTTTTTCTAAGAATCAGAGGACTGGGGTCATAGAATGCTGATTCGTGGATAAAGTTGAGGCTGGACCTTGGCATGCATGAATGTATGGTGTGAAGGTAGAAGCTCAAATGTCTAGAACAACAGAGGGATAATAGAAGAGGAACAGAGAGAAAGGAATGCCAAGTGTATGTGGGGAATTATCTTAATGTGTGTTATATACTAACATAAAAATGCCCATAGGTAACAGCATCATGGAGCACACATTGAAAAATTTTTTTTAAATTAAAAAATACATAAAGTCAGCTTCACTTTCATGTGATGAAATTCCAGTATTTTAAAATAATCTCTCCTTTTGTCTTAGCCCCCAACTTCTCATCATTGGCTTTCTTTTGAATATAAATCATACTTACATTCAAGGGCTTACCCTGATTGGTTATATCGCTCTGGCTGTGCAAGAAATGGCTGTGTAAACCAGGCTGGCCTCAAACTCCAGAGATCCACTTGCCTCTGCCACTCAAGTGCTAGGACTGAAGTAAGGTGCCACTATATCTGCTAGCCCATTGTTGATTAATTAACTCACAGAACTGCCAAGCTGTGTTAAGTAGAGAGGATATTTAAATCAACTGAAATGTGAAAAATTATAATGTGGATTATTTATTCTTTTACATTTTTTATATTTTAGAATTTTTAATCATTTCCTTCTTTTCTCCCTTCTACCCTCCCATGTACCATCCTTGCCCGCTTTTAAATTCATAGCCTCTTTTTCTGTACTTGTTATTACACACACACAAACACACACACACTGATAAATGTTTGTTTTAAAAGAATATATTTCTGTTTTACACTGTCTTCTAGTTCTTTGTGCTTATTGACAAAGCTTACGGTTTTTTAAGCCATGGTCTGTTTTTCCCAGACTACTTATTTACGTAGTTTAGATTTTTACTCTGCTGTACATTAGTATCATTGATTATTTTTGTCTTCCTTGGCACTCTCGGGACTTCTCAAATGGGGTGTCGCACATGTACAGCTTCGGGAGTTCCAAAGCTATTGTCTCTTCCCTGCATCTGCCTCCTTTCGCTAAGCTGAAACAGCCTTAGATTGGGGGATTTTTCTTTATCCTCCAGCACAGTTCTAGACCTGTAAGAGATTATTGAATAAAAGTTAATTTAAATGCAAATTACCTGTTATATAATTGTTACAACTGTTACAGCTTTGCATATTTTAAAGTTGTAATCACTAGGCTTATTTGGCAATTACTTACCAAGATTATTTTAAGAAGACAAATATGAAATCAAATAAATATGTGTTTTTTTTTTTTTTTTCTCAAACTCTGAAGAACTTTGTTTCATGCAAAGACTCCGAGCTCAGGAATTAGGACTGGACACTGTTCCAATAGGTCATTTGTAATCTAGTTACCAGAAATTTAAATACACTTTCTAAAACCAGTCATGCTGTGTGTTAGTGCTAATAAAAGTGGTTAGTGTTGTGATAATAATTCGGGAGTAGATTTTAGAGGAGGTCTTGGGGTGGGACAGTAGCATGGCATAATCCAGGGAGGTGGAGAGTAGCCTAGTATTATGCATGGATGTCCAGAGGTGGGAGAAAATAGCCTGGCATCACCCAGGGTGGTCCCTGGGTCAGGGAAAGAGTAGCCTGACATTATGCTTAGAGGTCCCAGGGTAGAAGAGAGTAGCCTGGCATCACCCAGGGAGGTGGTCCGAGCAGGAAAGGCAGAGGATACCTTAGACATGTTTGATTTTGCTGAATTTTCTCTCACATCCTACATACTCTTCTACTTTACTCCACCGTTGCTGGTATACATTCAAGTTAGAAAATAAATGTAAAACCTTACGTGCTTATGGCCTTCTCTCAAGGTGAGAGCAGCACCCTAGTTGGCAGCTGGACATGGAGACGTCTTAGACAGTGATTGTGTGAACATGTGATTTTTCAATCTAGTGTTCTAATGCTGAAAAGGTGAAGGAGGGCTCACGCCTGCCCTCATACTGTCACCTTAGTCCACCACATCAGAATGAATGGGAAGCATTTTCTAACTGATTATTTGTGAACATATTCCACAAAATTCAATGACTCATCGAAATTTTGCACATTATTTTCCTTAGTTTTTGTATTCTATAGTGGTTTTAAGCTTAAATAAAAGGGTCATATTTTTGTTAAAAATTGCATTGAAGAGTGCTATTAATGGGTTGTATTATTTTCCTTAATATTTATGCTTTATAAAGATTTTCAGTGTTTTTTTGACGTAGATGATAGTTCTTGCAGGCATTGTTTCTCAGTGTCATACTACAGCAGTGGGTAGCCAATAGGTTAACAGTATCTTGAAATATCTTGCTTGCTTTTTAAACACAAGAAAGTTTATTATACAAATGCAATTCACAAATATAATTGTCTGGGGTAAGCCTGTAAAATTAATTATTTTTGTTTATCCAGAGTTTGTTTGTTTGTTTATTTTTTTTTCCCATGAGACTCGGGCAGAGACGCATGGGACAGAGTGGGATTCAAATGTACGGAGGCAAAGAGACAGCAGAGGGCCTGCGCCCTCCGCAGGTGGCCGCCTTAGCTGCTGTGCCACCACTGGTTCACTGTCTCCAGAGTTTTATAAATCCAAATTTTATGTTTCTTGTGCTTTCTTCTCGGGCTTGAATCACTAATTCATTATGGGGGTAAATTAAACACATTGTAGTAAAAATTAATAACTCAAAACACTGTACAAGTCTAAGCCTAAGCAGTATGATCTGAGAATGAGCTGGGCACATGACAGGGCTCCTCAGATCTTAAAGAGCAGCAAAATCTGAAAATCAGGTTGGAAACATGATTTAAATATAAGAAATTGGAACATTTACCTTTAATGACCTGAAACTGAAAGAGCTTCAGCCCCCTGGGGTAGACCTAGCTGTTCTTCCTGACAGAACAATTGTTGGACAGTGGAACAGAATGCTACAGTGCTGTGACATTAAGAGGGTAGCCAGCCTGGCAGTCCCAGTAGAACAGTGAACTAGCGTTCACACTGGGTGTTCGAGAGAGCAGTGAGTGTGAGGGAGTGCCTGGTAAGTGGGAGAAGTCTGACACTGGTAGAGCACCCTTGCCCAGCTATCACCACACATGCCATCTTTGTTATTTTATAAAATGCTTGTTTTAAAATAACCCCTCGATTGACAGGACAAGAAAACCCAAAGCATTTCTGACTACTCTCCACCCAGTTCCTTCTGCTGGTAGTGTTGTTAAGAACACTGGGTGTTACTTTGAACCGCGCTGCAGAGTCCTTTCAGATCCCACCAGCCATCAGTCCAGGATCCGGCATTACATTTTATCATCACATCACACTTGTCCCTTCTGGTCTGTGACAGCCTCCCACGCATTTCTGTTTCTCGTGACATGAGAGTCTAGAGGACTAGCCAGGTATTTTTGTAAAATATCCCTCTGTTTGGGATGTAAAATGATCCCCCTGATTCAGGGTTTCTCATGACTAGACTGGAGTTGTCCATTTGAAGGAAGGCATCCCCAGAGGTCAAGTGCCTTTCCCATCACCCCATATCGGAGATCCCAGCTGTTGGTGTCCTGGGTAATGCTAGTCCTGATGATCTAACCAACACAGCCTCTGTTGGGCTTCTCAACTGTAACGTTAATATTTTCTGGGCTAGATAGATTACCTGGTGGATAAGCATACTTGCTGCTTCAGGAGGACCCAAATTCAGTTTTCATCAGCCACTTCAGATGGCTCACAACTAGCTGCCTGTCACCTAGCTCTAGGACTTAAAACTTCCTCTTCTGGCTTCTGTGACCACCTACATGCGTATAGCATAAATTCACAAACCCTGGCCCATACATGTAAATATGAATAAAAAAATCACATAGTCTTTATTTTTCTCTTTCTAAGCTCTACTGTTAGGAAGCAAGTTAACCAAGTTCAGTTCACATTAGGACATTAGAATCAATCTGCTGCCTAGAGTGGAAAAAAATGAAATTATTTGGAATTACTTTATAAGAAACATTATGGAAATACTGTTTTCACCACTTTATTTTAGATACAGCCTCAAGTATCCCAGGCTGGTCTCCATCTCCCTAATGCTAGGCATGTAACTTTAGCGTGGATTAAATAGTGCTAGGTATCAGACCCAGGGCTTTGTGCACACTAAACAAGAACTCTTCCAAGCTAAAGCCCCTGATTTTGACCCTACCAATAGGACTAGTGGCCAGAGTTAATTCTTTTTCTCTCTTCTCAAGAAAAACGTACTATAGTCAGTGCATTGGTGCATTCAATCCAAAATGCATATTTAATGAAAGGAACAACTTAAACAATGTATGTGACTAAATAATGTGATCATAAAACTCAAATTACAAGTATTAAATAAACAAAATGTTACCTATTTTGGTTTCACCGATAGTAAAACTAGTGTCAGAAACCTTCCGTGAAGACAAAATAGACAATGTTTTTGTCATTTCCCTGTACTATGCTCAATGGTTTTCTAACCCACCATACTATACTTTAGTCAGAGTAGTATTGATCCACTTGTGGTCCATGGGTTATCTTGCACTTGTCTTTTGGCTTTTATTTTGCTTTGGTTTATAGAATTCATCTTCCACCTCCACCATCCCATTTCGAGCTGACTAGTAACATAAGGTGTGGCTAATTCAGCCAGACTTTAGACTTTTGATAGTCTGTTCTGTAACCACTACATGATTCCTACTCAAATATTAGGAGTTTTTTTTTTTCAGTTTAATCTTACCTAAAATATATTGCAAAAACATGTTTTGTAATAAACTTTTGATCTTTAATTTCAAATGGTAGGTTCTGAACATAATGATCATTTATAAGGATCATAAAACATTTCATGTGAAAACTAAGAAATCAGGTTGGCTTATAGGTGTGATTTAACCTAATCAAAGCATAGCTATGAAGCTGCATACAGTTTGATGACATCCTGCTATGTTTATACGCTATCTTTATACACGGTTGCTTCCTCATCAGGATACAGAGGATTTCCAGAATGTTCCCGTTCACCTCCACTCCCACAGCAATCAATGCCTGATAGTACTGAGAATCTAAATTAGTTTTTGAAAAACTAATATTTTATCTTTTTCTTTGCTTCCTTCATGGTTTTCTTTCTACAGTTGCTTTCAACAGCTTGTCTATAGTGTGGTAGATAAACAGCTTGTCTATAGTGTGATCGATACTGCAAAGTGATGTGTATTTCTCCAGGAGTTCTCTGGAATTCTTGGATCTGTGTTTGATACCATTCAGGATTTTGTTTTGTTTTGTTTTGTTTTGTTTTGTTTTGTTTTGAAAATTCCTGATCATTGTGGCTTCAAATACCTATTCCTTCAGTCTCATAACTTTATGTGTGTTAGATCATTTTATAATGTCCTCGTGATAGTTTGAATATGCTTGGCCCATGGGAAGTGACACTATTAGGGGGTGTGGACTTGTTGGAGGAAATGCATCACTGTGCAGGTGGGCTTTGAAGTCTTATACTCAAGCTCTGCCCAGGGTGAAGGAGCATCTCCTGGCTGCCTTCAGATCAAGATGTACAACTTTCAGCTCCTTCTCCAGCACCATGTCTGCCTGGACACTGCCATACTTTCTACCATGATGATAACGTACTGAACTTCTGAAACTGTAAGCCAGGCCCAATTAAATGTTTCCTTTATAAGCGGTACCTTGATAATGATATCTTCACAGCAATAAAACCTTAAGACAGTCTTACAACGTCTTCATTGTGAAGACCTTTTCATTCTCCCTGTGGTATTTTCTTCACTTTGTGCTTTAGTTCAGGAAATTTAACTGACTGTTCTTCACAGTCACTGATAAACCCTTAGTTCCATCAGAGGCTGTTGAGCCTCTTGAAGAAAATGTCCTCATCTCTGATATTTGTCTCTATTTTTAATAGTTCTTGTTTCTATACTAAAGTAAACCATCTCATTCATGTTCCTACTTTTCACTAGCTCCTTTGACACTTTAATCCTAGTTATATTTAAGTCTCTTCCTCATAGGTCTAAGGCATGGATCATCCCTGATTCCTTCACAGTGAGAGGCTTGAGGAAGCTGTTTGTTTAGTGCATCACTCATAAGACTTATAATTGAATGCCAGACCTTGTGTGGGCATTAGACACTACAGCAAACACTGTTTGTACTGTTAAATGAGCCAGCATCTTGTTGGGCAATTGCTAAGTGAAATGTGAGTTACAGTCAGCCTCATTGGGAGTGGACTGACGTGTGATTTTCATGCCCTCAGTGGACCATTAGGATTCAGATTCCCTTTGGCGCAGTGCTGTCTCTGTGGCTCTTATGCTGATGTGCTGGATAGCTTTCCATCAGTACTGTTGCTCTGCTCTCCACAGTGAGCTGAACCAGCACATGAGTAACACAGCTATGGGTCTCTGCACTCATGTTCTTGCCCAACACAACACTGCTGCTGTGTATCTCTCTTTTAGGAGTGGAAGCATGATGTGGTTCTGGGCTAGCTAGCTGGGCCTCAGTGGGGAGGCCATTTGCTTCAGCATTCCTGGTTTTCATCCTGTGAGAGCCAAATGCTGCCTTTTGCCTATAGCTGGCATTAGGCGGAGGTTTCTTGACCCCTTCTAGTAGCAGATGACCTAGACTTGGTATTTACATATAATGTTTGGACTGTAGCTATTTTGTACCCAGGACAGAACTTTCTTATTTCACCCAATCAGAGTTTATCCTTTGTCCTCCCTGGTGCCTGTGGACACTCACTGCCCTTCTCCTATCTTTCTAACAGTCTTACTTCATCATGAAGCGTCTGAGGAAGTAGGTGGCATTCGTACTTGTCTCCGTCATTAACTTTTAGTACTCAACCTTCCCACAAGAATAGATCACCTTCTTGAAGTTTTGTGGGCTAGTAAACTTAGTGTGCCACCCCAGAGGAACAGATCCATGAAAATCAGCCTGGTTTCTTCGGTTCTGTCTGACTGTCATATGGTAGTCTCTAGGCTTGACATGTGGCCCAAGGTGGGAAATTGACTTCTTCCAAGTTTATTATACATGACAGCTAATTTCTATTTGTTAATGTAAATACTTTCAAAACTACAATTTCTATAGTGTACTTAGCATTAATTGTAATGTTAATCATAAGCCTCCTGCCCCAAATGGTTTTTAGATCATGTCTATCTGAAACTTGAGCTTTGAAATATAAGACATTTTGCTATGTGCCATGGTACATGCACATGATACAGACATACACGCAGGCAAAAGACTCACACACATAAAATAAGAACAACAACAAAAAGTATACCATGTCTTAATTTGGTTAGAGTTAAGTTATTAAGTTATTAAGTTATTTCTATAAAAGAGGTATTAGTTTTCTATTCTTGCAACTATATAGGTATTTCCAAAAAAGAAATCTCAAGTAATATTGAGAGACATAAAAAGTACTAAATACTAGAGAAATTCATTAGCACCACAGTGGACTTGGGCTAGCAAAAGCTAAACTTTTTCTCATTACAATACATGCCATTTATGGCTGGCTGGCTGCTTGCCTGCCTGCCTGCCTGCCTGCCTGTCGGTCCACCTGTATTAGCAGCCCTAAGACTTGAACCAGTGTCTCATGCATGCTAGTCAACTGTCCCACTCCTAAAGTGACACTCAACCCTAGAAAGAAGTGTAAAAAAGTAAGGTGACCATGCTTGTTTTAGAAGTAGGATGTAAGCATGATCTTGATTTTCTCTGTGATAACCAGTTATATATTCTGATACATCTTTGAAATATTAATACCTGGTGCTGTCATGGAGAAAATCATCTATATGACAGTCGAACCCGCAAGCGCTTAAAGTATGAAGGAGGCAGCATCAGCTTACAGACAGTCTAAGAAAGTCCGTGTGTGTGTAGGTTTCTGCAAAAGAAGAAATTGTATGGCCAAGAGGATATATTCAAAAGATTTTTGACAAAATGAAGCACATGTAATTTCTTCCATGGGAAATTTGGGAGTTGGAATACCAGATATTGCCTTTTGCCAGCTCAACCTCCTATTTTGAGAATGCACAATGTATTCACTCTGTTTCACACACCTGCCATTCTGCACACTAATACACACCTGAATTTCTGTACACTAACACACACTTGCCATTATGCACACCAATACACACCTGACATTCTGCACACTAACACATCTGCCATTTTGCACATTAATACACACCTGACATTCTACACATGTATACACACCTGACATTCTACACACGTATACACACCTGACATTCTGCACACTAACACACACCTACCATTATTCATACTCTCACACACCTGACATTCTGCACACTAACACATCTGCCGTCTTGCACATTAATACATACCAGACATTCTACACATGTATACACACCTGACATTCTGCACACTAACACACACCTACCATTATTCATACTCTCACACACCTGACATTCTGCACACTAACACACACCTACCATTATTCATACTCTCACACACCTGACATTCTGCACACTTTTATCTGTTACCTGTGATTTGCCCCAATTTGGGAAACACCAGAATGATTCGTGAAAACAGTAATTTACTAATTAACTCATGTGTAATATAGTCTGTCTATTAGGTTTTTAAAAGACACTGTGAGAGCTGAAGAGGTGACTCAGAGATTGTGAGCACTGACTGCTCTTCCAAAGGTCCTGAGTTCAATTCCTAGCACCTACTTGGTGGCTCACAACCACATGTAATAGGATCTGATGGCTTCTTCTGGTGTGTCTGAAGATAATGACAGTGTACTCACATACGTAAAAGAAATAAATCTTTTTTAAAAAGACACTGTGAGACACATGGTTTGAAGATGCACAAGAGGACACAGAAAGGTGTATAAGAAGAGAGTGTACAAATTCTATCCATTAAATCCATTTCCAAACCAGTAGTAGCTTTCCTCAACATACTGAGGCTCACAGCCACTTACATTATTTGAGAAAGCGAGCTTCGGGTCCCCATTGGTTCTCTTGTTGTGTACTTCTGTGGTCCTAATATACTTGTCTTCTTGCTGTCAGCTCATAAAATGGTAGGATCTATGAAATTAGTAAATTCACTAATTTGGGGGTTGTCTCTCTAATAACAAACAGCAGCCCCAGAATAGTTACACTCTCATTATGCAATGTGCAGATTACTTTCAACTAATCGTTTTAGGTTAACTCAAAACTATCATCCTCCAACTTTACTGCACAATACTGACATTTTTGTAAACAAAGTTTTGTTGTTATTTAATGAAAGGATATTGTGAAAACCATAGTTGCTAACAAAGATACTTGCCTTCCAGAGGTAAACTCAGTGGAGAGTTAACAATACAATCTTGGGTTTGTTTGCCATAGTTAATTTTAGAAAGCATATAAGAAGTGTGTGTGTGTGTATGTGTGTGTGTGTGTGTGTGTGTGTGTGTGTGTCTGTGATTGATGTGGCTCTATTTCATTGAATGAGACTGCTGCACACACATACAAACTATAAAATGTGAAGCTTCTATTTCTAGTGCAACTTCGGTTACAATGTGGGGATTAGTTTGGACATTGTCTTGGTTTATTCTCTATTGCCGTGATTTAAAAAAAAATGAACAAAGAAACTTAAGAAGAAAAAGATTTATTCTAGCTTACAGTTGACTGTCTATCATGGAGGGAAGTCAGGGCAGAGACTGATCCCCTTGGAGGAGCATCCATGATTTGCTCAACCTGCTTGCTTCTTGTATACTCAAGACCACCTTCCTAGTAATAACATGGCCCAAGATAGGGTAGACCCTCTCACATCTATTATTAATCAAGAAAATGTCCCAAAGACTAGACTTGCCTATAGGCAAATCTGATGGAGTCATTGTCTCAGTTGGAGTTCCCTCTTCCTACATGAAAGGCTTGTGTCAACCTACCAAAAAAAGGAAAAAAGAAAAGAAAAGGAACCCAAACCACCACAAGTGCAAATACTCAGCTCTATCTCACAGAATTGAGTTTGTGTTTAAGACTATAAAAATGTAAGTCCTTCATTAATGGCCACCTTCCACTTCATCCAGTTTTCAGTGTAGATAATGAAGCCCAGCTGTCTTCCTTTGCTAGTTTTCTTGCCTGTGTGTCACATTCCTGGCATACTTTCTCTATTAACTGTGTTTTCATTCATGCATATTATAAAATGCATGCAAAGACAGGCACTACTGTAGATCTAGACTTTATTGGTTTTGGAGTGGGAGCTCACTGCCCTAACTGTTATTAATGACTTCCATCTGTTTCATTCCTCAGTGGGTCGGACAGTGATCAGGAACGTTTCCTTTTTAGTCATGTGGATTTTCTGCTCAAATGTGAACTCAATAGCTAAATTTAAAATACTTGTTCATGTTATTAGACATGTTCCCATCCTGAAACTAAGGTTGGCCTGCAACACACTACCCAAACTGGCCTCAGATCACAGAAATCCTCGTGCCTCAGCCTTAGTGGTGGAATTACAGGTGCAGAGCAGTGATAAAGTATATTTGTGATTTAATGATTAGCTTCTTTATCATTTTTTGGTTTCTTCATGTTACTCTGCAGCCACTACTGCCCTAAATCTCATGACTTTCCCACCCGCACCTCCCAAGTCCTGAGCTAATAAGTGTGTACTGCCAGAGTCATCCGTGGTTAGCCTTGTAAACAGTCTCGGGCACATCTTTAAATTGTCAGAATGCTTGATATTTTTTGCCACATATGCTTTTGTATGTGTGTGTGTGTATGTGTGTATATGTATTTATGTATGTCTCAGTGTGTATGTGTCTGTATTTCTCTGTGTATATAGTCTATGTGTCTGAATGTGGATGTTCCTGTATATATCTATATGTGTCTGTGTGTCTCTGTATATAATGTGTATGTCTCTGTGTGTGTGCGTGTCTGTGTGTCTGCGTGTCTCTGTATGTGTGCGTATGTTCCTATGTGTATGTGTGTATGTCCCTGTGTATGTTGTGTGTGTCTGTGCATCTGTCTATGTGTGTGTCCGTGTGTGTGAAACATGCTCCCATGCAGCTCCTCGCAGTGCCCTATCCAGACATACCTTTCATAAAGAATCAGAGCCTAAGCTTCTGAGGCTCCAGAGTTCTCCTTTCTTGGCCAGTTTCATCTCCTTTTTAAACAGTACATGTTGGGGGCCGACTTTTAGCAGAAAGCGGCTATCAGCTTTGCAGCCATCTTGAGCCATATACCCTGACATGAGACTTGAATTACAATAGCCTACAACAGCTGAGAACACTCCGATAATCTTGGTTTAGATACCTTGAGATTAAAGGCGCGTGAGATTAAAGGTGTGTGAGATTAAAGGTGTGTGACTAAGAGTATGATTTAGAAGTATAGAGATCAGAGTTAGAGACAAGACGTAAGGGCATGATTAAAGGTGTAACTTAGAGGCGTGGCTTAGAATCAGACTATAGAAGACAGAACCAGACATCAGACCAGAGAGAGAGATTCATACACATCAGACATTAGGTAGAATCTGCCCTCACCCTCGCTCTTGCTGAACCCCGACCTGCAGACCAGAGCAGCAGCTTGGGCCGGGATACAGTGGCCTCCCAAACGTGGGTCGGCCCAGGCCTCAACATTTTGCCTGGGCTGCAACATTTATTTTGGCCGCCCCAATGTGGGGCTAGTGCGGACCCCAACAAGTACATATTTAGGTAAGCCTATGCTTCCCAATACCCCTAATATTATTGGCTAAAGTTTATTCAAAAATTTATAGAAATAAGAGCTGTGATATATAATTTGAGAACAATTAAAATCAAGCAGAAACTAAAATTTAAGTACCATTTGTAGTAGTATCACAAAATATCAAGTAGTTAAGGACATTTAATTAAAAAACATTATAGGTGTAGAAAAGTACAAAATACTGAAACTATAAAAGAACATAAATAAATGAACAGGTCTATCATATTTGTAGAACAGAAAGCTCAATATGTAATGTATCTTCTCTTCAAGATAATTACATGTGTTCAGCACACCTTTAATCAAAAGTTGAACAGATTTCTTTGTAGAACTAAAGCTAATGCCAAATCATGGAGGGGCATGCAGAGCCAGACACTTCTAAAGAGGAGGAGGGTTAAAGAGCCTGTCCTTCAAGGTGAAGAGCTCTTTTAGTTACAGTGATTGGGACAAGGAGAGTTAGACAGAGTGGGAGGCGAGGGGCCCAGAGAAAGCTTGCTGAAACCTGTGAGGTCCAGGCTAGTGGCACAGGCCAGAGTGACATCACATGTCAGTGAGCAGGAGGCTTTGTAAACTGTGCCTGGAAAGTTCAGTATGTTCACAATAATTTTAAAACTTGATCCCTACTCTACATACCAAAAAGAATACATCCTATGGATTATAGGCTTAAACATGAAGACAATTCAGTAAAGCTAAGAAGAAAAATGAATGTAACAGTTAAAGGTAGTAAACATTTTTCTTTTGTTTAGTGCCAAAGAATATTGATCTTTAAGGAAAAGTGGACAAATTGACAAACAGTGAAACGCAGTTTCTCCATTTGGAAAAAAACAGATAGATGGATGATATATACAGATAAATATAGATGCTAGAAAGATAGATTTAAATAGTTAGGTAGGTAGATAGGCAGGCAGGCAGGCAGGCAGGCAAGCAGGCAGACTGACTGAATGACTTGACTTGACTTGACTGACTGACTGACTGACTGGCTGGCTGGCTGGCTGGCTGTGGGATAGGGAAGGAATTCTGTAAGTCAGTCAGTAACAAAAAAGAAGCAAGGCAGAGGAACTGAGAAGTGGAGACAGGCATGAATGGTGAGCCCAGTGCCTTGTCTGTCAAGCATGTGGAGCAAAGGAAACCTATGGAGGGAGTGTAAATTGGTGGGTGTTAAAGTACAGTGTCTCTGTATATAGTTGTGATAGATAAATAAAACACAAACCTTTGCCAGATTAGAACAACATTCCTATAATTAGAACAGATTCTGTAAATCCTGGAAGTTGTGGCTTTGCATATGCTCAATTACAGCAGTCTTAGTAATTTTGCACATCATTACAATTTGTGTGTGTGTGTGTGTGTGTGTGTGTACTTATTCTTGTATGTATGTGCATGTAGAGGACAGAGGTGGTCTTACAGAGTCATCTTCCATTCCCTGTGTCTCCATGTTTTAGACAGGGGTTCTCACTGAACCTGGAGTTTACTGATTTGGCTGGGCAGCCCGGCCAATGAACTTCAGTAATCCACTGTCTCTGCCTGTTCCAGTCTACCCCCATCAACCGGTGGTAGGGTCACCCATGTGCCACCATGTGCATCGGTCCTGGGAATTCAAACTCAGGTCCTTATGAACAGTGCTATCAGCACTTTGCATGCTGATCTGTGTCCCCAGCCCAGCTACAAACACTGTTCCATGTGCATGGTGAAACATGGAGGAGACATTTCCCCTTTGAACTTGCCAATTTTTTAAAAATTACCATTCTTGAGAAATATCTTACATGAGTATATTCTTATAAAATCTTTGCCTCTGTTAGTTTGGCCATTTTGCACTGTTAGAATTATGTAATTTGTGTAGCTCTAACTGTGTCCCTCATGTTGAGTGCTGGTGAGCTCATCGTCCAGGTTGTGAGGTGCATGGTGTCAATCTAGGCTTGCATTTTGCTTTTCCCTTTCTTCGCAATATTCCATGCTGATTTCTTCTGCATTTCCTGCTGATGTTCTTCATGCATGTTTCTCTTATTTCTAAGCATCCTGTGCCTATAAATGAGATCCTTTTGCATGAAAGAGGAATGGAAGGTCATAAGTAGAAGTTCTGTTCGACACTGAAGTTCTTGCTGCTGAAATAAAGTTTAGATGTCTCAGCTAGAGGTGCAGGCTGTTTCTCCTTTCAAAGGTTGTCTCCTATCAGAGGGGGATGTTCTGCAGGTGAAGAAAATGATTTTAATAGAACTGTGTCCTTATTGGGAGATGGGTACAAAAATCCATTCATAGGCAGAAGTGGGGGAATGTGAAGGAATATAGACAGCACGTAGGTAAGTGCAGGATATTCGTTAGCATCTGTCAGAGGAAGTACAGCACAGTCTTACTGTGTGCCACACAGTACATGCACACTTGCCCTTCAGGGAGTTTAAAACTGATTCAGTGAGTAACAAAATGTTGTTATTTCTCAGCAGCTATTAGGTGGTGATTGTGTCGTAATCGAATGGGAACTGCACAGGCTTTGTTGGAATAAGAGTAAACAATTTCCTCCCTCTGAATTAGCCACAGGGCTCTATTCAGCTGTAGCATGAATATAGCAGTATCTCCCAGAGAGGTGTGGCGTGTGTGAAATGACTGACACGTATGTGTGATGAAATGTGTGCTGCATTTAGCATATATTCATTTTCCTCTTTTCCCATCCACACACTTTTCTACACTGGGAAGTTAATATTCCCTGAGCTAGAACAGTGATTTTTAAATTATCTGCCTAGTCTTTATTTTATGATGTTGTGAAATACTGTCTCTTCCCTTGAAAGACAAGATTATTTTCACAAGATAAAAGGAGCTAAGTTTTTGGTGATTCTTATTTTGAAATAAATTGGTTTGTTACTCAATGTGGAAGCTGAGGGAAGCTGTAAAATGTCACTGAGGGACTGGGACATGAGGAAGACTGTGGGATGAAGGACTTGGTGATGGTTGGAGTCTTGAGAAAACAAAACACCACAAGTGTCTACAGCTAAACTTACTGGCAGGCATCAAAACGATAATGCTTGTAGGGTGACCCCTCCTCCATGGGAGAAGGGCCTGTGCTCTCACTCAGCTGTTTTGTTGGGGCTTGAGTAAAATCAAACAGAAAAGACTTTAGATCTGCAAAGCTGCCAGAAATGTAGTGGTATCTGGACTCTTGACAGCTGAGCTGCCAGAACTGTGTGGTATGTAGAACTGTATGTAGAAGAGCTAGGAAGATCATTTCCCTGAGGAGTAAGCGACAGGCCTGGTAGGTCTTAGAAACTCGGTACCTGTGAGACAGGCTCTAGGTTTCACTGAGACTGATCCTGTGTGGTACTTATGTATGGTCCTCTTGAGTGGATTTGCCTATTTGTATAGAAAAATAGAGGGGAATCCTAGAATTCCATCACTGGAAGGGCTTAAGAAATTACCTCCAGATCTCTATTTCAGTAAAGAATCTGAATTCCACAGGCCAAAGTGATCCCCACAGTTGTGTGAGTGTTAGAGTTTATCTTGGTGCTAATAGATACAAGAATGATCAGTTGTCCTTAAGCATTTGAAAGCAAATAATATTTCAAAAGTTTGTTTTAATTATAACTCTCCCAGAATAATGAATTTTCTGTCATCATTAGACTAAGATGTATAATTGTAATAAGTTTAGGATTTAGGGTATAATATAAAGGTAAAGGCAATTTAAAACTCCAGGCAAGGTAGGAAGCTGGACTGAAACCTCATGGTACCTGTTTATGCCTGGTGCACATATATACATGCAAGCCGATGCAAATATTTTTATAAGAAAACAATCTATTTAGCTTCGTTTAGTAACATGCTGTTTTCCATAGCTAAGAAGTTTTAATAAGAACTAGAGAAGTTGTAAAACTGGATTCTTGAGTAAGAAATACAATTCTGGGACATTCTTACTTGTTACAATGAAGAATAGTCACATTGTCATAAACACTAGTTCAGTACAGGGATGTGACAATAATTCAAATGTTCTTGCTTTAGACAGGATTTTAGTTTTTAGAAACAAGTTGTAGACAGAGTATATGAGGATTAGTTGAGATTTTAGGGAGAAGTTAGTGTTCTCGTTCCCTAGAGAGAGTTAGTAGGCAAATCACTAAAGGTTTAGGTTATCTTTTGAAGAATTAAAGTTCATGGAATTACAAATAGATCTTGAAGCCTATTATTTAAAGTTAATAGTTAACAGTGAAATAATAAACTTATAATTATAATCAGTATGAAGAGAGGGTGAAAAATAAAGTATAATGGTAGGTTATTACATTTTCATATCTTGGTGGAAATCAGTTTATTTTGTCCATAGCATGTGAACTAAGAAGTTTTAATATTATCAGATTATCTAGAACTGTGAGTGTAATGTTTAAAATAAATAAATAATTGAAAGGGCTAGAGCACTTGCTGCTTTGCAGAGGACCCAGGTTCATCTCGTAGTATCCACATGGTAGCTCACAACTCTTAATTTCAGCTCTAGGGGATCCAACACCCTCTCTTGGCCTTCCTAGACACTCATATCTATGTGACACATGCAGGAAATCACTTACATACATTAAATAAAAATAGTCTTTAAAAATAAAATAGTGGTTGGAGATTTAGCTCAGTGGTAGAGTGCTTTCCTAGCAAGTGCAAGGCCCTGGGTTCAGTTCTCAGCTCTTGGGGGTGAGGGGACAAAATAAAAAAATAAAATAAATGACTCTGAATGGTAGTCTGGTGAGAAATTCCCAATGAAAGGAAGAACCAAGATGAAAGTGTTCTTCATTGTAGCCCACTTTGCATCTTTAGAATAATTATTGTGTGCATACTTGACTTTGAGGTAAACGTATTTTAGGTATTGATAGCAAAAAGCCATCTATAGATACTTATTGTCTGCCTGCCCTGTCTTGTCCTCTCCATATTGCTGTTGTGGAGGGCTGTCACCCTCGCCTCTACTGTCTCTTACTTCTTTGCTGGGGCTGGAGTAGACACAGACTTCATGGGCATTGGGGCCACTGATTGGCTTTGTGTGAATACAGTCCTGAATCAGACAGTAGTGACAATTTGTTGGTACCAGTCCCCGTTCTTGAAGCCATGTGAAACAACTGAACATTTTAGAAACCCCACAACAAGGCCTTGCTTTCCTTCTAGATCTCTTAACTATCATCTTGTCTGGTTTGAAAAGCTACAGGGTTGTGCCATTGTGGAAGAACTTTTAAGTCATGTGCCTTACTGTCTACCACTCAAGGCTGAAGAACTAACAGCCAGATATCTTCAGGTTAGTGGTTAATATCTCTAGGGCTGTAATAGGGCCTTAGAACAGCCTAATGCAGTCATTGAATGATATTGGTAAATACTGAGATGTCAGCTCTACTACTTTTAAAAGTTGCTTCTTATTGGCCCTTGACACAATTATTTTGAATCTGCCTATGGAAACTAGCCTGACAATGGTATTTATCTTGTAGTTATGAAGATTCGATGAGACACGTGTAAAGCAGTTAGCACAGAGTTGGATACACAGAAGTACTAAGTAAGCCTTTGTCTGGCGTTACTGACATTGATGTACAGCTGTGTGCTGGGCACTGTGCTGCCCTGAGTTCCCTGCATCTCCAGGTCACCTGCACCAGAGGCTCGACAGGTAGATTCACCCCAGATAATACTACTGCCTTTCAGCCTCCAGAGGCTCTACAGGTAGACTCACCCCAGATAGTACTACTGCCTTTCAGCCTCCAGGTCAACTGCACCAGAGGCTCTACAGATAGACTCACCCCAGATAATACTACTGCCTTTCAGCCTCCAGAGGCTCTACAGGTAGACTCACCCCAGATAGTACTACTGCCTTTCAGCCTCCAGGTCAACTGCACCAGAGGCTCTACAGATAGACTCACCCCAGATAATACTACTGCCTTTCAGCCTCCAGAGGCTCTACAGGTAGACTCACCCCAGATAATACTACTGCCTTTCAGCCTCCAGAGGCTCTACAGGTGGACTCACCCCAGATAATACTACTGCCTTTCAGCCTCCGAACTTTTTCATACAAGGCAGTGGCAGTTGACAGCTTAGCTCAGAAAATAGCCTTTATTAGCTTACTAGTACCAGGAGTGAACAAGCTTTTCCTGAAGCTTCCAAGAGAGATCCCAGTAAACAGAAGAGTTCCTTTCTCCTGTCCGACTTCTGGGTGGCCAGTGACTACATCAATAAACAGGGATTTGGTCACTGACTTCCTCTCCAAATTGAGGTCACCAAGTAGTGAACAACAGTTTCTGGATAACATCCATCTCTTTAGTAAGGTTCACTCATTCATTGGCTGGTTTGCCAGCCACCTCATGTGCACCACTCATTCTCAAACCACTAGATGACAGCCGGCAAGCATGCTCTGTCTCCGGTGGTGGATGTACACGTATAGGTTCCTGCCCTTTGCAAGACCATTCACTCGAACTGTCCACACCTGAGGGAAGTCATCATGTTGCTCGTGACCTGCTAGACCCAGGCAGGTCATGTTAAAGAGCACCTTCCTTCTGTCTGTCTACTGCATAAGAGCCCTCAGAGAGCCTCATCAACTAAAAACCACATCGTTTAACCATAGTGGTTTCTTGTTTTCTGACAGACTAACTCCTGAAGTCACACACAGAGATAGTCATCTAGATTTATTCTCGATAAGCCAACAACTGAAGAATAAAGGAGAATAAAAGAGGCATAAAATAGGTGAAAGTTTTCTAGCAGTCTTTCCTCTGGCTAACTTACCACTTAACATTTGGGACTAGATAATCCTTTGTAAGAAATGGTCTACATATTGTAGGCTTAGCTCTGTCGTAAGCGATGTTCTGTATATTGTAGGGCATTTGGCAGTAGGTTGGACATCTGGCTTCCAGATGTCAGTAGCAGTAACCTTACCCAACAAAAATGTTCCCAGGTATTACCAAATGTACCTGGAGGAGTAGGGGCTGGAAAGTAAAACACCACCCCCGTTGAGAAGCGCTGCTGGCATATAACTAGCAAGCTCTTTCCCTAGAAGACAAAACCCGCAGCTGTCTTTGTAGACAGACAAGAAAGCCAGCCTGTGACATAACTGGGGAGGTTTCCTTCCTAAGAGGACTGTTTCTTGAAAGTATTTCGTTCCTTTCTCCATTTTCCTTCAAATCATTGGTCTGGTCTTCAGCACTATGTTTCTCTGAGCCACCAGATGGTGGAGCTAACATGGAACTCTCTTCGGAAGTCTACCTTTAGCCTCTGTATGGGACATCTTCAGCCATTGTGAGTCTTGGTTTAACCCCATTGTCGGTGAGCATGTGTAAGAGAATGTGTGTGTTACATCACCAGAAGCCAATAAAGAGCTAGCTTCTTCCAGAAATGCCTGATCTAGGGCTGGGGGAGAAAATATACAGGTTGGCCAGAGTATCTTGTAATATTGGCAACTAAAGAAGAACTAAAATTTAAATTTTAATTTTAAATACACATAAATTTTTTAAAATGTAATTACGGAACATGTCAAAGTGACATGGGAATGACAGCTCTCAGTGCCCGAGGCTGGAACAATGTAAGAACAAAATTAGGTTGAATTGGACTATAGCCCAGAATATAAACAAAATAGTGAGTTTATTATAAAATATGATTATACAAATAAATAACAATAAATTGCCAATACAAAGAATTTAAAGTGTTGTGAACATTTTACCCTCAAGAGGTGGAGCATAACCCCCACTTTATAAGCGCAAGCTGTGTGTCACAACTTTGTTACAAAGAGTGTGATGTAGAATGCAGTAGGAGTATGTAATTGCGTGGTGGAGGGTTCTGGTACGCACAGTCAAGGTCATCGACAGCAATGATAATCATGTTACTAGTGTGCGCTGAACATTAGGCAAACTCCAACCAAGGGATGCTCCACAAAATACCTAACCAAGTGTTGGCAGCTCTGTTCATCACCACAACCAACACCAGAATTCCTCAGAATGCTCAAGGTTAACAAAAAAATATCCTAGGAGACAAGATCACTGTATTAGTTACTCTCTGTTGCTGTGATAGAATATACCAAAGCAACTTACAGGGAGTGTTAACACGGCCTTATTGTTCAAACAGAGAGTTTATAGTGGTGGGGGAGGCATGGCAGCATGCTGGCAGAGCAGGAAGCTGACACATCATATCTTTATTTGAAACCACAAAGCAGAGACACCAAAACCCTCAAAGCCTGGATGCACTTATTCCACCAAGGCTACAACACCTCCAAACAGCACCACCAACAGGGAACTCGGTATTCAATACCCAAGCCTTCAAGGGAAGTTTCTCATTCAAACCAACAGCACTGTGACCTCATAGAACATAAAAGGCAGATTGGATAATAATGAAGAGAACATAAATAAGGTGTAGACTTTATAATGTATCCTTGTTATTTCATTAACTCACAGGTACCATAATATTATAAAATACTCAAAGGAAGACTGAGTTATGAAATATATAGAAATGTGCAATTTTTGTCTTTTTTCTGTAAATATAAAGCTACTTAAAAATGAAGTGTTTATTAAAATATAAGGAAATACACCCAAAACATGATTGCATGTAATGGTTATCTTATCCTGGAAGGCATAGTCAGGCTCTGGCAAGCAGTTTCCTTAGTTTTCAAGGCCATATGCAAAGTCTCCCCCTCTGAAGTTCTGGGAGCATCAGGTCTTTACCTTTCACATTACATTACATTACATTACATTTCTCTTCTCCATAGTTTGGAGTAGTTTTTGATTTCTAACTGAAGAGGCCAAAAAGCTCTTCACCTTCTTAGCACTCTGACTTTTGAGGATGTCCCCAGGGACACCCCTATCTTCCCCCTCACCTGATCAGAAATATTGTTGTGCTGGCTGTTTATATGTGCCTTTCCTTTAAAAAAAAACAAAACAAAACAAAACAAAACAAAAAAAAAACAGATCTGTTTGGTTTATCTGTTTCTAAAGTGAAGTGGATATAAAACCAGGGAGCACTGTGGCTGGCTCCCTTTGATAGCTGAACCGTGAGATACAGTCCTCCTAGGAAGTGACCTGAGTCATATGGGCAGGACAGGAACTTAAGGGGAGGGCCCTTCAGGGTGGGTGGCCAATATGAAATCGTTGGAGGACAATGCATTAGAGGAAAATTCTACACACACTCACCCAGAGATTAGTTTTCCATTGCGATTCTAAATCCTATCGAGTTGACAAGATTAACTGTCATAATGATGACTTAGGATTGTCATTTAATATACAAATGCTCTCTAGAATTCTTACCGTGTAAGATGTAGGGAAGGCACCTGGAAGAGGTGCACAGTTGAGGTTGGAAGGTAAACACGGCTGCTTGAGGTGCAGGTGTGAACGCAAAGCCAGCCAGTCTGGGAATAGATCCCACTAACCTGTCCTGAAACATTGAAATAGTTTCATGATTATAATTATTCCTTCTATTTTTAAAAAATGCTCTATTTCTGAACCAAGTGTTGACTTACTTTTCTGATCCAGATACCACACTCTCAGTGTATGCAGCCACAATGGTCATTTTAGGAACCATAAACTGGAGTTAACTTACACCCAGCGGAGAGCTAGCCAACACAACTTCCTGCCATGATGAAATGGCACGTATCTGTGCTACCATGTGTGGTACCCATGAAACCACATGTGGCTCCCAAGCACTTGAAATATAGCTAAGCTGTTGTTGACTTTCAATTTTATTTTCCTTGACCTAATTTTAAGAAGCCACCTTTGACGACTGGCCTGCTAGAGCCCAGGCCTAGACAACTTAGGACTCTTCCATCTGATGCAGGTTCCTGCATGTCAGTTCTTTGCATAGACTACATACAACAGTCATCTTCTTAGGGAAAAAATGGGGTTTTTGAGACCCTATTGTTCTTATTTGATATATAGATCACTAGAGGAACAAAGTTCAGTTTAAACTTGATTCACTTCCATTTGAAGCTAAAAAGTCTTGAGCTTACGGTTAAGCAATGGAATCTGTAAGGTGATAATGGGGGAATATGGTCAGAATATGTGCCTGTGCATGAATTTATGTAAAATTGGGAAAGAATACATTTTTGAAAAGAAGTGGTTTGCTGAACTTAGTTCTCACACTCTTTTGGGGGACAGGGGTGAGAGCTCATATGTCCTTAATTCTACCTCCAAGAGTATGAAACTTTAGAAAACTATTATTGGCAAAAGGTTATTTTTTTAATTCTAAAAACAAAAAGCTGTTTTCTTTTACAGATACAAATCTGTAATCCAATGCCTTCAAAGTTCAATGACACTTTGGATCCAGGTTGATAGTTATTTACAGAGCCAGACAAAAATCCAGCCTCATGATATTTCCATTAGGCTAAGAATGGAATTCCGAGATTATGGTCTGGGAAAGGGGAAATGTGGTTTGAATTCATAAACACTTGGAAGATAAACATTCAACTCTTAAAACAATGATGGCTGTTTTTATCACTGTTAAATTAGATTAATAGATTCAGGGACTCTGTGAAAGAACCCCAGAAGGGTGACAGTTCTCAACGATGTACTTCCTTTATGGAGAATGTCCTCCAGGACTGAGGACAGTGCAGTGGTAACAGGTACTACCCAGATAACGTGCCAGAGGAAAAGGGAACCTGTCTCTCCTAACATGACTTGTGTTTGTGCTGTCTTAACACATACATGGCTTTCATTGTTTAATACACAGCTTTCTTGCATAAATTATATAATTCAAAAACACTCTCAGGTATGAAAACAGGAATGGTCGTGTGTCTATATGAACAAGTTGGCAGTGTTTCATGGATTATTTCATTTAGCTTTTATATTGATTCTGTCCACTTGAACCTTTCATAAGTGGTTTAGCAATTGGCTTTGGTCTTATGTTCAAATCACTTTCTTGATCATGAAACTATTGAGTCAGCTCTCTCTTACTGTAGCACTTGTTACACAATGTTGGGAACAGTAATGTCTTCATTGTCTACTGAAGTTTCCTCATGCTCCTGCTGTAGATTTTCCCTGGAGAGACATCTAACACCACAGGCTAATTTTACCTGTTTTTGCATTCATATGGGATTTCCTCAACATTATTTTTCCTTTATTTTTAATCCCTGTACAGCAGTTCATCCACCCAGTAGATGTGTGAGATGATTGAGCTGCTCCGTGACCATCATGTGCATGTAGTTCTGTACCTCTGCCTAATGGAATCACTGCACCATACAATCAGTGTGTGATGTGTGTGTGCATGCTCACATATGCATGAGTGTTCTTTGTGTATGTGTTCATGAATCATAAATAAGAGGCAAAAATCTGTTGTTCAGTTTGTGAGTTGTACAGGGAAATAAATAAAGAAATGCTGGAGTATTGTTGGATTGGAAATTGGAAGGAGTTAGTATAGAAAAGGAAAAGGAATTGGTCCAGGGAATCAAAATAAGGACTCTGATGGGAAGAAAGGCTGAAACCAGAAGCCCCGCCTAGGACAGGCTGTTCTAGGAAGCTGGCTCTACTCAGTTGCTGTTCTCCTGTGAGCCCTTCTCTCCAGGTTCCCGATGTTTCTATCTGAGGCCTGACAGACACTCCAGGCTGTGGTAAATGATAAGGCAAAGAAAACTACTGGATTTGTAAAGGAGAGAACTGCTCACCCCATTCCCCTACTGTGTTCTCTATTTGTGTTTCACATGTGGTTGGTAGAGAGTGTAGACTAGTCCCTTGTGCGTCCATTTTTGTTATTTATGTCCTCTGGGAGCCTCAGTTCTCTGCATGTGGAGATTAAGAGGCTGTCAGGGCATCCTGGCAGACTACAGAAGAAAAATCAGATTATAAGCCACAGTGGCCACACTGTTCTAGGACTTTCACTGGTTAAATAATTGAGCACTTGAGTCCCCATTGGGAGGCAAATTTCCTTTAAAAATGTATACTAAATGAACTGTAATGTCTAGACTGTGATGTTCTTGTTACTGTTTCTAATTTCTTTTAGCCTCAGAGCTCAAAGAAATCAACTTGAACTTTTTTTTAGGGAATGGAATGAGCACCTTCAAATTCACAATGCTGGGAGGTTACAGTTCACCTGTTTTCTTCCAGATCCTTTCTTCTGAAGGACTTGGTAGGCTTCAAATTAGGATAATCAGTCAATGGCCAGCTTCTGTTGAAAACAACATCCTCCAGGGTAATTTATGTGTTTGGCACATAATAAACAAAACTGCTACATGAAATCCCAAAGCTCCTGAAGCCAGCCCCTAAAACCTGACCCAATTTTTATCTGTAGGCATCCTTAGACCATTGTTCTAGAGGTGGGGTGGGGTCGTGGAGATCCCATTTCTTACACAGGTAATATTTAAGGTGGTATTTAAGCAGGATAGACTTTATTCATAGAATTCAAGTTTTCTAGATCCTCATAAGGACCCCAACATAGGCTGTCTAGAGCTTTTGGCTTCCTCTGACATTAACAAGGGAAAATATTGCCAGCTGTTTTTTAGCCCTGGGCTTACATTGTCCTGCTGTAGCTCCTGCTATTTTTTTTATTACCAAGAACATCAAGTGAATTTAAAAATATATCATCCACAGAAGAAAATAAAATGTATCAGAATTCCAAAGGCAGCAGCAAAGGCTTATCTTTTTTAAATCCATAGATGTTTGAGAAAGTAGCAGAGTGACGTGACTACTTCTGAACCATAGAATGCAGTGTTAAACAGGTGAGGAGAGACAACTATACCCAATATTCTATACGTGAAGGCATATGTATTACCTGTAGCAAAGCAGTTTATCATAAAACAATGTCATTTAAGTCAGTTTATAAATACTGAGCTCAGCTAATTTATTAATAAGAAAATACATTTGTAAATCCATTGAAGATTCTCAAGGGAAGAAAGTAAAGAAATACTGGGCCTCTTGTCAAAGTCTCATCTGTAAAATGGGTTTAATTTTGAAGACTAAATGATGTTGGCTCATCTCTCACCAAACGATATTAACTGTGCTTACTTTAGTGTCCCACTCATGATCCCATTTACTGAGAAGAGGCTTTCACATGCTGTCTGGGTGTATGTGCGTTCTAATGTAGCAATTCTTAATATACTGGCTTAGAATCACCGAATCAGAAACTCTGAGAGTAAACCTTCTAGAAGATTCTTATTTCTAACCTCTAACTTCAAGAACCAATAGTGTGTTAAAATCTGTGCTCTGAAAGATCTTCTGCATCAAACAAAGAGTCATGTTAGAAGAAGAGAAATAGAAAGGAAGTGTTTCCATGGTCAGGGGGGAGTCATTGCAGAGGCAGCTAAACAGGTTCTTCCCTGTCTCACAGGTCTGCATGTGCCCTGGTGTAGATGGACATTTTAGGGGGGCCCACCCATTGGTGCCCAGGAAGTGATAGCTGCTGTAAGTGCTGCCACCATTCTGCTGTGCCCCTAAATTTGTGAAGCATGTGTGGATGACCACAGTTTACCACCCCCTCTGCCTCCCATGTCAGTTCACACAGTCCAGTCCAGTCTCTGTTAATACTGACAGTGCCAAACATTTGAATGCCCCAGCCACATAACATATACTTTTCCTTCTCTTCATTTCTGTCCTGAGCATCAGCTAAAGGCTCTCTGATCCAGTGTTCTTACTCCTGTATTGCCATGGTAATCCTCCTGACTACTTCCTGAGCAATATTATCCAAATTCAGACCCACAACCCAAGTGTATCAGGGATACACTCAGATTGCTGAGTTACTGACCACAGGGGCTCCATGGAAGACATCAAACAAACCAGGCTATTGCCAAGGCTATTGGTTGTTCTCCAAAAACTAATGGTAAGGCCCAAGTGCTGAAGACAACTCCTACATTACTCACTGAACATGGAGAAGCCAAGCATCCACCCCTACTGACTAGTGTTCACAGTACTCTGCACAGTACTGTAGGAGAAAGGTAAACACTAACCCAGCTTCAAACTCTGCAATCTATAATGCTGACCTGCCTGCAAGATATGCTAGTGCAATGGTGGCACAAAAGTTATGAGAGTAGCCGACCCTGAACACTACCTGATTGGAATTAAGGCCTCCTGCATGAGATGGAGCCCATCCCCAACACTACTCAGGTGGCCAAGAACTTGAGACTGGATATGGACCTAGCAGAAGACCAAATGCTGCTGTTCTACTGAAGGAATGTAGCAATCAATTAGCTCCTAACAACATTCTTCTATACTCACAGATCTCTGCCTTGTTCGTCCATCATCAGAGGAGTTAATGGAAACGAATACAAAGGCCCACAGATGGACAGTTTGCAAAGAGTGAGAGACATTAGAACACTCTGTCCTAAATGAGATGCCTCCATTCAGTTCCCTCCTCTCAGAGCTCGGGGAACTCTGTGGGAGAGGAGACGGAAGACTGTCAGAGCCAGTGGGATAGAAGACACCAAGGAAACAGGGCTTCCTAGCCACAACCAGCCCAACACACATGGAACTCACAGCCTGGGACAGAATGCACAGTCCTAAGTCAGGTGGGCTTCCAGTATGGAGAAGGAAAGAGACACCAGCCTCACTGATAACTGTCACAAAGGAAAATTTAGTTTTCTCCAATGGAGTCTCACTTATCAGCCACCACTTAAAGGCAGAACCAATGCCCAGCAGTAGATGGCCAACTCAAAACCAATTCAGTGGCATTTTTAGAGGATTTTCCTCTCATAATGCTTTGTCTGGACAGTTTGATTGTTTTTACAAAACAAACCTTTTGTGAATGTATTACAGTTTCTGATTTAGTTTTGTGGGCTTTCTGTGCGTGTGAATGTGTATGTCTCAGAGTCTGTACATGTTTTCTGAGCTTTTTCATTGAATCGTTTTCCATTTGTTTTGTTCTACTCTGATTTGTTTGTTTTTAATTTATTTTATTATTGTTTAGATGCCTCTTTGTGTTCTAACGAGAGATAAAGAAAGGGTACAGATTCGGGTAGGTTGCAAAGTGGGGAGAATCTGAGAGGAGTTGGGGAGGGCTGTAATTAGAACATACTGTATGAAAAAAATGCATTTTCAAGGAGAGACAAAGGGAATGGGGATCTCCACTCCTTGGATCTGAACAGTGTACTGGCAGCCTCAGAATGACTGAATCGTTAGAACAGCCCCCAGAGGTGTTGATTACAGTCTACCTACATTGTAGACCTTGAGCTAAGTGGAGGCTCTACGTAGCTAAACTACTAAAAAGTAGCGGCTCCCGCACTGGTGTAGAGCTGAGGTTTTACCTACCGTTCCCTCCAACCATAGGGGCTTTTACCCAGTTACCTAACGGCTTGTGCAGATGCTGTCTCATGGAGCCATGCCATCTTACAGATCTCCTGTGCCTCCAGTTGATGCTATCCTAGTTAGAGAACTCGTGTATTTGGAATTTGACCATCTAAACTTTATTTTGTGTTTTTCTTCAAGAATATCAGTATCTACCTAGTAACCACGCCAGAAGGAGCAAACTCTGTTCTTCCAAAGTAACACATGGTGGGCCAAACAGGTTTTAAACTCCAGATCTAACAGTGAGTTGCTTAGACCACACAGTATTGTACAGGTTGTGGTAAATGATTAAGAGAATATATATATATAACCCTACCTAGACACGGAAATCCTAAGGCTTATAAGTCACGTGTATACTTTTCTAACCCTTTCATAGATGTGTCATTTAGAGTTTTTGTCAACTTAACACAATCTGGAGTCATCTGGGCAGAAGGATCCTGAATTAAGAAAATGCCTCCATCTGATTGGTTTGTAGGCAAGTGTGTGGAGCATTTTCCTGACTAGTGATTGGTATGGGAAGGCCAGTGCACTGTGGGCAGTGCCACCCTTGGGCAGGTGGTCCTGGAGGTATAAGGAAGGTGACAAATGACCTCAGAGAGTAAACCAGTGAACTGTACTTTTCTTGCATGCCCTCTGCTTCAGTTCCTGCCTCTAGGTTCTTTCTTACATTGAATTTCTGCCCTGACTTCCTCCCTCTGGGGAGATGAGCTACTGAAATAAACCCTTTCCTCCCCAAGTAACTTTTGGTCACAATGTTTAGTCACGGCAATAGAAAGAAAACTAAGACAGTAGCTTTGGAGATGGAAAGGAGGCTCTGGCTTATCAGCAGTTCATTAGAACCAGAGGAATAACTTTTCTAAAGAACCCTGTGACAACCTTTTCCCCTACCCCCACCCCCGAATGAATTCTCCATTTTAGATAACAAATGCTAATTTGCATAAGAGTAAACATTTTAAAGATAATCAAAAGTTGGGCCAGTAAGATGTGTCAGTGTTTAATAAAGTAGACGCTTGCTGCTAAACCTGACAACCTGAGTTTGGTCCTGAAAACCCACAATTAACTTCCACAAGTTATACTTTCTGTAGCATTTGCACCACACACACACACACACACACACACACACACACACATTCACTGACATATACAAAGCATAATAAGTAGCAATTAATATGTGCAAGTTTCCTTTATCATGAGCAGATACTTTAAAACTAAAATGCCTCTGAGTGCAGAAAATCTCTTTGAATGTGCATATTTAGAGCAGTCCTTCTTAACCTAATGTCACATTATAAATACTTGAAGATCTTCAAAACATACCCATGTTGTGGTCTAGCCCAGCTGAGTCCGATCTTTCAGATGAGGCATAGGTATGTGAATTCTATTACAGAGCTAGAAATAGAGTATTGTTAAAAGTATATTTCATGCGGGCAGTGATGGCGCATGCCTTTGATCCCAGCACTTGGGAGGCAGAGGCAGGCAGATTTCTGAGTTTGAGGCCAGCCTGGTCTACAGAGTGAGTTCCAGGACAGCCAGGGCTACACAGAGAAACCCTGTCTCTGTGAAAACCAAAAAAAAAAAAAAAAAGTATATTTCATGATCTTTTTCTTTATATTATATACTTCACTTTTGGGGTCCTTGCTGAGTATTATATATAGCATGCCGGTTTTTCTCATTCATCCATATATGTTTACTTAAAAGTCATTAGAACAGCACAAACTATAGAGACTGTAAATGAGAAATCTACTTAACTTTCCGTTGCATCCTTTGCTCTCTATAAATACACAAAAGAAATTTGCCTCTTACATCCTCCAGCAAATATCTCCGTCTTTCATAGACAAGCGTTTTTTATTTTTCAGAAAATAATCAATTTGATCATCTCCACGGCATATACATTTTAACTATCCGCAGGTAAAGTATTTAGCAGTTTACAACATGCTCTTATCTAACTGGTAGAGCTGGCAATTTCAGTGTCCTCAGTTATGGTCTACAATGGCAGCAGCAGCAGACCTTAGTTGGAGGCTGGTGGAAGAGGTGTTGGCATGCCAGCATCCCCAGGCCCCACACAGCTCTGCCAGCTCCTGCCCCATCACAAGAACAGTGGTGGCAGCTGAGTCGTGTTTGTTGACCAGGGATGATAGCAGTATTGATGTGGCACAAGTGTCTGTTGAGCTAAAGCAGTTTCAGTATTTAAGTTGTACTACTTTTCTTTGACCACGAGAGGTCTCCCAACCCTGCCTGATCCCTGCAGGCCACTTGTGCACAGCAGACTGTTCCAGCACTCCACCCTGGCAGCTTTTTCCACAATGCTATAGCAACCAAGTTTTTAACATAAGAGAGCTAAACTTTTATTCTTTAAAGTCAGCTTTTTGAAATTTTACTTTCCATTCCATTTGCGCACAGAAAATACCAGCTAAAAGGGGTGGTGGGAAAGTCTGGGAAGTGACTTCCATAAAGTGGCAGTAAAGCAGAATCCCTTCACTTTCCGTAAGCGAAAATGCAGACTTCTCTGCAGTCAGAGCAAACAAAACTGTTGTGTTCTACTGCAGATCTGAATTCCCTGTCTTATCCAGTTACTGTTAACCTGTCGGTGTAGTACTAAGTGATTTTATAGGAGTGAGTACAGACCAGAACTTTAGATACAAAAAAAGTATCTTTGACAGTACATAGCGAATATAGGTGTTATTTGTTATGCAGAGTTTGTCAGCATGCTACAAGTCATATTATTACTTTGAATACAAAGACATAAATGTTCTTGATTTTCTTCTATACTAACCTAGCATTCATGCATTTGTTGTCAGCTTCATGCCAAGCAGAAAGATCTATTTCTTGCCTTCAAAGTTTAGTTTCTTGGGGGAAATCATCGAGCAGAACACTTAAAATTCTGTAATTATCCTGTAGCAAGAATATGTTTGAAGGACAGTAGAGAGGGCTAGGCTGATACTGATACTAACAACCTGAGTTCCATCCATGGGACTCACAGCTGTGGAAGGAGAAAACTCCCCTGTGTGGTCCTCTGACCTCCACACGTATGTCATGATAAGGGTATTCACTCACACAATAAACTAATGTGATTTTAAAATTTGAATAATGTAGTCTGAGGGGCTTAGGAAGATGGCTTGGTAAATCGTGGTCTTGCAAACATCAGAACCTGGGTTCAGTCCCCACACCCCACACCTTAAACCCTACACACCATGGTACTGGTAAGGTGGAGACAAGTGGGTCTCAGGGACTCATTGGCCACCAGCCTAGCCTACTTGTAGGTCTCCAGGCCAGCAAATGATGGAAAATGTATCTTCTGGTTTCCACATCCCCATAGGCACACTTACTCGCACGTACACACACACATACACCATTTGAGGTTGCAAAGGTGTGTCAGTCCATGATCTTTTGTTGTGCATACAACTTGGAATTTACCACTGGCTTCTGTTTAAACAGGTTTTTTTTTTTTTTTTTTTTTTTTTTTTTTTTTTTTTTTTTTTTTTTTTTTTTTGGTTTGTCCCATTCAATGGCATGTGAAAGGGTAACTCCGATATTAATGGTTTTCCCTGATTAACTTGCCATCTTGGGTTAGACCTACTAAAGGTTAGTAGTAAAGTTTATCTAGACAATGAGTTCATATGTGCTATTTAAATGTATATGCTTTTCCTATCCCTTGTAAATATTAACACTGACTTTAACAGCAATATGAGTGTTGATCACTAGAGGGCAGTAGACACATAGCCCAGAAAAATATTTTCTGAACACAGAGGAGATTGTAAACGTTTTTGGCATCATGAATAATAAACCTTTGTTTTCCAGCTGTAAAGTTTATTTGTTACAAAAGTTCATGCCACCCTTACATGTAAAGGCTTCTAAAATTACTTGAGGCCAGTACTTGAGGCCAGTACTTGCTAAATGGTTGTATTCTCGGCTATTTGCATTTGACATTTTTTCCTTAACATCTTTTTATGATTTACAGAACCTTCTCTTCATTGAAGAACAGAAAATATATTTTAATTTTAATGTTCATTGAGTAGCTTCTGAAATTTCAGTGACTCGGAGAACTGCACAGATGTCACTGAAGGACCAGATACAAAGAGAACTATGCTAAAAACTTGCCTTTACACTTGATCTTCTGATATCTGATTGGTTTCTCAATGTAGCATATTCTGTCTTGTGCTGTGTTCTCGTGTGGTTGCAGTGTTCGTGTGGTGCATTGTTCTCTGCATCATTAATGCTGCTCATAGTAGGTGTTCTTACTGTGCAGACTATTACTAGAATGAATTTATTTCATGAGCAAATTGCTTCTAGAGGATTATTATTAACTCAATGGATTGTCCTGAGACCCACTGATGTTATCAAGAGTCCATGTGTCCCTCATATTTCTCTTCCCAACCCCTGACTTGTTGTGTGGAAGGTACCAGCTATAGATCTAACTAGAGTTTGTTATCATGGCAAAGCTGAATGGAGAAACTTAACCCTGCTTGCAGTGGTTTCATTATTACTCCAGGGTCCTTGACTCCTACGCTGCTTTCATCAGCCCTCTGAGGCCACATGTGGCTCTTTCTGTTAAATGTAGGGAATTATCAGTGTGTGTGGACAGAGACCAGGATTCTACTGGGTATCCAAGGCCCTGAAAGGAGAGTGAAACTTCACATCAATTGTAGCATTCTCCAGCAAAGGCGAGGAAGGAGATGGGCCCTGGGCCTGGCCAGGCAGGGAGCAGTATTTGCTACTGTTTCATGCTTCATTTTTCTTTGCTTCATATAGAGACTCTTCTGAGGTGGTGTCCTGACAGTCTTCAAAATGTAACCTTCACAGTCTTAAAGTGCAACGCTTTTGTTCTTGCTATTTCATGTGCATCACTGGACAGTTTCAGGAGTAACTCATATCTATGAAACCTCTTGTCTTTGCACTCTTCTCCTGGCATTAAAGAAGCTAAGAATTCCGCTTTCCTTCTCTCTCATTATTAGTACCACCATGCTTAGAAACAGTGTTTCTAAAATTTGCTACAAAACTGGTAGCCTTTCCACAAAATCTGCAGTTGTCTAATGCTGAGCCAGGGCCAGCAGCTCCAGTTTAGCCATGCCAGTCTTTTGGGTGCCTTCCAGCCTTCTCTGGTAGCTTTGCTCTGGCACCTCTTAGTAGCTGTCACCTAGCTGTATAGGTTTGTATTTCTTCTGACGTACACTACTGTGCCTCTGAAGGACACTGTTGGCTGAATAACTGCTTCATGACAAAGATGGACTCCTGGTGCATTATCTGAATGTTTGATTCTTACCTGTTTTTAGTAACTATTTGATGGGTATTTATTAATCAGCTTACTTCAAATACAGTAAGGTTTTCTCTGTTTTTTTGACATGCTGATGATACTGCAGTATATTATTTTAATCGTGTATCAATTCTTGTGGAAAGTATGATCAAATATTATGACATTTTAAAAGTAAACAACAAATGATATTTTATAAAGATTTATGTTTATTTTCTATTATGTGTGTACAGTGTGTGTCTGTGTGGGATAACTGCACCTTGGTGACAGTGCTGAGAAGAACAGAAGACATTGGGCCCCTGGAGCTGGAATCATAGGCAGTTTATGAGCTGCCTATTGTGAACTAAAGTTTTCTGCAAGAACAATACATACTCTTTTTTTTTTTTTTTTTTTTTTTTTTTTTTTCGAGACAGGGTTTCTCTGTGTAGCCCTGGCTGTCCTGGAACTCACTCTGTAGACCAGGCTGGCCTCAAACTCAGAAATCCGCCTGCCTCTGCCTCCCAAGTGCTGGGATTAAAGGCGTGCGCCACCACTGCCCGGCTAACAATACATACTCTTAACAACTTAGCCATCTCTATAGTCCCAGAAATACTATTTTTAAAATAATATTTTTAAAAATATTAAAAGTATTTTAAGGATACTTTTAAACGTATTTAGACCAGATGTGGTGGTTCATGCCTTTAATCCCAGCACTTTGAGGCAGAGACAGGCAGTTCTAGCCAGTCTGGTTTATATAGCAAGTTCAATAATAGCTAGGACCATGTCTTTAAAAAAAAAAAAAAAAGAGTTCATATTAACATTAACATAATGGCTAGATTGTTTGAACCTAGTCTTTATACCTTTTGTTTTTCTTTGAAAGGTTTACTTTCAAAGTTTAGCTTTGAAGACATGTACTTGTCTGAGGTTAAACTAAGTTTTAAAACATTCTTATTAAAGATATTGCCTTTTATGTTTTTAATTTTTCAGAAAATTGTGGATTCTTCTTTCCAGAAATAAAAAGAAATCTAGGCAAATATGTGCACCGCTGTCCTGAGTCTGTAAAAAAGTGGCTTCGACAGCTGAAGGATGCTGGGAAAATCACTATGTTGATCACTAGTTCCCACAGTGATTACTGTAAACTTCTTGGCAGTTACATCCTTGGGTAAGTGAGGAGCCATTCTTCCTGGATCAGCTATAGGTGATCACTGAGGACTGACCTGACTCCCTGACAGGTTGTAGGATGCAGCCCTTGTAACCATTTCAATGCACATGCATGCCCTGTGACATTTAGCAAAGCCAGAGGTGGGATTAACAAACTGAAGGCAATAGATTTTGAAAGGTGATAGACATGTTTCAGGCCCTTCTTTACAACTTCCTGTGTGGCCTGACTTCTTATAACTTCTTTAAGCCTTACTTTCATTCTCTTAAAACTAGGACAACAATTCCTTGTGAAAAGGAGGGAATGTTTAAATAGTGCAGAGCACATGCTATTCATATATATTGCACAGAATAGTTGGTAAGCTTTAATGAATGTTAAACGTACACCATTCCTCACAGTACCAGGGAAGGCCCACAGTCAAAGCAGGATTCCACAGAGGGTTCTCAGATTTCTTCTAAGATTTAAAATCTCAGCAAACACAATTGCCCTGAGTGTGAACCGCGCTGTCACCCCTCAGCTTACCTACATCAACAGTTTTTAGCCCCAGGATTTCTATGTCCTTTAGCATGTGTGCAGATTTAGTTTGTTCATATCTTACCTGGGATACTTACCTGGGAATGGGTTTTCTGCTTTCTAAAGACTACATAGCTAGTTATCCTTAAAGTGAATTAAGGAGAGTGTCCTGGGCACCTGAAGAGAACACCTCTTTCCGAGACCTGTGCAATCCTGGAATAGGACCATGCACTGGAACACACAGGGCTTTCAGTTCCCACCAGCATGGGTAACCAAAATCCTGCTTCTGCTCTAGATTTCTCGTCATTGCACTTTTCATTTACTAACGTGTTCTGGATGCTGTTTCTCCAGGGTAATGATGAGGCTGAGGGAAACTTTCATCACATGGTCCTTAGCACACCACACAGTACACACTGATACTGCCATCTAAAAACCATTACAGGACTATACTGGTTTTTAAATAAAATACCTGCCTCGTGTTTTGAACACTCTGAGATTTGTCACTGGGATGAATACAGTGCTGCTTTCTGTAGGGCCTGTATAGTGCCAAATCTACTGAGTCTTCAGGCTTCTATGTACAGACAAATTCCATTACTCAGATTTGAAACCATGGGCTATTTCCAGCTACTAGAGACTCTTGCCTCTTGCTCATTACGGTGTTTTCAGGAGAGAGTGAGTTCTGAGTCTAAGTCAGCACAGCTTTTGTGTTCTCTCTCTCTCTCTCTCTCTCTCTCTCTCTCTCTCGCTCTCACTCTCTCACACTCTCATTCTCTCTCACTCTCTGTATATCTCGGTCTTTCTCTGCTTTTCCTTTTTCTTCACTTGATTTTCTTTTGTTATATTTGTGCTTTAAGTAATTGTCATATTTTCAGAAAACCTGGCTAGCACCCATCCACCTTCTATTTCCAGTGCGGCATCCAACGTAAAATGTTTAAGATGAACGTATACCACATGAAAACTGATTGAGGCTGTACTGTGATACAGTGATACCTGATAGAATGCATAGGCAGGGAGTAAGTTCTTCAACTTTTCTAATTCCTTAAGATAAACTCACTTTGCATTTTAGGAAGGATTTTGCAGACCTTTTTGACATTGTGATTACAAATGCATTAAAGCCTGGATTCTTCTCACATTTCCCAAGCCAGAGGCCTTTCCACACTCTTGGTAAGTTGTGTTTCTATCTTTGACTAATCCCAGTGTGAAACACTGTAATGGGGACCATCATGTCCCCTTAAGAAGAGAAAAAATATATAAACCTGTGTTTCCATTAAGCTTTACTCAACTTTATTCTATAGCTCACTGTATATTGTTTATGTGTCAGCCTTTCCTTGTTTTCAGTGATGAAGGGCATGGATCTCACCTGAATGTTATGGTCTAAGTAATACACTGTATGTGCTTGAGGGAATGAATTAGTCAGAGTCAACCATTTTGGGAGCAGAAGTCCCTACAGATTCCACAAAGATCAAAACAACAAAAATGCAAAACAACAGAGGCACATGTGCATGCACACACATACAGACATGAGTGTATACACACAGACACATGCATGCACATGCCAGGCGCACACCCACACACACATACACATATGCACACATCATGTGCTTCCTCTGCAACAATCCAGGCCTTCAAAGAAGGCCAGTAGCAATTGTCACATTAATAGAGAGATTGATGGAAAAATGAGGTCACAGGAAAAGAACAGGCCTTTTGCAGTTGAGAAAGAATGATCAGAAGCAAGCTGCTCTTCACAGGTGCTCTTAGAGCTTCCTAGAAGAGCACTGAAAGAGACAGGCCTTCAGGATAGAGGAGTGAGTGACAAGACCGGGCAAGGTGAATGGCAAAAGGTTTAATTGTCATCTGTGTGTGACTAGATCTCAAGTCAGCAGAATGTGCTGTAGAGATTTCCATCTCTGGGCCGAATCTTAAAAGCAGAGATGTCAGTTTTTGTTGTTGGTTTCAGAGGTTGCATCCTATGTTACTTGGCCATATTATTTTGGGCTTATGGCAAGTAGACCATCATGAAAGGGTATGGAAAAAAAGAAAAAAGATTTAATCCCAGCACTTGGGAGGCAGAGGCAGACAGATTTCTGAGTTCGAGGCCAGCCTGGACTACAGAGTGAGTTCTAGGACATCCAGGGCTACACAGAGATACCCTGTCTCAAAAAAAAAAAAAAAAAAAAAAAAAAAAAAAGAAAAGAAAAGAAAAGAAAAAATAGACCATTGTGGAAGGAAGTCTAAGTTAGGGTTTCAAGTACTGAGAAGAAACACCATGACCGTGGCATATTTTATAAAGAAAACACTTAATTGGGTTTTAACTGGGGCTGGCTTATAATTTCAGAGGCTCAGTGTGTTGCCATCATTACAGGAAGCTTGCTGGCATGCAGGCAGACATGGTGCTGGAGAAGTCGTTGAGAGTTCTATATTTTGATCTGCAGGCAGCAGAAGTAAATACCACACTTGGCCTAACTTGAGCACCTGAGACCTCAAAGCCTGCATTCACAGTGACACACTTTCCCAAGCAAAAGCCACACCTACCTGTGGACCAAGCATTCAAACACAAGAGTCTGTGGGGCCATACCTATTCAAACCACTACAAATGACATGTGGCAGAGCAGATCTTTTACTTTAGTGGCTTCCAGGACATGGGGGCAGGAGTTTCCTCATGTAACTTTCAGGAGCCTGATTCTTCCAAGCCCAACCTCAACAAACCTCCTCACTGCCCAGTAGCACTGCTGGCCATGAATGGACTTTCAGCATGAACGATTGGTTCATAAAATTCAATGCCATATTAACTTTCGAGAGGCTTCCAGGATTGCTCTATTTAATTGTTGAGTATCCAGAGATAAGCGTGTGACTGTCTAAACCTGTTGCTGTACAAGTTCCCCTTGTAGGACTTCCCTGCAGAATTTTCTCTAAATGTATGTCATTACATTGGATTTGCAGCGTGTGTGATAAAGAACATGATGCAAACTGCCCTTTCAGTTACGTTTATCATTAAACATATGAAAGATTTAGAGATCTTAAAATATATGTATACTGAGGCTCGAGAAGTAGCTCAGTGGTTAAGAGTACTTGCTGCTCTTGCTGAGAACCTAGGTTCAGTTCCTAGGCTTCCAGCTGCTGCTATTAACTCCAGTTCCGGGGATCTATCACCCTCTTCCGGCTTCTGTGAGTACTACATACAGGTGGTACACATACATATAAAGTAAATAAATAAACCATATATATATATATATATATATATATATATATATATATATATATATATATATATAGTTTTATTTTGTCTTTTAAGGTAGAGACTCACTGGTTGGTCTGGAACTAACCCAGAAGACCAGGATAGTCTCTAACCTTATAACGATCTTCCTGCCTAAACATTTTTCAAAATTACCATATTTGTAGTTCTAGAAAACCTTTTTTAAAAATCCTACTTTCCCTAACTGTAGTTTTATTTCATTAACAGCTGCAATTATATATTTATGATGTACACCATGGTGCTACAACATGTGTGCACTGTGTATGGACAACCCAGACAGTTTAACACATGTACTATCCCACTTAAAATGCACTTTTCCAGTGTACATTCCGTTCCCGCCAAGGCTGGTCTCCAGGAGCTGTAGTAGATCTCCTACCCTCATCCTTCCTATAGTTCATCTTTCTGACATCTCCACTCTCCCCCTCCCCCATCCTCACTCACCCCTGACTTTAGTCTGGTTTCTGATCAGCTTTTTTACATTCTGCATATGAATGAGTTCATGTAGCACTTGTCTGTCTGTGTCTGGCTTATCTCACTGAACCTTATATCCTCCAGGCTCACTGCTACTCTCACAAATACTATCACCGTCTTCCTAAGGCTGAACAGTATTTCACTGTGTATATTTAACTGGCTCTCCACACCTGCAGATTCAACCAACCTCAGGTCTAAACCATTCAAAGAAGTTGCACAGGCACTAAACACAACGTGTGTGTGTTTCCTTGCCATTCCCTAAGTAACACATTATAACAACTCTTCACACAGCCTTTATATTGTGTTAGGTGATGTGAGTGACTGGAGAGGTGACAGGAGAGGAGGCAGATGTGGATTGTGCTAGAGACCCTGGGGGTGGCTCTGAAACTCCCTCCTGTGAATGCTGAAGGATAATTATAAACATACTGAAGAGCTCCAAACTCTGGAGACCCTTCCTCAAGTCTCAGGACATTGCGGCCACCCAAAGATCACAAGAAACCATACCTGGATGCAAATGAAGACCCCCATACTCGGGAGACCCTTCCTCAAGCCTCCGGAATCGCGACCACCCAAAGATCACAAGAAACCATACCTGGATGCAATCAGCAGAGGTTTATTAGGGAAAGAGCTGGCAGCCAGCGGTCTGACCAGGTACTCGCGCTGGAGTCAAGGTCCGACCCCCTCGGCCAGTCCTTGGAGGGTTTTAAAGGGAAAAACCACAAACCAGAGGAGTGGGATGGGGTTGTTAAAGATACAAAACATGAAAACAGTGGAACAATTCAGAGGTATTCACTCTAAATGATTAGTGTCATGTGGAAATCGCCCTGCATTCTTCTCAAAAATGTGGTTTTTACCATGCCATTGTGCCCTATCCGGCCATTTCAGATTGCTATCTTTACTTTTTCCGGCTATAGGGCTAGGGCCCCATCTAGGTGGTAGCATCTTTATCTGTAATCAGGAATGCCTTCCTGCCTTGGGCGAGGCTTGAGGAATGTAATCCAGCAAGTGTCCTTCACCTGGAATGTGAAGGCCTGAAATCTTATTTTCAGTTCTGTAAGGCAAAAAAATCTACACATATTTCATAAAATGGCCTTTATAATTTTTCACTCTACATTCCTCACTTTTTCCGATTTGGCTATGTTTTTAATCATAAAAACTCAATTATTAATAAGTCTATTCTCACCCCACTTTTTCCGATTTGGATCTTTAGAAAAGTTTAAACTCCAGTGTCATCATAATTACCATTTTCTTGACCCAAAGTCTTATATTGGTGGCGCAACACAAAAAGCTGAACAGCATTTATCCTTTCTCTAACAAAAGTTACTAATCTATTTAAAATGTAGGGGCCTATGGTTAAAAGCAAAAGTAAAATCACAAGGGGTTCAGCAAGGGAGGATTGAACCAACTCCCGAATCAACATTGCTGTGCCTCTCTATCTTGTCTCTGGTCTAACTTTTTTCTGAATTTACTCTCTGGTCACTCTTGAATGGTCTACATAATAGTAACATTTTTTCTTAGAGCAGCACACAGACTTTCTCCTTTAAGAAACAGCAAGTCTAGTAACAACTTAACTTTGTTACTGACTGTTCTAGGGCTCTCAAATCCACATCAGTGGCAGCTCTCAGCTGATGAAAGTAATGAGGTGTCTGTATCAATGTAGTTACACCTGTCTCTATACCTATGGCCACTCCTAGTCACAATGTAACAGCTAGAGTCAAGGAAAATAGGCTGTCTGCAGAATCATCTAGGGTGTATCTCAAACTCAGTTCAAGAGTACCTGCAGGATCTAGCTGGACAAGTACACAATAATCTTTGTTTTCATCAAAGATAGCAGTGGAAACACATGGTGTTAACCCGGAGCTGTAAGTCTACCATTTATCAATTTTAGGCAATAGGTATCTGTTAGCAGGGGTTCTTGGGCTCTATTCTATTGACTAGGGGTTTCAAAACATTTCCTTTTCTTTGTAGCACACTTTCAAAGTTGTCTTCTGACTTTTCCACATTTTGTGGCACATAGCTGTCTACATATACATAAAATCACATATATAATAAAGAGAAATTGCAAAAGGAACAAATCTATATAACTCTAGATTCACATTTCAACTTCAATCTTGTAATCACAAGCTGTCATTTAACCTTGGGTGTACACACACTAAGTCCCACCCTCCAAGGCAGCATTTTCCCTGTGCCTCTGGGGTGGTCTCAGGAGTCAAGGCCTGCTGCTTCTTTAGCCTTGTAGAATAGCAGAAGACCTGGAGCCAAAGAGTAGGGGGTTGTTCAGGCATCTGGATCTTCTCCAGTTGGCAGTCACAGGTGGTGATGGTGAACTTCAAGGAGGTCGGATGGTCCACAGCACCAGGAACAGTCTTTTAGTAGCCTGAAAAATCATTTCTCACACAAAATGGGCATTCTGGGTATGGAGCAAGAACAAGGGACACTCTAGCCAGCGCCAGTTCCCAAGGGTAGTTTAATTTTAGGGTCCTGTATATTCTCTCTACCTGTCCTGAGCTTCGGAGACAATATAAACAGTGGATCTTCAATTCCTGACTTATCTTAAAACTGCTCTCTGATCTAATTACCTAGGACACTTGAAACCTCGGGAAGGTCCCTATTCTAGGCTGTTTTCTCCTAGGTATTTCTTATCTACTCTAAGTCTTATTATTTCTCTGGCTTAGAACCTAAGGTCCCTTATACGCTTTAAGTCTCTTAGCTGCTTGGTTGCACTCATATCTTAAGAGTCCATCTGTGTATTTAGCCTGGTAAATCCTTTGCTTTCTGGGGAGTATAGTTCTCCCTTCTTGTGTGCGCCATTGTCTATTTTAGGCCCCAAACCTGGGAGGGCTCCTGTATCAAGCCACTTGATCTGTCCGGTTATTGCCTCAGGCTGGAGTCTCCTCCCTTTTTGGTATCCTGGGCAACAAATATTTACAGCTTCCGGTTTCATCAGGGTTTCCTCTCTTGGCATATAGCCTTGCAGGCATGGACTGTGGCAAAAGCATACCTGTTGTCCATGCAGATGTTGGCTTTCTTGTCAGCCCCAAGTTCCAAGGTTGTTCTCTGCACCGATGATCTCAGGGGTAGGGAGTCAGTCCAGATGGCATGTGTCCACCACAGTAGCGCTGGCTTGTCTCTGACCAGCATGGAGAAAACTGCTCCCGTCTGTAAAGCACGTTACCTCGGCTCCCGGCTGGAGTCAGTAGGAGGAGCCTTTCCTCTACCCGTGAGTTCTTGTCAGTTAGTTGCAGCCTGTCTGGGCCCCAATCCTGGGGAGTAAGTCTCAACCCGACAGAGGGTAGGAACAGTCTAGGATGACCATAAATGAATGGGATACCCAGCCCATCTCTTAGTCCACCATTTTTGGGTAGTCCATGAATACCTTTTGACCCATTGGCCTGGAGGAAGCCCCTGTGTCTATCAAAGGTTCGGTGCCTCCAAGCTGCCCCGTCTATCTCAATAGCCGTCTTCACACAGAGCTGTTATCTTCGCCACTTGGGGTGTTTTTCGAGGCCTGGGATTTTCTGGCCCTGGCTTCTATTTGTTAGGGCCCTCTTGGACCCTGAAGCTGGCTCCTTTACTTGCAATGCGCACACTAGTCTTTTTCAAAGAGTTTTATCTCTCTTTGATTGGAATCCCTTTTTTCTGCTTTCTGTAAATTCTTTCCTGTCACCTTTCTCTTTCTTCACCTCTCTCTAGTCTCCTCTATTCCTCTCTATTCCTCTGGACTCACAGCAACTGATCTCTATTCTTCTTCTCTACTCTTTTCTTCTAGACTTACACTAAACCTTCTCTATTCCTCTTCTCTATTCCTTTCTTTTAAATCTTCTCTCACTTGCTATTACCATCAATCATTTTAATATGTAGTATACTTCCTAAATCTTTCAATGACTTATCTTGTAGTCTCTGTAGCCTCTGGAGCCTTATAGAGACATACAGAATGTCTCTATGAGCTAGTCTAGAAAGGCTGTGGGTAACTTATCTGATCTCTGCTTAACCTCATGTGTCCTGATCAAACTTAGTGGGGTCTCATATAATCTTCTCTCTCAAGATCTATCAGCGGAATCTGGCGTGGGCCTTTGGGTGTCTCTTACCTTCTGTCACATGGAGGACTCAGTCACATCTGCTCCAAATTGACCTGCTGCTGACCACGGCCTGATCAATTGACGGGGTCCCCAATCTGAAGACCAGAACCTGCAAAGGTCTTGTGAAAGCAAGGCTTTTACCTTATTTATTGCTTTGAACTCTGTGTAGACTGATGCATTTGTGAGGCTGCATGACTGCTGTTCACATCACACTAGAGACCATAACCTAATTCAGTCTGCAAACAGTACCTTGTCCACAGGTGTAATGTGAGCTCACCTCTGAAGCTCTAAGAAAGAAATCAAATCAGAACAAATAGCTTTATCTATAGCATTTCACAGTAAGGACTATTACGATGTTAAAGGTTTACACAGTATTAACAATTTTTAAAAGGCAACTTGAGTAACATTTGACACTTATTTGAATTTAACTTTTAACAAAATAGAAACTTTGGTCATAGTTCTATAAAAACCTTTTGAAGAGTTATTTCTGATTACAACAAGAACAATAAAGTAAACATTCTTATGTCTAACATAAGAGCACAAGTCTTCACCACTTCTTTAATTTTATCTTGTCAGAACTCTCATCTTTGAACCAAATCTTAATGAAAATCTCATACAAATAATGAAATTGTCTCAAACAGTAATGGCTAAAAAATTTATCAAAACTGAAGGAGATATATATATATATTCCTGACTCATATATATATATATATATTTCTGACTCAGGGCAGCCTATAACTTTTAAGCTGTAATTTTAGAAAAAAGCACTCCTTTACTTATAAAACTGGGAAAAATCATTATCAACTTCCTTATTACAGAAGCTAAAAAACTGCTGGCCCCCTTTTTTTTCTACTTTCTGCAGGTGCCCTTCTCCTAGCCACAGAGCAGGGCGAATTATCAGTTTTTCTTGTGTAAATCAAGACTGCCTCACAAGTAAGTTTTAAACTAAATTAAGTAAGCAGTTTTAACCAGTTCTTGTCTCTCTTTTTTTTAAAAAAAAAAAAAATAATTAACTCTCAGGTGAACAATCTTACTGCGGCTGTTTGTCTAGCTGTCCTGGCTCCACTGCCAGGTTTTTTTCTTTTTTCTTTTATCACCTGGGTTCTCATCTATCTTCATAGGCGGCAGGTGGAAAACCGCCATTTGTTGCACTAGTGACCTCAAGGTACCCAGTACAGCCAGGAATACCAAACTAGGTAGCTGTTGCACGTTGTTGCTGTGCTGGGGAACCACGAGTTGTAGCCCGCCAAGTGGGGGCTGGGTGAGCGGGCTGGGTGAAGGCACCCTCCATGTGCTGTTACCTGAAGCATACCCTACATGCGGTAGGCGGGCTGTAGGAACACGAACCGCGAGCACGAACCGAGGTAGCTGCCCCTTATTAAAGGACCTGCCCGCCTTTCTGCAGTTGTATTCTTGTACCGGCGGCTTCATTTCTCTCTCTGCCGGCAATCATGTTACCTATTTTTAACTCAAGATGTTTAACACAGTAGATTAACAGCTAACACACAGATGATTTGCCAAGAAAAGACACACACATATAAAAAAACAACACAAATAACTCACCCCTCTCACGTGTAGTACATAAAACACAGATAGCTCACCCCTGCCACGGGTGGCACAAATAACACTTAACTACATTTGGTCACGACCCCAGATGGAGAAGGATTCCACGTCTTCTCCCAAGTAGGAGCGCTCAGTCTCTTGAAACCTGACAGTCAGATCCCCTGACCTTCTGGAAGGCCTCTCACCTTCCCCCTGAAATCCAACGGTCAGATCCCCTGACCTTCTGGAAGGCCTCTCGCCTTCCAAGTAAGACTCCAATAACCAGACAACACGGTCAGTCTTCACAGATTCAGATTTAACAGATTCAGACAACTTGGTCAGCCTATGCTGGACCAAGTCTAACAGATTTCTAACATACCAGCAATGAACAACCCAAAAATAGACACACTGCAATGAGAGCACAACTACCACGGTGGCCATTTCTGACCTTTTCTCTCTAGTTTTCATTGTTAACACACAAAAAGACTAACAAAAAAACCCGTCTCAATCGCCAGTGCCAGCCAAGAGGGATTCCACGTCCTCTCCGGCACCTAGATGCAAACCTGTGCCAGCCTAGAGGGATTCCACGTCCTCCCCGGCACCTAGATGAACCCCCAAACGTCTCTGGGGGTGCAGCAGCTAGTGACTCTCCAGCACGTCTGCTAATCACTCATTTGTCTCCTCTCGAAACAAAAATGGTTTACTGCCCCTCACGAGACAGAAACAGCTGCTAGTCCAAACCGAAGTGCACTTTTCAGAAACCAAATAATTCAGACAGACGGGCACAAACAACTTAGAAACCAAATAACTTAAACAAACCTAGACAAAACAGCACACGATTTAGGCAACCCTAGCACACGAGAAATCAGACGATTTAGACAAAAGGTCACACAACAACCAGACAGAAAAAAACCGCGGTGTCCCTTTACCTCCCAGCGTGGTTCTTGGATTAAGGTGGTCGCATATCCCGGACGAGCCCCCAAATGAAGACCCCCATACTCGGGAGACCCTTCCTCAAGCCTCCGGAATCGCGACCACCCAAAGATCACAAGAAACCATACCTGGATGCAATCAGCAGAGGTTTATTAGGGAAAGAGCTGGCAGCCAGCGGTCTGACCAGGTACTCGCGCTGGAGTCAAGGTCCGACCCCCTCGGCCAGTCCTTGGAGGGTTTTAAAGGGAAAAACCACAAACCAGGGGAGTGGGATGGGGTTGTTAAAGATACAAAACATGAAAACAGTGGAACAATTCAGAGGTATTCACTCTAAATGATTAGTGTCATGTGGAAATCGCCCTGCATTCTTCTCAAAAATGTGGTTTTTACCATGCCATTGTGCCCTATCCGGCCATTTCAGATTGCTATCTTTACTTTTTCCGGCTATAGGGCTAGGGCCCCATCTAGGTGGTAGCATCTTTATCTGTAATCAGGAATGCCTTCCTGCCTTGGGCGAGGCTTGAGGAATGTAATCCAGCAAGTGTCCTTCACCTGGAATGTGAAGGCCTGAAATCTTATTTTCAGTTCTGTAAGGCAAAAAATCTACACATATTTCATAAAATGGCCTTTATAATTTTTCACTCTACACAATCAGCAGAGGTTTATTAGGGACAGAGCTGGCAGCCAGCGGTCTGACTAGGTACTCGCGCTGGAGTCAAGGTCAGACAACCTCTGCCAGTCCTTGGAGGGTTTTAAAGGGAAAAACCACAAACCAGGGGAGTGGGAAGCGGGGCGAGGGGTTGTCAAGGATACAAAACATGAAAACAGTGGAACAATTCAGAGGTATTCACTCTAAATGATTAGTGTCATGTGGAAATCGCCCTGCATTCTTCTCAAAAATGTGGTTTTTACCATGCCATTGTGCCCTATCCGGCCATTTCAGATTACTATCTTTATTTTTTCCGGCTATAGGGCTATAGCCCCACCTAGGTGGTAGCATCTTTATCTGTAATCAGGAATGTCTTCCTGCCTTGGGCGAGGCTTGAGGAACGTAATCCAGCAAGTGTCCTTCACCTGGAATGTGAAGGCCTGAAATCTTATTTTCAGTTCCACGTTCTGTAAGGCGAAAAATCTACACATATTTCATAAAATGGCCTTTATAATTTTTCACTCTACAATACAAGTTTTTCTTAATTCCTTAACTGTATCTTGACCAGTGGAAAAATGCTGTAAGGAACATGGGCGTGTAGGTATCTCTTCCATATGCTGACTCCCTGTTCTGCAGATGTGTACTCAGATGCATGATTGCTGGATTCTATGGTAATTCTGTGTAGCTGCCTGCAGCCATGAGTACCGGGTTCTCCTGAGACGAAGCCTGGGAATTAACGGGAATGGAGGGTGAAAGAAATGTGGGGCCAAGACAAAGTATTCTGATCAAGGCCCAAAGTTTAATAATTTGCTTTCACATATAAAGGGGAAACCCCACCCCCCAGAGTCTCTTCTCGGTTCAGCCTAGGGGCTGGGCAAGGAGATAGCAGTCCGGAAGGTGTCAAGGCTAGCTCAGCAGGCAGTCCATTCTTCTTAGCGCAGGTAGCAGGCTCCAAGGGCCAAGGCTGGTAATGCAATACATCTCAGGTCCTATTGTTGCTTGGTCTATTGTGCTAAATGACTTTGCAGGCCTACTCAGGCCTGGGGGAAGGGCACAGTTCTGTGTTTGCAGTGCCAAGGGTAAGACACCAACCTTCATACATGCCAAGCTCACTGGTTGCCCCAGCCCAATTCAATTTTTGGAGGAATCTCCATTCTATACTAATTTCATCTTACTCAGTAGTATGCAAGAATTTCTTTTTCTTCATATCCTTACCATGTACTGTTTGTTTGGTTTCTTTAATAAGAAAACATTCTAAAGGGAGAGGTGATGCCCCCTCCAGCCTTTAGTTTACCTTCTCTCTTGATTAACGATGATGGAGTTTTTCATTCATTCATTGGGCATTTATATATCTTTAAAGAATTGCTTGCTCAGGTTCTTTGTCTCGTGGAGGTTGTTACTTTTCTATTGAGTTGAGTTCCTTATGTGTTTACCACTTTGGCAGTGGGACCTGAGAGAAGAGAGCTTAAAGATGAGGTGGACTAAAGTCTCATGCAGTACCCAACCTCCGACAGCTTATACTTTTAGGGTTAAGAATCACATGAGTAAAGGTCTCATGACTTCAAGCTGCATATAATCACAAGCACAGGCCTCACATGGCAAAAACACTTATGCCGCTGTGTTTTTCCATAGAGGCATATAATGGCTAGCTTACACATGTAATTGAATAACAGCAGCAAGCAATAATGATTGACCTGAAGTAAACTTCCTCCTATCTACCACATGTGGATGGAGGACCTCAAAATCACATTCCAAGAGGAACTCCATGTTTTGAAGAAACTGACATCCTAGGATTCTTGTCTTTTTTTTTTTTTTTTTTCTTGGAGCTTTCATACAAGCACTCAGAATTCTCCACACACCTCCATCCTGACTCTGCTCCAGCACTTACGCACTTTGGATATTGGCCCCTATTTGGGGCACATTCACCCTCAGACATGCTGTCTTCACACTCCATTGACTGTTTCTTTTGCTGTGCAGGCGCCGCCAGCTCTATAGACCGTTGCAGCCCATCTGCCCATTTTTACTCTCTGACCTCTGCTTTGGAATCCCGAAACTTCTTATAAAACTTAGGCTTATAACTCTATCGAAGATGAAAGTCTAGATGGATGTAGATCCTTACCCTGTTGTGACTTCTTTAAGATGCCTAGAAACCTCAAAGCTATGTGTCTTCATGCTCACAGTACAGATGTTTAGAAGGCCTTGGAGTCTGAGTGTGATTAACTCAATTGCTAAGGTTCTTTGGTGCTTTGATTTTCTGATATTTAAAAAACGTTTAAATGGGAAATAGAAAGAATCCTGAAATTTGGGGATTTAATGCAAATAGATGACTTTGGGAGTGCAAGACAAGAGAGCCAGAGCTGTGGTCATCAGAGGGTGACATGGTCCTTCCTGGGAAGCCTGTGGCTCCTGCCCTGTTCTTGTGATTATTTCCTGTAGTTCTGCTCTGTGCAGCCCACCAGCTTGTGCCTGCCTGTCAGCGTGTGGCTGCCTGTCAGCTTGTGCCTGCCCCTCCAACTGCCTGTTTCTTGCTAATGATCCCAGCTTTCTGCTTTCTGTGGATAGTTTTGCTCTTACTTGTACAATGGGTCCCAATTGCTCATCCTGTGACCCACAGAGACACAGTTTGTCTTCTGTACTCTCTGTACCCCAGGGAGAGGTGTAGAAACTTGGAGTGCTCCTAGGAGCTCATCAGCCCCCTGCCCCTTACCCTGCTGTCCTGTTCACAATCCAAAACTCTCTTAAAAATTCTGCCAGCCATGGATCTCAATGAAATGATGAAAACCCAGTCATCCTCTGTGTCACCCCATCTGACATATGTCCTTAGGCTCGCCCCTGCTTTCCTTCCTCAGGTGACTTGATGCGGCATTGCAGCATGCTTGTGTCACTGAGCACCAACCCACATCAGCCTGATAATCTTCAGGCCACCCTCCACATTAACAAGTAGAATGGTCAGGTCTCTGCTATAACTGCCAGAAGTAAAATCAGTCTGTTTCAAACAGTCAACAGCAGAGAAATAAAATTAGCGACCTGCTGAAAACATGCATGTGCTGGAATAGAGAATCCCAGGAGCCAGTCTCTGTGTTCGGTGTGTCCTTGGTGACTGCATGTGCCTGACATCAGTTGTTGTCATGGTAACTAGAGAAGAGCAGATGGTGCTGCAGCCAATGGGGGGCCCAGCAACTTGGTCAGCCTGACCCCTGCTGACCCTAAGGAAAGTGTGGGGGGAGACAAGCATCACATAGGCAGAGTCTGCCTCCTCCGCACTTACTTTCTATGCCATGCAAAAGGAAACCCAGTAAACCTTACCAGTGCTAAGATTTTACAAGATTGTAAACCCAGCTACAGTCTGGCTACTGCACTGCCAACTCACTCCCCACCCCATTGTGGGAATTCAGCATTCATCTCTTGTCCCTTGGCCTCAGCTGCTGTCAACAAATGAACACCCTCCCAGCCCCAACCCCCATTCCCACCCAGCCTCATCTTTCCCTAGCTGTGCCTTCTTTCCTGAATCTCAACAGATATTTTCCTGGCATAATACTCCGGTGTTTTTAATGTTTATTTCCCTTCCATCTAGAAAACAAAGACAACCAAGCATGCTGATTCACTGCAAGCTTGTGTGAATAAGGAGCCAACTTAACCTTGAAAGTGCCGAGCCGGAGCCCCTTATCTTCACCCGTCTGCTGTGCAGACCTTATGTAATCTCCCACCTCTTCAGCTCTCCCCCCACTCTTCTCTCTCTCAGTTCAGCCTCTTTCCAGTTACTTATTGGCAGGCACGGTATATATTTAATCACATACACACAATCATGCCGGTTCCCACTCCATATAAGCATCCTCTAGCCTGTAAGTTCTTCTCTTCCCTATTGTGTACTGCTTACAGTATCTCTGCTGAAAACATGACCTTTTATTCCTCATCCAGATCTTTGTCCTGGCTGCTTTCTCTTGTCATTGCTTCTGGGATTGCAGTATATATACAGAATCACCTTGTTAAAATGGAGACTGATTCAGCCAGCCTGGGGAAACCTTGGCTTCTGCATTTTTAAGCTCAGAAGATGACACTTTAAGGGACAGTGAACTAGATGGGAAGCGTCTCCCTCCTCTGTGTGGAGACTCCCTGTCCTTGCCTTATGGCACCCACAGGTAGTAGCACCTGTCTGTTCCTTCTCTACGGCTCTGGGCAGTTCCCTTCTCAGCATCACAGTGAAATGGCTGCTGAGATTTCTCTCCTACGCAGGTGTGCCTCCCATGGGTAGCAGCTATGTATAGAAAGCTGTCCTTAGCACTGTGCCAGTAACATGTAAAACATCACTAAATGAAGGTGGCAGAATACATATGTCATTGTACCAGTTACGATTCCTGAGGCACACTGGGGCTACAGGTGTGTGCTTGCCACATTCAGCCTTATGTGGGCTCTGGAGATCCAAACGCAGGTCCGTTGGGAATTACTTTTTCCACTGAGCCATCTCTCTAGCGCCTCTGTCCCTGTTTCTGTTCTGTTGAATTTGGTCTACCTTTCTAGCAAGTAGTAAATCTTCCTGCTATAGCCCCTGTTCTGTGGACATTTCCTGAGAACACACAAATAAATAAAAATCTGTTTACCCTAGTCACGACACCAGCAAAAACACAGAAACAATTGCCACAGTGATTTAGTGGGCAGGTGAGTTTAATTGGGGTTACTTACAGGAGCAGGGGTTACTTGTAAGCAGCTAACCTACTAAAGAAAAAAATCTCTTCCAGCAATTAAATGGCTGACTATCTATAAGCCCTCAGGGAGGTGTAGGAGCCCTTCCCCTAGAAAAAGAGACAGTCAACAGGCCCAACCTTGTGTAAGCCTCCTGTCTCTTACTGATAACCACAGTTGCTAAGGATTCAAAGGCAATAACCAGGTCACCCTTGGAAAAAAAGTCATTAGTAGGATAATTGTTCTCTTACAACCCCAACACGAATTATCATTTAATTGATATTTTTGTTTGAAATATTTCACTCTATCCATGGCAAGATGCATGATGATGCTCACTAAGTGACCCGTTTTATAAAGCAGAGGCAGGTAATGGTTCAGCAGGTCAAGGCACTTGCCACCAAGACAGAACACCCAGCAATCTGTTTAATCCACAGAATCCATATAGTCAAAGGACAGAACCAACTCCTGAGACTGGCCTCTGTGCACCATGGTATACACACAACCATTCATAAATAGATAGATAATAGGTGATGATTGATTAATAGATAGATAAGTGATAAACAATAAATAAATGTGAGCGCACACAGTGCTTATAACAGGTGCTTACTGAATGCACACATCCTTCCCACATGGTTTCCTTCTATACATGGCCCAGGGTACAGCCCAACTAAAAGGTTGTTTGTCACCCAATACTTGCAGAGAATGATGAGGAGAAGGATGAGCTGCCATCCCTGGATAAACCCGGCTGGTACTCCCAAGGGAACGCTGCCCACCTTTATGAACTTCTGAAGAAAATGACCAGCAAGCCTGAACCCAAGGTAATTTTCTGATTGAGGCAGAGTCCTTGATGTCCACATGCAGATACAAATGGTGTGAGCAGAACCGTGGCTGCAAATGGTTAACAGAATTTAACAAATGGTTAAATTCTGCCTCTGAGCACCTGCTACGTCTCTCCATTTGCTGCTTTAACTAGATGCACTCTTGGTAGATACTTGGTCTTTATTTGTGATAGGGAGAAACAGGGATTCCAGAGAGGCCACAGGTCTAGGAAGCACACAATTCATACATGTGATGCCTGAAAAATGACATTCTGAAAACACCAAACAAAGAATATTTTATACATAAAACAAGAAGTGGCTGTAACACTGACCAGCTTTTCCTTAAAGAATTGCTTGGGTCTGTTCCCCTTGGTCACATTGTTGGTATTGGACATTGGTGTGTTTACAGCACAGTCCTTTCCTCTGCATGATGCATACAATAAGCCAAGTGAGCAGAAGAATCATTGGGTAGCTGGCCATGTTCATTGGTACCTACTTTCTTGGCTTCCTGAGAATCAAGACACAGGCCTTGGTTCTTAGCCCTTAATCTCACAGCCTCCTCTGTGAATGGAGAGGTGTGATCGGGATCAGTAGGGTTTTGCCTCAGAGTATCTAAGGTATACTTTCCGAATTGTACGTGCTGGAACACACGTTCATGAGTTCTGTTTCAGCAGATCCAGGGCAAGTCTACAGAGTATATAAACTCTTAAGCAGTGGTTATGATGCATGTTCTTAGTAACAAGCAACCCCTATAGTCAGTTGTCAGTTTTAGTTCTATAGGCAGATTTAATTATAAACATGAGAAAACACACGGGCTCACTTCCTTCATGAGAAATATCAAATAAGAGTTTTTTTCCTCATATTCTACTTTCCTGCCATCGTCAACAAACCTGTGAATCACATAGGACCGAGAATATGGGTGTGAAATTATTTGTGGAAGTTTAAGACACTTATACCATTTTGGAGTGGCTGCTGCCTGTGGGGGCCTTCCTTCTGTTTTCTGTGCAGTGGCCACACTCTGCCTCCACGCCTCATTCAGAACTCTGTCTGATCCCAGGTCGTTTACTTTGGTGACAGCATGCATTCAGACATTTTCCCAGCCTGTCACTATACTAACTGGGAGACAGTCCTGATTCTTGAGGAGCTTCGGGGGCAAGAAATGGAGACGCCTGAGGAAGCAGAGCCTGTGGAGAAAAGAGGAAAATATGAGGTAAGGAGCCTATCTGTTCTTTTTTTCCGGGGAAGGGGGGCTTGGCAGTGTTTGAAACCTGAAATCTCCTTATGCTACCTGACTTTAGAATCACCTGGGAATAGTGGCATATGCCTGTAGTCCCTCCATAGTAAATGGAACAAGAGAATCAGAATTTCAGGACAAGTTTTACATCAGCCTGGGCTTCATGGCATGTTGTCTCAAAAGCAAATTATTCTGGTCTGACTGGATACCTTCATGTTTCTGTAGTCTATGTCTGAATCACTATTATTTAGTGACCTCCACATGGGTAGATGCCTCTAGTCAACTAGTTGCATTGTCTGCTTCTAAGAACCTGGTGTGTGCCATCACCATTCCATCAGGATGGGAGAAGTATATAGGTTCCCCTCTAACTGGGGAGCTATTGGCAGTTAATGGCTGTGAGGGAAGGGGAGTCATGGTTTTCAATGATGTAGCCAATGATAAGTGGCCCATGATCCAGTAAATGAGTCCACACCCTTGTTCATGCAAACAGCCCTAAATAAACTCAGTGGGTCATTTTTTGGAAGGACATGAAAACAGGAGAGGGACTGGTGAGAAGAAGTAGTTCAGGGGAGCGGGACAAGAGGGTAAGGAGATGAATATGATCCGAATCCATAATGCGCATTGTGAAGTCTGTCATGCATCTCTCTGCTCAGGTTTAAGAGTAAATGAAGCAATCAGGTGTGCTTCACCAGTGTCTTCTGCCATAAACCTGAGACTCTGACTAATGAAATCCAGGTGCAACAACACAGAGCTCTGTCCTGCTGCTCTGAGCTGCCCCCGAACAGACATCACCTCCTGGGAGTGGAGGTCAGTGGAGGCCCGTTGCTGCCTCCCTGTGCAGGGGACAGAACTCAGACACCTTTAATCCCAGCAGAAGGGAAACAATCTTTAGAGAAAGCTAAGAGATCGGAGAGTCCCTTGTGGTGAAGAAAAATGCAGTTTTTCCAAATGTCAAGCATGTAATATAGAAAAAGAGTCTGTCTTTCAGTTCAAAAAGTTCAAAACTGCCTACAGAAGTGTTCAATTCTATGTTTCTAGTTACTTTATTCAGTCTAAATGAACTTTCATAAATAAAATTAGTTAAAACGAAACTATCAAGATTGTTTCCAAGCTGGTGGCCTGAACTGGACCCCTGTTACTGCTGTACAGTCTGTGCTGATTTATTTTGCTGTTTCAGTTTCTGCACTGTTTTACAGTAATTTCCAAGCTAAGTCCACCCCTATCTGAGCTCACTTTTGCCTCCCTTGATGCGTGACAGAAAGCATAAGGACTGGGGCCGTCTCACATGGAAGCTGACTAGCTTTTGCACCAAACTTCTGTTTCCATAATCTTGGCACATCACTGATTGTCCACTCCTCTGTGGTAGAGCTTGGTGACAGATGAGCAGAAACGGTACATGTTAGAGATTTGCAACACTACTAGAGTGACTGGGGAATAATTTTTTTTATAAATCAAAACCAAATGATCAGCCAATCAAACGTCATTCTTCAGAGTCAGAATTACTTGCAGCATCTCAGTGCCATGCAGCCAGCCTTCTGTTGAAGGGACAAAGAGAGAGCCCTCTCCCAAGGTTCCCTTTGATACTACACTTACTGTTCTAATTTATTTCTTCATTTTAACTAAAAAGAAATTGCATCCTTTTAAGAATATTTTGTTTTTAAATTTAGGTCCTGCCTTACAGTTTTACTGCTGTGAACAGACAACATGACCAAGGCAACTCTTACAAGGACAGCTTATAATTAGGGCTGGCTTGCAGGTTCAGAGGTTCAATCCAGTATCATCAAGGCAAGAGCATGGCAGCATCCAGACAGGCATGGTGCAGGAGGAGCTGAGAGTTCTACATTTTCATCTGAAGGCTATTACAAAATACTCACTTTCAGGCACTAGGGTGAGGGTCTTAAAGCCCACACCCACAATGACACATCTCCTCCAACAAGGCCACACCTTCTAATAGTGCCACTCCCTAGACCAAGCATATGCAAACTATCACATTCCACTCCTTGGCCCCCATAGATTGTCCAAAAATATGAGTCTATGGGGGCCATACCTAAACATAGCATAATAAAAAATACATTTAGTCCAACTTCAGAAGTCTCCATAGTCTATAGCAGTCTCAACAATGTTAAAAGTCCAAAGTTCAAAGTCTCTTCTGAAATTCATCCAATCCCTTAACTGTAATCCCCAAAGCAAAACAGGAAAACAGCTGGGCAAACTCCAAACTCTGCATCTCCATGGCTGATGTCAAAGCCTTCCTTTTTCATTTTTGTTGACAGCAACAAACTTCTTTCTCCTGGGCTGGTTCCACTCCCGGTTAGCAGCTTTCCTGGGCAGACAGCCCATGGCTCTGGCATCTCATCTCGAACGTCTTGGAGTCTCCAAGACAACTACAATATTGTAGCTTCTTTTTTTCAATGTCTGAGACCCACACATGATTTTCTGGGCTCCACCAAAGGGTTAACATCACTTCTCCAGCTCTGCTCTTTGCAGCACTCAAAGTTCAGGTTGATCCACTCCACTGCCTCTTCTGTTCTTGGTGATCATCCCATGATACTGGCATCTTCAACACACTGGGGTCTTCCAATGCAACTAGGCTTCACCAGTAGCCTCTCATAAGCTCTCTTCATGGTGCTAAGCCTCATGACTCCTTCAGTCCTGGACCATCAACTGCAAGTGAGACTGCACCTTCACCAGTGGCCTTCCATGGCCTCTCACAGTGCCAAGCCTTAGCTGCACTTCACAACCCGTTCGTGCATTCAAAACCAGTACCACCTTTTATACATTACCAGGTAGAGCTGCTGCAGGAGGTACAACCTTGGCTATCTCTGAAACACAGCTTCTTTGTGCTTTCAGAAAACATTTCCCAGAAGATTTTACCTCAGTAATGCTGGTCTCTTCTTTTTTTTTTTCTTTTTCTTTTTAAGATTTATTTACTTTATATATGTGTGTACACTGTAGCTGTCTTCAGATACACCAGAAGAGGGCATCAGCTTCCATTACAGATGGTTGTGAGCCACCATGTGGTTGCTAGGAATTGAACTCGGGACCTTTGGAAGAACAGTCAATGTTCATAACCACTAAGCCATCTCTCCAGCCTGCTGGTTTCTTAATCACTGCTAATTTCTTAGCTCCAGCTAACTGGCATCAATTGTCCCAGGAGTTTCTTCTTTTCTGGACTCTAAAGCCAGAGTCACAAAGCTGAAGCTGTCAAATTCTGCTGCTTGCAGGAGTTGGAACATGCCCCTTTATTCTGTCACATTATCACTAGCTTTCTCTTTTTCAAACTCCTTCACTGACTAAGCTAGGCTGTCCTGGATCTTGCTCTGTAGATTGACCTTGAACTCAGAGATCTGCATGTTTGTCTCCTGGGATTAAAGGTGTGTACTACCAAGTCTGGATCTGAATTTAGCTAGTTGGGATCTTGCCCCAAAGACACTGTTCCCTTATTTCAGTTTAATATCCTTGAACACAGGATTCAGCTCCATTTCACTTCCTCGTGCCCCATTAAAATTAGAACCATATATTTTATATTTTACCTTTCTCAGCTTGCTATGCTTGTTTAAAATGCTCTTCATGAGACTTAACCAGAGAACAGTCTATGTTGGGTGTTTCTGAGACTTCTCTTGTCAATGCAATTAATCTGAGTCTCTTCCTCTTAGGCTCAGGCAGATTCTTCAGACAAGGGCAAAAAGTAGCCACATTTCTTCACCAAAATACCACCAAAAAAAAAAAAAAAAACAAAACAAAAAAAAAAAAAAAAAACTCTAGGCCACATACTGAATTCTTCACTGAAACCTCTTGGCTCTTGGGCCAAGTCTGCACAATTCAAATCACTCTCAACAATGTCTTCCATATTTCTACTAGGATAGCCTATTAAGCCCCATTTAAAGCATTCCACTGCTTTTCAAATTTAAAGTCTCATATTCTTCCAAACAAAATTAAGGTCAGGCTTATCACAGACATACCTGGTAACAACTTCTGTCTTAGTTAGGGTTTTCCTGCTGTGAGCAGACACCATGACCAAGGCAACTCTTGTAAGGACAGCATTTAATTGGGGCTGACTTACAGATTCAGAAGTTCAGTCCATCAAGGCAAGAAGAGCATAGCCGCTTCTAGGCAGGCATGGTGCAGGAGGAGCTGAGAGTTCTATATCTTCATCTGAAGGCTGCTAGCAGAATACTCTTTTCCAGGCAGCTAGGGTGAGGGTCGTAAACCCATGCCCATAGTGACACACCTACAACACAGACACACCTAATAGTGCCACTCCCTGGGCCAAGCATATACAAACCATTACAGGTCCAAAAGTAACTTGCTTTTAATGGAGAGCATTTTTATCAAATAAGAAACCCTTTATTTATGGAAGGCCTATCCATTAAATCCACATGCAAATGTAATATATTTGAAGAAAGATTAAAGAAGATTTTAGAGCTTTCGAATTCTGAATTTTCAAATTATGGATGATTAAGTAAAGTATATTCAAATATTCCCAAACTAAAAAATTCTAAAATCCATGTAATCCTTCTGGCCACAAGGATGTCTGAACAAGATATTCACTCAGTCTGTAACAATTGTTGTGAATAAAGAACAGGGCTCAGTCAAGGCCCCTGTATCACATTCCAAACCAACAGAGCATTCCAGTTAGGAATAAAAGAAGGAGAAAAATATGATGGTCTTCTTCCTCATCCTTCACATAAAAATGAATTCTGAAGGGGGGATTATAGACCTGGAAATAAAGCCATACCTGTAACCATGGTGATTTGAATGCAAATGGCCCCCATAGGCTCATAGCTGAATCCCTGGTCTCCAGCTGCTGGAACGGTTTAGGAGGGATTAGGAATGTGGCCTTGTTGGAAGGCTTTGAGGTTTCAAGAGTCAAAGCCACTCCCAGTAAGCTCTCTGCATCTTAGTTACAGACAAGAACGTAAGCTCTTAGCTGGTGCTGCAGCTCCATGCCTGCCTGCCTGCCTGCTGCCACACTCCCCACCGTGTTGATCCTGGACTCTAACCCTAACTATGAGCCCTTAACACACTTTTCTGTGAGTTAGCATAGTCAAGGTGTCTCTTCACAGCAGTAGAAAAGTAGCTGAGACAGTGACTTCATGGTAAGGAACGATTTCCTTGAAGGACAGTAACAAGTAGCAACACAGCTAGGCAGATGGCTCAGTCAGTAAAGTGCTTGCCTTGAAATCATAAAGACCAGAGTTCAATCCTAAGAACACATGTTTTCTTAACATTCCCTGGTGGCACATGTTTGTAATGGCTGCAGGAGACAGGAGTTGGTGAAAGGGCTTGCTGGCCAGTCATTCTGACCAAATCAGTGAGCACCAAGTTCAGTGAGAGAACCTGCCTCAAAAACATAAGGCTGAGAGAGAACACTCAACATCTACCTCTGCCCTGTGTATGCACATGTATGCACACCCATGCACACACACACAGAAATAAATAAATACCTGGAATATACCTACCCCTTGGAAAATCCATAATGAAGAGTTTGTGGCTAGACCTAGAAATGGACATATTTATTTTTCAGTTCTCTCAATGAAGACCTAGAAAATATTCGTAGAAAAACAACAACAACAACAACAACAACCACCAGTAACCCAGGTATTGTGGTGCATCAATTAGTTCGAGGCCAGCCTGGTCTACATAGCAAGTTCCAGGCCAGCCAAGGATTCACAAGGAGACCCTGTCTGTCAACATCCAGCATGTTGATGGATTCCCAAGTGAGAATTAATCAGGACACAGGGGATGCAGCACAAAAGCTTGCTGCTGCATAGTTTATTCCAGGATCTTTTACACAGAAAGCAGAATAAAGATCTCCCACAGCTTCTAGTTCTCACCAGCTGCTGTTTCCCTAGCAATAGCTTATCTTGGTTCAGGGTGACCCAAGCCTCCTTGCAGACTGAGAAATCTGTCAGTGGTCCAACTCTTAAATGTGTTACTTCTTATAATTAAAAACAAAGTTACTTTCTCATGAGAAAAGGATCGTGAAGGCCACTTCCTCAGACTTGCAGCCTGAGAGTCCCAAAGATCCTATGTTGCCTCCCATCTAGCGAGCTAGGATCAGCCACCTCATGCCATTTCACTATACCTGTCAATGAATTAAATAACAAATAAACAAACAAACAAATAAATAAAATAGAAACTCGTCATTTTAAACTTTTATTGATGTATTGGCTTCACGTTTCAGATACACTGAAAGCATACTCTTCTAAAAGTCAAATGCTAACAGAAAATTCCAATGAAGTAGGTTTTTAATTATCCTACAATATAATACTAATAACGATGATAGGTAAATTAGAATTATTTTAATCATAGAGAATATATAGTTTTTAAATTATGACAACAACTGACTGCACTCATAATAAGGAAATGTTATTTTATTTGCCAACAGATTTCCAAACCCTGCCCATTGGTCCCTATAGTTCTTCCTCCTCCTGTTCATGTAGTGAGTGGAAAACACTTGCAGGGGCACTTCACTACAGATGCTGTTCTAATCTCAGTTGTTCCTTCTTCCTCTTTCAGGCGCCAAAGGTAAAGCCTCTAAATTCCTTATCTAATAAATGGGGCTCGTACTTTATTGACTCAGTCTCCAGACGGGGAAGTGCAGAAGACTCCTTGGTTTATACTTGGTCTTCTAAGAGAATCAGCACCTACAGTACGATTGCAATTCCGAGCATTGAATCCATTGCAGGTAAGGGGGAAATGCCTGTGACGCCTCTCCCTGTCCACGATTGTAACCATTAGAGCTGTTGTTTTCAAAAGTCTTCTCAAAACATTGAGGTGGTTTTTTTTTGTTTTTTTTTTTTTTTTTGAGGTTATGATTTAATTATATCATTCCTCGATTCCTTTTCAACACCTCTCATATACCCCTCCTTGTTCTCATTCAAATTCATGGCCTCTTCACTGATTGTTGTGTGTGTGTGTGTGTGTGTGTGTGTGTGTGTGTGTGTGTTCCTAAATATATCCTGCTCAGTCTATAAAACGAGTTACCCTTTAAAGGAAAGAGCTTCTAGATATAGCAGCCTGGTCAGGATCCCCCACTTTCCACCCCCTCCACCCTCAGACACACACCTTTCTGGAGTCAACTACAAAGGCTGGACATTTTTAATTTTTATTTATTTATTTTGTTTGTTTGTTTTGTTGTTTTTTGAGACAGGGTTTCTTTGTGTAGCCCTGGCTGTCCTAGAACTCAGTGTAGAGTGAAAAATTATAAAGGCCATTTTATGAAATATGTGTAAATTTTTCGCCTTAGACCTTGGGCAGAAAAGCACCTGCCAGCAGGTTTGGGCCCATCTAATTAGTTACAGAGGAGGGGGAGTTACAAGACAAAGGCCTGTTAAGAACATCCCAGAAACTGACTGGCCAAGGGAGGAACTACACCCTGCCCCCATGGTACGGCCTACTAGTGTTCAAAAAAAAAAAAAAAAAAGTAAAACACCCAATCCTGTGCACCCACTCGAAAGTTCGCTTTTTCCCCACCCCGCCCTTATATAATCCCTAGACCCCTGAGCCACGAGATCAGTCCCTCTATCCCCTATGTGAGATATGGGGATATGGGCTGGCCCACAGCTCTGATTTAATAAACCACCTCATGTGTTTTACAGCAAGACGGTCTCTCATGTATCCTTTGGGTGCGTGCTATCCTGTGACTTAAGTGGACCTCCTTTCTGGGGAGTCCCGGACCTTTCATCTGTAGACCAGACTGGCCTCAAACTCAGAAATCCACCTGCGTCTGCCTCCCAAGTGCTGGGATTAAAGGCGTGCGCCACCACTGCCTGGCTTTAAAATTTGTTTGAAGAAATAGGATACAGGTTGGGAGAAGTACCAGGACAAGATGCTTAGGAAGCCTAGAATGACGAACCTGGCTTTGGGGCTCCTTTCCCCACAGAGGCTGAGTGAACATTTCAGTAAGTTCATGTAACTTCTAAAATGGGAACTAGAAGAACGAATGTGCCTAGTGAGCTCCTTCTGGTCTGTGCTGTAAGGGTGAGTTATGGCAGAGTCCACATTTTCACGGGGGCTGAAACTCAGCTTCAGACATCTGAATAGAGAAATTATTAGTTCCCCCAACAGCTGCTAAAGCCTGCATATACTTGGTGTGAATGAATGTCCATTTTCTTTTGAGAAATATACTATTCTGGGACACAAATACTTCCTGAAAGCAATTCATATAATGTACAACCCAAAATAAAAAATTCCCAGGAATATGAGGCTAGGAAACCACAAAAATAACAACAAAACAGCCAACTACATAAAACAGAGGAATGGGATGTTTTCTAGAGATATAAAAACTAAGGATGGAAGTGTTTAATTAAATCTTTCAAAATCAAAATTGAGGTAGTAATGAGATGACTAGACACAGTAGAAAGTGAATTGCTGTACTGGGAAAGAGCTCAAAGGAGACTGGCAGTGCAGCCCCCGTGTCATAGAGAGCCTGCCTGGCATGTCCAAGGCCCTGGGTTCAATCCCCAGCACTGTGGGAGGGAGCCAGGCAGGGAGGAAGGTGGGGGTACAGAATGAAGCTCCACCAGGAAAAACCACAGGAGACTCAGAAAGCATAAAAGGATGAAGATGTTTGTAGTTGGATCCAAGAGCAGCTGTAGTCATGTGGGGAAAAGTAGATGTTTTGGGAAACCTTTGTTATTAACATGAGAATGACTTAAAGATAAGTTTCCAGTTCTCTGGAACATGCATAGTAACTTAAAGTCTGAGATACTCACAGGGCTGCCCTCCTACTTCGGATGGAAACAATCTGTCCTTGTTTATTTGAGAAGCCCACCCTGCTATATAGAGGTGTATGCTTTTGGTGTGGAGTCTTAGGGTCCAGATCTCTTCTGAATTTGGCAAAGGACTTGAGGAGAAAAGAGCAGAATCCAGTTCTCTGCCTTTCCTTTGCACTGGGCTCCAAGCTAATCTTTTTTTTCTTTTTTTTTTTTTCTTTTTTTTTTTTTTTTTTTCTTTTTTTTTTTTGGTGTTTTGAGACAGGGTTTTTCTTTGTAGCCCTGGCTGCCCTGGAAGATTGCCTAAAGTCTCTGGGTTTTCTGCTACCAGAAGCTAGCCTTTAGCCTGAAAACACACACACACACACACACACAGGAAAATCTGCGGCAGAAAGTGGCTTCTCCCTTCCTTCATTGATCTCCCTGAGCGTTTATCTGTGTCTGGTGTTTATCTGTGTCTGTCCACTCTAGTTCTTTCCCCTCTAAGTCAGAACCCTGGATATGTGCTTGAGCTTCACATTCCTAAGTTGGAGCCGATGGTATTAGAGCGCATTTTCTCCCTTACAGAATGGATACGAGGGAGAAAAGCAAGGTACTTACCTGAATTATCAGTAGAATGATGGTGGTGGCCCTAAGTTAGGTTTGATCTAAAAGAACCTTGTGTCACTATACAAACTCAGTGTGTCAGTATGTCCTTCTGAAATGGTATTTTGTTCTCGGGTGTTCCTTTTTGTTGTTGTTCAATGCTTACACATAAAATTAAAGACAACCTTAAAATAATCTCTTACCAAAAAAAGAAACAAACAAACAAAAAAACAACTATCAACAAAACCAATTTTTTTCAAAATAATTAAGAATTGTATTGGGGTGGTATAATGATAGAAGCCACTGGATTATTCTAAGATACCCAGATGCATATAGAAATTATCAAGTGTGGTTGTGAATAGTAAGAAAGTCAAAGGACAATGAGTCCCCATTCTAACAGACTTCTAAAATCAATGAGCCCTCAGCTGTCACATCCATGCACCTCTCTTTTTCTTCATTTTGTAAATATGTGTTTAATGTTATTTGTTTGTGTCTGTCACATGCATGCAGGCACCTGTGACAGCCATCTAATGTAGATGCTCGAACTGTGTCCTCTGGAAGAACAGCGAATGCTCATAAACATGGAGGTGTCTCCTGCCTTTCATTCTCATATTCTCAAAGCTCTCTCCCTGCACCCTAGGAGAGAACTTGACAAGGCCAGCCTCTCTCAAAGCAGCTAATAAGCAAGTCAACCAAATCTGAAACAAGCCCTGTGGTTGCTGGGAAAATGGGAGAGAGTATTAGTTCTGATGCCGGAGACACCTTCTCAAAATGTAACACAATAATCACTCTGCGTGTGTGTGTGTGTGTGTGTGTGTGTGTGTGTGTGTGTGTGTGTGTGTGTAGAGGCCAGAAAGGGTCAGATTCCATGGACCTGGAGGCATGGGAGTTTGTGAGCTATCTAGTATTGCTGCTTGGATTCAAACTCTGGTTAATGAAAACAGCCAGTGTTCTTAACCACTGAGCCATCTCTCCAGCTCCCTGTTTTCTTGTCTTTTCTTTGTCTTTCCTTTTTTTAAATTTATTTTTATTACTTTAAATTATGTGTGTCTGTATATATCTGTGTCTCCTGTTGGTATGTACGCATGAATGCATATGTTCACAGAGGTATCCGATCCCCTTGCAGTTAAGAGCACTTGTGAGCCACTCGATGTGGGTTCTGGGGACTGAACTTGGGTCCTCTGTAAGAGCAGTACATTTCTGTTAACCACTGAGCGGTCTCTCTAACCACCCCTACTTTTTAAGGTGATGGGGAGGGGGTGCCCTTGGATGCCAGAAGAGGTCAGCATATTCCTGAATCTGGAATCATAGGTGGTTATAAACCACTTGATGTGGCTGCTGGGAACCTGTCAGGGTCCAGCCTCGACACAGGATCGGAGTTCTCAACTGGAAGCAGGGATACCTGGAAGGCGCATAATAAATATACACAGACTACTTTTTTGGGTACAAGCTGACAGGCAATGTTTCAAGGCTTAAAGTTCCTCTCTCTTACTCTCTGCTTTCTTTCTCTCTCACTCACTCACTTGCAGCTTGAGGCCATACACACTCTGCATTCTCCTGTGCGCTTTTCTTTCCTTCCTTCCTTCTTTCCTTCCTTCCTTCCTTCCCTTCCTTCCCCTTCTCCTTCTCCTTCTCCTTCTCCTTCTCCTTCTCCTTCTCCTTCTCCTTCTCCTTCTCCTTCTTCTTCTTCTTCTTCTTCTTCTTCTTCTTCTTCTTCTTCTTCTTCCTCTCCTCCCTCCCTCCCTCTCTCTCTCTCTCTCTCTCTCTCTTTCTTTTTTTCCAAGACAGGGTTTCTCTGTATAGCCCTGGCTGTCCTGGAACTCACTTTGTAGACCAGGCTGGCCTCGAACTCAGAAATCCGCCTGCCTCTGCCTCCCAAGTGCTGGGATTAAAGGCGTGTGCCACCACTGCCTGGTGCGCTTTTCTTTTCTTGAACTCCCACACTCCTACACACCTCTGTACGTTCCACTTTCACTCACACACACACTCTTGACACACATCTCACACACACCACATGCACTCTCCTTTCACTTACACATAAACTCTCCATACACACCTCACATTCTCTCTTCACATGCTCTTCTCATGCTCTCTCACCTTTTTCTTGCCCCCGTCTTTTATTGATACTCCAAAAGCAGGTAAACAAAAGACATTGGGTTTGTTTTGTTTTGTTTTGTTTTGTTTCGAGACAGGGTTTCTCTGTGTAGTCCTGGCTGTAACAAAAGACATTGTATTATCATTGCCAAATCAAATTCAAAAGAATAACCATATCATACAAAAAATTAAGAATTACAATTGTTCTCCAAAGTTTCAAGCTTCCCTATTCCCAGGCCTGTAGCCAAAATAATAATAATTGCACGCTTACCATTATTTAAACTTTAACTTTTAACTTATAATACTTCTGAGCTCAGAGCTCCGAGGTCAGATGCTTGCATTTTCCTGTGAAGCTCTAATGATAAATGACAGGGGAAAAGCTGCCAGACAGTGGCCAGAAAGAATCAAATTAACCCTTAACTCAATAGTTCCACTAGCTTTCTGCTTCTATTCATTGCACACAATGACTCTCCTAAGAGTCCCAGGGTTTTGACTTAGTTTTACTAGTATAAGATTTTATGTATTCTATACTTCCTTATCTAGGAACCACTCTTAAATGTTATGCAGAACTTATTTAATAACTTAAATAGTTTTTTCCTTTCTCGGGGTCATAGTGTTGAATTTATTTCATCTTCTAATAATTTCCTTAAACTTTCTTTGCAAGTCAAGCATTAATCTGGAACTACCATTGTGCAGTTATTGCATTGTTTCCAAGATGAGAACACACAGCAGGCACATTTTGTCCATTAGGACTGTGCTGTGCTGTGCCCCATGCCTCAATTTTTAATTGTTTAAGAATCATTACATCAAGGAACATCTAGTTTCACAGAAGTCACCAGAGTAGGAGGAGAAAGAAGAAAGAAAGTCAAACAGAATAGAATAATTATGCACACCAAGGCCAACTGAAAAACAGTCACACACAAATGAAATCTGTACAGCCGTTGTCCAGGACTAAGGTCAGGAGAAATGAGAACAACTGTGTTTACAAAGAGCTGCCATGGGCTTCTGAGATGTCTCCATCCCAGCCTACTGCAGGCAGTCCCGGTCATGGTAAGCTGTCCCCAGCAGGAACCAAGAGCCTCAGGAAGAACAGGAAGTGATTTTAACTGTGGAGCCAACTTACCAGCTCCTCATATTTCTTTTTTTGTTTGTTTGTTTTTTTGGGTTTTTTGTGGGTTGTTTTTTTTTTTATTGGTTTTTGGTTTTTGGTTTTTGGTTTTTGGTTTTTTTGGTTTTTCGAGACAGGGTTTCTCTGTATAGCCATGGCTGTCCTGGAACTCACTCTGTAGACCAGGCTGGCCTTGAACTCAGAAATCCGCCTGCCTCTGCCTCCCAAGTGCTGGGATTAAAGGCGTGCGCCACCACTGCCTGGCGCTCCTCATATTTCTTAATGAGAAATTGTTGCTGTTACAAGTAAGCAGCATTGCTGTTGCATGTTTCATAGTTATGTCATCATAATTAAAACCCAGCGGCCAGGATATATGATGTTTACTAATGCTGACTGAGTTCCTCTTCACAGTAAACCTAGCTTTCTCTGACATCAGGAAAGCAATGTTCCTTCTTTCAACTCAGCAGTAGTTTTTTGTGATAAAGATTAACTGCTTGAGCCCCTAAGCTTCTCAGTGGCTCCTAATATAACATATAATTTGAGGCAGAGTTCTGGGTACTTTGTGGAGTATGTCTAAATGTGACTTGGCATACATACTACTGCAAATTGTATACACTTACTCTACACTCTGTGCCCTTGGTGCCAACCTACTTAAAGTACAAGTATCAAAATCATGAAACTCTGAAAAATAAAAACACTGAATTATTCTTTTGTTTTGTTTTTAATATTATAATTACATCATTTCCTCCTTTCCTCCCTCTACACCCTCCCAAATGTTCCTCTTTGCTCTTTTCAAATTCATGACCTCTGTTTTCATTCATTGCTGTTACATGCATATATGTACATATATCCATAAATACGTAAATACAAACCATTCAGTCTGTATAATGCTACGTGTTATATACATGCTTTCAAGGCTGTCCATTTGGTCCTGGATAACCAATGATGGATAACTCTAGATAACCCTGGGGAAGACTGTCTCTCCCACTCCCAGCATGCTCTAGTTATCTGTAGTTCTTTGTGTGTTGTGGAAGCTTCATGGTCATTTCTTCATCAGCTTTAATGTGACTGTTATTGTTGTCCTTGCTCAGCTTATCAAACTCTGAATTTTAATCTATTTGTATTTATGAAAGGAGTTTGGAGGCTTATAAAACAAATCACTTTTTTCCTTCCCTCCCTCACAGAGTTACCCCTCGACTACAAATTTACAAGATTCTCTACCAACAGTTCAAAAACGGCTGGTTACTATCCCTTGGTCCATTATACCTTGGGCTCTCAAGACACAGACAGCAAAATAATCTCTACTGAAAAATGAACCAACCATATGCACAGTAGATATACTGTTTAAAAAATGTTAATTTTCCACAACAATGCAAATGTTTTATATGAACAAATTTTTAATGAAAATTGACCAAATGGATACTTGTCAGTCTGTCTTTTTAAAATATTAGTAATTTTATATAAATCATTTTAATGTTTAACGATTCTTGTTATATTAATATTTTTAGTACCCTAGACTAAAAGAGAACATGACTGATATTTTCTATACTGGTAGTTTTGAGGATTCTCCCAAAATGATAACAAACACATGCAAGTGTGCATTCATACCTGGTCCAGCAGTTTCCAAATCCTGGTCCACAGACTAATAGCAGAGCAACATAGAATTTGAAAATGCAAATCTGAATGCTTCATTCCAAACCCACTGAGTCAGAAACTTTGGGAGTGGGGCCAGCAGTGGCTTTTAAGCAAGCTTCCAATAAATCTGATGCTTTATTATGATTTGAGACCTAGTAAATAAACCCAGTGTTGAGTATTCATGCTTTTAACTGAAAGTGTAACCTGAATTGATAACACCAGAGTCTAGTGAAAACAGGTTATTATTCTAAGCCATTAGGCTTTTTGATATTTTCTTTTCCCCAAAAAATACATAAGGAGAAATGATTTAAGATAATATTACCTCATTCCTTAGTAGTAATTTCTCACATTAGGAAGAAGTTAAATTTATGCCTATTAAACTTAAGGTCCAGCTTTGTCCTTGGGAAGGGAGCTGAAAGAAGCACTCTACAGTTGTATAGCTACACTTCAGGTCAGGATATGCTGTGTTCTGTGTGGTTTTGATTAGTTAACGTGCATCAGATCATGTTTACACAAGATGTTTAGATTCAGTTGATATTTGTAAGCTCCTGGTTCCTCTTTTGTCTGCTAACTTTACTGTCCATAATGGACAGGATTAGAAAACGTTATCATTTTTTCTTGGAATTTAGCATATTAACATATGCACTGAAAAACTATTTTTCTAAAATTTCCAAATATTCTGATAAATCCCACTGTACTATGAGTATGTGTTTCTCAGGGTAATTAAAACGGATACAGAACCTATTTCTTTATTATTAGTATCTTTGATGTTGATCAGTAAGAATACATATACAGAGATATATTTGATATCCAAAATGTCATGAGAGTGTCAAAAATGAACACATGCAATCAATCTTAGGCCCAAATAAAAAATGCTATCTATTGTATGCTTTAAGTAGAGATTTCAGTTTGCTCTAAAATAAAGCTATTTTTCTCTATAGATGTTTCTTGTGTTATTGAATAAGAATACTTTTTCATTTGTACTTGTCTGTGTGTTTGCGTGTGCCTGTGCCTGTGTGTGCCGCTGTGTTCCTGTGAGTACGTATATGTGCCTGTGTATGAGTAACTCTGTGTGTGTGTGTGTGTGTGTGTGTTTTCCTTTACCATGTATGTCCCAGTGATTAAGCTTAGGTCAGTCACACTTGCGGCAAGTGCCTTTACCCACAGAGCCATCTTGAGATCCAAGGATGCATGTTTCAATGCTTATAAATGGTTGTTGGTATAAGAATTGAGAAACCCAAAATTTAAAAGTTAATTATACTTCTTTTGCCCACTAAAGAGCAGGGGAAAACATAACTTCAAGTGAAAAGTCCTTTTTCAGTTCCCATCTAAAGACTGTGAGCCAAGATGCTGCCTCATCCAACCTCATCTTTTCCATCTTACAGAGAGAGCTGGAGTCTAGAGTGCCCTGCCTCTTGTCTCACGCTGGCTTGTCACTGCTGCCTCTAATGAGTGCTTCTGTGTTAAGCTGTGTTTAAATTCTATCTCATGCCGGGCGGTGGTGGCACACGCCTTTAATCCCAGCACTTGGGAGGCAGAGGAAGGCGGATTTCTGAGTTCAAGGCCAGCCTGGTCTACAGAGTGAGCTCCAGGACAGCCAGGGCTACACAGAGAAACCCTGTCTCAAAAAACCAAAAAAAAAAAAAAAAAAAAAAAAAAAAAAAAAAAAAAAAAAAAAAAAAAAAAAAAAATTATCTCACGGTTCATAAAAATTGTCAGTGTTTCTAACTAGGTAGGAGAGGTGAATGTAGGGCTGGCAAGATGGCTTTGTGGATAAAAGTGCTTGCTGCACAAGTCTGACCTCCTGAGGTTAACCACTGAAACCCAGGTCAAGGTGGAAAGAACAGACTGATGCCACAGACTTCTCTCACCTTTACACACAAGCTGTGGCACATTTGTATACAAATACAATCAGTAAAAAATATTAAATGGTAAAAGTTTTTAAAGATTCAGTAGCATCATAAAAACTAAAGAGATGGAACTGGAAAGGCTCATCATTTAATAGTTCCTGCTACTCTTGCAGAAGACCTGGGCAGTTCACAACCCCTATAACTCCAGTTCCAAGGGATCTGAAGCCCTCTTCTGGCCTCCACGTCTCTATAGTGACCAGGCATCCTTACATAAAGATGAATAAGGCTTTTCTGATTAAAAAGAACATTAATGAAAAGCTGTTTATTCTTTTTAGTATATCATTTTTATCTATGTGTGTACCTGACTATATATACACATGCATGCAACTGCCCATCCAGGCCAGAAGATAGGCCTCTGAAGCTGGATTATAAATGATTATGAGCCACTAGATATGGGTGCCAGGAACCAAACTAGAGTCCTCTGTGAAAGCAATGAATGCTTCTAACTACTGAGCTCTCTCTCCAGCTCATGTTTCTTCTTTCATAGTTATATGCACTAAAAAACCATGGAACTTTCTGACACAACCACTAGTGGGGGCCGGGGGCTGATAACCTAAGACCTGAACCAGTGTTTATCACTTATAATACTGTTGGTGGTGGAAAAATACCTTGTGAGCCATCATTTCCAGTTATGCTAACCGTATCGCCCATGGTCTAAGTCTTTTTCCTAAGGGGCTTAAAATAGCCTCCTGAAACAAACATTGTAGAATCTGTGAGTGCTACTTTATTTCCCTGCAACAGTGCTTTGAAACGAGTACTCAGTTGTGCATACCTGTAATACTGGCACTTAGAAGCAGGAGGATCAAGAGTTGGAAATCAGCCTGAGCTACACACATGGTGCCACCCTGCTTTGGAAGATAAAACAGTTAACAGGAATACCCAAAATATGAGTCTGTGACTGAAATATATCTAAACACCTAAAGGATTTTACAACTTGAGTTTTGAGTAATAGTTATCTCTTGAGCCACTATTCATTATAGTTTAAAGGCTAAATACTTCTGCATTATCTGGATGCCATATTGTTTAGGTAAATGAAGAACCAAATATTTTTAGCCAACTATGCAAAACTTGAGCAAATGCATCAAATTTTCTGTTAACTTAAAAATTGTCAAGTAGCTGGGTAGTCTGAGGCTCAGAGATGTGAGAGAAGCCCAGCTTTATTTTGCCAGTGGGCCATCTCTGATGACCTCTGCCTTTTTCCTGTCCTAGAAGTAGTCAGTGTGCACCACCATTCCCTTTATTTTCAGTTTTAATCTGACAAAGGTATTGTCGTTCTAATGGGACAGCGCCATTCACTGTGTGGCTGCAGGTCAACTTGGCTTCTGTTCTGCTTTATCTGTGAAAATTAGATGCTGATGTCACTTCCCAAACAGCTGGTTCATTCCCACAGCCTTGTGCCTGCTCATTCCCTTGCATTTTTTTTCTTCCTCCATTTTAGATCCTAATTTCCTTCCTTCCTTCCTTCCTTCTTTTGATATAGTCTTAATATAAAATTTATGATATATATATTATATATCTTGTATATAGCTCAGCTACCTGTGTATTGCTTTATAGCCCAAGCTGGCTTCAAACTCCAGTTCCTCCTCCTCCAGGCTCTCAACAGCTGCAGTCACAGCTACCACACCCAGCTCCCCTGTCTCTGTGCAGCCTCAAAATCACTTCAGATAGTCTCTCATTTGCTGGCTAGAAAGGAAAAAAAAAAAAAAATCATTTTGGTCTGCTTAAATCATGTTGTTCTGTGGAATGCTTCATCCTTTCCCAACCGGGTATTAGCCCAGACAGCATAGAGCTTTTTATTCACCTTTATTTATTTTTGGTGCAGACAAGAAACATAACAATAACATATCTTTCCTTCGAGCACACAGGAGAAGACAAAGGACTAAGATCCTCATTTAGTTGACAGCAGTTCTAGTCCTCACACTGGTTAAGAACATAATGCCAAATATTACTACAGCAAGAAATATCAGTAAGACGAGTTACATTTGTCTTTTTGAAACCACTTTTACAAGACATAGCAACAGTTTTCAAAAAATCTTCAGACTTCGGAGATCACATTGTTCGGATTGTACTTCTAAGAATACAGCTATATATGAACAGACACTAGAACAAGTTAATCTAGTAATGAATATTCACAGGAGTCTTCATACTGCAAATGACAAATTCAGATGTTTGCACTTGTTCTCAATAAGTAAAAGGCAGGCTTGTAAACATCAATCCTGCCAGTCAGCTGACAGGGAGTAATAGGGTTTGGTCAAGCACAGTGGAATGAGGAGTGCACACCATTGATCTCCCACAGACAAGGCTCACCCAGACTTACATCTGTTTACTGGTGGAGTTGAGAATTATGACAAACTATAGGAAAACCCTCTACGCATCCCTTTTTAAATCCCAACCGGCTTGATCACCCCCCCTCCCCCTGTACTGGAATGTGCCTCAGGGACCCCTGCCCCCAACCCTGCTCCTTTCATATGTCAATCATCACAGCAGACCTAGAAAAACTCACTCTGCAACAGGCTCTTCCCTCTAGTCCTCCTCTTAAATTCCCAGCCTCCACTGAAGGTATCCAGACCTCCTGAGCTCTGAGATGCTTCTGACAGGGTCTTTAAATCAGAAAGGGAATGGCTGAGGGCTACAGTGGCAGGGGCCATAACAGCACTGTTGCAAATTCACTGGATCTTGTCCTGCAAATCCAGACCCCTCACATCCCCACATCCCTGAGAAGAGGCTCAGGTGTCTCCCTCCCACAATGCACTCTACAGCCTGCTTCCTCCTTTGTTAGGATGGAAACAAGGAAGGAAATTCAAAAGCTGACAGGTAAGGGCTAGGATCAGGCAAACACAACAAAGATGTCCCACATTGTTGCGCTCTGGTCATTTCTACAGGCTGAGGCACTCAAAAGAAGTGCTGTCCTTTAGAAACGTGGGACGGGTGCATTCATTCACTGACTGCTCAGGGCAGGCACAGAGTCTGTCATTGAGACTCTTCTTTCTCTTCTTCCAGATTCTCAAACTAGAGCTTAAGAGAAACACAGCATCTGGTAGAATGGAGGGAAGAGTGGAGGTGGTCTCCCTTGAAATTTCCAGACCTTGCTAAGAGAAGGGTGGAATCGTCAGGGCAACAAGAGATTTCAAGTCTGCACACAACCAAGGGGAGAGCAAATAAAAAAGCCTGCTGTATGTTTTGTTTTTCTGTCTCTAGGCTGTAACTGCTTCAAAGAGAAAGGGGGCGGGGGGGGGATTGGGGGGGGAAGAGAAGAGAAGATTCAAAGAGCGAAAGGCATAGCAAGCCCTGTGTGCCAGTCAGATTTCTGACTGCCCCAACCTAGGTAACTTTGACTTAACCAGAGTAGGTATAAACACAGGAAGAGGAGGAGTTACCTCCAAGCAAAGCTGCCTGGATTAGGAATAATGTTGGTTAGAGCTCAGAAGAACTAACTGCTGGAAGGGGGTGGGGGTGGGGGTGGGGGGCATTTCATCTTTGCTTGGGGCACTGCCACATGTGATTACAGATCCTGCCCAGCAGCTAACTGAGCCATGGGAACTGGTACAGTAAGGGTCCTGTATGTTGCCTAGGAACTTCAGTCCTTAGTTCCTGAGGAATCGCTTGGGACTGTGCAAAGCTCAACCAGGCGAGAACTGATGGGCAATTGCACAGGCTTCCATACTTACCAGTAGCTGATCACGCTGCAGAGCAACCAAAGGTACAAGTGGTGACAGAAAACACTCCTCACCTGTTACTTCACTCATACCTAGTAGTCATCCACCAGCCACCTGTTCCTTATACAGATAACAAGCAGGGTAAATGGCAAAGGCCCAGGAAGACAGGTAGGATCAGTTGGCAATAAATAGCCTGGAATGTCCTGTTGGGCTGATGGCAGGGTTGGGATACAGTTCCATCTTGCAGCGGTCAAACTCACAGTTCTTCACAGTACATAGATATCAGGAACACAGCAGAAAGTATGAAGCCTGGCTAGTTCTTGGTAAGGATGTGTCAAGCTTTCTTGTGGTAGAGAACCACTTTTTTAAAAAAAAAACAAAAAACAAAAAAACAAAACCTAAAAGATCATGTCACAGACAGGAACCAAGCCATGCAAAGGAAGGCAGTACAAACTACAGCACATGAGCTTGGCATAGAAGCAGTTTGAAGGCCATGCACTCGGAACACCATTAACACTATGCAGAACATCGTCATGGCCCAGAGAAAGAAGAGTAAAGACTTGGAAGCCACAATCTTGAAACTACTGGAGACTTAGAAGAACCAAGGACACAATCCAACAAGAAGAGAAAGCAGACAGAAGGCTGCATGCGGCTGGCCAAGCTGAGGAGATGGTAAAGGCTCTTCTGCAGGGGCTTCTCACAACGGTAGAGCTTAGCCAGACTGGAACCTGAAGGCCCTCGGACTCTCCACTGGCTGCCTTGGCGGGACTCGAACTCCTCTGCGTGGCCCATCGCCCATCAGATAGTATTGTAGGGGATTGGACCACAGCTCCCCTTTGATAATTTCAGCTATTCTGTCGAATTCTAGGAGGCTGTGGTCTGAGAACCAGTTGAAGAAACTGGGAATTGTGTTCCCCTCCCTATTCCTGTGGATGTGGGCCTGGGGTTCTTGACCTCGGTGCCAGCGGATAGGCGTAGAGAGTGACACCACTCGACCAGAGGATCTGCGCTCATATTCTTTGACCAGCCCCTCATTTCGGAAGTAGGGGTTGCTCTGGAAGATGAACTTAAATTTGCACCCTGCTCTTGGGTGCTTGAGCTCCTCCACCTCTAAATTTATCATGTACCTCATCATGTCTTCATCTTGGCCACTGATCATTGGTGACAGCTGGGGGTGGTTCCGAAAAGCGGTGACCCAGAAACCTGGGATGTTCTGGATGATGAAACTTCTGCGCTGCATGTGAAGCCTTCTCATCCGCCCAAATTTGCGTTCCAGCTGGAGGAAGGCCCTGTCAGCCTGCGCATTTACATTTGACAGCTCTTGATCGATGGCCTCCAATGAGTCCATGCAATTATTGATCTTCGGGGCTCTGGGACGAGTCTCCTCTTTCCCTCCTCCGGCTGCCCTTTTTTCCTTCTGTACTCCCTTCTTTTCCTGCACTGTCGCCCCTGCTTCTCTCTCCTTGCCCGTGGCGGCAGAGATGGCGTTCTTGGTAGTCATTTCCTTGGTCTTCTTCGGCCCCGGCATCATCTGAGACCCCAGGCCCACCGCACCACAGGCTTCCAGAGCTTTCGGCTTAGCAGGGCTGCGCGGCCCTTCAAGCTGACAGCCATTTTTAATGCTGTCGTTGGCTGCCACAGGGGCTGAGGGTGCGTCCCCGCCCTTTGATGGAGACGGAGCATCCTCTAGCCCCTCTCCCGCTGCCGCAGCACAGCCATTCTCAGCCACTCGGAGGCAGAGCTCTGGGTCGCAGTGCTCGGAATCCGGGAGCGCGCCTCCCTCCGCACCGGCCTCACCTGCAGCCTCCATCGCCAGCACCGTGTCTGTTTCCTCGCGGAGCCCCTGGTCCTGGTTCAGATGCAGATCTTCAGAGGCATGGGCGGGGGTCGTGGTGTTAGCGAGAGGGAGCTCGTTGTCCCCTTCAACGCCGTTCATTTTGGCAGCTGACAGCCCTGCAGAGGAGCTTTCCTTGTCCTCTGCAGACGCAGCGCAGCACCGCAGTGAATGCTTAGCTCCACCCCCTTTCCTTCGGGTGCTACCATGGCAACCTGTGACGTCAGGGTACAGCTGCAACTAACCATAGCGCGAGAACTCGCAATCCAGGTAATTTCGTTTGTCAATCGAGTGTGTTCTTTTGTCTTTTTAAATGATGCTGTAAATTTAATCTCATCTGGGAAATTGAGTATTTACATAAATGGAGGTCGAATTATATTTTACGACTATTCGTAAGCCTCTAATTTCGACAGTATCTAAACCACGTCTCAAAACAAATTTTAAAATAGAACCTATTGTCTAATAAAGTCAGATTTCATCAAGCTTCCCAGGAATAGAGAAGCGAATTCACCAGCTCACAGGCCTTCCTTATTTCGGACACACACTCAATTCATGGCGGCTACTGAGGGATTGCGCAGAATCCGATTTTTTTGGGGGGGGGTGGGGTGGGGGGGGGAGTGTCGTTGCTGTTTTTATTTTCAAGTAACAAGATATTCCAAAGGTTAATTTCGATTTCTGCAGAGATTTTGATGTTTGTATACATTGGCCGACATCTACAAAGCAATTGGCTATTTCTTCACCTTTAAGTAAATAGTAAACTGCTCCTTACAGGTGGCCACGTCGCATACCATATACACAGTGAGCCCTTGAGAATTACTGAAGGAAACAGGACCGCAGAGGACTTTAATTTCTAAAACGATACATATTAATCCTCCTTTGCATTGGGTTATGAGGCTTCATGGCTGTGGGTATGAAGCCAACTAACATTTGCCCAAATTTGCCTTTATGAAGCAATTATGTCTTAAAAATAGCTACTTAAAGAAGAAGGTCATTCATTCAAGTCATCTTAGACAATTTATTTATTTATTTATTTATTTATTTTACTCAATCGTGTATTTAAATGAATAAAATGCATTTATTTAATCGCTGTCTCTCAGTTTACTAAAGTCTGAGAATGGGGATGTTAATCCTTAGGTTAAATTTTGTATATTTAATGTTTCGGTTCCTATTAGAACAAAGCTTTACAGTCTTTTGACCTGGGAAATTGACTCCTCCCAGAGTATGGTTACACTAAGAGTCTTGAAATAGGGGTTTAAAGAAAAACAACATACCCAAAGGACCTAGTGAGGAAAATGATGTCTCCTGGTTCACCTAAGATACTGAGGTGTTGAGAAACACACATGCAGCTTGATTTTTTCTTTCTTTCTGCTCCAAAGTTGAGTGTCCTTACTCAAAGACAGTATGTCCAGACTGGCCTCTTCCTAGCCCCCAAAAAGGAAAGAAAAGAGAAAAATCAACCGATCAATTATCTAAATAAAATAAATGTACACACAAATAGCAATTATTTTCTGGCCCCCTTTTCTTTTTCTCTTAACAAATGTTGTTTTTGCCTTACTGAGGTGAAATCACCTCAGTAAGTTAATGTATCATTAACTTTCTTTCTAAACATATAAATACTATGCTATAATTGACTCTGTGACTTTTGAGTTGTTCTTTAACATTACACTGCTTCTTCACCTAAAGACTCTTCACACTGTTGAAAGAGGACTTCAGCCTAAACCAAGATGCAGAGAATCATCAAATGCTGAACCAAGATACCAGGCAGTGCAGGAGGAAGAAAAAAGTTTGCTATTACATCAGTTTATAAAAATGAGAAAATCGCCAGCGGTGGTGGCGCACGCCTTTAATCCCAGCACTTGGGAGGCAGAGGCAGGCGGATTTCTGAGTTCCAGGCCAGCCTGGTCTACAGAGTGCGTTCCAGGACAACCAGGGCTACACAGAGAAACCCTGTCTCAAAAAATAAAATAAAATAAAATAAAATAAAATAAAATAAAATAAAATAGAAAATAAGGAGAGAGAGAAAATCACATGTGTACTTCATTCTCTTGTATATATCAGTATTTTAAAGATTTTTTTCTACTGCTGGAAACACCCCTGCCTATAATAAATATATTTATTATATATTATATAGTATATTATGACTATTTTTCTTTCTTGAAATTCTTGAGATTCAGTATATTATAATGTATATATAGTGAGGGGGTAGGGAGAGAGGAGACAGAAAGGAGATGGGGGAGAGGCAAAGGGAGGCTGTGACTCTGTGTAGCTCTGGCTGTCCTGGAACTCACTATGTAGAGCAAGCTGACCTCAAGCTCAGTCTCCAAAGTGCTGGGTCAAAGGTATACACCTCCACACCCATGTCTTTTTTTTTTTTTTTTTAGTGTAATTTTTCATCAATGTAAGATCACTGTAGTAATTTCAAGACAAAGGAAAGAATTATTTTAAATCTCTTTCAATATATAGATACTGTGGCATGCATGGATACTTAGATGGTTATACATATGGAATCAGCAATGTATGGAGTTGCTGTTACCACCTGAATCACATGGATGATACTAGAAACATTAGTGGAACTTACTAAAATGAAGAGCAATGTTACAGTAAAACATTAGATTATATTAGGTATAATATATATATATATATATTAGATTATATATCTATATTATGTATAGATATAATAGGATATATTAGATTTCAACAATTTACATGGTCCATATCCCTCAATTCTAAGGCAAAATTTTGTTTTATTTTAGCATCTCTAAAATGACTGTTTATGACACAATCCATGAAACGTTACAACTGCTGTCATAAGACTAGCACTCATGATGTCGTTGTCATTGAGCATATTGTGAACTTGGTCATTAGTCTCATTATCATAACTGGACAGATGCAGCCTCTTGACATTTCAATCACCAAACTCTTTAAAGTTATGTGAGTGAGGAAAGTGGGCGTTGTGTGTCCTGGATGCTTTCTGCTGACATCTCCTGGCTAGAGCAAGAGAGCACCAGAATCAACCTTTCAGGAGTGTAGTGATTTTCGAAACATGATGTCTTAGAACAACACTTTCATTAAACATTGGGACATCTTTTAAGAATGTCAAACATTTAGACTCTAAATAAAATTCTTTTTTTTTTTTTTTTTTTTTTTTTGGTTTTTCGAGACAGGGTTTCTCTGTGTAGTCCTGGCTGTCCTGGAACTCACTCTGTAGACCAGGCTAGCCTCGAACTCAGAAATCCGCCTGCCTCTGCCTCCCGAGTGCTGGGATTACAGGCATGCGCCACCACTGCCCGGCAAAATTCTTTTTTTATTATTTGATAGTCACGCATACCTGAACTTGAGAGGCAGAGGCAGAAGGGGGGATTGCTACATGTTTAAAACCAGCCCAGTCTACATAGTGATTTCTAAGTCCATCCAAGCAACACAATAGGGCCCTATCTCAAACATAAAAAAAGAAAGAAAGAAAATAAATATCTCAAAAATTATTCAAGGTGCAAAAAGAGAGCAATATTATTTGAGGAAACATAAACACTAAGAATTATCATTTAAACTATGATTAAGGTTATTCTAATTGGGAATTAATTGAAATAATGAGACTACTTTTATTTTACTTGTGGCTTTCACACATGTCCATGGGAAATACATAAGTCACATACATGTTTCCTTTGAAACAGGAACTGTGTCATTTTATTTAAAATGGTCTTAAACTTGCTATAGAGCTGAAAATAATCTTGATCTTCTCAATTTCCTTCCCAAGAGCAGTCACCATGTCCAGCCAATAAAAAATACTTTTAAAGCCTAAAAGTCAGTCAAATAAAAAAATTAAAATTCTAAGAGTCAGAATGAGAAAGTTTTGCACTCAGGCTTGATAGCTTTCACAGTACGAACTGGTAGTGTGTTTCACAATTGATGCTGTTAGTACGGACGAAACAGGAAATTACCTTCTCAATGAGGCTGCCTATATTGTCTTCACTGTGAAATAGTATTAAGTGCTGTGTCTAAAAATGTTTTATCAATGTAAAGGCTTACCAGTGGATGGTTATTTTATACAGGGAACTGTCCCAATGACAAATATCCCTCTGGTTCCTATAAATGCTCACACACACTTAACTGTAATAACCATAATTATTAGTCTCACAACTAAGTAGTACATACACACACTGGTTTTGGTTTTCTGTTTGTTTTGTTTTGTTGTTTTTTGGTTGGTTGGTTGGGTTTGTTTATGTGTTTTTTTTGTTTGTTTGTTTTGTTTTGTCTTTCCAGACAGGGTTTCGCTATTGAACCCTAGCTATCCTGGAACTCACTTTATCGACCAGGCTGGCCTTGAACTCTGTCTCCTGCATGCTTGTATTAAAGGCATATAACACCAGGTCCCATCTTGTTTGTTTGTTTAAAATTTATACATAATGTATTTCCATTCATGGTCCCTAAGTAAGAGGATATTAAAAGATAATATTAAAAATATTAAAGATAATATTAAAAATCTACCTGTGTCAGCATTTGATGTACAGTTTTCTCTCTTCTGAAGAAAATATTTATGGCAATTTTAGATCATAAGTTCACTGAAATAACTGTGGCAGGGCCTTTCAGCATAAATTCAGTACTCTACCATGAAGGCTGAATTATATAGTCTTTATTCTACTTAGCCTATAAGTATGAAAAATGAAAATTTCTTTATAGGCATGTTTAGTTATGATGAGTTTCTTGTAATATTCTTCATTAAAAACAAAGCAAAACAATCACTTAATGCTAAAAGAAACCAAGGAGAAAAAACTTGACTGAATGACCTCATGCCTGTATGGGTTGATTATACAAACATACTTTGTTATTTTGATTTTCTTGTTGTTATTGTTGTGATGGTAGTCCAGGGGTTTGAACTCAGGACAAGTAAATTTAGGCAAGGTCTCTATCACCAAACCATGACTCCAATCCAAGATATAAATTTCAAAGTAAAGTCCTAGTTCTTCTATTTAACAAGTTGGTTGGTGTGGGTAAGGTGCTTCACTTGACAAAGCCAAAGTGGCCTCATACAAGATGAACAAAATAAAGCTTACTTATAGAAATATCACAAAGATGAAATCAAGTGCCTGAACTGTGATATTCAAAAGACAACTTAGTCATCTTCTTTGCTGTTTTTCACTATGAATGTCCACATTAAATAGACTATTTTGTAGGCGGTAAAAATATCAAATTCTATTATACAACTACTATTGGGCTATAGAAGTTCAGAAAAAAAAAAGGGAAAGAAAACAATGTATATAGAATGAAGAAATAAGTGAACTCTTGGGAAAGAGAAGAGTTGAGTTATATCAAATGAAATGCAAGCTAACTAATTGAAGATTTGAAACAAAAGGACATAGCCACAATACTCTCGGACTATGACAATTATTTCTGAATGTGGTAGTTTGAACAGGTATGCCCCGTCCCCCAAATCCCTCATAGACTCATGTGTTACAATGCTTGGCCCATTGAGAGTGGCACTATTAGGAGGTGTGTCCTTGTTGAAGTGGGTGTGTCCTTGTTGGAAGAAGTGTGTCACTGGGGAGGAGGGCTTTGAGGTGGATCAAAGTGTAGAATTCTTAGTTCCTCCAGTACCATGTCTGCCTGCACACTGCCATGCTTCCTGTCATGATAATGGACTAAACCTCTGAAACTGTAACCCAGCCCCAATTAAATGTTTTCCTTTATAAGAGTTGCCTTGGTAACTTTGTAACTCTTCACAGCAGTAAGACAGTAAAACACCAAATGATTCCAGACACATGCTATCTCTGGTTGATTAGGAAGAAAGGTGGTTATTGTGGGACTAAGAACTTATTACATTGTTCCATGCACTAGCATATTAATGACATTATACTTTTTAAAATTAACTTTGTGATATCTGTGTTTTAATAGCTAATTTTAAACAGAAAAAAACATGCATACATTGGCTCATCTACTAAGTATCTAATGATAACTTGAAATTGCTCACTACACTTCCCTTACTGCTGATGAAAATGGAGGATTCACCAAAAGTAGTCCAAGTTAACTTAGTAAACTCAAAAATATATATTTAGCTGTATTTTATGACAAAATTAGAAGCTGCCATAATACGGTTCAACTGTCTTAGCTTGAAATGAAAAACTCTGTTTGAATGTAGCCTGTGTTACATTCTTGGGTAACAGGCTTTTCTTTTCCTGAACCTGTATTACTTTGTCTACTAGATGGATAAAATGATAAAGAAACTGAAGGGTTACAAAATTAAGAGCATACACTAAATTCCTAATACAGCTAGTAACGAATTTCCAATGGTTTTGGTTTTATGGTGGTGTGCATTCCCAGTACGTTATCTTCTAAGTGCAGTTAAGTGGCAATATCAGGTGTTATGTATATTCACAGTCACTTGGTGAGTGAAATATAGTGATTATCAGTGATGTTGCAGCCTACTATTATAAAGCATAGGCATTTAATGCTGTTTAGAAAACAAGAAAATATTCTCATATGTTTATTGGGGGTACTTGCTACCTCACTGAATTTCACACATTAACGATCATGTTCTAAAATCGGCCACCTACTTTGGGTCACATCCGAAAGTGGGATGTGAAAGTGCCCAAATCATAATATTTTTCTGTCAATTACTTTTTGTAATGTAAGTAAACATAACCACTTGTCGATTGTTTTTCAATTCCAACATAGTTCCTACAATATCATGAGATTCCATGTGCTTGCTGGGAAATGAATTCAGAAGTTTTGGAAAAGCAGCCAGTGCTCTTAACTACTGAGCCATCTCTCTAAGCCCATCCCTTACAATATCAAAAGAAAAATTATGGCTAAAGATTGTTACAGGAACTAAACAGATGATTTTGAGGCAAACAAGGTACTTGCTTAATTTGCAGAGAGTTTAAATTATTTTTCAAAGACTTAACTTGAAAAGACAGACATCGGATGAAAAAACAAGCTGCAAATCCAGTATGTTCCATGGCCTGTGCCTTAAGGACAGGATAATTGAACTGAGAAAAACCTTGTCTTTTCAACAGAAATTTAAGTTACAGCTCAGCTGGATTCTATTATAAAATCTGGTTGTGTGTTAGCATATTTAGTGGCAAAAATATTAAAAACCATTTACTGATAGTGAATTTATTAAGCAATGCATGGAACATGGCTTGACATTCCTTCTAAGAGGGATATTTCTAAAACCAGTCTGTCTCACTAGACTATACCAAGGCAATTTGAAGAAACTGGGTAGAAGGAACTATGAGTAGTAGAGTAAATTTTACATTTTCATGATGGAGTATCACACTGATGCTACAAACACAGATCAACTTGCCAATGTTCTTAAAGGTATTTATGCCACTGTGTTCCTGAAAAACAAACAAACAAACAAACAAAAAAAGCTTCTTTAGTGCTATTAGAAAACAACTAGATCAAAGATTTATACCAAACAGTAAAAAATGAGCCTAGGAGCCAGGTGGTGGAGGCTAAAGGAGCCAGGTGGTGGTGGTGCACACATTTAGCTCCAGCACCTGGGAAGCGGAGGCAGATGGATCTCTGTGAGTTCAAGGACAGCAGCCTGGTCCACAGATTGAGTTCCAGAACAGTCAAGGCTACATGGAGAAACTCTGTCTCAAAAACAAAGAAACAAAAGAATAACAACAAACGCTAGCTAATAGGATTTCTTTGTTGATTGTCAACATATAGTTACTGTTGGTGCCTTGGAGACAGATGATAAAGGTGGGGGAAGGGTTTCTAATATAACAGAAGACAATGTAACCGCTGTCCCAAATTCATGTTTAAGGAAGTATCATTGCCAAAACCAACAACAAAAAAAGTATACACAAAATCATTTAAAATGGGTAATATCATGGAAATTGCCATCAATCTGTGGATTTTGCAAGAGCCAAAGAATTAATCACAGACAATTTAGAAATCCCTTTAAAGTGTTAATGTGACAATTCAGGAATTAATGACTATGGAGAGATCATTTACTTTTTAAAAGTTAGATGGCTAAGCTGAGACCAAATGTTGAAAATATTTTATGGTTTAGGACATGTCATCAAGTTGGTTATGGAATTAAAAACTAAATTTGGGCCAGAACTTAACAATAAAAACTGGCTTACAGATTTAGTATTTTTATATTTAGCCTGTTGTTTAAGTGGGTTAAATGTATATTCAAGATGAAAACTAACTCATCAATAAAATGTTTCCAATCCAAATAGAAACCAAAATGAAACTGAAATTATGGCAAGCTCAAATTAAGACAAACAACTTTATATATTTCAACACACAGGCTGAGTAGTTCTATACGCAGAAAAAAGGGATGTTACTTTGCTTTTCGTTTGATACAGTTTGAAAACAGATTTCAAGATTTCCAGGAAAAGCGTATTTTGGTAAAATACAACTCTATTTTCAATCAACATAAATATGTTACTTGATGATTGTCAAAGGAAACACAGAAAGATTTTATCTAACACCCAATTTAAGATAGTGATTCTTAGTCTACTATGACCCAGAGAAGCCGAAAAGTTTAGACATCTCCAACCTAGGGCATGAGTAAACATGGCTGCTGAACCCTACTTCCAGTGTTCTCAGCCTCGAGGTGAACATTTCTAGTAAGATCCATAGTGCTCACACTGCTAGACTAGAGAGCTACCTTGAAAATTTCACTGCTTAGTGTGATGGGGAGGAACAGATTGGAGCAGAAGCGGTCAGGGAACAGTCTTGTGAACATTATCATGTCCAGAAATGGAAAGGAAGGCTTGCATTCCTGGTAGTACCCTACGGAAAGTACATTTGAGTATATCAATACTATTTACAAGAGAGTGCACCCTGAGCAGATCTCATGTCAGTGAGCAGGTGACTGTAAACCTCTTCATTTGTAAGTTAAAAGACCAGCAAGATCAGTTTGGGCCTTGTACTAACCAGTGAAACTTTAAAGGCTTAAACAGGTATGAATCCTCCAGGTCTTTTACCTTTTATTTAATATTGATTTGTTTTTATCTTATGAGTGTTTCACCTGTACATATGTATGTAATAAGATAGCATCAGATGACCTGAAACTCGAGTTAGAAAAAGTTGTGAACTGCCGTGTGTGTGTGTGTGTGTGTGTGTGTGTGTGTGTGTGTGAGATGGGACTCAAACCCAGATCTTCTGCAAGGACTCTTACCCACTGGCCTCACCTTTTTTGTTCTTTTTGCTTTTTGAGACAGGGTCTGTGTAGACCTGGCTGTCCTAGAACTCGCTCTGTAGACCAGGCTGGCTTTAAACTCTCAGATATCAGCTTGCATCTGCCTTCCAAGTGCTGGGCTACACCACACTGCCCAGCTCCCTTCACCTGCCTTTGAGATATACCCATGTTATCCTATTTTGTTGGTGAGAAATGTTCACTGAGGAGTTGTCAAAGGCCAAACCTCTGAGTCAGTGTGACAAAATGGAAGGAAATGGATATTCACTTACTTGAATTCAAAGCAGTAAACCTGGCTGCATCTTAGCGTGTAATTAATTTGGGTTAAATTTCAGTTATCAAATTTGAAAGCATGTATAGACTACATGAGAAATTAACGTTAAGAAGAAGGGGTGGGAATATTTGTCACATATTGTATCAAGCACGGTGTTGATACTCTCAGTTGAATGTCTCCAGTATAACTTGTTAATGTTTAGAATCTTTTAGCAGTGTCAGACACACCAGCAGCTCATGAATGTGTGCTACTGTTACCTTCTCAGCAACCTCATGATGTGTTGTCCAAAGCATCTTGGAACACCAGCTTATAATGGAGGTCTCTACATTATGGGTAAGAAAACTGACCCTCAAAGAAGTAGATCACTTTGGTTAATACTCTGTATGGTAATCCTTTTAAAAATCTTACTTAAGCCCAACGTGACGCAAGTAACTGCTTCATCATGTGATTGCTAAGTCAGCCTAGTATTCATAAAAATTAGTAACTTCTCTTGATCCATTTCATTTTCAATTGACCCAAGTCCTCCTATGTGTTTACAAGGAAATTTCCTTAAATTAAAACGGAGCTAGAAAAGTAAACATTCACGTTTCATAGTGTGGCATTCTAGTTTCCTTTCCGGCTGCTGTGATAAACACATGGTATAACGGAAAGCAACTTGTGGTTTGAATCGGTTTGGCCCCCATAGATTAATGTGTTTCAATGCTTAGCTGTAGGAAGTGGCACTGTTAGCAGGTGTGGCCTTGTTTGAGAAAGTGTGTCATTATGTAGGCAGGTTTTGGAAGCCTCCTATAATCAAGCTCTGCCCAGTCTCCAAGTTTGCCCAAATCTGCTAAGTGTCCCCTCCTGGCTGCCTTTGGATCAAGATGGAGAGCTCTTGGCTCCTCCAGCACTGTATCTGCCTATATAATGCCATGCTTCCTGCCATAATGATAATGGACTGAACCTCTAAAATTGTAAGCCAGCTCTAACATTGTTTTCTTTTATAAGACGTACATTAGTCATGGTGTCTCTTCACAGCAATGAAACCCTAAGACAGTAAGGAAAAGGCTTATTTCAGCTTACCGGGGCAGAAATCTGGACTCAGGAACTAAAGCAGAAACCGTGTAAGAATGCAACTTATTGGCTTCTTCCATCTAGCTTGCTCAGCTATCTTTCTTATATGGCCAAGCCTCACCAGTCTGGAGTAGCACTGCCCACAGTGGGCCACGCCAATTATCAATTCAGAAAATAATCCATAGACATGGCCACAAGCCAATCTGAGCTGAACAATTTTTCAAGTGAGATTCCTTTTTCCCAGCTCACTCCAGGTGTGTCAAGTTGACAACTATAGCTGACTATGACATGTTGGTAGGTGGAAACTTTTCTTGTAGGTCTTCAGAATCTCTGAAGTCAGGGAAAATGGATGAACACAGTCCAGTGGATCAAAGTAGCACTTAGCCATGAAGAAAGTACTGCTCCCAAGTTTATTCACTTATTCATAAACTGCTCATACAGGGGCTTGGGGACTTAGCTCCGTGGTAGAGCCCTTGCTTTTCAAGCACAAGGTCCTAGGTTTCTGTTGGGGGCTGACTTTTAGCAGAAAGCAGCTATCAGCTTTGCAGCCATCTTGAGCCATATACCCTGACATGAGACTTGGATTACAATAGCCTACAACAGCTGAGAACACTCCGATAATCTTGGTTTAGATACCTTGAGATTAAAGAAAGGCGCGTGAGATTAAAGGTGTGTGAGATTAAAGGTGTGTGACTTAGAAGTATAGAGATCAGAGTTAGAGACAAGACCTAAGGGCATGATTAAAGGTGTAACTTAGAGGCGTGGCTTAGAAGTGTGACATATAAAAGGCAGAGACAGAACAGATCATCATCAGACTATAGAGAGAGAATCAGACACATCAGACATTAGGTAGAAGACACTTGGCTCCAGACAGAATCAGACACAGCAGACAGAGGAGATAGAGAAGGAGACACTTAGAGGAAGAGAGACTGAAGAATAAACGGGATTGAATCACACCCTGTCTGGTCTCCATTCTTTGAGTCTGCCCTCACCCTTGCTCTTGCTGAACCCCGACCCTCAGACTGCAGCAGCAGCTTGGGCTGGGATACAGTGGCCGCCCAAACGTGGGTCAGCCCGGGCCTCAATATTTTGCCTGGGCTGCAACATTTATTTTGGCCTCCCCAACGTGGGGCTAGTGTGGACCCCAACATTAGGTTTCGTCCTCAGCTCAGAAAACAAACAAACAAACAAACAAAAAACAGATGCTCAAACCACTGTGACTTCTATAGTCTAGGACTCAATAGTAAAAAAAAGTGAGAAGTTGCCACCATCTTTGATGCTTCTTCTTTGCCAGTTTGGTTCCCCCTAAATTTGTTCGTGTATATTTTTTAGGGATGAGCGATACTGAGTTTTAAGGGGGAAAACACCAAACAAATGATCCTCCCTTCACTGAGTAAGTCAAAGGCAAAGACAGCCAGTACTTTATCATCTCATTTAATCCTTATCATATGCAAAAATAGTGATTAAGGTTGCTAGAATTGTAAGCACACACTACTTTTCAAAAGCAAAGTATGCGCCTATGTGTGGTAAGCACTCATGAAAGTGACCTGATACAATGCCAAGCCCAGATTTGTTGTTGCTAAACTGTTAAAATACAGAGCCCATGTAACACATACAATGCCACCGTATTATGCAGCACATGCCTAGAGTATAATATCCTATTTTCAGGGTTAATTTTCAGCTATTACAGTGTCTGAAATAAGTAATTTCTGAATATAGCGCATATCTCTAAATTAGATGATACAGAGCCATTTTATTCTAGAAAAAAAATATGAATCTACACCAGTCTTAGAATTAGTTAGAATTTAGAGAATATAAACCATAGAGTGTCAATTTAGACTCAATCTACTCTATATATACCCAGAAATAGACTGAGTTGCACGGTACATTTTATAAAGAACTCATTGTATCTTAGGTATTAAAGTTAGTACAAATATTTCACCCTCTTTTAACCCACTGTTCTTTACTAATCTTCATTTTAGCTAGATAACCCTTGACTTACACAAAAACACATGCAGTTCATAGGAAGAAAGTAACACTGTTTAACTTTTAAAGATATCATATTACTTTGAAATTCATTAAATACTGTCCTATGTAGTAACTACTGGCCACGTTAAAATAAAGAAAAACTGAGTTTATATTTATGTATCATATAAATTTATATATGAAATATATACTTAGCCTCCATATGTAACATGAAAACCTGAAATATCTTATTTTTCACACTGTGTTTTTAACTTAGTGTATAAATGAAAATTATAGCAAATCTCAGTTTAGAGCAGATAAACATGCCCAAACACCAACCCATGATTAAGGCTGCCAGTGTATTAGACAACACATGCCTAAAGTCTAATAACCTATTTTCAGTATTAGATTTACCTTACAATGTTCAAAAGCAAATTACAAGAGTATTCAACATAAAGTGGTGTTATTATGGCAGATAAAAAATTATACATTAAAAAGTCTAAACCTTGGGGCTGAAGAGATGGCTCAGTGGTTAAGAGCACCAGACTGTTCTTCTAGAGGTCCTGAGTTCAATTCCCAGCAAGTACATGGTGGCTCACACCATCCTTAATAGGATCTGATGCCCTCTTCTGGTGTGTCTGAGGAGAGAAACCATGTACTCACATAAAATAAATACATCTTCAATTTAAAAAAAAAGTCTAAACCTTGTCCAATTATTAGAAAGAGAATTTTACTATTTATCAAATAACTTTGCAAATTCTTCTTATGTCAATTTTACTAATACTTTGAAAACTATCAGGGTTTTTAAGGCAAAACTATCAGGGTTTTTAAGGCAAGATACCAAGATATTTCACATTTATTTCAAATCTTTCTGGTGATTTTCTGTCATCTGAGTGGTTTGTTTTGTCATTCTATAATTTGCTGACAACTCTGTGCAAAACATAGTAGCTGCACTAAAGAACTAAAATACCATTAGCTCTATTTTCACAAAGTTTCTAAACTGAAGAAAGTAAAAGTGAAAATGTGAAATAATAGCTTTCTCTTCTTACTGTACTATGGTAAGGTTTGCATATCAGGTCTGATAATGTTTTATCAGTGAAAGGAATGGAATGTATCCATTTTCCTTCTCAAGACCAAGCAGAAGGCCTTAATCAAAACTTGTTGAATACTCTTGTAAAAGTAATTTGCTTTTGAACATTGTAAGGTAAATCTAACACCACAATGAGTAATTATGTTATTTTCCAGCAATAGGGCTCCCTAAAAAGGTTATGGGGAACATAAATAATACAAGGCAGAGAAGTTACCATAATAGGCCTTGAAGTACTTGACAAATGAAAGATAATGATAAGGTTAAGAAAATATTTTCACAGATAAAAAGGTCTGAGAATAGTATATCACATGGCAAGTACTTTGTGTGTCTGCTTATGAAAAGTATATTTAAATAACATGAAAATATTATCTGTGGAGACAGAAATTGTGAACCTGAAGAAGTGGAAGTATGGTGGTACTGCACACTTTGTGTGGGAAGATCTGAAATCTCAGTAAGCAGCTGTAATTGTCAACCTTCTAATGCAACAGAACAATGACAGTAACAACTACTCTGCAAGCAGGAGAAACATTACTGTGTTCTCTTGGTACCTTTGGGATAATGTCCATTGTATTTTCACTTAAGGAATTGAATAATTCAACAATCTTTGTCAATTATACAAACCCATTAAGGCAGGTTTATGGCCAGGGTGGGAATTAAAAAAAAATAAAAAAACAAAGCCATCCAACAGGGTGCCATGCTTTTATTTACTATCATGCATAAAAATGGCAACAAATATACTCATATTCAGTGCTAATCTGACAAAGTACTTTTACAAATATGTGCAGTTTAAGAAGAAACTATCAAGACAATCAAGTCACATGTTTACTTTTCCATGAAAACAATAATTTGACACATTTGATAAAGACCAAATTATCCAAACTGTTTCTAAGAATTTGTATTAATATTGAAAACTGTTATGAATATTCAAGTCTCAATATTGTAAAGCTATTGTTTTACAATATTCCAAATGGTTTCAAATGAATGCAAACAAAAGTGTTTAAATTTTTCCAGTAAATAGAAACAAGTAGCATTTTACTAAATATTGGTAAAATATGGGTACAGTATTACACTTTCACTTAGATCACATATATAGAGAGAAAAATAACCCAAACTTGCACTGCTTCTTTAAAGAAGCACTGTCTAGGCAACATTCAACACTCAGAGAAAGTATTTTTCCTGAGTAAAGTATTTCTATTCCCATCACCATTGACTGACCAAGATGTGAAAGCTCTGAGTCCTGTCTTCATCCTCAGCCCAATTTTTATCTGACTTATTTTGATTCTAAGCCTTTTCAGTTCACTTTCCCTGCTTAGAGTACCCATCAAAATATCTTTAGTTCATCCATACATTATTAGGAATTGTTCAACTGTTTCCATCTAGTTCTGCCTCCCTAGAAGCTAGGGCTTGATAACCAGGCTGGGGAGTGGGTACGAGAGGAGACAAGGCAGAGTTCTGATGCCTCTTTTACAGAGCATCCTCTCAGGAAATGCTAAGTATAAATGAACCACAACTCATGATCTTACAGATGTTTCTGAACTACCTTTCTTTAAAATAAGAGGAGAAAAGTGGGAGAATGAGGGTGAGGAGCACTGGCAAACACAGTGGAGTGTGGTATAGCCTAGAAAATGTTGCAAACAGCCAAAGCAAATGTGACCCACTCAGGCAACAACATTTAGGTCCAGCAACTGTCTGAAAACTCTGTGCCTACATTGCTACAAGCTGAACAGGTAAATAGAAGGGCCCTTAGATAACGCAAGACATCTAGGTGGTAGTAAATGGGTAAGTAACACTGAAAACAACAGGGTCCAAACAGTATAAAGGCAGTGTAACATACAATTTCAGTGTTAAGCTTAGAAAGGGTACAAGCCATGGCCACGAGCCAGCAGATACTAATTCAGGACAGCACGGGGGCCATGTGAAAGCAGAAGCATGTCCATAGTCTTAATCACAAGGTAGAGAGACTATCCAGACAGAAGCTGCAGAAGTCAGGAGAGAAGAAATCAAAACACTGCGTACCCGTTGCATTTGCTCAAGCACAGGTGAGAAGGGACCTGTTCCAGCTGCATTTTCAAACGCAAAGATTAACCTGACTGGAAGCCAAAAGGCCTGGGAATCTCCACTGGCTCCCTTATTGGGCGACGTCGGGGTCTACGGATTCCTTCACGAGACAGGTAGTACTGCAGTGGGTTTGGCCACAGGTCCTCTTTGATAATCTCAGCGATTCTGTCAGATTCTGGAAGGCTGTGGTCCGAGAACCAGGTGAAGAAGCTGCAGATGAGGTCTTGGTTTCTGCGAATGAAGGACTGGGGTTCATGCCCCCTCCGCCATATGATTGGAGTGGAAAGAGACACCACTCGACCAGATGATCTCACTTCATATTCCTTGACAATCAGCTTGTTTCTGAAGTAGGGGTTTCTTCGAAAAAAGAACTTGAATTTGCAGCCAGTCTTAGGGTGTCTCAGTTCCTTCACCTCCAGATTGGTTATGTACCTCAACATCTCTGCATCCTGACCCCTAATCATGGGGGACAACTGAGGGTGGTTCCGGAAGGCTGTCATCCAGAAGCCTGGGATATTCTGAATGATGTAGTTCCTCCGTTCCAGATAGTGTCGCCGCATCCGCCCAAACTTCTGCTCCAGATGCTGGAAGGCCCTGTCGGCCTGGGCATTCACAGTGTCCAGTTCCAGCTGGATGGCCTCCAGCGGGTTCGTGCGAAGATCTATGCCCAGGTGCCAGGGCCCCGCCGCCTCCTGCGCCTCCCTCATTCCTCCGCTCGCCTCCGGCATCTCCATTTCTTCACCCGCGGGCTTCTGCTCCACCTCCATCACCTCCTCGCTCCCTTCAGCCGCCCCTTCTGACTTCTCTTCCGCTGCCACCGCGATGGTGTCCTCCCGTTCAGTCTTCACATCACGGGCCTGGGCCTTCTCCGCATATTCCGCAGTCACGAACGCCGCTGCCGCGGGGCCCTGCACGGGACAAGGAGTCTCTCCCTGCCTAGCTGCGGCCACCCGCGTCTGCCCGTCAAGGCGCGCGACACCTCCGGGAGCCAGGCTCCCCACGATCCCAGCGCGGCCCTCACCTGTCACCGCCTTCTCCTCGCCGGGACGCCGGCCTGGGGTCCCCGGGACAGTGTCAGCATCGCAGAGGCCGCGGTGGTCGGGGACAGGGGTCCCCTCGGCGGGCTCCGCGCCGCTCATGGCCGGTCGGGTAGCACAGACCTCAGTTTACACACAACAACCCTCACGGACCAGGCAGTCCCAGCTCCGCCCCTCGCTGTCTCTAGCACGGTGACGTCAGAGTCGCAGCCCGCGAGTATCGCGAGAGCCTGCAGCGCACCTGATTGGTTCTTCAGCTGGAGGTTGACTTCCGTATTTGTTTGGTTGCGATTGTCACGTTTGTTTCCGTAAAGGAAAGTCAGTCACCTAGGAGACTGAAGGCTGTGGCGGGGCTTCTGGAAACTTCCCCCGTATCCGGGCTGCAGCCGAGTCTGTGTCTGTCTGTGTCTGTGAGTGTGCGCACTGCCTACTGTCCACAGTGTGCAAACAATTCATCCACTCTCCGCTTATGTGAAAAGGTAAAAATACCGCCTGGTGTTCGGAAAAGGCTAGGAGCCAAAATGTCTGTATTTAAGCAGGGTGAATGCCATGGTGTTCCCCTCCGCTCCCCTTTCACAGAACTGAAAAAAATAGGAAGTCTAGCCTGTGTGATGGCCTTTGCCAGTCATCTCAGTGCTGAGGAGGATCGTTGGCTTAGAGGCTAACCTGGGCTGCATACACGCTGGCTCAAAATAATAATAAAAACGCAGTTCTAACCTCTGGCGTTACTGGGAAAGAAGCTCTGTGGGTTTGTTTTGGGAATTATTCTTTTTGGAAGATATTTTGTGGTTATACTTAATGATTGTTTTTTACCGGTGCGTCTGGCACTGTGTTCCACACCACATTGTATAGTTCAAGTAACAATCCTGTGATGTATTAAGATATTCATTTTATTGAGACAAGGAGAAACTGGGTCTCTTACCAAAATAACAGAAAATGACAGAGCGATGGTTTGAGCCCAGGAGATTTGATTCCGAGAATCTGAACAGTCTGTGATGTGACGTCACTTTAAGACATAAGCATAAACGTATAGTCAGTGTCAAGTTGATATATATTTTCTCCCACCTTCTTTCCTCATTCATAAATAAATTCATATTTAAGAACACTTTCATTTCCTTTTTGTTTTGAGAAAAAAGAAGATAGTTATTCATGGCCCTCAAATTCAAATTTACCAGAACAAATGTCACCTTCTGTATAACAAATATTTCCAAAACCCTAACCCTAACCATTTAACTTTTTTCGATAAAGTTTATAGACAATATAACCCAGCTACACAAATAAATAGAAAACTTAACAATTTTACTATAAAATTTATTGTAGTGGTGGCGTTTTTAGTATAGCAAAGGGGTCACCTACTTAGGTTATTATATGACGTGGCGTTTATCACACAGTGGTAAACACACCAATAAGAATGGCATGGTTGGAAAATTACGTGTCTCATAAAGTCACTGTGGATGGAGAGTGACCCAGATGTCTATATCAGGTCTTCTGAAACTGTAATCTAATTTTGGTGAAGTTCTGGATTAATAATGTCCCCTCCTCACCCCATTACACTGTTTCTTCCACACAGAGAAATGAATTTCTAGTGTTAAATACTTGCTAGGCATGTTATTCCCAACCACTGTCACTAAAGGGAGCCACTTGTCTGCCACAGTCTTTCATTGAGACTAAACTATGATTGTTAAATGATGCATCTCAGACGTGATTCATTTTGTTATAGTTATGATTTCCTACTAACCATCAGACGGAAGTGTTCCACTCAGGGCTCACTTGTCTTGGACTTGATTCAGGTTCTAGCTCTCTCTGGTTTATTTGACCTGGACAAGTCATCTCACCGATCTAGGCAGATAAAGGTGCTTGCTGCCTAGCCTAAAGATAAGTTTAATCCACAGGACTGGACCAACATGGAAGAGAAAATGATTCCTGCCAGTTGTCCTTTGTTCACCACAAGGACCCCATGGCACATAAGCATGTGCACATGCACACACACAAAACCAATTAATAAATTAATTCGATTTGTCATGATTTTTTTCTTTGTTTTTCAAGAGAAGGTTTCTCTGTGTAGCCCTGGCTGTTCTGGAGCTCACTCTGGTGCTTCTGCCTCCGGAGTGCTGGGATTAAAGGCATGTGCCACCACTGCCGCGCTATTTCAAATAATTGTTAATACTTAAAATGGGAACTATCATTTCTTTTAGAACTCTAATATGAAGATGACACAAGATGTATAACGTAAAAAATGATATGTAAAATAGCATTATAAGCTTTTAATTAACAGAACATAGTAATATTACATTTTATGCTGAGGCTTACTTGTATTTTAATTAAATTTTTGTACACTACTTAGTGATTTCCTATAGAGCATTAGTGCATTAATCAGATAAGGGTATTGAGTATATGCTTTATGGAGAAAATGAGCTTGACTTGGTTCCTGCTTTGGATAAAGGCTGACTGACCAAGCCAGCTGGGTCAGTCAGCAGGTTCTCCAGCTCAGGAGTGAGGATTACAAAGGAAACAGACAGTTAGACAACACTGTAGCATGACCCTAGCCAGTTCGAAGGCTGAGGCAGGTTTTTTTTCCCAATCTGCTTTTATACCATTTAATTACATGCAAGTAATAAGTCAGTTCTAGGTTGAGGAACAAGCAATACAATAGATGTAGATAATCAAGGAACAAGCAAGGCAATAAACAAAGTCCTGTGTTCACTGTTTCTGAGTGTTTATCAGGATGACCAAGATATCTGAGCCCACTTCCCTGTTCCTAACCCACAGTCATAGTCTTGCCTGAAGCCTACTTGTTTGTGCTAGCCTAAAATCAGATTCCTCCCTGAACTGATTTCCCTGTCCTAGCCTAAAATTAGATTCCAGCCTGAACTTACTTCCTTGTAATGGCCCAATGTCACATTCCTGCCCAGTGTCCCCAGAAGCTCTCCACAGCTGACCAGCTTGAGAAAGAGGTGAGGTCTGGGGACATAGGAAGCATATCTGCACAGTACTCCAGCTACTGCACTGTGCATTCTACACCTGTCTAATATAACTACCACGTCCATGTCCGTTAGCTTACCAGCCACATTCACTTCATTTAATGTGCTGAATGGTAACATGAGAAATGGCTGCTAAACTGAAGAGCACACAACATCCCTCATGAGACAGTTCGGTTGGACATTTTTTAGACACAGAATCATGATAGGGGAAAGAAGGATTACTGGAACTAAAATGGCCTACAAGAAGACAGCAGAGACACCACTTATAAATGTTTTATGCAGAAAAAAACAATGGAATTCATCCTTTAGTTCACATTATTAAAAGAATGTGTGTGTGTGTGTGTGTGTGTGTGTGTGTGTGTGTGTGTGTGATATTGTATAATATATAGTCATATGATAGTATAAATAGCTTGAGTAATCTACAAAGACGGTTTAGATTGAACTTTGGGGTTTAAGCATATTAATGACAGTGCCAGAAAGGACCCAAAAGCCCTTTGTATAGTTCTTGTAAAGACTGAGGAGATAGGATTTCTTGGAACAGAGAGTAGGTGGTAAGTATATTTGTAAATGAATATGAAACTGTCAGAAAAACCCTAAACTTAGAGGCTGAGTCCAAACCTCAGCACATCATTTTGACTCCATCCTCAAACCAGAAAGGAGAACAAAAAAGAAAAATTCTTGAAAAACAAATCCTTCCCCCGTTATCCTCTCAGGAGATCTTAAAACCAGCAGTTTTCAGCAAGTCCCATGAGTGTGAGTATTGAAAACAACAACATAAAAGAAGGTGCCTGTGTCCTTAGCAAACCCACAGCACATGCAAAGGTTAATCTGAAAGGGCATTACATTCCACGGAGAGTAGGCAGAGAGAGTAGGCAGATAGAATAGTGTCCCTGTCACTGGTCCCAAAGACATCTATTAACTACTCCTCATAGGCTTGAGTATGCCACCTTCACAGGGAACTAAAGTTGCAGATGAAATTAAGGTCCATAATCAGCTGACCTTTAAATAGGACTATTCTGCAGGGTCTAGTGTTGCATTGCAAGGATCCTTTAAAGTATCTAGGCAGTCAGAAGAGGTCAGAGTGACCCAACAGGTAAAGAGTTCAACCTTTCATTGCTGCCTTTGAAGAGGGAGGAAGTCACCATTAGTCAAGAAGTGCCATTAGCTTACAGGAGCTGGAAAGATTAAGGAAATGGCTGTATCTCTGGAGGCCCTGGAAAGACTGAAGCCCTGATGAGTCGTGCCTACAGTTTAGTCCCATGAAACTTTTCTGGACTTCTGTTCTCACAACTGTATAATGATACATTTCTGCTGTTCTCAATTTGTATTGGCTTCTTATAACAATTGCAAGTAACAAAATATGTAAAACATTTAATAAATTTTTACATTTATGATATTCATAGAGTACTTTTGTCTTATGAAATTTGTCACATAAAACCTTTGACTTCTCTGCATTTGTCTACTGATCCAGAGAAAAATAAATAGTCCTTTCTCCCTCTCTCCATTCATTAAACCCCAACTTAAAAAAACAAACCTGGTCTAGCTACATTCTCTTCCTATAAGCCCTAGGGGAGTGCTTACATATCTGTCATTATATTTATATTATTTTACCTTGTTTCGAGTTATTTGTTATTTGATTTATCCTTCCCAGTTTAGAAACAGAGTGAATGTGAGGAAGGTTCTCTGGAGATTTACTCTCCCCAGGATAGCATCAATTCTCATGAGGCAGACAGCACATGCGAATAGAAGAGAGAGTGAACCACAGTGTCAGAGCACGCCTACCGCTGTGCCAGGGAACCGCTTCTGTAAGAGAGACAGAGAAATTAGTCCTCGTTAATGTCATTTTGTACTATTTAAACTCTTGGGGAAAGAGAGGTCTGAGTATTGAGGAACAAAGAAGTTGCCACCCTCATCTGGTTTTGACAATAAATCAAGCCAGTTCTCTAAAATTATTGCTTTAGAAATTGTGGTCATAAAGTGCCCAAAGGTATGTGAAACTGGAAATGTAAGTCAGACCTTACCCTGAGAAGCTTCTAGGATTGAGAGAAAAAAAAAATCTTGACTTTGGGTTTTTATAGAATTTGACCTCTTAAGTCTTTAGGACTATTATAACCAGAAAGTACTTGATTCTTGTGGCCCAAGAATTTTAACACTATAAAGAAAGCTGGACCAGTATCATAACCTTTGCTTCAGAAGATTTTCATTTGAAATTTTGACTCTATTAACGACTAAAGTAAGAATTAAAAAGGCAAAAGAAATTTATGCCATGCTTGCCAGCCATAGGAATGGGCAGACAAGTGAGCAGAGTTCTAAGTATAGTTACATGCGTTTGCTAATTTTTTTTTTTTGTGTGTGTGTGTGATATGGTTTCTCTAGACATCCTGGAACTCAATCTGTAGACCAAGTTGACCTAAACTCAGAGTTCCCCCTGCCTCTGCCTCCTGAATATGATGCCATCCACGTGTGCTCAAGTTTTACAGGTACTTGTGTATGCCTCCCAGCACTTGGGAGGCAGAGACAGATGGATCTCTGTGAGTTCAAGGCTACCCTTGTCTGTAGAGCTATTTCTAGAAACCCTGGCCTACTGCAATCCTTACAGATAAGCTTCTCTCTCTGCTACTGAGTGTCTGACCTGACTCTGGCATCACAAGCAGTGTGTGCCCACATTACTAAAGTATATGGGTGGCTTGGTTTTTTTTTTTTTTAATCCCAAACCATTCCACAAGGCAGCATTAGTAGAAAGCACAATCCAAACATGTATGTGCATACAGTGATTAGATACATGTTAGATATAGGTAGAAATACAAGTCGGGTCAAGATAAGCATGAAGCTAGAGATGGCAATGAGGATGAAGAGGGATCCAGGCAGTGATAAAGTGAGCAGGGAGTTTCTTGTGCACTCAACTTCACCCAGTAATAACAACTCCAAAACTACAAAAGAAACTACAGCATCTTCTTTTTCCTTCCCTTTCTTAGAGGGCCAAAATAATCTTGGAGTGTATACTGTTAATAGTTGCTATGATTAAATGTGGTAAGATAGCCTAGAGGGTTAGAACATTTGCCTCTCAAGCCTAGTGATTTTTGTTGAGTGCCTGAAACCTATGTGGAGGTGGACAGAGAAAACCAAATCCAAAGTTGTCCTTATGACCTTCACATGCAGACCATGACGTATGCATGCCTCCATTCACACACCAAAAAAACCCACTAAGGTAAAAAAAATTGCAAAACTTTAAAATACTTTTAAAATGTATTTTCTTTTATGTGTGTGTGAGTGTTTTGCCTGCCTGCATGTGTGTGTGTCACATGCATGCCCAGGGCCTACAGATGTTAGGAGCAGCATTAGAGCCCCTAAAACTGGAGTTATAGATGATTGGAGCCACCAGGTAGGTACTGAGAACTAAACCTAGGTTCTTCACAAGAACAACAAATGCCCTTAACTGCTAAGCCATCTCTTTAGTTCCCCAAATAAAAATAAATAAATTTATATCAAAATGGCTAATTCTATACTGTGAATTAAACTTGGGAAAATAAAATCAGTATAGTCTAAAGCATTACCCTGTTTTCTAAAAAGACTGATATTTTGACTGAAGATAATTTGCAATAATAAATAAAAATAAACTTGTGAAATTTAAATAAACTGATAATCTACTAATAATTTATTATCATTCAAGTAATTTTTAATTTAGAAATTATTCATAAAACTTTAAAAAATGTACTAATATTTAGGAAAAGTTACCTGTCATAGAAGAGAGCAAAAGAAGGCGACCTCCTGGTCTTGCACAAGAGACTTTTCTTCTAGTATTTAGCTCAAAGCATCAAGCATATACTTTTTGAAGGTTCTGTAGCACTGTGGTATCCAAAGTGACAATAAGAGGAAGAAGAGAGTCCTGTTGGAAGAATATGCTTCAAATTGCACATTTTACATGGCTGTTACTATTTTTGGAATATTAATTAATCTTTAGAAATGTGATACTCATTTCCTACCATATTTGGGTATTCATATAAATGCTAAAGTTAAAGAATAAAAGACTGTGTCAACTGTCCAATTTACCTTAACTTCTGAATATATAATTTTATTGCCTTTATTAATAACACCCAACAATAATGAGGAGCTGAGAATTTCTAGAATTCAGAAGATCATGCATCATATTTGTCAGTGGCTTCATGTGCCCCACGACACTGTCACCTGCCCCTCCTGCTGAAGATCTATCTGTTTTGCATAATTACTTTCCTGACTGTTCTAGCTCAGTCCATGAAGCCAAGGGGAGGGTGTTTTAGCCTTTAACCAGTTTACTGATACAAGTGCAAACGGACTATGTTCTCCTCCCTCCTCCCAGTCTGTGCATCTAAGTCCAAAATAAATGAACGGGAACAAGTTTCTGTTACTGCTTTTAGCATAAAATTTCAGTCAGAAAAAAAGTTCTGCTCCAGAATGAATCCCAGCAGTGTTCATGGTGCAGGCAGGCAGCAGAGAGGCCTTGGCATATGGAAGGAAGCCAAGACAAATTCTGCTGGGTACGAGTGAAGTCATTTATATACAATAACACATGATTATAGTTCTCATACAATTTCACAGCCATTTTCCCCTCCAATTTAAATGGTAGCATTTATAGGCAGCAATCTTATAGGTGAAATCATCCCAGATATGATTTCATTTTGGATACTAATCAGATATTAAGCATAATGGCATGTCCTGGGACAGAGGACTCTTGGTAGCGGAGTGGTGATGAGTTCCTGAGGACTCGGAAGGCTTTGGAGTAGGTGCATAGTAGGGCTGCAGAGAGGATGGGGAGAGAATGGGTCTGGGCAGCCTCATCTCCACAAGCATTGCTCACAGAGTTGAAAGATAACCCTGACTATTCACCTGAAAAGTCTTGTCCGCCCCTTGGACATGACTAGACCTTTCTGTAAGCCTTGACTTTCCTCCTGTGAATCCAGACTGTCTAACCCGCTATCTAATAAGTAGGGAGAGAAAGCCCCACTCATGGTATCTCACACTTGGTCTGTTCCTGTGACATCACTTCTATGCGTGCATCCTAAGAGTGCCATTTTATCTTTAGTTCGTTCTTCTCACAGTTACTCTTGACCCACCAGCTGCTCTTTACATCATGGCTAGAGTAATCTGATAAGAACTGTTTGTTTAAGATTAAAAACCCCTCAGTGGCTAACTGGTGCTTTCAGATAAAGACTACAATTCCTTGAGATCAACTTTGCTCTTTCTTCCTCTCCTCTGGCCACTGAAATTGAAAGTACAATTTTCAGCTTTATATGTAAACTCAAGAAAATCTGGGATAGCTAAAACAATTCTGAATAATAATAATAATAAATAATAATAAAATAACTGTTGAAAGTATCATTATCCCTAATCTCAAATTGTACTACATAGCTATAGTAATAAAAAACAGCATAGTATTCGCATGAAAATAGACATGTTGATCCAAATGGAGGAGACATGCTTCATCTAGGCATCTCTCTCCACCAAATGAAACCTCCAGTGCCAGGAACATGTTACATCTGATTCAGGTGTTAGCTAAAGGGTCACTATGGAAACCCCCCAATAACCCAGGCTATCGCCACAGCTGTTAGTTGCTTTTCTCAAACTGATGACAAAGCCCTGTAACTGAAGATAATCCTCCATAACTCATTGAACACAGAGAATCGATGTCTACCTAGAGCTCTCACCTCTACTGAAGAGTGTTTGTAGTGCTGGAAGATACTCTGCTACCAAAGGAGAAAGGTAAACACCAGCCTAGCTACAAACCTGGGACCTACAATGGTGACCTACTTGCAGGATACTCTGGTACAATAGTGTCACAAACATTACGAAGCAACCAAACACTATCTGCCTTGATTTACAGCCTAGTCCATAAGATGGAACCCAACACTGCTGACATAGCCGTGGACCTGAGACTAGATAAACGTAGGGGGAAAACCCTGCTAGAGTTCTGCTAGAGTAATGTAGCAATAAAATGATGCCTAACAATATTATTGCATACATCGATCAATGTCTTGCTCTGGTATCATCAGAGAAGCTTGTTCCTGCAGAGATGGGAAAAAATACAGAGACCCACAACTGGACAATGCAAAGAGTGTGAGAACCCTTTGAATAGTCAGTCCTAAGTGGCATGCCTCCATCAAATCCCTCCCTTTGGGATTCGGAATTCTATGGAAGAGGAGATAGAAGAAGGTGAGAACCAGTGGGGATGGAGAACAAAGAGATAAAACCTTCTAAAACAGAAAGACCAATGCACTTATGAACTCACAGAGACGGTGGCAGCTTGCACAGGGCCTGCGCAGGACTGGATCAGATAGTGCTGAGACTGGAAATGGACATAAGCCCCTATCCTTCATCCAGAAGTAATCTCTAATTGATAGCCACTTGCAAAGGAAAAAATTGTTTTTCTTCAGTGGAGTATCACTGGCTATTCAAACACCACTTAAGGGTAGGCCCCATACCCAGCAGTAGACGGCCAACACAAAATGAATTCAATGGTATTTCTGGAGGTATTTTGGTGGCATAATCTTTCTTTCTTTCTTTCTTTCTTTCTTTCTTTCTTTCTTTCTTTCTTTCTTTTTCTTTCTTTCTTTCTGTTTTTACACTGCAGGTCTCTTCCTAATAGCTTTTGGTTTCCAATGTCTATATATAATTTTGTGCTTTTTTGTTGTTTGGTTTGGTTTTTTCTTTTCTTTTTTTAGACAACTGTTTGTTTTCTAATAAGAAGGAGAAGGAAAGGGTATAACTTGGGTTGGTGGGGATATCTGGAAGGAATTGGAGGAGGGGCTCAGTAATCAGATTATATGGTATGTAAAAAAAAAAATCTACTTCCAATAAAAATACATGAAACTATCCTAGGTAACAAGTAGCCTTTAGAGTGACCTTGACCCTCCTCTCAGTTTAGCTTCCTGAATGACTATCTGCATAAACCCTGACAATCTGGCCTTCAGTGTCCTCATTTGTAAATAAGCCATACAGGAGTATCTGTTTTATAAGTTATGTAAGCCTATAGTGATGTTCAACTATACAAAGATACCATAAAGGAAAAACTTATCAAATTAAATGTTTGTTTGCTCTATAACTAAAAATAGAAAGAGAGGGAGAGAAAAGAAGAAAGGGAGGGAGGGAGAGTGGGAGGAAGGGAGAAAGGAAGGGAGGCAAGGAAGGAAGGAGGGAGGGAAGAAGGGAGGGGGAGACAATTTTAATGCCATCAACATCATGGATATTTCTATACTCTGATACATTTTACTCTTTATAAGTTTCAATGGCCATCTTTTTACATGTTTGTTTTTATGCTATACTCTATACACTAAGTCCTTTGTGTTTCTCCACTAGTGCCCGCCATGCTTAGATGATTCCAAGCTCATTTCACGCTTCTGTAACATTCTCCTCTGGGATTGTGAGCATTCAGTTCTTCTTGTTGTGATTGAGTGTATTGGTATTCATATGCTGATATCGTCAGCCTCAATGTGACAGTATTTAAGGGTTAGATTAAATAGGTCCTGGTCTCATGATGAGGTAAATGTCCTAAACTAGCTCTCTCTTTGCTACATGAGGAAATGGTAAAAAAAAAAAAAAAAAAAAGGTGGCTGAATGGCTTCTCCACTGACATAATAAATCAAATTGAGTCAAATTTGTAGTAAAAAGACAGATTTATTGGGGCAGCTTTCAAGCAGGTTCACAGACCTCACAGGAGGTGGGAGGGGGGAGTGAAGTAAAAAGGTTGGGTTAGGGGCTTCTTAAAGGGTATTGGGGAAGTTGTGATGTGCTAGTGAGGTTTTGGGGTTAAAGCCTTATTTGGTGAGTTTAGGGCTCTGTAGGTGGGCCTTAGGTCCAATGGTCACTTTAAAATCTGGAACTAGGAGCTAGCTTTGTCCAGAGTTCTGCAGGGGCTTTTGCAATTACAGGCTTCTGGTCAGTAGAGAAGGGCAGGGACCTCTTGGCCCAGGTCATCTTGCTTTTGTCCCCAAACCTCTAGCTTAACAGTGTCCATGTACGAGAAAGAAAACTCAGTAGAAGAAAACTACTGACAACATGATGGGGCTTCCAATTCTCCAGAACTATAAAAAAAATACCTTCTATTTTTAAGCTTCCCAGTTTATGGCTTTGGATGTGGCCACCTGCTCAGACTCATCCATAGCACAAAGAAAAATGTTGCAGATGGAACCATGTCTTCTATTGCTTGGCTAATGGCTCCATCATGTCCACTACAGCATGGGGCTAAAGTCATCATCTGTGTGCGTTGTCTTCCTCTCCCCAGTAGGCTGACTGACCAGTGGACTGTCAGTCCAGTTTGCTAAGTAAATAAGGTCACAGAATCTGTAACCATCTCAGTCCTTCACTGATTTTATGAATCTGTTTATGACAGACTTGTTTTAGCACCTGGCACAGAGTGAACCAAAGAAAATATTACTTATTGTCTTACCTGACTGTTCTGTATCTTCAAGGATGGGTTTCTGTGCTTCAAGAGTGTCTTAGAAAAGATGTTGAAGGTGTTAGCTTATAGAAACTTATTCTGAAAAGAAATATACATTCATCTGTACATTGTATGTGGAGTCCCTCCCAGGAAAGTGGAATTAACATCAAAATACAATACCAGGGCTATCCACAATAATTTCATTTATAAACTGACTTGGTCATGGTGAGGTTTATCACCCCAACAGAAGTGTTCTGTGGAAAACACAAAAGTCTCTCCTTCCAAGCAGAGGAAACCAGGAAGGGGTATGTTTTAGTTGTAGCTCTAGAGCAGGAACCATGACACTGAGGGGAGAAGTGGTCCCAAGATGACAAGTGTCATAGACTGCCATGAAGAAGCAACCACATAAAGAACATTCTCCTCTCCTCCTAAGCAGAGTTAGCAATATTAAATTATGTGTCAGCTCCTTCTTTTGTAGAAGACTGGAATGCTAACAACAGTGGTCCAAAGGCACGTGACAAAGTGTGTATGTGAATTGATTATAGATTCAACATGTAGTATTGTCTGAGGGTTTCAGGGCTGTGAACAGACACCATGACCAAGGCAACTCTTATGAAGGACAACATTTATCTGGGGCTGGCTTACAGGTTCAGAGGTTCAGTCCATTATCATCAAGGCAGGGGCTTGGCAGTGTCCAGGCAGGCATGGTACAGGAGGAGCTGAGAGTTCTACATCTTGATCAGAATGCAAAGAGGAGAAGACTAACTTCCAGGCTGCTAGGAGGAGGGTATTAAAGCCAACAGCCACCGTGACACATCTATGCCAACAAGGCTACACCTTCTCATAGTGTCTCTCCCTGGGCCAAGTATATATAAACCATCACAATTATCCATTATAATATACGTAGCGAATTGAAGTGAGATGAGGTTCTTTGTGAGACCCTGACTCAACCAAAGAAAACAAATAAAAATTACATTCATGTTTTAAAATTTTTGGAGTTTTTCTTGATGTTAGTCTTGTAATGCAAGTGACTAGCTAGACTAAAGAGTTCTTGAACTCATGGATATCAGACTGCCTTTGCCTTCTAAGTGCTGGGATTAATGGCTATTGCAAATGATTTTATGGGCACCAGTGACAGACAACTGAGATAACTTAAGAGGTTTTACACTGTCCCAACTCTCCCATGCTCCTTTTCCTCTATTATTCAATTTTGTGTGTGTGTGAATGTGTGTGTGTGAGTGTGTGTGTGTGTGTGTGTGTGTGAATGTGTGTATCTGTGTGAGTGTGTGTGACTGTGAGTATATGTGTGAATATGTGTGTGAATGTGTGTGTGTGAATCTCTTTGTATGTGAGTGTGTGTGTGAATGTGTGTTTGTGTGAGTGTATGTGTGAATGTATGGGAGTGTGTATGTTTGTGTAAATGTGTTTGTATGTGAGAGTGTGTATGTGTGTGTTAATGTGTTTATATGTGAGTGTGTGTGTGTGAATGTTTATATATGTGTGTGAGTGTGTGTCTGTGTGTGTGTTGGCTATATAACACAGGCTTTCCTCAAAATCACAGTAATTTTTCTGCCTCTGTGTCCTACTTGTTGGGATTAAAGAAATGCAAAGTCACACCAAGCTTGAAAAAGAAACTTTATGGTGACAGGTGTTTCTTCTCTCTGTTCCTCCTCTTCCTCTAATTCCTCCTCCTCCTCCTCCACCCCCTCCCCGTACTCCTTCTCTTCCTCTCCTCCTCCTCCTCCTCCTCCTCCTCCTCCTCCTCCTCCTCCTCCTCCTCCTCCTCCTCCTCCTCCTCCTCCTCCTCCTCCTCCTCCTCCTCCTCCTCCTCTTCCTCCTCCTTCTCCTCCTCCTCCTCTTCCTCCTCCTTCTCCTGCTCCTCCTCCTAAGAATTAGTATTTCAGTTGTGTTTTATGTATGTGGTAGCTAACAATGTGCTATGACTCCAGTTGTTGGTATCTTCCGCCCTCTTCTGGACTGTTCCGGTACTGCGTACAGACACAAGCAGGCAAATACCCATGTAACTAAAATAAAAATGAAGAGTAGAAAAAAACGTGTATACTTGGTGGATTGAACTTGGATCCTCTAGAAGAGCAGCTACTTCTCTAAACTGCTGAGCCATCTCTCCAGTCCCGTGCTGTAACATGATCTCTCCAGTGCCTTGGCGAGCCATTTCAATGTTCCTAAAATCTCTCCCCATCCATTTAAGAAGAAAAATATTCACCATAGTCTTTGTCAATGGCACCATCCTGAGACAGCAGCCAGGGTTAGTTAAAATGAACTATTTCTAGTCCTGCATGGAAGTAGCCATGGCTTTCCTCTGAGCCAGCCTGCTCAGAGGCAAAAACAACCTTCTTCTGAGTATAGAATAGCTCAGGGTAGCTGTTCATGTAAGTACAAAGACTTCTGTGCTAGTAGGTGACTTTTCCTTGATGTTGGCTGTGTTTGTGCTCTCTCTCATGTGTATGTGTGAGAACTGCTGAACTGATTGTCTGTAAGAGCATATGTCATGATTAACAGGTACAAGATGAACATGACAGAGACATTGCCTTTGTGTCTTTTAAAACAAATTGTATATATTTGCCCAATGCTGAGCTAAGAATGCCACCAAATCATGCAGAACTCTACAAGAATGGTTCTAGAATCCGTAAAGAAAATCTCCATGCTTCCTGGTTTTTGTTTTTTAAATGATTCCCGTGCTTGCTGCTGGTAAGAAATATTTCTAAGCTCTTCTGTCTTGTCTGTTATGATGATTATTCTTGGTAGACAAACACTACAAATTAACTAAAACCCAAAGAGTTGAATATACCTGGGTGAGATTTCTCTTAATTAAAACTTGTAAGGTGGGAGGACCCTTCTGGATCTTTTGAGGTGATAAGATCCACCTTGAATCTGGGCCACACCTTGTGGTGGCAACCCACATCAATAGAGAACATTGAAAAAAGAAGTGTTCCCTCCTCTCCTCCTCTCCCCTCCCCTCCCCTCCCCTCCCCTCCCCTCCCCTCCCCTCCCCTCCCCTCCCCTCCCCTCCCCTCCCCTCCCCTCCCCTCCCCTCCCCTCCCCTCCCCTCCCCTCCCCTCCCCTCCTCTCCCGTATCTCTCTAGCAAGTTCATTCCTTTACTGGCATTAGAGCCTACTTCTTTGAAACTGTGTTGTACAGTGAAGCCCAGCTTAGACACCCAGCCTCATGGACTGAACTACTGGATTCTTCACATTTTAATTGGTAGACAGCACTTGGACTAGCTGGACCACAGTCTGTGAGCCATTCTAATAAACCGCCTTTCTACATAGACGGAAAGAGAAACTCATTTTTTCAGTTGTGTTTATCTAGAGAACCTTGACTAATCCAGCTGTGTTGTGTCACCTTAACTCAGAAAAATGCTAAGAATAGTTTTCATAAACAGCCTTCTTCCTCCAACCATTTCTTTCTAATTATTCAAGTTACTGTGGAGACTACACTTATCCTTAGTGTTAATTTGTCAAGAGATAGACCTGCATTTCAGGAAGAAAACGCCTAAGGAATGGATCCACCATCCAGGCTTCTTGTGGGAGAACCACATTTCACTGTGTTTGTGATCTGGTTCCAGGTTGTGTCTCAGGATTGTCCAATGTGCCCTTGCCTACCAGGCAAAACGTAGCTGCAGTTCACCTGACCTCACGGTGAGCCCACGGAACAAACGTTTGTTTTCTAAAATCTCTCCTTAATTATTAATATCGTGGCCACCCTTCCACCTTTGGGACAGGAGAAACACTCCACTCCACATCTTGTAATGTGCTGTGTGTGTAAACTTGTGTCCAGGAGGAAAAAGGGAAAGTGCCTACGAAGCAAGTTAAGACAGAAGTGAAGCTACTGCAAGCCAAGGGCAAGAACTACTGAAGTGGAAATACCTGCGGGTCTGGGGAACATCTTGCCCTGGGGTGGAACCTAGCGCCAGGAAATACTGTTCTGTGCTTTTCCTTAACCTCCAACTACAAAGGAGGGACTCTTGTCACTCACGCTTCATTACCCAATGAGAACCTGGAGCCGGAGCGTCAATCATACGGGAGGCGGGCTTTTCCGGGCTCTAAGCTCTGCAGGTTCCGTTCTGAAGCTGGGAAAATGCGAGTGTTTCTTTGCGTGTGCGGGGAGCTGTGAGGCGTGCGCGCGAGCTTGGAAGGCACGATATGGTGAGCGAGGGGCGGCGATCTGTGGAGGAGTGGGCTGCTGGGTCTCCGGATCCCTTGTGGTAGGCGATCCTTGGGACGGGATGGGAACTAGAGGCCAGATGTGGATTTGTATCAAATCCTTTGCGGTCCCTCTAATTCCTGTACCCGAGTGGTGGCCTCTGAATAACTTCGCTCTGTGGGATGCATCTGTGCAGAGCTTTGGGAACATGAGCTGTGTGTAGAAACATCTTTGTAGTCAACATGACCATGCTTGTGGTGCACCAGAGGACGGCAGGCTGCCGTTTTAGTTTATCTAGCATCTGTAGAATTTCTGTTCTTCGGATTTAACATGTAGGAGTAAGATCCATTTGGAGTTATTTGGTGAATGTTGTAAATGGAATCTTACATTTTAGGTAGCACTCCGCTATTATGCTGAGATGTAGAAGGGTACAATTGGTAACGGAAAGGATTTACCAATGCTTAGGAGATAATAGGTCACGTAGAGTTTAGCTAAGGGTGGGCTGCCTCTGAAACACCCCAAAGATGTGTGTGCCTATGAGGGCTGTAAGAGATTAGGTGTTTCATACACATGTTTGTTCAGCAGCATTGTGTAGACACTTTGGCTCCAACCATAAGGTCAGAGACAACCCTGATTTGAAACAGCCGCTAGTCCAATGCCCATATTAAATGACAGGAGTGTAAGAAGCTGCTTAAAGGAGCAGGTAGCCTCATAACCAACATTAAGACCCGGTGTGCCATAAAAGTCCCGTTTTCTTCTTAGGCGGTGGCTCCTTCCTCTGGATCCTGTTATATAGATGCAACCAGTTGTCCTTTTGTCAGAGAGCCAGGCAGCAGGGTAGTCCTCACTGTAGCTGTATCAGGGACTCTGCTTGCCTGCTGTGAGCCTCTGCTTGTATTAGTTATAAGAAGCAGTCACATCATTACTTCAATCTTATCTGCTACACACAACACTGACCTGAGCTGGAGAGCTGACAGGAGCTAGCTGCTGCTCAAGTGAACATCCACCTCAGTCCTCTTCTAATTTCTTATTAACATGCTCTCTACAACCCCCACCCCAGCTTTTATCTTGTCTCCCTTATACTTTTACAATCTTTCTCATAGTCTGGCACATTCATCTCTGGATCCTGTCACTGAAGAATGACCTGCTGTTCCAGGACACTGGTGTATTTAAGAATTAGTCCTAGGAATACTTTGTTGTGTAAATCTCCCTTCTGCCCAAGTGGTTAGACTTGGAGTCTCCTGTCCCTGTTTGAATTGTTCAAAGTGTAACCTGGGGTCTGAACCATATACAGGATGGAAAATCTGTTCTAGGCTGTCTGCTCTTTGAGCACTAGCCAGTGCTGGATCCATGCTATTCTTCAAGACTTTTTCTTCATTAATATCATAGGTTCATCAGGTTATTTCTCTCTGGGCAGACATATTAATTATGGAACAGCTGTACCTCCCGGGGAAAATGTTTCTGAGGGTCTGTCTCTTACCTTGTTTCAGGTAGGCTTGACCCTAGATATAGACTAGTCTATATGTCCACAGAGTACTTATCTTGCTGTCCACTTGAGTAGAATTAAAATTCTAAAACTCTTAAATTAAGGGGTTGTGCCATCATAGAGTTTTAAAATGACCAATTTGAGTCACTTAGACCACAAGAAACAGTTAAGCAATAGGAAAGGGATTTGTGTATGGAGCATGGCCTCTCCTTTCAGACCAGAATAGGAGGAATAGTTTATTGTGTACAGTGCAGGGGAAATGGGGAAGGCAATAGCTAGATCACTAGAAGTTTATTGTGTACAGTGCAGGGGAAATGGGGAAGGCAATAGCTAGAAGTTTAAAGCAGTCAGCTGCAGAGGCCACCATTATGAAGAAGGACCTGATTGAAGTGGGAGGGTGGTTTTGTAATTTCTCGACATGTTTTGATTCATGCCATGTGAATGAAGACAGGCCATATTGGTGGGTGTAGCATTTGGGGAGATTAGCTTGAGCCAATGAATATTGAATTTCCAATTAGGGAACTATTCTATGCAGATACATGCAATACTGGTTGAAATAATTAAGTCAGCTCAGAGGTTTGAGACACAGGCCACTCACTGTAGCTGTGTGTGTTAGGTTATAGACTCCAGCAGCTAATATTGTGTACAGGGGCAAGGACAATTGTTGATTCTCCCTGCTCCGCCCTCAACTCCATAACTTTATTTGGTCTTTAAAAGAAAATTAGAGCTGGGCGTTGGTGGTGCACACCTTTAATCCCAGCACTTGGGAGGCAGAGGCAGGCGGATTTCTGAGTTCGAGGCCAGCCTGGTCTACAGAGTGAGTTCCAGGATAGCCAGGACTACACAGAGAAACCTTGTTTTGAAAAAAACTGAAAAAAAAAAAAAAAAGAAAAAGAAAAGAAAAGAAAATTAGAGCAGTTCCCCACACTTGCTGATGATCTTACTGTCTACATAGGCTGTGATTTATGAAATACAATAGAAAGAATTAAAGAATATTAGACCTTTGAGAGGGCCCTAGGAGATCATTTAATGCCTTATTTTGTATATGAGAAACCTCAAACTCAGAGATGTTCTTGGATTTTACCCACTTCAATATCCACTTCTTCTAACAGAATTGCTTAGTGTTGACTTTGCTATCCTGCCTTAACTCTGGGAACCTGTGTGCTACCAGCCCCCACCTGGAGAATATTGAATCTGTGGGTGAAAAATACAGACACACACATTGCTCAATTCCAACTTTCCTTATTGACTCAATTTCTGGGCATCATTAATCTCCAGAGGCAAGCGTGCCCTCCCCAGTACTCTTAGCTCAACTCCCTAAATCTGTCCTCAACTTCAGTTGCTCATTTTCCTTCAGTCCCAGCTCAACACTCCCAATGGAGATCTGCCCGAGATCTTACATAGCTGGTTGGGTTTTCCTCCTCCAAAGCATGGTGAAAACTCTCTTTCTCCCCATCTTGAGTTTGCTCACTTGCTGTGGGAACATAGAAGTCCTGCCTATTCCACCTCGCTCGCTCAGTGGCCGCTAGCATCTTTATTGATGGATGAAGAACCAATTGGGGAACAGGACCTTTGTAGCCGAACCATCCCTACAGCTTAATGGTTTGTTTGTTTGTTTGTTTTTGTTTGTTTGGTTTGGTTGTTTTGAGACAGGGTTTCTCTGTGTTACCCTTGCCTGTCCTGGAATTTACTCTGTAGACCAGGCTGGCCTCAAAATCAGAGATCTGCCTGCCTCTGCCTCCCAAATGCTGGAATTAAAGGCATGTGCCACCACCGCCCGGCTCAGCTTAGTGTTTTTTAATTTCTCTAATTAAACAAGCAATTATCCACCAAAACAATGAAATCTACAGAGAGAAATGCCTCAGATATTCCAGGTTCTCTGCCCCTGCTTCTTAATCCACAAAGGCCCAAGGATATTGCTTTGTTCTTTTATCTATGTATTATTTAATTCATGTTTAATTTTTCATTAATGACTTTACTTCCCCATCAGAGCTTCCCCTCCCTTCTCTCCTTCCTGTCCCACCCTCTCACCTTTCCTTTTCCTATGCACCTCTCTCTTACTCCTCAGAGCAGGGGAAACCGCCCATGGATATCAGCCCACCTTGGCATATCAAGTTGTAGTAGGATTGGACACATTTTTTATTGAGGCTAGAGAAGGTGGTCCATTTAGGGGAAAGAGATCTAAAGGCAGGCAACAGAGTCAGACACAGCCCCTGCTACTCCTGTTAGCAGTCCCACATGAGCACCAAGCTGTATATCTCTTACACCTGTGTAGGGGGACTATGTCTATCCCATCATGCTCTCTGGGTGGTAGTTCAGTCTCTATGCCCAGATTAGTAGATTCTGTAGCTTTTCATGTGGTGTTCTTGCCCTGTCTGGCTCTTTCCTTCTTCCCTGTCTTCCACAACATTTCCCCAAGCTCAACCTAATGTTTGCCTTTGCGTCTCAGCATGTATTTCTTTCATCTAGTAGGTGAAGCCACTCAGATGATTGTTATGCTAGCCTCCCTTCTGCAAGTATAGCGGAATAATATTAAAAGTATCAAGTGTGGGTTCTCTCATGGCATGGGACTCAAGTTGGGCCAGTCATTTTTTGTTCATTCCCTTACTTTCTGTTTCCTCTTTATCTCTGCACTTCTTTTGGCAAGAAAAAATGTGGGTCAGTGGTTTTTGTGTAGCTTGGTATACCCATCCCTCTGTTGGAACTCTTGCCTGGTTATAGGAGTTGACCATTTCATGTTCCTTATCCCCTCTCACTAGGCGTCTTAGCTGTGGTCACCTTGTTTGTTTTAATGACAGTACCATGTGGATTTTATTACTATTGTTCTGTAATACAGATTGAGAACAGATATGGTGATATCTCCAGAAGTTCTTTTATCATAGAGGATTGCTATCCTGGGTGTTTTTTTAAATTTGGAATTCAGCATTGTTCTTTCAAGGTCTGTAAAGAATTATCTTGCTATTTTGATGGGAATTGCATTGATCTATAGATTGCTTTTGGTGTGATACCCATTTGTGCTATGTTAATCCTACCAGTCCAAGAGTATGGGAAAATTTTCCATCTTCTGAGATGTTCTTCAGTTTTTTTCTTCAAAGACATGAAGTTCTGGTCCTGAAGTCTTGCTGTGTTAGAGTTACAGCAAGTTATTTCATGTTACTTGTGGCTATTGAGAAATGTATTATTTCCCTAATATCCTTTTTTAGCTTCTTGATCATTTGTATAAAGATGGCTACTGAGTTTTTGAGTTAATTTTGTATCCAGCCTCTTTACTGATGGTGCTTATTACATGTAGGAATTCCTTGGTAAGATTTTGGGGCCGGAACCATATCTTCTGAAACTAGAGATATTGTGACTTCTTTCTTTTCAATTTGTATCCTTTTGATCTCCTTTAGTATTCTTATTGTTCTAGCCAGACTTCAAGTACTATATCGAAGAGACATGGAGAGAGTGTGCAGCTTTGTCAAATTTAAACAATGTCTTTTCTACAAATCAAGCGCTACATAGAATGAAAGGCATGGAAAAATTTTACAACGCCTAGCAGACTGAGTGGAGCCAAGTAGCTAGGTCAGCTGGCCTATGAACCCTGGGTCCCAGGAACTTGGCTGACCACAGTATAGATGTAGGGAAAAAAAATCTCACGGGGATGGGGGGGGAGAGGGGAGTGGGGGGGGGAGTCCAGCGGTGGGGCCCGGTGCTCCAGCAGCGGTTCCGGGGCATGCTCTTCACACCGGCCGGGGGTCCCACATTCACACAACCGCTGCGGGCTGGCGGTGGCTGCGGTTCGGGGTTCCAGAAGCTGACAGTCTGGCAGCGGCAGGCCCAGGGGACACGAGGAGTTTCCCAAAGCTTTATTGTTCATGGAATGTTGAGTGGATATGGATGGTATGCGCATCCCCGCCAAAAGCCAGGGGAGCCTGACTTTTATAGGGAGGGGAAAAGGGGCGGGAATAACTTAGTTAGCTACACCCCTGGCCTTTTGATAACTCATTAATATTTAAATCTCTGGAGGTGGAGACTTGTTAATCACACCCTCTACCTGTGTCCTACGTGATTGATGGGCACAGGTTAAATGGAGTTACCTCATCCACGGCCCAACATATAGATGGTTACATGTGATTAAGTTCTAGAGAAAAACATGTACAGGATGTTTCCCCTGTGAGTGTTGTGAACATTTGTTGATCCCTGTTATGCAAACTAAAAAAAGAGCTGTCTTTTCCCCATCATTTCCCCCAATGTTTCCTCTGCTTTGTGGTTTTTTCCTTTTATACCTCGCTCTTCTCCTGCTCGGGGTTGAACTCCTCTACCCCTGCATGGATTACGAGTCTTGGCTCCAGTGTACTGGTTCCGAAAGAAACCTCTTGGTGCTTGCATCAAGATTGGTCTCTTGCCCTGGGTGGTCGTGGCGCATGCCTCTAATCTCAGTACTTGGGAGGCAGAGGCAGGTGGATTTCTGAGTTTGAGGGTAGCCTGGTCTACAGAGTTAGTTCCAGGACAGCCAGGAATACACAGAGAAACCCTGTTTCAAAAAAACAAAAAAAACCAAACAAACAAACAAACAAAAAAATTGGTCTCTTTGGAGTTATTGAGTGGCTAAGTTATTCCTAGACTTGAGTGAGTGTCTCCCTCTCAGGGGTCTTTCACTGGGGCCTCCTCTGGGATCTGCGACCACCCTAATCTCCAAGAACCTGCTTGGAGGTAGGGCATTTATCTGTATTTTGTCTGCAATTCGTCTGTCTGTCTCTCTTTGATTTTGGGTAAATTTGTGAACAAGCACTTTCAGTTTTACAGCCATTCTCGTTTCGAGAGGAAACGAAGGGAGCGATCGGCAGCCGTACTTGTGGATCACTGGCTGTAGCTCTGGGAGAAGTCCCAGGAAGATAGGGACCCCAGGGACTCCTGGGTGATTTCCCTCTGGAGGCCAGGGAGGAAACGGTAGTCCTCTTTGAGTGGAGGATGCGAGGTGGTGTTGGCATTTGAGATTAAGGAGTATTTTTACTACTCTGTTTTAGTGTGTTCTGTGCCTGTGTTTTGTGTTGCTCTTGACAGTGGGACAGACTGTGACAACTCCTTTAAGTTTGACTCTGGGCCATTGGACTGAAGTAAGAACTAGAGCCCATAATTTGTCAGTTGAGGTTAGGAAAGGACCATGGAAAACAAGCGAGATCTCAGGCAAGAAAGAAACTTGACTAGGATTTTGGCCACAGTAGTAGGAGAAAGGGACAGAGAGAAGACAGGATTTAGACAGACAGGGAACCTGGGAAACAGGATCACAACAGAGCCAAGGAGAACTGCAGAGGCGCCTATTAGAGAAGGATCAGTGTGCCTACTGTAAAAAGAAGGACATTGGGCACGAGAATGCCACAAGAAGAAGGGTACACCTAAGGTTCTGGCCTTGAAGATGATGATTAGATGGGATGGGGCTTGGACCCCCTCCCTGAGCCTAGTGTAACCCTAAACGTGGAGCGGACCCCTATGGACTCCTTGGTTGATACGGGAGCAGAACACTCTGTATTAAAGCAGCCATTAGGGGTGTTGAAAAATAAGAAGACCATGGTTATAGGGGCAACTGGTCAGAAAGAGTATCCTTGGACAACATCACAGATTGTAGACCTTAGAAAAGGCCAAGTAACTCATTCCTTTCTAGTCATTCTTGAATGTCCCATGCCTTTACTAGGAAGAGATTTATTGACAAAACTGAAGGCTCAGGTCAAGTTTACAAATCAGGAGGGACCAGATGTAACGTGGGGGACTCCTACATCCATGATACTGTCCTTGAAACTAAAAGAAGAGTACTGGCTCCATGAGCCTCAGAGGCAGCAGGGAGCCCCAGATCTCAACAAATGGCTGATGGAGTTTTCAAAAGCCTGGGCTGAGACTGGAGGTTTGGGGATGGTGGAAAGAGTCCCTCCCATAGTGGTGGGACTGAAGACCAGTGCCTGCCCTATTGGGGTGTGAAAGTACCCAATGAGCCGAGAGACCAGAGAAGGGATTAGGCCTCATATCCAGAGACAGTTACAACAGGGCATCCTGACCCGCTGCCAGTCATCCTGGAACACCCCTTTACTGCCAGTAAAAAAGCCTGGCACCAATGGTTATAGCCCATACAGGACTTGAGAGAATTCAACAACAGGGTCCAGGATATTCACCCAACTGTGCCTAATTCCTAAAACCTTCTCAGTTCGCACCCATCAGAAAGAAATTGGTATACTGTCTTAGATCTGAAGGATGCCTTCTTCTGTCTAAAATTACACCACAACAGCCAACCCATTTTTGCCTTCGAATGGAGAGATCCGATACTGCATTATTGGGTCAATTGAGTTGGACGAGGTTGCCTCAGGGATTTAAACACTCACCCACCCTTTTTGATGAAGCTATCCATCGAGACCTAGCTTCCTTCAGAGCTGAGAATCCTTAGGTGACCTTGTAGCAGTATGTAGACAACCTACTCCTGGTGGCATCCACAGAGCTAGAGTGCCTACAAGGAACCAGGAAGCTACACACAGAACTGGTTGAGTTGGGATACTGGTCTTCTGCTAAGAAAGCCCAGTTGTGTAAGACTGAGATTATTTATCTGGGATACACGCTGTGAGATGGGAAACAATGACTGAGGGAGGCCAGGAAGAAGACTGTAACCCAGATCTTTGTCCCAACCACCCTGCTACAGGTGAGGGGATTTCTAGGCACCACTGGCTTTTGCAGGCTTTAAATTTTAGGGTTTGCTGCGATGGCAGCCTTGCTGTATCCCCTGACAAAAGAAGAAGGAATGTTTACATGGACTCCAGACCATCAGAAAGCCTTTGAAAATATTAAAAGGGCCCTGCTAAAAGCCCCAGCATTAGCTTTGCGAGACATAACAAAGCTTTTCATGCTGTATGTGGATGAGAGGGTGGGGGTCACCAGAGGGGTCCTCACTCAAGCCTTAGGACCTTGGAAGAGGCCAGTGGCCAACCTATCTAAGAAATTAGACCCTGTCGCCAGCAGGTGGTCTACCTGCCTAAGGGCTATGGCTGCTGTGATTGTGCTGCTCAAAGACACTGACAAATGAACCCTAGGACAACAAGTGACTGTAGTGGCGCTTCATGCCCTTGAAAGCATCATCCAACAACCCACTGATCAATGCATGACCAACGCTCGCATGACTCATTATCAGAGCCTGCTATTGACTGATAGAATAATCTTTACGCCCCCGCCAACACCCCCTCCCACCCCCGTTTTAAACCCTGCTACACTGTTGCCTGTGGCCGAGGACTCCTCCCTTGTCCATCATGGCATTGGTGTCCTGGCAGAAGAAATCGCTGTCTGGAGTGACCTAACAGATCAACCTTGGTCAGGAAGCCCTAACTGGTATACTGATGGCAGCAGCTTCGTGGTAGAAGGTAAGCTAATGGCAGGGGCGACAGTAGTAGACGGAAAGCAGGTAATTTGGTCCAGCAGTCTACCAGAAGGAACATCTGCTCAGAAAGCAGAACTTATCGCATTGACACAAGCCCTGAAACTATTCCAGTAGTTGCTCCTCAAACTCACTGGGTCCAGCCCCCCCAACCCCCATCCATTCATCCTGTTGTCATCACAACACTGCACTCCTCATGCCTACTCCACCCAAAACATTCTGTTTCCAGTTTGCAAGGAGATCCTTGTCCATCCCCACTCCCCAAGTCTTTCTTGTTACTTAGCCTCTCTGGGTTCATGGATTGCAGTGTGCTTATCCTTCACTTAATAGCTAATATCTAATTTTCAGTGAGTACCTACCATGTTTGTCTTTCTGAGTCTAGGTTACCACACTCAAGATGGTGTTTTCTCATTGCATGCATTTGCCTGCAAGTGCCATGATCCTGATTTTGCTAACAGCTGAGTAATATACTGTCGTTTAAATATACCACATTTTCTTTAACCATTCTTCCCACTGAGGGGTGTCTAGACTGCTTCTAGTTTCTGTCTACTATGAATAAATTTTATAACTATAATTGAAAAAGTATCCTGTGTTAAGATAGAACATCTTTTTGGTATATGCCCAAGAGTGGTATAGCTGTGTCTTGAAGTCTTGATTCCCAACTCTCTGAAATACTACCATATCAGTTTCCATAGTGGCTGTAAAGTTTGTCCTCCCAACAGGAATGGGTTAATTTTCTCCTTGTTCTACATTCTTATCAGTATGAGCTGTCACTTATTTTGTTGATCTTAGCATTCTGACACTTGTAAGATGGGATCTCATAATGGAATTGGTTTGAATTTCCCTGAAGACTAAGGATGTTGAAGATTTCTGTCAATGTTTGTTAGCCATCTGTGATTCCACTATTGAGGGTTCTCTGTTTAGACCCATACTCTCTTTTGTACTTGGATTGTTAAGTTTGTTGATGTTTAGCTTATTGAGTTCTTTATATATTTTGGATACAGGCCTCAGTAATATGTGGAGTTGGTAAAAATCTTTCCTCACTGTATTGGTCAGTTTTATCCTATTGAAGTTGTTCTTTGTATTAGAGAAACTTTTTAGTATCATTAGGTCCAATTCATTCATTGTTGATCTTAGTGCTAGCATGGTTGGTCTTCTGTTTAGGAAGTCGTCTCTTGTGTGAATGTCTTGAAGGCTATTCCTTATTCTCTCTTCCATCAGGTTCAGTGTTCTCTTTTTATGTTGAGATTTATAGTCCATTTGAATTTGTTTTGTACAGGGTGATTAATATGGATGTACTTGTGTACTCACATACGCATATGCAATTAGACCAGTTCCATTTGTTGAAAATGCTTTCTTTTCGCTATTGTATCTTTCCAGCTTCTTTATCAAAAATTAAACGTTCATAGGTATCTGAATTTATGTGCAAGGCTTTGATTTGCTTGTATTGATTGATATGTCATTTTTAATGCTAATACTATGAAAGTTTTATTACTATATCTCTATAGTACAGCTTGACATCAGGCATGGTGATACCACCAGAACTATTATTGTTCAGGTCTTCTGGGTTTTTTATTGTACGATATGAAAATAAGCATTGACCTTTCAAGGTCTAAAAAATAATTGTGCTGGAATGTAATGGGAATTGTGGTGCATCTTTAGATTGCTTTTGGTAGGATGTCCATTTCATTATGTTAATTCTACTAACGTGCTGAATGTGGGGACATCTTTCAGTCTTTTGGTATTTTCTTCAAAGTTCTTGTCAAACAAGTTTTTTACTGGCTTGTGGACAGTTATCCCAAGATTTATTATTATTATTATTTGTGGCTATTGTGTTGTTTCCTGTAATGTTCTTCTTAGCCTGTTTGTCATTCATATGTAAGAGAGCTATGATTTTTTTTTTTTTTTGAGGTAATCTTGTATCCAGCCATTTTGCTGAAGGTGTTTATCAACTGGTAGATTTTTTTTTGGTACTGCTTATATGTACTATCATATCATCCCCAAATAATGATACTTGACTACTTTCTTTCTAATTTGTATTTCATTTATCTTATTTAGTTGTCTTATTGCTCCAGCTAGAATTTCCAATACTATTTGAATAGACATGGACAGAATAGACAACCATGTTTTTTTTTTAAATGATATTTGTAAAGCATCTTTGAATTTCTCTCCATTTAATTTGTTGTTGGCTGTAGGCTTTTTGTAAATTACCTTTATGATGTGTATGTATGTCCTCTTTATTCCTGGTCTCTAAACACTTTTATTATTAAGAAGAGGCACTGTATTTTGACAAAGGCCTTTTCAGTGTCTAATGAGATGGTCAGGTGATTTTTTTCTTTCATATTATTTATATGGTAGAATATATTGACTGATTTGTTTTTTATGTTGAACCATCCCTGTGTGCCTTGGAGGAAGCTGACTTTGTCACTTGAATGTTTATCTTATCTTTTGTATGTTTGGTTTTAATGATTCTGAGTATCTTGCCTGTATGCAGGGATGCCCATCACATGTTGCATGTATGATGCTCAGCGTCGTCACAACATGGCCTTAGAACCTCTGAACTTGGGATTATTGATTGTTGTGACCTCTCATGTACACACTGACAATTGAACCCATCTCAGTGACACTTGAACCCATCTCATCTGTAAGACCATGTGCTGTTAATTCCTGTTTTTTTTTCTCTTGCCCTATATGGTTTATGAGGTCTACATATACATTGCTTATATGTTCAACTGTCCATCTCTAACTGTTTCAACAGGCATTCTCTTCTAGTAAAGTTTTCTTTATTCTACGATTTAAACGGTGACAGTTTACTAGAAGATGAATAGAGAAGTGGAGTGGATGCATGAATCTTTTTAAGAAGTTCACTGAGACCTTCTGAGTTTTTGCATGTGGTTTTTGTTCATGTGGTTGTATTTTGGGGTGGTGGTGGCAGGTTAATATTTACTTTAAGCAGTCCTGAAACTCATTACATAGACTAGGCTGGTCTTCAATTAGATTCACATATCTCTGTCTCCTGGATGGTACAGTTAAAGGCATGAGCCAACACACCCAGCTTGCCTATCTTTTTTGTATAGTTAGTCATCATTCAGATCATTTCTCTGATGTGTATAGTATTGATCTATTTGTGTCTAACTGTATGGTTGTTAATAGGACTTTGTTCTGCAAGTTTACATCCTATGTAAAGGGCCCAGAAATGACAGGGGCGGAGCTCCATTTCAATTTCCTTCTAAAATGACTTGGTGATTACATTAGAATTTCTGTATCATGGAGTAAGCATGGAAATCACCAGAGTTATATGAATGTATTCTTAAAGAAGTATATATTTAATATATTGTCAGAATTATGCTTTCTGTTGATTACATGTATGGATATTTTAGGATGCACTGACATATGATGATGTCCACATTAACTTCACTCCAGAAGAATGGGCTTTGCTGGATCCTTCCCAGAAGAATCTCTACACAGATGTTATGCTGGAGACCTACAGGAACCTCATTGCTATAGGTAAGACTATGAATTTTAATTCATTGTTTAAAATATGAGGAAAGGAGTTTCCTTTTTTTTTTCTTTTCTTTCTTACTTTCTTTTTTTTTTTTTTTTTTTTTTTTTTGTTGTTGTTGTTGTTGTTTGTTTATCGAAATAGGGTTTCTCTGTGTAGCCCTGGCTTTCCTGGAACTCACTCTGTAGACCAGGCTGGCCTCAAACTCAGAAATCCATCTGCCTCTGCCTCCCAAGTGCTGGGATTAAAGGCATGCGCCAACACTGCCGGGTGGAAAGGCTTTTCTTGGTTGCTGAGATCTTCTTTAATTTTGATTGTGAAAGAGGAACAATGTGGTAAATAAATCAGGCATAGTTCTAACCTTCATTGAGGAGAGTAACAACTTTTCATCAGCTTTCAATTATATATCATACATTTTCTGGTAATATATTTTAGGTTACAAATCAGAAGACAGTAATATTGAAGAACATCTTCAAAATTCTAAAATACATGGAAGGTAAGTTTCATGTTCAAGCTGATACAAATGTGTCTCTGAAGAAATCTGAGTGTGCCCTTGAAGTTTTAAGAAAACTGAGTGTAAACAAGCATAGCTTTAAGTGTATTGATGATCAGTGAATTCTCACAACACCATGTACCTCAATGTCAGGTAGTCGGAAAAAAGCACAAGGAAACAATGACTTAACAGCTATTACATTTTAATTATATCCCCACGGGAGCTGCTCTATATAACTGCCAGTTGATTTAGGTTGATATCTGTCAGTTATTGTGAAGGACATATACATAGATTAGATGATAAATGTATGTCTAAAATCTTCTAATAGACAAATATTTCATAATAAATCCCACATTACTCATATACGTTTAATGATTTACCAAAGTTTAGTGAGAAGGGTAATTTATGAGATTCAAGAACATTATGGTGGAGAAACCTTTATATTTATATTACATCTCTGTGAAGAACAAACAGTTAAATTGTATGAATGCAATGTGGAAACCTTTTTGTTTTTATTCTTCCCATAATTGATATATGTCACATTAGATAAAAGCCATGTGAACAACTGGAACATGGAAAGTACCTTTTTCTCTGACAACAATTAGAAGATATACAGTTGTCCCCACTTTGAGTAGACTGTGAAGGTGATCTGAGTTTACAATTAATTGTGTATCCAACCTCATTGCGAATATGTAAATACATTCACACTGCAGAAAAGCCCTTTGAGTACAAGAAATATGGACATTCTTCTGTTTCTCCTGTTTATTTTGTAAATGTAACATAACAATATAGCAAAATGATGAGTACAGTCAGTGTGGCAAAGCTCTGAGTTCTTCCAGTTCTCTTTAGAAATGTGGAAAAACTCACATGATGTCAGGGGCAGCTTTGCTTATACACAGAAGGCCTAAAATCAGCCATAGGCCTAATTCAGCCTTCTAACACAAAGTCTTTGTAAAAAAAACACTGAAACAGATACATAAACAAACAGATATTATAAACAAGCACCTTTGGTTTCTTGTTTTGGCCCGAGCTGCCCCACTCTTGGGGGCCAAAATATCGGGCACCGCTCTGTCAATGTTGAAACCCACACTGCCAAAAGCCTTGGGGGCTAAACTGTTAGAGCCCGCACTAAGCTGCTCCCCAAGCTGCTCCAGTCCGAGGGTCGGGGGCTCAGCAAGAGAGAGTGAGGATGGACGAGAGGAATGGAGACCAGACAGAGTGTGATTCAATCCCATTTATTCTTCAGTCTCTCTAGTTCAAGTCCCAAGTCTTGAGTTCCTAGTCCCTAGTTTCTAGTCCCTAGTGCCTCCAAGTTCCAAGTTTCTTCTTCCAAGTGATAAGTGCCTAATGTCTAATAATCTGTCTCAAGTCTCAAGTGCCTACTGTCTAATTCCAAGTTCTTCCTCCAAGTTCCAAGTGCCTAATACCTAATAACTAACTCCTAATGCCTAATAATAATCTGTTGCCAGTCTCCAGTCTCATGTGCCTACTACCAAGTGCCTAATAATCTGTTGCTTTCGTCTGTCTGCCTCTAGCCTTTTATATGTCTCACTTCTAAGCCACGCCTCTAAGTCACGCCCTTAGGTCTTATCTCTAAATCACACCTTTAAGTCTCACACACCCAAGGGAAGATCCTGGGTATCTAAAACAAGATGTTATCAGAGTGTGCTCAGCTGTTGTAGGCTATTGTAATCAAGTCTCTTATCAGGGTGTATGGCTCAAGATGGCTGCAAGGATGATATCTGCCTTCTGGCGGCTCCCCACAGAAAGTATTCAGCCTGGGTCATCATAGACCTTGTAGATAAGTAGCCTTGGTGGATAGTACCAACTTAGATTAGGACAAGTGAATCCTAGGTGGAGTCATAGTGACCTGTCCCCTGAACCTTCACCCAGCTGACACTCTGTTCTGGAAGATATCTGTACTCCTCCTGAACACCTACACTCCTGCATCATCCCCTTCCCCACATCCTGCCTTTTTGTGTATATAATCCCTTTGTGAAAAAGTAAAAATTGCGATTTGATCAGCCTATAGACAGATCACTATTTTTTGCGTCTTTGCCAGTTCCCCCACCCCCCCCGCTCTCTTTCAGAAGTCCTCCCTGAAATCCCTGTTTAATGCCCTGCTGGATAGGAAAACATGAAAAAAGGGTGTAATAAAGATGAACCATGTACTAAACTCTTTACCCACCACAGGTATATTCTAATATACAAAAGAAACCACAATAAAGTAAAAACTTATGAATCCAAACAAGTGATAAAACCTTAAGATTTGATCTTTTTTTTCCGTAAACTAGACAAAATTGTAAAATTAAATCATATAGATAAAAAGAATCATCATTGTAATCAATGTGGTAGTGTTTACACATTGTAATTGTCTTCACAGGTATAAAGGAAGTCTTGCCAGAGAGAAACCCTATGAATATACTCAATGTGATAAAGCCTCTACACATCACAGTGGTCTTCAAAGGCATGAAAGAATTCATACTAGAGAGAAACCTCATAATTGTTATCAATGTGCTAAAGCCTTTCCAGATTACTGTACTCTTCAAAACCATGAAAGAACACGTACTGGAGAGAAAACTTATGAATGTGATCAATGTGGTAAAGGCTTTACACAACAAGCTTACCTTCGAAACCATAAAAAAACACACACTGGAGAGAAACCCTACGAATGCAATGAATGTGGTAAAGCCTTTTCACAACAGAGTCATCTCCGAAAGCATAAAAGAACACATTCTGGAGAGAAACCCCATGAATGTAATGAATGTGGTAAAGCCTTTGCACAACACAGTAGTCTCCAAATCCATAAAAGAACACATACTGGAGAGAAACCGTATGAATGTAATGAATGTGGTAAAGCCTTTGCACACTCCAGTAGTCTCCAAATGCATAGAAGAACACACACTGGAGAGAAACCGTATGAATGTAATGAATGTGGTAAAGCCTTTGCACACTACAGTAATCTCCAAATGCATAAAAGAACACACACTGGAGAGAAACCCTATGAATGTAATGAATGTGGTAAAGCCTTTTCACAACAGAGTCATCTCCAAAACCATAAAAGAACACATTCTGGAGAGAAACCTCATGAATGTAATGAATGTGGTAAAGCCTTTGCACATAACTGTAGTCTCCAAAAGCATAAAAGAACACATTCTGGAGAAAAACCCTATGAATGTAATGAATGTGGTAAAGCCTTTGCACAACAGAATCATCTCCGAAAGCATAAAAGAACACATTCTGGAGAGAAACCCCATGAATGTAATGAATGTGGTAAAGCCTTTTCAGAACACAGTAGTCTCCAAATGCATAAAAGAACACATTCTGGAGAGAAACCCTATGAATGTAATGAATGTGGTAAAGCCTTTGCACACTCCAGTAGTCTCCAAATGCATAAAAGAACACACACTGGAGAGAAACCGTATGAATGTAATGAATGTGGTAAAGTCTTTGCACACCACAGTAATCTCCAAATGCATAAAAGAACACACACTGGAGAGAAACCCTGTGAATGTAATGAGTGTGGTAAAGCTTTTTTATACCACAGTAGTCTCCGAAAGCATAAAAGAACACATTCTGGAGAGAAACCGTATGAATGTAATGAATGTGGTAAAGCCTTTGCACAACAGAGTCATCTCCAAAACCATAAAAGAATTCATACTGGAGAGAAACCTTATGAATGTAATGAATGTGGTAAAGCCTTTGCACATATCTGTAGTCTCCAAAAGCATAAAAGAACACATTCTGGAGAGAAACCCTATGAGTGTAATGAATGTGATAAAGCCTTTTCACAACACAGTAGTCTCCAAAACCATAAAAGGACACAATCTGGAGAGAAGCCCTATGAATGTAATGAATGTGGTAAAGCCTTTTCTCAACATAGTAGTCTTCAAAAACATAAAAGAAGTTATACTGGACAGAAGCCCTATGAATGTAATGAATGTGGTAAAGCCTTTGCACAACACAGGGGTCTCCAACAACATCAAAGAACACATACTGGAGAGAAACCCTATGAATGCAAGCAATGTGGTAAAGCCTTTTCACAACACAGTAGTCTTCAAAAGCATAAAAGAACACATACTGGACAGAAGCCCTATGAATGTACTGAATGTGGTAAAGGCTTTTCACAACACAGTGGTCTCCAACAACATCAAAGAACACATACTGGAGAGAAACCCTATGAATGCAAGCAATGTGGTAAAGCCTTTTCACAACACAGTAGTCTTCAAAAGCATAAAAGAACACATACTGGACAGAAGCCCTATGAATGTACTGAATGTGGTAAAGGCTTTTCACAACACAGTGGTCTCCAACAACATAAAAGAACACATACTGGGGAGAAACTTTATGAATGTAATCAATGTGGTAAAGCCTTTTCACAACAGGGTCATCTTCTGAAACATAAAAAAACACATACTGGAGAGAAACTCTATGTATGTAATTAATGTGGTGAAGCCTTTGCAGTGTTTCTGTACTTTTCAGAATCCTTTGAGAGAAAAGATTTGAGAGAATGGTTTTCAGCTGGCATTCATTCTAAAGCCAAGAAAAAAAGCCAGGTTCAGAACTAAGTCTTTTAGTTAGGAGAGATGACAGAGGTTCTGGTTAGTCAACAAAAGGATGAACTGGATATTATGTCTATCTTGTACCTAACTGACACAAATTGGTATCATTATGCTCTAATTGTATTTTGAGAGAAAAGTTTTAACAGGAAGGGTGATAAGTAGGAGGAGCTAATGTGGGAGGAGTAAGGAGAGGAAGAGGAGTAGTAAGCAGAGGAGAGGGGGAGGTAGGAGACAACAGAGAGGGGAGGGGGGAGGAGAGGGAGGAGAAACATAACATGGAGGCAGATGTTCGTGTGTCTCTGCAAGTCAAAGATAGTTGATATATCTAGGTTGGGTATTGGGTTACACTTTCTATTGTATGGGCATCTTGGTATTGAGCATTACCAAACTTATAAAGCCCTTGATTAACATTAAAGAATTGTATAAAAGCAAAAAGGAGGAGAAGGGATGGGATAAGGGTTTTCTAGGGAGGGGAAATTGGGAAAGGGGATGGCATCTGAAATGTAAATAAAATATTCAATAAAAAATAAAGAAAAAAAAATGAAGACATTACTGAATTTTAAGTCATTTGTTAGGAATTTCTATGAAGTGAAATCGTTTTGTTTAACTTCTTTTTATTTCATTCTGTCTAGGCCCTGGAACATTAATTTAGAATTTAAGGTTATTGCAAAATCTACCATCTTGACCATACTATTTTCTACTTTGTTTCTGTGGCTTCAGTAGTCAATGAGGCAGAGGTGGGCAAGATTCAAGGAAAGAAGAAAATGTGTTGTTTTGGGTTCTGGTTGCTAGACTACACCATGCTATGCTGAGTCTCCATTGTCTTTTACTCTCTGCATGCAGCAACAAAGGATTAGCAGTAACCTATATGTCTTATCAGTGGAAAGCTGGTTAACACATCACAGAACATGAATATCATAGTATATGATGTAGCTATAAAAACATTAGAGATCATTGTGCACTGTGTTCCATAACATTTGTAATAAAAAACAAAACCAGAGGCCAAAAGTGAGCCAAATTTCATTTTTGCTTAGGTTCCAACCACTTTATAGATTGTTTCCTATAAGTTTCCTCTCACTTTTAAGACATCGATAATTTTAATGCTAATGACAGTCCTTAATAGTTTCTGTTGTTATTTATTAGATGGCTTGGTTTGGGGTTTGAGACAGGGTGAGGCTGCTCTAGAATTCAGTTAGGGGATCAAGCTAGTCTTGAACTCACAGAGTCTCAGTGTGGCTGCCTTCTGAGTGCTGGGATTAAAAGAGCACACGACTGTGCAGTCATTCATTCCCTTTTCTTGCAAGTGGGTATTATGTGAGTAAATGCTGAGTGCCTCCCTGTAAATCTCAGAAATGATAACAAAATAAAAAGACAGGAATAAATAAATAGAATGGAACTAGAATAGGAATTGATATCAGAGATGTGTGGCTGCTGGTTGGACTAATGTGACTCTGAGCTGTCTTATGCTTCCAGATAATTTTGTGAGCAGATGGTGGAGATGCTTTGAAACCAGGGCTGTAAATGCCATTGAGTGCTGAGATCTCATGGAGAGGCTGTTCTTGTTGAGCAGTGGAAGAATGTTGAAAGGATCACTGACACTTGAGGCCTGGCTTCTGATAGCTCAGAAGGGAACCTAGAGTTACAAGTTATTAAGTCAAGGGCCATTTGTTTAATATTTTGACACAGAGATGGTGTGTTAACACTGCCGGTGCTGTGGAGGCATCTGTGCCGGTCAAAGAGATCAGCACCACTGAATTGTGTTGAGATCTGTACTGCTCCAAGGTTTTCCCTGAGACCATGATGTATGGAGAAGAAAATGCTTCAGGAACATGTCTGGCAGAGCCATTAACAAAGCAGAAAAGAGGAAAACAATTATGTGTCTAATCTCTTTTGGTCTTGACTGTGGATGTGATGTGATTAGACTCCATTGTCTCAGCATTTGTAACTTGTGAATAATGGATTATAATTTAGAATTGTGGATGACATGAAAGTTTTCCCCTGTACATTGCTTTAGGTCAAGTTATTTTGTCAGCTCAAGAGGAATGACAATAAGTCACTGCCCTGTGAGTGGCTCAAATTAAAGAGAACCAGGACAGTAATTCATGGGACATCTCCAGCATCTCCTATCAAAACATAGTTTTGACAATGAAGCCCGGCATACAAGGCTGAGTCTTCTTCATCACAAAGTCTATTTTCCTTACTGCTTTCTAGTGCTTTCCATTCTGATGCCCGTGACTGTGGCAGCTCTTGGAACTGACTTGTTTGGCTGGGTAGACAGAAAGTCAGCCACCCAGAAAGTGATGAGAAAAATATATAAAGTTGTTGACATACACATTTAGGTAAAGATGATGAAGTAGGGCCAGGTAATAACTTTATAGGAATGGGAAATGTAGACATTATTGTTTTCCTAACATGGTGATTATTCAAAAACTGATACTGGAATGAAGTGAGGGAAAACTTGAGCATGTGGTAAAGTGTCTAAATAAGTTATAAAAAATTCATGATAGATACAACTTTTTTAAAAGCGACATGTCCTGGAAACTGATAATGATTCCTGATGTCAAAATGGATTTCATTTCTGATGACAGTAAGTTTTCTTTAAAGGTTGGAATATGACACAGATAACTACTCATTTTGTTAATCAGTGGAGATCTTCGCCATTAAAATAAAGACACCTATGTTCCCTTTAAACTTGGGGTATAAAGCAAATAGAGCAAAGCTTCTCTTCTACCCTCACCCAGTCATAAACATCAACAGCAACTGACAGTGTCTACTGCTGGATAGTCATGAACTTGCTCTCATCTCTATGTCCTTGACCTGTTAGCATAATCTCTGATTACTCATTCTGCGTAAAGTTTAATCTCATATCTTTTGCAAATCAAGTCAATTCCCACTACCTTGACTTTTGGGGAAAACTTCTTTATATTCTTTTTTCCTTTTCTTTTTCTTTTTCTTTTTTTTTTTTTTGAGACAGGGTTTCTCTGTGTAGTCCTGGCTGTCCTGGAACTCACTCTGTAGACCAGGCTGGCCTCGAACTCAGAAATCCACCTGCCTCTGCCTCCCAAGTGCTGGGATTAAAGGCATGAGCCACCATTGCCTGGTGCTTCTTTATATTCTGATTATAACATAATAACCATCTTTTGAGGCACTGGCTGGTTGTACTAAATTATAGTACAACTAGTTTTTTTCCTAGTTTTTTTTTCCTAATTTATTTTCTGTGTATGTGTGTTTTGTCTGCATGGATGTCTATGCACCACATGCATTTCTGGTACTTGCAGAGGCCAGAAGAGGCTGTTGAATCCCCTGGACCTGGAGTAACAGATGGTTGTAAAACCTGTACTTGGAGTCACAGCTGGATCTTCCAGAAGAGCAGACTTTTTTCTAAATTGTTGAGAGATGTCTCCAGTGCTTTGATATGCTATTTCGATGTGGATGATAGCAATTAATTTATAAAATTTCTTCCATCTATTTAAGAAGACACACACACACACACACACACACACACACACACACACACACACACGGCAGCCATAGAAAGAAAGGTTATGTGTGGTACTTCTTTTCTTTGGAGCCGCCTCTTTTCCTAGCAAAGCATACACTGTCTCTTGGAATACTGCACATGTGAATTTTAGTACCACGCCAGTTAAAATTTAATTCATATAGTTGAGAGAGATTCCTTGATTTAGAGATAAAAGAATTGTCTTTCTGTAATGGAAGCTCTGTCATCTGCCTTAATTGGTAACACAGTTTCTTTTCTAAATAAACCTATATGACAATCATTGTTGATAGGTACACCCCAAATCTACCAAAGCTGTAATTTTCAGACATTACCTTGAAATTTTCACTTTGAAAAAATAACTTTTCCAGGACATGTTGCAGTAATACAGGATGTGATACCCGAGGTGTCACTTGGAAGTCCTAACTAGAAGTTACAACTAAGATTAAGTAATGGTTTACAAGCTGGAACACACTTCAGGAGTGCATGGTGGCTATAGATATGATGCTGAAACTTGGCTTTGGAGATTAAATGTAAGACTATGACACACAACATCACAAAAATATAGCACTGACAGATTGAACCTGTGGTTAATATTCTGTGGCATTGTATGTTGCAACATAACAGAATCATTTAAGATTATGATAGAATTTGATCAGCTAAAAAGTCACTATCACTACCTAAGAGTTGAAAAAAGATGTGTTGGTTAAATGAAAATAGCTTCCATACTCTTAGATGTTTGAATACTGGTTTCTCAGTTGGTGGAAATCTTTGAGAAGGATTAGAGGTGTGGCCTTTTTGAAGGAGATGTATCCCAGGGATAGACTTATTGACTAGGAATGCCTCTGGCCATGTCCAGTGTATTTTCTACCTCATACGTAAGGTTCAAAATGTGAGCTCTTAGGTCTTCGTGCTGCTATGTGTTTATTGTGCCAGCAATGTCTCTGACTCTGGATCTATAAGCCCAGTACATTCTTGTTGCAAGAGTTATTAGAAAAAAGGATCGGGCAGTCTGGCTAGCTCCCAACCACCACCATGTTCCTGCTCTAAGTTCCCACACTATTGACAGCACCTGCTGGCCAGTGGCACCAGCCCAGGACCCACGAAAGGCTGGAGTGGCTGCTGCCTCTACCTGTCAGCTCCATGGAGTCCATGGCTCTGAGCATGGCTCCTGGTGCAACTCCACTACCCTCATAGTGCTCAACACAACCCCAGACAATAACTGCCATCCTAATGATACCTGGTAGAATGAAGACTCTTCTTCTTCTTCTTTTTTTTTTTTTTTTCCAAAGACAGGGTTTCTCTGTATAGCCCTGGCTGTCCTGGAACTCACTCTGTAGACCTGGGCGACCTTGAACTCAGAAGTCCACCTGCCTCTGCCTCCCAAGTGCTGGCATTAAAGGCGTGCATCACCATTGGCCGGCTGAATGAAGACTCTTAATGCTTAAAGATTACCCAATAAATTTATATATTAGCAAATACTCAATACACAAGATGCCCACACAATTAGAACTGTGAACCCAATTACCTAACCTTGATATGAATAACTGCCCGAGACAAGTTGCAGGCCCAAACTTTTCCTCTCCACCTCCCCTTCTACTGCCCAATCACCTGCTCTAGCCTTTATTTTACAAATTAAGGTGGGCAGAAGATTCAAGAGAAGTCACCTGTGTACTGATTCACTACTCCTCTGCAGCTCCTCCCATGAAAGTGAAATTAGCATCAAAATACAACACCAGGCCTATCCACAATAATTTCTTCTTCTTCTTCTTCTTCTTCGTCGTCTTCTTCTTCTTCTTCTTCTTCTTCTTCTTCTTCTTCGTCGTCGTCTTCTTCTTCTTCCTCCTCCTCCTCCTCTTCCTCCTCCTCCTCCTTCTTCTTTTCTTTTTTTTTCTTTTCTGTTTATATGTGAGTGTGTGTGTGTGAATGTTTATATATGTGTGTGTCTGTGTGTGTGTTGGCTATATAACACAGGCTTTCCTCAAAATCACAGTAATTTTTCTGCCTCTGTGTCCTACTTGTTGGGATTAAAGAAATGCAAAGTCACACCAAGCTTGAAAAAGAAACTTTATGGTGACAGGTGTTTCTTCTCTCTGTTCCTCCTCTTCCTCTAACTCCTCCTCCTCCTCCCCCTCCCCGTACTCCTTCTCTTCCTCACCACCTCCTCCTCCTCCTCCTCCTCCTCCTCCTCCTCCTCCTCCTCCTCCTCCTCCTCCTCCTCCTCCTCCTCCTCCTCCTCCTCCTCCTCCTCCTCCTCCTCCTTTTAAGAATTAGTATTTCAGTTGTGTTTTATGTATGTGGTAGCTAACAATGTGCTGTGACTCCAGTTGTTGGTATCTTCCGCCCTCTTCTGGACTGTTCCGGTACTGCGTACAGACACAAGCAGGCAAATACCCATGTAACTAAAATAAAAATGAAGAGTAGAAAAAAAAAGTGTATACTTGGTGGATTAAACTTGGATCCTCTAGAAGAGCAGCTACTTCTCTAAACTGCTGAGCCATCTCTCCAGTCCCGTGCTGTGACATGATCTCTCCAGTGCCTTGACGTGCCATTTCAATGTTCCTAAAATCTCTCCCCATCCATTTAAGAAGAAAAATATTCACCATAGTCTTTGTCAATGGCACCATCCTGAGACAGCAGCCAGGGTTAGTTAAAATGAACTATTTCTAGTCCTGCATGGAAGTAGCCATGGCTTTCCTCTGAGCCAGCCTGCTCAGAGGCAAAAACAACCTTCTTCTGAGCATAGAATAGCTCAGGGTAGCTGTTCATGTAAGTACAAAGCCTTCTGTGCTAGTAGGTGACTTTTCCTTGATGTTGGCTGTGTTTGTGCTCTCTCTCATGTGTATGTGTGAGAACTGCTGAACTGATTGTCTGTAAGAGCATATGTCATGATTAACAGGTACAAGATGAGCATGACAGAGACATTGCCTTTGTGTCTTTTAAAACAAATTGTATATATTTGCCCAATGCTGAGCTAAGAATGCCACCAAATCATGCAGAACTCTACAAGAATGGTTCTAGAATCCGTAAAGAAAATCTCCATGCTTCCTGGTTTTTGTTTTTTTAAATGATTCCCGTACTTGCTGCTGGTAAGAAATATCTCTAAGCTCTTCTGTCTTGTCTGTTATGATGATTATTCTTGGTAGACAAACACTACAAATTAACTAAAACCCAAAGAGTTGAATATACCTGGGTGAGATTTCTCTTAATTAAAACTTGTAAGGTGGGAGGACCCTTCTGGATCTTTTGAGGTGATAAGATCCACCTTTAATCTGGGCCACACCTTGTGGTGGCAACCCACATCAATAGAGAACATTGAAAAAAGAAGTGTTTCCTCTCCTCTCCTCTCCTCTCCTCTCCCCTCCTCTCCCCTCCCCTATCTCTCTAGCAAGTTCATTCCTTTACTGGCATTAGAGCCTACTTCTTTGAAACTGTGTCGTACAGTGAAGCCCAGCTTAGACACCCAGCCTCATGGACTGAACTACTGGATTCTTCACATTTTAATTGGTAGACAGCACTTGAACTAGCTGGACCACAGTCTGTGAGCCATTCTAATAAACCGCCTTTTTACATAGATGGAAAGAGAAACTCATTTTTTTTCAGTTCTGTTTATCTAGAGAACCTTGACTAATCCAGCTGTGTTGTGTCACCTTAACTCAGAAAAATGCTAAGAATAGTTTTCATAAACAGCCTTCTTCCTCCAACCATTTCTTTCTAATTATTCAAGTTACTGTGGAGACTACACTTATCCTTAGTGTTAATTTGTCAAGAGATAGACCTGCATTTCAGGAAGAAAACGCCTAAGGAATGGATCCACCATCCAGGCTTCTTGTGGGAGAACCACATTTCACTGTGTTTGTGATCTGGTTCCAGGTTGTCTCTCAGGATTGTCCAATGTACCCTTGCCTACCAGGCAAAACGTAGCTGCAGTTCACCTGACCTCACGGTGAGCCCACGGAACAAACGTTTGTTTTCTAAAATCTCTCCTTAATTATTAATATCGTGGCCACCCTTCCACCTTTGGGACAGGAGAAACACTCCACTCCACATCTTGTAATGTGCTGTGTGTGTAAACTTGTGTCCAGGAGGAAAAAGGGAAAGTGCCTACGAAGCAAGTTAAGACAGAAGTGAAGCTACTGCAAGCCAAGGGCAAGAACTACTGAAGTGGAAATACCTGCGGGTCTGGGGAACATCTTGCCCTGGGGTGGAACCTAGCGCCAGGAAATACTGTTCTGTGCTTTTCCTTAACCTCCAACTACAAAGGAGGGACTCTTGTCACTCAGGCTTCATTACCCAATGAGAACCTGCAGCCGGAGCGTCAGTCATAGGGGAGGCGGGCTTTTCCGGGCGCCAGGCTCCAGGCTCCGTTCTGAAGCTGGGAAAATGCGAGTGTTTGCATGTGCGGGGAGCTGTGAGGGGTGCGCGCGAGCTTGGAAGGCACGATATGGTGAGCGAGGGGCGGCGGTCTGTGGAGGAGTGGGCTGCTGGGTCTCGGGATCCCTTGTGGTAGGCGATCCTTGGGACGGGATGGGAACTAGTGGCCAGATGTGGATTTGTATCAAATCCTTTCCGGTCCTTGTAATTCCCTGTGCCCGAGTGGTAGCCTCTGAATAACTTTGCTCTGTGGGATGCATCTGTGCAGAGCTTTGGGAACATGAGCTGTGTGTAGAAACATCTTTGTAGTCAACATGACCATGCTTGTGGTGCACCAGAGGACGGCAGGCTGCCGTTTTAGTTTATCTAGCATCTGTAGAATTTCTGTTCTTCGGATTTAACATGTAGGAGTAAGATCCATTTGGAGTTATTTGGTGAATGTTGTAAATGGAATCTTACATTTTAGGTAGCACTCCGCTATTATGCTGAGATGTAGAAGGGTACAATTGGTAACGGAAAGGATTTACCAATGCTTAGGAGATAATAGGTCACGTAGAGTTTAGCTAAGGGTGGGCTGCCTCTGAAACACCCCAAAGATGTGTGTGCCTATGAGGGCTGTAAGAGATTAGGTGTTTCATACACATGTTTGTTCAGCAGCATTGTGTAGACACTTTGGCTCCAACCATAAGGTCAGAGACAACCCTGATTTGAAACAGCCGCTAGTCCAATGCCCATATTAAATGACAGGAGTGTAAGAAGCTGCTTAAAGGAGCAGGTAGCCTCATAACCAACATTAAGACCCGGTGTGCCATAAAAGTCCCGTTTTCTTCTTAGGCGGTGGCTCCTTCCTCTGGATCCTCTTATATAGATGCAACCAGTTGTCCTTTTGTCAGAGAGCCAGGCAGCAGGGTAGTCCTCACTGTAGCTGTATCAGGGACTCTGCTTGCCTGCTGTGAGCCTCTGCTTGTATTAGTTATAAGAAGCAGTCACATCATTACTTCAATCTTATCTGCTACACACAACACTGACCTGAGCTGGAGAGCTGACAGGAGCTAGCTGCTGCTCAAGTGAACATCCACCTCAGTCCTCTTCTAATTTCTTATTAACATGCTCTCTACAACCCCCACCCCAGCTTTTATCTTGTCTCCCTTATACTTTTACAATCTTTCTCATAGTCTGGCACATTCATCTCTGGATCCTGTCACTGAAGAATGACCTGCTGTTCCAGGACACTGGTGTATTTAAGAATTAGTCCTAGGAATACTTTGTTGTGTAAATCTCCCTTCTGCCCAAGTGGTTAGACTTGGAGTCTCCTGTCCCTGTTTGAATTGTTCAAAGTGTAACCTGGGGTCTGAACCATATACAGGATGGAAAATCTGTTCTAGGCTGTCTGCTCTTTGAGCACTAGCCAGTGCTGGATCCATGCTATTCTTCAAGACTTTTTCTTCATTAATATCATAGGTTCATCAGGTTATTTCTCTCTGGGCAGACATATTAATTATGGAACAGCTGTACCTCCCGGGGAAAATGTTTCTGAGGGTCTGTCTCTTACCTTGTTTCAGGTAGGCTTGACCCTAGATATAGACTAGTCTATATGTCCACAGAGTACTTATCTTGCTGTCCACTTGAGTAGAATTAAAATTCTAAAACTCTTAAATTAAGGGGTTGTGCCATCATAGAGTTTTAAAATGACCAATTTGAGTCACTTAGACCACAAGAAACAGTTAAGCAATAGGAAAGGGATTTGTGTATGGAGCATGGCCTCTCCTTTCAGACCAGAATAGGAGGAATAGTTTATTGTGTACAGTGCAGGGGAAATGGGGAAGGCAATAGCTAGATCACAGACTGAAGTTTAAAGCAGTCAGCTGCAGAGGCCACCATTATGAAGAAGGACCTGATTGAAGTGGGAGGGTGGTTTTGTAATTTCTCGACATGTTTTGATTCATGCCATGTGAATGAAGACAGGCCATATTGGTGGGTGTAGCATTTGGGGAGATTAGCTTGAGCCAATGAATATTGAATTTTTAATTAGGGAACTATTCTATGCAGATATATGCAATACTGGTTGAAATAATTAAGTCAGCTCAGAGGTTTGAGATACAGGCCACTCACTGTAGCTGTGTGTGTTAGGTTATAGACTCCAGCAGCTAATATTGTGTACAGGGGCAAGGACAATTGTTGGTTCTCCCTGCCCCACCCTCAAGTCCATAACTTTATTTGGTCTTAAAAAGAAAATTAGAGCTGGGCGTTGGTGGTGTACGCCTTTAATCCCAGCACTTGGGAGGCAGAGGCAGGCGGATTTCTGAGTTCGAGGCCAGCCTGGACTACAGAGTGAGTTCCAGGATAGCCAGGACTACACAGAGAAACCTTGTTTTGAAAAAAAAAAACCGAAAAAAAAAAAAAAAAGAAAATTAGAGCAGTTCCCCACACTTGCTGATGATCTTTCTGTCTACATAGGCTGTGATTTATGAAATACAATAGAAAGAATTAAGGAATATTAGACCTTTGAGAGGGCCCTGGGAGATCATTTAATGCCTCATTTTATATATAAGAAACCTCAAACTCAGAGAAGTTCTTGGACTTGACCCACTTCAATATCCACTTCTTCTAACAGAATTGCTTAGTGTTGACTTTGCTATCCTGCCTTAACTCTGGGAACCTGTGTGCTACCAGCCCCCACCTGGAGAATATTGAATCTGTGGGTGAAAAACACAGACACACACATTGCTCAATTCCAACTTTCCTTATTGACTCAATTTCTGGGCATCATTAATCTCTGGAGGCAAGCGTGCCCTCCCCAGTACTCTTAGCTCACCTCCCTAAATCTGTCCTCAACTTTGCTTGCTCAGTTACCTTCATTCCCAGCTCAACACTCCCGATGGAGATCTGCCGGAGGTCTCCCATAGCTGGTTGGGTTTTCCTCCTCAAAAGCATGGTGAAAACTCTTTCTCCCCTTCTTGCATTTGCTCACTTGCTGTGGGAACATAGAAGTCCTGCCTATTCCACCTCGCTCGCTCAGTGGCCGCTAGCATCTTTATTGATGGATGAAGAACCAATTGGGGAACAGGATCTTAGCATCAGACACATCCCTACAGCTTAGTGGTTTTGTTTTTTATTAAATTAAATTAAATTAAATTAATAAATAATTAATTAATTTTGTTTTTTTTTTGAGACAAGGTTTCTCTGTAGAGCCCTGGCTGTCCTGGAATTCACTCTGTAGACCAGGCCTGCCTCATCCCAAGTGCTGGAATTAAAGGCATGTGACACCACCGCCCAGCTCAGCTTAGTGTTTTTTAATTTCTCGAATTAAACAAGCAATTATCCACCAAAACAATGAAATCTGCAGAGGGAAATGCCTCAGACATTCCAGGTTCTTTGCCCCTGCTTCTTAATCCACAAAGGCCCAGGGATATTGCTTTGTTTGTTTATCTATTTATTATTTAATTCATATTTAATTTTTCATTAATGATTTTACTTCCCCATCAGAGCTTCCCCTCCCTTCTCTCCTTCCAGTCCCTCCCTCTCACCTTTCCTTTTTTTATGCACCTCTCTCTTACTCCTCAGAGCAGGGGAAACCGCCCATGGATATCAGCCCACTTTGGCATATCAAGTTGTAGTAGGATTGGACACATTTTCCATTGAGGCTAGAGAAGGTGGTCCATTTAGGGGAAAGAGATCTAAAGGCAGGCAACAGAGTCAGACACAGCCCCTGCTACTGCTGTTAGCAGTCCAAGCTGTATATCTCTTACACCTGTGTAGGGGGACTATTTCTATCCCATCATGCTCTCTGGGTAGTGGATCAGTCTCTATGCCCAGGTTAGTAGATTCTGTAGCTTTTCATGTGGTGTTCTTGACCTGTCTGGCTCTTTCCTTCTTCCCTGTCTTCCACAATATTTCCCTAAGTTCTACCTAATGTTTGGCTTTGCGTCTCCACATGTATTTCCTTCATCTGGTAGGTAAAGCCACTCAGATGATTGTCACGCTAGCCTTTCTTCTGCAAGTATAGCGGAATAATATTAAAAGTGTCAAGTGTGGGTTCTCTCATGGCATGGGACTCAAGTTGGGCCAGTCATTTATTGTCTATTCCCTCACTTTCTGTTCCCTCTTTATTTCTGCACTTCTTTAGGCAAGAAAAAATGTGGGTCAGTGGTTTTTGTGTAGCTTGGTATACCCATCCCTCTGTTGGAACTCTTGCCTGGTTATAGGAGTTGACCATTTCATGTTCCTTATCCCCACTCACTAGGCGTCTTAGCTGTGGTCACCTTGTTTGTTTTAATGACAGTACCATGTGGATTTTATTACTATTGTTCTGTAATACAGATTGAGAACAGATATGGTGATATCTCCAGAAGTTCTTTTATCATAGAGGATTGCTATCCTGGGTGTTTTTTTAAATTTGGAATTCAGCATTGTTCTTTCAAGGTCTGTAAAGAATTATCTTGCTATTTTGATGGGAATTGCATTGATCTGTAGATTGCTTTTGGTGTGATACCCATTTGTGCAATGTTAATCCTACCAGTCCAAGAGTGTGGGAAAATTTTCCATCTTCTGAGATGTTCTTCAGTTGTTTTCTTCAAAGACATGAAGTTCTGGTCCTGAAGTCTTGCTGTGTTAGAGTTACAGCAAGTTATTTCATGTTACTTGTGGCTATTATGAAATGTATTATTTCCCTAATATCTTTTTTAGCTTCTTGATCATTTGTATAAAGATGGTTACTGAGTTTTTGAGTTTGTTTTGTATCCAGCCTCTTTACTGATGGTGGTTATCACATGTAGATGTCTCTTGGTAAGATTTTGGGGCCGGAACCATATCTTCTGAAACTAGAGATATTGTGACTTCTTTCTTTTCAATTTGTATGTCTTTGATCTCTTTTAGTATTCTTATTGTTCTAGCCAGACTTTAAGTACTATATGGAATAGACATGGAGAGAGTGTGCAGCTTTGTCAAATTTAAACAATATCTTTTCTAAAAATTAATTGCTACACAGGATGAAAGGCATGGAAAAATTTTACAACCCCCAGCAGACTGAGTGTAGCCAACTAGCTAGGTCAGCTGGCCCATGAACCCTGGGATCTAGGAACTTGGCTGACCACAGTATAGATGGTTACATGTGATAAAGTTCTAAAGAAAAACATGTACAGGATGTTTCCCCTGTGAGTGTTGTGAACGTTTGTTGATCCCTGTTATGCAAACTGAACAAAGAGCTTTGCTTTCCGCTTGATTCTCCCCAATGTTTCCCCTGGTTTGTGATTTTTTTCCTTTCTATACCCTGTTCTCCTCCTGCTTGGAGTCGAACTCCTCTGCCCCTACGTGGGTTACGAGTCTCGGCCTCAGCGCGCTGGTCCCGAAAGAAACCTCTTGCTGCTTGTATCAATATTGGTCTTTTATGAGTTATTGGGTGGCTGCGCTATCCCAAGACTTGAGTGAGGGTCTCCCTCTCAATGGTCTTTCATTGGGGGCTGGTCTGGGATTTCAGACCACCCTAATCTCCAAGAACCCACTTGGAGGTAGGGGATTTATCTGTATTTTGTCTGCAATTTGTCTGTCTGTCTGTCTTTGATCTTGGGTAAATTTCTGAAGACGTACTTTTCAGTTTTACAGCCGTTCTTGTTTCGAGAGGGAACGAACGGAACAATTGGCAGACGTACTGGTGGATCACCGGCTATAGCCCCAGGGTGACAGGGACCCCAGGGACGCCTGAGTGATTTCCATCTGGAGGCCAGGGAGGAAACGGAGGTCCTCTTGGAGTGAGGATGCAAGAGACTTCCCAGCCATCTGTCTCTCTGAGGTGGTGTTGGCATTTGAGATTGAGGAGTATTAGTTTCTTTTAGTGTGTTCTGTGCCTGTGTTTTGTGTTGCTCTTGACAATGGGACAGACTGTGACGACTCCCTTAAGTTTGACTCTGGATCATTGGACTGAAGTAAGAACTAGAGCCCATAATTTGTCAGTTGAGGTCAGGAAAGGACGGTGGGAAACTTTTTGTCCATCTGAGTGGCCAACATTTGATGTGGGATGGCCACCAGAAGCTACCTTTGACCTAAAGATAATTTTTGGAGTTAAAGCTATTGTCTTTCAGGAAGGACCAGGGTCCTATCCCGATTAGCAGCCCTATATCACCGTGTGGCAAGACCTGATCCAGGATCTTCCACCATGGGTAAAGCCATGGGTCTGAGGAAAAAAGCCAGGGTCCTGAGCCCCGGCCTTCCGAGAATTGAAACACAAACTGAAACCAAAAACATCACCTGAAAGACAGCCCTTGGCTCCTCCCAACTTCTATCCCGAGATCGAGGGACCCCCAAATGGCCGAGCCCTCTGCCACCTCCCTACCCTGTAACCCCCTAGCCTGAACCAGCCCTGGCACCATGGGGAGCCGAGGGGGAGGGGCCAGCTGTGGGTACATGGAGCTGGAGAGGACAGAGTCCGGAAGGACCGGACTCAACAGTGGCTCTGCCACTGCGTATCTTTGGGCCCCTCGGTGGCCCCACCAGCTCTCCAGCCACTACAGTACTGGCCATTTTCCTCTGCTGATCTATATAACTGGAAAACTAACCATCCTTATTTTTCTAACAACCCCGCTAGTTTGATGGGCTTGGTGGAATCTTTAATGTTTTCCCATCAGCTCACTTGGGGTGATTGTCAGCAACTTTTACAGGTCCTTTTCACTACAGAAGAAAGGGAAAGGATTCTGTTGGAGGCTCAGAAAAATGTCCCTGGACCAAACAGGCAGTCATCCAAACTCCCCAATGAAATAGGCACTGGATTCCCTCTCAATCGACCAGATTGGGACTTTAGCACGGCTGGAGGTAGGGAGAGGCTGACAGTCTACCGCTGGGCTCTAGTGGCGGGTCTACAAGGGGTAGCCAGATGCCCCACCAATTTGGCCAAGGTAAAAGAGGTGTTACAAGGGCCCAATGAGCCTACATCCGTGTTCCTTGAATGGTTAATGGAAGCCTATAGTCGCTATACACCTTTTGACCCAACCTCTGAAGGTCAGCGAGCAGCGGTGGCTATGGCCTTTATAGGGCAGTCAGCACCTGATATCAGGAAGAAATTACAATGAGTAGAGGGATTACAAGATTATACTTTGCAGGATTTGGTTAAAGAGGCATGTGGGGAAGAATCTCGCGGGCAGGGGGAGGGAGTCCGGCGCTGGGGCGGGCTTCCCATCCCACCCGGAAGGTCCCACATTCACGCGGCTGTCGGTGAGCGGGCTGGCAGCTGTATCGGCAAGGCTCTAGGGTTCCAAAGGCTGGGAATCTGGCGGAGAGACCATGCGATGTAAAGTCCGGTTTTTCAAAGCTTTTATTGTTTATGGCATGGTGAATGGACGCAAGTGGTACGCGCTCCCCCCCCCCCCCAGGGGAGACCAATCTTATAGGGAAGGGAGAAAGGGGAGGGAATAACTTAATTAGCTACGCCCCTGGCCTTTTGATAATTCATTAATATTTAAATCTCTGGAGGTGGAGACTTGTTAGTCACGCCCTCTACCTGTGCCCTACGTGACTGAAGGTAACAGGTTAAATGGAGTTACCTCGTCCAAGGCCCAACATAGGCAGAGGAAGTGTATCATAAAAGGGAGACTGAGGAAGAGAAACAAGAAAGAGGAAAAAGAGAGAGAAGGCAGGGAGGACAAACGAGATCGCAGGCAAGAAAGAAACTTGACTAGGATTTTGGCCACAGTAGTAGGAGAAAGGGACAGAGAGAAGACAGGATTTAGACAGACAGGGAACCTGGGAAACAGGATCACAACCGAGCAGAGGAGGAGAACCGCAGTGGCACCTATTAGAGAAGGATCAGTGTGTCTACTGTAAAGAAAAAGGACACTGGGCTCAAGAATGCCCCAAGAAGAAGGGAAGGACCCCTAAGGTTCTGGCCCTTGAAGATGATGATTAGATGGGATGGGGCTTGGACCCCTCCCCGAGCCTAGTGTAACCCTAAACGTGGAGCGGACCCCTATGGACTCCTTGGTTGATACGGGAGCAGAACACTCTGTATTAAAGCAGCCATTGGGGAAGTTGAAAAATAAGAGACCATGGTTATAGGGGCAACGGGTCAGAAAGAGTATCCTTGGACAACATCACAGATTGTAGACCTTAGAAAAGGCCAAGTAACTCATTCCTTTCTAGTCATTCCTGAATGTCCCATGCCTTTACTAGGAAGAGATTTATTGACAAAACTGAAGGCTCAGGTCAAGTTTACAAATCAGGAGGGACCAGATGTAACGTGGGGGACTCCCACATCCATGATACTGGCCTTGAAACTAGAAGAAGAGTACTGGCTCCATGAGCCTCAGAGGCAGCAGGGAGCCCCAGATCTCATTAATGGCTGACAGAGTTTCTAAAAGCCTGGGCTGAGACTGGAGGTTTGGGGATGGTGGAAAGAGTCCCTCCCATAGTGGTGGGACTGAAGACCAGTGCCTCTCCTATTGGGGTGCGACAGAACAATGAGCCTCGAGGCCAGAGAAGGGATTAGGCCTCACATCCAGAGACTATTGCAACAGGGCGTCCTGACCTGCCAGTCATCCTGGAACACTCCTTTACTGCCAGTAAAAAAGCCTGGCACCAATGGTTATAGCCCAGTACAGGACTTGAGAGAATTCAACAACAGGGTCCAGGATATTCACCCAACTGTGCCTAATCCCTACAACCTTCTCAGTTTGCTCCCATCAGAAAGAAATTGGTATACTGTCTTAGATCTGAAGGATGCCTTCTTCTGCCTAAGGTTACACTCCAACAGTCAACCCATTTTTGCCTTCAAATGGAGAGATCCGATACTGCATTATTGGGTCAATTGAGTTGGACGAGGTTGCCTCAGGGATTTAAACACTCACCCACCCTTTTTGATGAAGCTATCCATCGGGAACTAGCTTCCTTCAGAGCTGAGAATCCTTAGGTGACCTTGTTGCAGTATGTAGACAACCTATTCCTGGTGGCATTCACAGAGCTAGAGTGCCTACAAGGAACCAGGAAGCTACACACGAAACTGGGTGAGTTGGGATACTGGGCTTCTGCTAAGAAAGCCCAGTTGTGTAAGACTGAAATTACTTATCTGGGATACACGCTGTGAGATGGGAAACAATGACTGAGGGAGGCCAGGAAGAAGACTGTAACCCAGATCTTTGTCCCAACCACCCTGCTACAGGTGAGGGGATTTCTAGGCATTACTGGCTTTTTCAGGCTTTAAATTTTAGGGTTTGCTGTGATGGCAGCCTCGCTGTATCCCCTGACAAAAGAAGGAGGAATGTTTACATGGACTCCAGACCATCAGAAAGCCTTTGAAAAGATTAAAAAGGCCCTGCTAAAAGCCCCAGCATTAGCTTTGCCAGACCTAACAAAGCCTTTCACTCTGTATATGGATGAGAGGGTGGGGGTCGCCAGAGGGGTCCTCACTCAAACCTTAGGACCTTGGAAAAGGCCAGTGGTCTACCTATCTAAGAAATTACACCCAGTTGCCAGTGGGTGGCCTACCTGCCTAAAGGCTATTGCTGCTGTGGCTGTGCTGGTCAAAGATGCTGACAAATTATTCCTAGGACGACAAGTGACTGTAGTGGCGCCTCATGCCCTTGAAAGTATCATCCGACAACCCACTGATCAATGGATGACCAATGGTTGCATGACTCATTATCAGAGCTTGCTATTGACTGAGAGAGTAATCTCCCTCCCTCCCGCTCCCGGCTGTCTTAAACCCTGCTACACTGTTGCCTGTGGCCGAGGACTCCTCTCTTGTCCATCGTTGCATTGATGTCCTGGCAGAAGAAATTGGTGTCCGGAATGACCTGACAGACCAGCCTTGGCCAGGAAGCCCTAACTGGTATACTGATGGCAGCAGCTTCGTGGTAGAAGGTAAGCAAATGATGGTGCAACTGTAGTAGATGGAAAGCAGGTAATTTGGTCCAGCAGTCTACCAGAAGGAACATCTGCTCAGAAAGCAGAACTTATCACATTGACACAAGCCCTGAGACTGGCAGAAGGGAAGCCTATCAATATCTACACAGACAGCAGGAATGCGTTCGCCATTGCTCATATACATGGAGCAATTTATAGACAGAGGGGGCTTTTGACATCTGTAGGAAAGGCCATCCAAAATAAAGAAGAAATCTTGAGCTTACTTGAGGCCATTCATCTGCCACGAAAGGTGGCCATCATCCATTGCCCTGGTCATCAGAAAGCCCAAAATGCTGTGGCAGAAGGGAATCAGATGGCAGACTTGACTGCAAAGAAGGCGGCCCAGAGAGCAATGATTTTGATAACTGAGGGTTCCAAAGACTACTTCAAGACATGGGATACCAGGTTTAGATATACACCAGATGACTACAAGGTGATGGAGAAGCTAGGATTTCAATCAGAAACCCTCTATGGGGTAGTAGGATCCAAAGATGGCAAGCTAGTCCTTCCCCAAGTGGAAGCCTGAAAGTATGTGACAAACTTACACCACCTGACCCATCTAGGAGCTAAGCATCTAAAGACTTTGGTGAAGGCTTCAGAGTTTTATGTGTTGGGACTATCTGACTTGGTCGAGGCGGTGGTCATGGACTGTGTACCTATGCCATGACTAATGCTAATTATTCAAAGTGTCCTACAGGGAGAAGGCTTTGAGGAGACTGATCTGGGGCTTACTGTGAAGTAGACTTTACAGTGATTAAGCCATCCAACTATGGTAGCTAATATCTGTTAGTTTTTATAGATACTTTTTCAGGATGGGTAGAAGCCTTCCCCACGACAACTGAAACCGCCAATGTGGTGGCTAAGAAGATCCTAGAAGAAATATTCCCAGGGTTTGGAATACCTATTTAAGGTAATTGGGTCTGACAATGGACCTGCTTTTGTTGCCCAGGTAAGCCAGGGACTGGCCACTCAAATGGGGATTGATTGGAAATTACATTGTGCTTATAGACGCCAAAGTTCAGGACAGGTAGAGAGGATGAATAGAACCATTAAGGAGATCTTGACTAAATTAGCTTTTGGAGCGGGAATGATTGGACAGCCCTCCTTCCTTTTGCTTTGTTCCGAGTTCGGAACACCTCAGGATGTTTTAAGCTTACACCTTATGATTTTATGTGGGGGGCCACCACCACTTACTGAGGGATACATAATCCTGACGCTGTTCTTTCCAAATCTTTGTTGCCCACTTAAAGGCTCTCGAAGTGGTCACGTGCTACGCTTGGGAACAGCTTTAAAGAGGCCTGTAAGCCTGGAGATCCTGAAGTGCCGCACTGGTTCCAAGTAGGAGATGCAGTTTTTGTCTGCCGCCACCAGGCCGGAAACCTGGAACCATGCTAGAAAAGGCCTTACTTGGTGCTACTGACCATCCCCACGGCAGTGAAGGTTGAAGGCATCTCTGCCTGGATCCACCCCTCCCACATGAAACAAGCTCCTGAACCCTCCAAAGATGAATGGGAACTGGAAAAGACTGTGGACCCTCTTAAGCTGCGTCTGCATCATAGGCGCTGCTCTGAGTAAGAACACCAATCCCCATGCCCCTCAACAGCTTACCTGGCAAATTGTGGACCCAACTACTGACACCGTTATAAACAACACACAACAGGTTGCCCCTCTGGAAACATGGTGGCCTGCCTTACACTTCTGTCTCCGTCAGATCAACCCCATGGCTAGAAGTTTTCCCCCCAACCTAATACGTAGCTATGGGTTTTACAGTTGCCCTGGGTCCAAAAAGGGCCCACACTGTGGGGGACCCCAAGAATTTTTTTGCAGAAGTTGGAGCTGTGTCACCTCAAACGATGGAGACTGGAAGTGGACTACATCATCTGCTGAAGATGGATTGTCTCTCTCTTTTGTCAACCCAGGGCCAGGCAGACATGTGGTAATGGAGTTATACAAAGATAAGCAGTGTTCCCTGACTGACCTAGACTATATAAAGATGCAATTTACTGAAAAGGGAAAAGCTATAGACTATTCTCAGTGGCATAATGGTATGACTTAGGGCATAGTCTTCTATAAATATGGAGGTGGGGCAGGATCTCGCCTTCTTGTTCGCCTAAAAATAGAGAGCCCTCCAGCTCAATCATTAGGCCCCAACAAAGTGTTGTCTGAACAAGGTCCCCCGGCCCCCGTTCCACCTCCTAAAGAGACCCATGTCTTCTCAAGTCTACTTCCTTGTCCCCTCCTTCAACGGGACAAAGACTGTTAAATCTGATCCAAGGAGCATTCACTGTATTAAATGGGTCTAACCCTAACATGACGGAGTCTTGCTGGCTCTGCCTTGCTTCAGGGCCCCCTTACTATGAAGGTGTTGCAGTATCTGGGGTCTTCAATAATACTACTAGTCATGATGCTTGTGGCTGGGGGACTAGACATAGACTGAAACTCACTGATGTCTCAGGCAGAGGGATCTGTCTGGGAAATCCACTAATTGCCTACAAACATTTATGTAATGAAACTCTTAAGAGTCCTAAGACCTCTGATAACAGATACTTATTTCCTGGTTTAGATAAGTGGTGGGCTTGTAGCTCAGGACTGACACCTTGTGTCTCAACATCAGTCTTTAATGACACCAAAGATTATTGTGTACTTGTACAGTTAGTCCCTAGAGTCTTTTATCATTCTGCCAGCACCTTCGAAGATGAATTTGATGTGCGCCCCAGATGGTTTCGGAGAGAACCCGTCTCTTTGACTCTGGCAGTGATCCTAGGCTTACGGGTGGCGGCTGGTGTTGGGACAGGAACAGCTGCCCTAGTACAAGCTCCCCAGTATTTCCATGCATTAAGATCAGCTATAGATGAAGATTTGAGAGCTCTAGAGCAATCCATATCCAAGCTTGAAAAATCATTAACCTCCCTTTCAGAAGTGGTCTTACAAAATAGAAGAAGATTAGATCTGCTGTTTTTAAAAGATGGTGGTTCGTGTGCTACTCTTAAAGAAGAATGTTGCTTTTATGTAGACCATTCAGGAGTGATCAGAGACTCCACGAACAAACTTAGAGAAAGACTAGATAAAAGACAAAAAGATAGAGGAGCACAACAGGGATGGTTCGCGAGTTGGTTTAGGAGGTCTCCATGGATGACCACTTTGATATCTTCCCTTATGGGACCGCTCTTGATTTTGCTTTTGCTTTTGCTTTTGACAATAGGACCCTGTGTGCTAAATAAGTTAGTCTCCTTTGTTAGAGAAAGAGTAAGTGCTGTTCAGATTTTGATGCTTCGCCAACAATATAGAGCTTTGCAATGTCAGGAAAATGCAGATTATGATGATACTGAAATTTAGTTCTAAGATTAGAACTATGCACTAGAAAAAGTGGGGAATGAAAGGCATGGAAAAAATTTTAGAACCCCTAGCAGACTGAGTGGAGCCAACTAGCTAGGTCAGCTGGCCTATGAACCCTGGATTTCAGGAACTTGGCTCACCACAGAACAGATGGTTACATGTGATTAAGTTCTAGAGAAAAACATGTACAGGATGTTCCCCCTGTGACTGTTGTGACCATTTCTTGAATCCTGTTATGCAAACTGAACAAAGAGCTGTGCTTTCCCTTTGAATCACCCCCCCCCCCCAGTGTTCCCCCTGGTTTGTGGTTTTTACCTTAATATACCCTGTTCTCCTGCTCAGGGTCAAACTCCTCTACCCCTGCATGGGTTATGAGTCTCAGCCTCAGTGCACTGGTCCTGATAGAAGCCTCTTGCTGCTTGCATCAATATTCCTCTCTTGCGTGTTATTGGGTGGCAGCGCTATCCTGAGACTTGAGTGAGGGTCTTACAAGGATACTTCAAGTAAAACTGCAACAAAGGAGGTTAAGAAAACCTAAGAAAACACAGAAAAAAAATTAACTTCACCCCAGCAAAATCAAGGGAACGTACACCCAGCAAGTCTCTCTCTCTCTCTCTCTCTCTCTCTCTCTCTCTCTCTCTCTCTCACACACACACACACAGAGAGAGAGAGAGAGAGAGAGAGAGAGAGAGAGAGAGAGAGAGGAAAGAGAGAGAGAGAACTATGTGCTTTAATAGTAGGGGAGTTCACTGGGAGGTGGTGGCGCACACCTTTAATCCCAGCACTTGGGAGGCAGAGGCAGGTGGATTTCTGAGTTCGAAGCCAGCCTGGTCTACCAAGTGAGTTCCAGGACAGCCAAAGGCTATACAGAGAAACCCTGCCTTGAAAAACCAATATATATATATATATATATATATATATATATATATATATATATATATATATATATATTTTATAGTAGGGGAGTTCAACATCCCCCTCTCACCAATGGACAGGTCCTCCAGAAAGAAACTAAATAGAGAAATAATGATACTAACTGAGACTAGGAATCAAATGCACCTAATAGATATCTATAGAGCCTTTTATCTAAACACAAAAGAATGTTCTGTAAGAACTAAATGTGAATCTAGGATTGTATAGTTTTGTTCCTTCTGCAATTTCACTTTATTATGTATGTGAATGTATGTGTATGTGGGCAACTGTGTGCCACAGGATGTATGTAGAAGTTAGAGGGCAACTTTGGAAGTGTGTTTTTGTAAGAACTAAATGTGAGATTTTCAGGTCTCCAAATTCACTGCCCTGGGATGCATTCTGCATTCAAGGAGGAGTACATTATTCCTGAGTCAGAGGACACTTGCTGGATTAACATTCAGAAGAAGAAGGGCGAGGCTGATTAACATTCCTCTGACCACAGGGAAGAGAACAATTAACCATATACTTGACCACAAAGCCAGGTTCACTAGATACAAGAAATTGAAATAATCCCCTGCATCTTTTCAGACCACCATGGAATAAAGCTAGACTTCAACAACAACAGAAACAACAGAAAGCCTACATACTTAATGGAAACAGAAAACCTGTCTATTCATTGATCACTGGGCTAAGGAAGAAATAAAGAAAGAAATTAAAGACTATCTGGAATTCACTGACAATAAGGCAGCACATACCCAAATGTAAGGGACACACTGAAAGCCCAGCTAAGAGGAAAGTTTGTAGCACTTTATGAAGACTATGTATCTTCATAAAGAATTTGGAGAGATTCCATACTAGCAACTTAACAACATACCTGAAAGTTCTAGAAAACAAAAGAAAGAAAAAATACACCCAATATGCATAGAGGGCAGGAAATAATTAAACTGAAGATTGAATTAAAAAATTAGAAACAGAAAAATACAAAGAATCAATGAAACTAAGAGTTGGTTGTTTGAGAAAAATCAACAAGGTAGACAAACCTTTAGTCAAACTAATTAAAAGTCAGAGAGACACTATCCAAACTACAAAAATCAGAAATGAAAAGGGGGACACAACAACACACACCGAGGAAATACAAAGACTTATTAGTTCCTACTTCAAAAACCTATACTGTACAAAATTGGAAAATCTAAATGGAATGAATGCTTTTCTTCCTAGATACCACTTATCAAAGCTAAGTCACGATGAGTAAACAATTTAAGTAGATTCATAAACCTAAGGAAATCAAAGCACTCATTCAAAGTCTTCCGCCAAAACCAAAAGGCCCAGGACCAAATGGTTTTAGCACAGAATTCTACCAGACCTAGAAAGAAGAATGAATACTAATACGTGTCAAATCATTCCACAAAATAGAAACAGAAGGATTATTGCCAAACATATCCTATGAGGCTACAGTCAATCAGTACTGTACTAATGGCATTGTCTCTACAAAGGACGGGCCTATTCTTCTTGAAAGTATTTTTCAGTTACTTTTACCTTAAAAAAAATCAATTATGTGTATCACCTTTTAAATTTCATTTTCTTTAAATATATCACTTTTGTCCTCTTACCTGTTTCTACTTTCCAATGTTTCCTGGTCATTAAGAATTTTATTCTGTGTTTCTCAAGTGCTATTGATTTATATTTTTGTTTAGAGCAATGTCTCCTATAGCTTGGGCTTGCCTCACACTATGTAATTACAAATTGCTTTGAACACCTAATCCTTCCTCTGCTGTCCAGTACTTGAAAGACAGTCCTGCAACTCCTTCCAAGCCGGTGAGGGAAAAGGAAAAAGAGATTTGTGAATGATTGTCCTCTGCCCTCCCTGGCTTCTATTAGGAAATTATAAATGAATGTGTGTAAGAATTGTGTTCACTAGCCAACTTTGGAACTGGTGTAGTCACAGCACAGAAGAGGAAGGCAGGAAGGAGGGTGGGAGCTTTCCTGCTTTGGCAGCCGTTGGGATTACCAGTGAGTACTTGGGTAATCAGTTTTAGATGATCAGTAAAAGTCCTGACGGCCATTTGTTGGGTCCACAGACCAGACACTCAAGAATCTAAAGAACGAACAGAATTTAGTTCTAGAAATCAAATGACTGTAGTTATAGTAGTTAACCAAAACAGAAATGTGGACACACTGCTATGGCCATGTCTGGACAGGAGTGTTGTTTTTCCTGGCTGCCAATGGAGAGCCTGAGAGAAAAGGTGTGAGCACTCCTTGGTGTGGTCGTCTACAGACTGCTTGTCCCTGGTGCACACAGGGCCATAAAGCTGGTTTTAACTTAAAAATTTTTTTTTGATATTCTAATTACATCATTTCCAAATTTTTTTCCTTTCTCCAATATATTCCTTTATGTATTGAATTTCATCTCCTCTCTCTGGTTTAATTGCTGTTACTGTTTAAATCTGATCTGCGTTTGGCTGTAGGACTTCTCAGCTGTGAGACACAGACATGGCTCCACTGAGCACTGAGCGTGTAAAGGACCATACACAAAAGGGACCTCTTGTCTTGGAAGAGGAATAGAAAGTGCTTTGTGAGACTGGAAATGTTTCTACTAAAACAACAATTTTCCAGACTAGGGCCCTGTCTGCCCTTATGGTTGAAGGGCAGAGCTAGGAAGGACTGTGCTGCCTGAGTAACTTGACTTCTGCTCAGCCAGGGGAATCTACTGCTGTCCTGAGGCCCAGCTGGGTAGCCCAGGCTAATGAGCAACTCTGGGAAGGCCTAGCAATCAGAAGCATCAGTAGAAGGTAGTCTGTGAGCTCGTTTCAGGATTCTCCTTCGGTTCTGCTATATCAGCTGTGAGGACTACCAGCCATATAATGGAGAGTGTGGGAACCACTGTCCCCAGATAAGGGGGAGCAAGCCAGCTGAGCTGACAGAGCTGTTGGGACTAGGATGAACTGTGAACCCAACTATGGTTCTGTTGGTCCATATAGAAACCTGAGCAGTGGTCCTTGACCTACCAACTTTCCTGACTGTGTATTCCTTGGGGGAAAGACAGGCTCTGCAGCCACAGCTCTGAGATACTGTGGTCCTTCTAAGACACAAGCATTGATTTTGGTGTCATGGGAATAAAGATTTGAAAACTGCAAGTCCAGTTTCTAGAAGTTCTGAGTGTTGCATTTTACATTCATTACACATTGTTAAGAAATTGGTAGAAGAGATGTGATGAGGGTTATCCTTTAACAATACTTGATTAGAATCCTAGGGCTGGAGCCATGGCTTATTGGTTAAGAGCAGTTGATGCATTTTCAGAGGATCATTGTTCATTTCCCAGGATTCATGTCATGTGGATCACAACAGGACCTGGTTCCCTTTTACCTCCTTTGGTATATACCACACACACGCACACTCACACACACACACTCACACACGCACACTCACACACACACACAAACACACACACACATACCCCATAGAGACATACATACACATAAATAAAAAATATTAAAAAGCTTGGGGATGATAGTACACACCTTTAATCCCAGTACTCAGAAGATAGAGGCAGGCAGATCTCTGAGTTCAAAGACATCCTGGTCTACAGAATGTGTTTTTGGATAGTTCCAGGGTTACAAATAGAACCTTCCTCCCACCCCGCACAAAAAAACCAAAACAAACAAACAAAAAAAAAACAAAAACAAAAAAACAAAAACAAAACAAAAAAAACACCAAAAAACCAAAGAACAAATAAGTAAGTAAATAAAATAAAGTAAAAAATCCTTTGTACTTTCTATGATTCAGGGAAATTCAGTTCCAAGGGAGATACACAGTTTCTAAGCTGCAGATGTTTCTCAGGTACGCACTGGTTTGAGTGGGTGGATGGGGTAGATTCTACATTTGTGCCATAGTCTATGTGGCAGGAATAGCCATTAAACTTTCTTCAATGTCATTTTGTGTGTGGGCTTCAGTGGGTCTGTGTTTACCTAAAATCACAAGGGAACATGGGGGTTACAGAGGCATAGCAGGCATTTCTGACAATGTCCATTTCCAGATAGGACTCTAGAGCACAAGACCTTACTGTGTGGAAGCAATAGCAGTCACTGGAGGGTCAAAACCATAAAAGTTTAGGGGTCACTTTAAGTTAATTTTGTGGGAGTTGTAAGGTCTGTATTGAAGTTCTTCATTTTCTTTTCTTTTTTTTTTTTATTCTCTCATACAATACATCCTGACCAAAGCCTTGGCTTTCTTCACTCTTTGAGACCTGGGTACCATTTTTGCTCTCTACTGTGTCAGGTCAGGCATTGGTTGGCTAAACCCACAAGCTCTGAGCCACCACTGGCCCAGCACATCTTGCAGGCAGGACAAGTTGTAGGTCGAAGGTTTTGTGGCTGAGTTGGTGTCTCAGTCCCACCAGGGGAAGCCTGCCCTAATTAGAGATAATACTTTCTTCAGGTTTCATATCCTCCATTACTACGAGACTTTGAGGCTCACGTTCATAGGTTCCAGGAAGGTTCTACTGCCCTGGGTTTTCACATTGGCCTATAAAAGCCCAGCTATTCCAGTAGTTGCTCCTCAAACTCACTGGGTCCAGCCCCCCCACCCCCATCCATTCATCCTGTTGTCATCACAACACCGCACTCCTCATGCCTACTCCACCCAAAACATTCTGTTTCCAGTTTGCAAGGAAATCTTTGTCCATCCCCACTCCCCAAGTCTTTCTTGTTACTTAGCCTCTCTGGTTTCATGGATTGCAGTGTGCTTATCCTTCACTTAATAGCTAATATCTAATTTTCAGTGAGTACCTACCATGTTTGTCTTTCTGAGTCTAGGTTACCACACTCAAGATGGTGTTTTCTCATTGCATGCATTTGCCTGCAAGTGCCATGATCCTGATTTTGCTAACAGCTGAGTAATATACTGTCATTTAAATATACCACATTTTTAAAACATTCTTTTCGCTGAGGGATGTCTAGAATGCTTCTACTTTTTGTCTACTATGAATAAATATTCTATAACTATAATTGATAAAGTGTCCTTGTGTTAAGATAGAACATCTTTTTGGTATATGCCCAAGAGTGGTATAGCTGTGTCTTGAAGTCTTGATTCCCAACTCTCTGAGATACTACCATATCAGTTTCCATAGTGGCTGTAAAGTTTGTCCTCCCAACAGGAATGGGTTAATTTTCTCCTTGTTCTACATTCTTACCAGTATGAGCTGTCACTTATTTTGTTGATCTTAGCATTCTGACACTTGTAAGATGGGATCTCATAATGGAATTGGTTTGAATTTCCCTGAAGACTAAGGATGTTGAAGATTTCTGTCAATGTTTGTTAGCCATCTGTGATTCCACTATTGAGGGTTCTCTGTTTAGACCCATACCCTATTTTGTACTTGGATTGTTAAGTTTGTTGATGTTTAGCTTGTTGAGTTCTTTATATATTTTGGATACAGGCCTCAGTAATATGTGGAGTTGGTAAAAATCTTTCCTCACTGTATTGGTCAGTTTTATCCTATTGAAGTTGTTCTTTGTATTAGAGAAACTTTTTAGTATCATTAGGTCCAATTCATTCATTGTTGATCTTAGTGCTAGCATGGTTGGTCTTCTGTTTAGGAAGTCGTCTCTTGTGTGAATGTCTTGAAGGCTATTCCTTATTCTCTCTTCCATCAGGTTCAGTGTTCTCCTTTTATGTTGAGATTTATAGTCCATTTGAATTTGTTTTGTACAGGGTGATTAATATGGATGTACTTGTGTACTCACATATGCATATGCAATTAGACCAGTTCCATTTGTTGAAGATGCTTTCTTTTCGCTATTGTATCTTTCCAGATTCTTTATCAAAAATTAAATGTTCATGGGTATGTGGATTTATGTGCAAGGCTTTTATTTGCTTGCAATGATTGACATGTCATTTTTAATGCAAATACTATAAAATTTTTATTACTATATCTCTATAGTACAGTTTGACATCAGGGATAGTGATACCACCAGAACTATTATTGTTCAGGTCTTCTGGGTTTTTTATTTATATGATAAGAAATTAAGCATTGTCCTTTCAAGGTCTAAAAATAATTGTGCTGGAATGTAATGGGAATTGTGTTGAATCTGTAGATTGTAGGATATCCATTTTAGTATGTTAATTCTACCAATGTGCTGAGTGTGGGGACATCTTTCAGTCTTTTGGTATTTTCTTCAAAGTTCTTGTCAAACAAGTCTTTTACTGGCTTGTGGTCAGTTTATTCCAAGATATTTTTTAAATTATTTGTAGGTATTGTGAAGTGTTGTTTCCTGTAATGTTCTTCTCAGCCTGTTTGTCATTCATATGTAAGAGAACTATGATTTTTTTTGAGGTAATCTTGTATCCAGCCATTTTGCTGAAGGTGTGTATCAACTGGTAGAAGTTTTGGTACTGCTTATATGTACTATCATATCATCCCCAAATAATGATACTTGACTACTTTCTTTGTAATTTGTATTTCATGTATCTTATTTAGTTGTCTTATTGCTCCAGCTAGAATTTCCAATACTATTTGAATAGACATGGACAGAACAGACAACCATGTTTTTTTTTAAATGATATTTGTAGAAAATCTTTAAATTTTTCTCCATTTAATTTGTTGTTGGCTGTAGGCTTTTTGTAACTTACCTTTATGATGTGTATGTATGTCTCCTGTATTCCTGGTCTCTAAACACTTTTATTATTATGAAGAGGCATTGGATTTTGACAAAGGCCTTTTCAGTGTCTAATGAGATGGTCAGGTGATTTTTTTTCTTTCATTTTATTTATATGGTGGCATATATTGACTGATTTGTTTTTTATGTTGAACTATCCTTGCATGTCTTGGAGGAAGCTGACTTTGACATTTGTATGTTTATCTTATCTTTTGTATGTTTGGTTTTAATGATTCTGAGTATCTTGCCTGTATGCAGGGATGCCCATCACATGTTGCATGTATGATGCTCAGCGTCGTCACAACATGGCCTTAGAACCTCTGAACTTGGGATTATTGATTGTTGTGAGCTCTCATGTACACACTGACAATTGAACCCATCTCAGTGACACTCGAACCCATCTCATCTATAAGACCTTGTGCTGTTAATTCCTGTTTCCTTGCTCTTGCCCTATGTGGTTTGTGAGGTCTACATATACATTGCTTATACGTTCATCTGTCCATCTCTAACTGTTTCAACAGGCATTCTCTTCTAGTAAAGTTTTTTTAATCCTACGGTTTAAACGGTGACAGTTTACTAGAAGATGAATAGAGAAGTGGAGTGGATGCATGAATCTTAAGAAGTTCACTGAGACCTTCAGAGTTTTTGCATGCTTTTTTTGTTTATGTGGTTGTTTTTTGGGGTGGTGGTGGCAGGTTAATATTTATTTTAAGCAGTCCTGAAACTCATTACATAGACTAGGCTGGTCTCCAATGAGATTAACATATCTCTGTCTCCTGGGTGGTACAATAAAAGGCATGAGCCAACACACCCAGATTTTTTTGTAATTAGTCATCATTCAGCTCATTTCTCTGATGTGTATAGTATTGATCTATTTGTGTCTGACTGTATGGCTGTTAATATGCCTTTGTCCTGCAAGTTTACATCCTATGTAAAGGGCCCAGAAATTACAGGGGTATACCTCCTTTTCAATTTCCTTCTAAAATGTCTTAGTGATTACATTAGAATTTCTGTATCATGGAGTAAGTGTAGAAATCACCAGAGTTATATGAATGTATTGTTAAAGAAGTATATATTTAATATATTGTCAGAATTATGCATTCTGTTGATTACATGTATGGATATTTTAGGATGCAATGACATATGATGATGTCCACATTAACTTCACTCCAGAAGAATGGGCTTTGCTGGATTCTTTCCAGAAGAATCTCTATACAGATGTTATGCTGGAGACCTACAGGAACCTCACTGCTATAGGTAAGACTATGAATTTTAATTCATTTTTTAAAATTGTTGAGCTCTTCTTAATTTTGATTGTGAAAGAGGAACAATGTGGTAAATAAATCAGGCATAGTTCTAACCTTCATTGAGGATAGTAACTTAACTTTTCATCAGTTTTCAATTATATATCATACATTTTCTGGTAATATATTTTAGGTTACAAATCAGAAGACAATAATATTGAAGAACATCTTCAGAATTCTAGAATACATGGAAGGTAAGTTTCATGTTCAAGCTGATACAAATGTGCCTCTGAAGAAATTTGAGTGTGCCCTTGAAGTTTAAGAAAACTCGTTGTAAACAATCATAGCTTTAAGTGTATTGATGATCAGTGAATTCTCACAACACCATGTACCTCAATGCCAGGTAGTTGGAAAAAAGCACAAGGAAACAATGACTTAACAGCTGTTACATTTTAATTATATCCCCATGGGAGCTGCTCTATAGAACTGCCAATTAATTTAGGTTGATACCTGTCAGTTATTACGAAGGACATATACAGAGATTAGATGATAAGTATATGTCTAAAATCTCCTAATAGGCAAATATTCCATAATAAATCTCACATTACTCATATATATTTAATGATTTACCAAAGTTCAGTGAGAAGGGTAATTTATGAGATTCAAGAAGGTTATGGTTATCTTCATATTACATCTCTGTAATGAATAAACAGTTAAACTGTATGAATGCAATGTGGAAACTTTTTAGTTTTTATTCTTGCCATAATTGATATTTGTCACATTAGATAAAAGCCACGTAAGCATCTGGAACATGCTCACGTGAGAAAGTACCTTTCTTTCTCACAACAATTAGAAGATATACAGTTGTCCCCACTTTGAGCAGACTGTGAAGGTGATATGAGTATACAATTAATTGTGTATCCAACCTCATTGCGAATATATACATACATTCACACTGCAGAAAAGCCCTTTGAGTACAAGGAATATGGACAGTCTTCTGTTTCTCCTGTTTTATTTTGCAAATGTAACATAACAATACAGCAAAATGGTGAGTACAATCAGTGTGGCAAAGCTCTGAGTTCTTCCAGTTCTCTTTAGAAATGTGGAAAAACTCACATGAGAAAAGGATGTTATAAAAATGAACCATGTGCTAAACGCTTTAACCAACACAGATATCTTCCAATATACAAAAGGAACCATAATAAATTAGAAACTTATGAATCCAAAGAAGTGATACAACCTTAAGATTTGATCTTTTTTTTACAGTAAACAAGACAAAATTGTAAAATTAAATAGTATAGATAAAAAGAATCATCACTGTAATCAATGTGGTAGTGTTTACACATGTTAATTGTCTTCACAGGTATAAAGGAAGTCTTGCCAGAAAGAAACCCTATGAATATACTCAATGTGATAAAGCCTCTACACATCACAGTGATCTTCAAAGGCATGAAAGAATTCATACTAGAGAGAAACCTCATAATTGTTATCAATGTGCTAAAGCCTTTCCAGATTACTGTGCTCTTCAAAACCATGAAAGAACACGTACTGGAGAGAAAACCTATGAATGTGATCAATGTGGTAAAGGCTTTACACAACAAGCTTACCTTCGAAACCATAAAAAAACACACACTGGAGAGAAACCCTACGAATGCAATGAATGTGGTAAAGCATTTGCACATCACTCTACTCTTCGGAAACATGAAAGTACACATACTGGAGAGAAACCCTATGAATGTTATGAATGTGGTAAAGCTTTTTCACAACAGAGTCATCTCCAAAACCATAAAAGAACACATACTGGAGAGAAACCCTATGAATGTAATGAATGTGGTAAAGCCTTTGCACAACACAGTAGTCTCCAAAACCATAAAAGAACACATTCTGGAGAGAAACCCTATGAATGTAATGAATGTGGTAAAGTCTTTTCACAACACAGTAATCTCCAAAAGCATAAAAGAACACATTCTGGAGAGAAACCCTATGAATGTAATGAATGTGGTAAAGCCTTTTCACAACATAGTACTCTTCAACAACATAAAAGAACACATACTGGGGAGATACCTTATGAATGTACTGAATGTGGCAAAGCCTTTTCACAGCACAGTAGTCTCCAAATGCATAAAAGAACACATACTGGAGAGAAACCCTATGAATGCAAGCAATGTGGTAAAGCCTTTTCACAACAAAGTAGTCTTCGAAAACATAAAAGAACACATACTGGACAGAAACCCTATGAATATAATGAATGTGGTAAAGCCTTTTCACGACACACTAGTCTTGAACAACATAAAAGAACACATACTGGAGAGAAACCTTATGAATGTAATGAATGTGGTAAAGCCTTTTCACAACAGGGTCATCTCCAGAAACATAAAAGAACACATACTGGAAAGAAACTGCATGAATGTAATCAATGTGCTAAAACCTTTTCAGAGCCCAGTAGTCTCCAAACGCATAAAAGAACACATACTGGAGAGAAACTCTATGTAGGTAATTAATGTGGTAAAGCCTTTGCAGTTTTCTGTACTTTTCAGAATCATGAAACAATTTATACTGGAGAGAAACCCTATAAATGTAGTAAAGCCTTTGCAGTTCACAATTATTTTCAAATACATAAAAGAACACATTCTGGAGAGAAACTTTATGAATGTAGTCAGTGTGGCAAAGCCTTTGCACATTACTATACACTTTGAAAACACGAAGGTGTACTTACTGGAGAGAAACCCTATGAAAACCCTATTACTATGTAATAAAGCCTTTTCACAACAGAGTCATCTCCAGAAACACAAAATAAAACATAGTCTAGAGAAATTGTACCAGTGTAATCAATGAGATAAAGCCTTAGCAGGACAGAGTTATCTCCAAATACATAGAAAAACACATATTGAAGAGAAACCCTATATAAGAAGTGTGGTAAAGCCTTTTCACACGGTAGCCGTGTATACCTAAAAGAACACTCACCAGATAGAAACCCTACAAACATAGTCAGTGTGAGAAAGCCTTTTCACAATAGTTATCTCTACATTAAAAACAACAAGAAAAACATATTGGAGAGTTTTTCTGAATGTAAGCAATGTGGGAATCTGGGAGTATAATGTATTTGGTAAGATTGTTAGCCGGCCCAATTTCATTTAATACACAAGATCATTTATTCTAGGGGGAAGGTTTTATTCTGACAAGTGTCCACAATCTCTTTAAGCCTTTTGCCCATCTTTATTTTGTTTGCACCTACAAACTCATGGATAAAAGCTCTATGAATATACACTATTAGGTAGCACATTTAGATTTCATTCATCTTTATCAATTACACCAAATAAGCCATCTAAGCCATTTATCCATAATAAAACTTTATGGATCTGTCTTAATACCTTTTCTGATGCTTTGATAAAACATAATGTCTTTGGCAACTTATCAAACAGTTTATTTGGGTTTATGGTGCCAGAGGTGTAAGGGATTACCATCAACGAGGCATGGCAACAAGTGCGAGACATGGCAACAAAGCAGGAAGTTCAAAGCTCACACTCAAAACAAAGCATGAAGCAGCCAAGGGGAACAGGAGGTTATGTGAGGATTTAAACTCTCAAAACCAACCCCCCCCCCCCCCCCGTGACATGTTTCTTCCAGTAGGGGCAGCATTTACTAAATCTTTCCAAATGATACCACCCACTGAGAAGGGTTGATTTTCTGAATTCCACCTCAAATACTTGCATTTTGGGAAGTGAACCAATCCATGAGGAAGAAAAACCCTGTAAATAAGCTGTTAGATGCCTCATCATCTGGGCTACACTAATGAAGGCTTAGAGGAGAAAAACAGTCATGAGTGCAAATTGTGTTTTTTTAGTGATTTGTTTACATTTTAATTATATGTTGTTAGTGTGTCTTTTTGTCACATGTATGTGCATGCTGTTTTCCAAGAAAGTTAGACTCATGTATATTCTTGTACCAAGGATTTCAGGTAGTTGTCAAAAACTTGACCTCAGGTCACAGAATAAACATGTCTTAACTACTTAGCTACTACCTTAGTCCTGTAAATATTTTAAAGTCTTTATACATTATCTTGATGTCATGAAATAGGAAAGCACTCATACGAGGCAAAACTCTATGCATGTAAACAATTTGCTGAAGATGTTAGCCATCATAGTTTTCTTCAGTTTCAAGACAGAGATCTCGTTCCATCTCTTTTTCTTAGCCTTGAAGGAAGTGAATTATTTACCATGTTTATTCAAGTATAATGGTGGAGTTCAACACTGTAGTTTGTAATTTGAACCTTTTGGTTAGGCATTGAAATTTACTGTATGTGTGGTAAATCCATTTACTGAAGTTTTTTGGTGATTCTCATATTCCTTCTGTGGGTTCTGTTCCTTTATTGCCCCTTTACTTGCTGACACATATTTTCCTGCTAAAATGTATGCAATGGGATTCACATCATCTAAGTGGCCTATTGTTCATTTCAATATAGGGCCTTCTGTGATCAGACTTTTCACATCAGGTTATCTGTGAAAGGGTGGATGGTTGTTGCTAATGGGTTTTCATGTTTTCACGAATTCCATTAAGATGTTGTTTTATCCACCCTGGCTTGGAAATCAGTAATTAGTCAGGGGTACATTTCAAGTCATGATTCTTATGTGTAAACCTTCTGAACACCAGTCATCCCCAGTGTATCCTGTTTTGTCAACACATTTTAATTATGTTAGTGCTAAAATTCTTAATAGAAGACTATATAAGAAACATTAAATAACTTATGAAATCAAAGCAGCATTTTCATATATTACAGAGGTTATAAGATAGGATAGTCAGCATTCACGTTCATATCTTGTAACATAGGTTGATGTGCTATGGATATTTTTCTTAGGGTTTCAGTTGTGAAGAGACAGCATGACAAACACAACTCTTGTAAGTGAAATATTTAATTGGTTCTGGCTTGCAGTTTTTGAAGTTTAGTCCATTATAATCATGGTGGGAAGTATGACAGTGTATATGTGGACATGGTGCTGGTGATGGAGGTGAGAATTCTACAGTTTGATCCACAGGTAGCAGAAAGGGACTGTATACCATACTGGTTGTAGCTTGAACATAAATGACTTCAAAGCGACTTACACAGTGACACACTTCCTCAAACAATGTCATACCTACTCCAATAAGGCTACATTTCCTAATAGTGCCACTCCTTGTAGAAAAGCATATAGGGTCCATATTCATACCCCCATACTCAAATTCCTGCTCTCCATAGGGTTATAGCCATAACACAATACCACATGCATTTTTTATTGGAAAGATTTTATTTTTCTCAGATTTTTTCTTGTTCACTTTACATCCAGTTTACTGATCCCGCCTAGACTACCTTCACAAAATTCTTACCCCATTACCCTTCCCTTCTCCTCTGAAAGTGTGGAGCCATCTTTGTATCCATCCTCCCTGCCTTGGCACTTCAGTACTCTGTGCAGCTAGTTGCTTCCTCTCCCACTGAGGCCAGACAAAGTAAGCTTCTTCCCAACTTCCTGAGACCTGCTGAGCCTGAACCATACAGGTAAGCTTCCCTTTCCCTACTCATAGTCCCTGCTTTCTGAGTCTTCTGGAACAAGCATACCTGACATGAGCAGCCTGCTATCCCAGTAGCCGTTCTCCTGCCACTTCTCCAACCTTTATCATATCTTCTGAGCCTGAAACATACAGGTATGCTTCCCTTCCCCCACCTATCTTCTATGCTTGCAGAATCCTCTGGAGCAAGCAGAGCTGCCCTGAGCACCTGGTATCCTAGGGGGACATCCATTCTCCTGCCACCTCTCCTTCTACCTTCACCGGGTCTACAGAGCCTGAGCCATACAAGATGCCTTTTATCCAACCTCAACAGTCCTTATAGTCTATCACATTCGTACCAACCTCAGCAGTCTTCATAGTCTATCACAGTTTTACCAACCTCAGCAGTCCTCATAGTCTATCACAGTCTGACCAATGCTTAAAACTTCAAATCTCTTCTGCAATTCATACAATCTCCTAACTGTAATTCACTATAAAATCAAAATACAAAAAGATAAAGCAAAAATAGAAACAAACAAACAAAAACCCTCTCCCCACATTTTCAACAAAGTTCAAAGACTTCTGAGACTCATGCAATCTCATGAGAAGGCTAGGCTGACTCCATGACAGGCTTCAAATTGCCAGGTCAGGAGATTAGGCCTAAATCTGTTTCCAAGAACTAAGCAATTCCAGGCCTCAGAAGCTGACCCACCACCTGACCTAAAGCAAGGGCAATTAGACAACTGCCGTTTCCAGACTTCTCCAGCAACAATTTCCAACCCCCCAAACCCCAGCAATGCTTCAGGAATGTCTCTAAAGATAGAGCCAAAATTAAGGTAGAGGTCACCTACCCCTACCCAATATTCCACTAATGTTTAAATCAAGCCTGCAAGCTCACTTCAGGGTCTCTCCATCTTTGTAGATGGTAGACCCCTGCATGCTGGACTTCTGAAGAATAAATCACTTTGTGTTTATGTAATATTTGAGTCTGAGGTGTCATTCTAAAGTTAATCATGGACCCTTACACTCTTACCTGTAATCCCTTATAAAGTGAAAGTCAAATAACAGATCAAATGTTTCTAACATATAATGGCACAGGATATATATTGCTGTTCTAAGATATAGGGAGAAGAGCATAATGCAGAAAAAAAAAAAAACCCAAACAAATAAAACGTACAAACAAAAACCCCAAAACAACAGGTTGGTAAACTTCAAACTCTGCATCTCCATGTATAATGTTCTTCAGATGGCCAACACTTCAGCTTTGGTGAGTACAACACACTTCTTTCTTTTGAGCTAGTTCAAGACTCCAGTAGTAACTTTCCTTAGCAATTGTCCCATAGTCTTGGCATCTCTAGTATTTTGGGATGTCCAAGGAAATCCAGGTTTACCTTTTATAGCTTTAATCAATGTCTTTTCTGAGCCTTCATGCAGGGAGAATTCTGACATATTCCTTGTTATCAGTGGCTTTTCTTAGTCACAGAGAGACTTACATACTTGATTCTAAAGACAGCCGTGTGTCTAAAGCAGGACTGCTTGCTGGGTTTGGAACATGGGCCCCTTGTCTTATAACATCTTCCTTAGGTTTCAATTTTTCCATAATTTTTCTCATTCTCTGAGCTGTTTGTCCTACAATTTGCTCTATAAACTGTCCGTGAACTCAGAGACTGCATGACTCTGATTTATGAGGGCTGCAGTTGCTCAAAGGTGTATACTGCCATGACTGCACCTAAGCTTTTCTTTACCTGGAGCTTGCCTTCTAGACCAGGCAGGCCTTGAATTCATAGATGTGTTTTCCTCTATCTCCTAAATTCTGGGATTGAAAGCACATAACAACATACATGGACCTAAGCTTTATTTTACTTTTTTTCCCAAAAGATATAAGGTTAGTTGGGTGGATTCTTGCCCTGAGATCACCACTCCCTTAATTCTATTTATTATCTTTAATCAGGTTATCTCCCTGAACGCAGGAATTAACTCCATTCTATTTCCTGGCATTCCTTTAATCCTTCAATCATACATTTTGTATTTTTTGTGTGAAGTTTTGTCTATTTCATCAAAGTATTATTCCTAAGAGAGAACTACAGGATAGAGTTTATACTGAGCTGTTTTGTGATTTCCATGCCAATGCAATTTATCTAAATCTCTTCACCTTATGCCACATTCAGACACTTTGAACCAGAGCAAAAGTCAGCCACATTCTTGGCTGAAATATGACAAGAATGATGTCTAGGTACCATGCTAAATTAAGGCCAATGAAGCAGAGCTTAAAGCATTCCAGGCCTTTCCTAACCCAAAGTCCCCAAATTCAAATTGCTCCAAACAAAAGCCTAGTCAGACCTACCACCACAATATTCCAGTCTCTATTATCAATTTCAGTTTTGGGGTTTTATTGCTGTGAAGACACACCATGACCATGGCAACACTTATACAAGGAAGCATTTTATTTGTGCTGGCTTACATTTTCAGAGGTTTAGTCCATTACCACCATTGTGGGAATCATGGCAGTAGGCAGCAGAAGGAGACTGTTGCCACAGTGGGCATAGCTTGATCATATATGACCTCAAAGTCTAACTTCATAGTGCCAGCCTTCCTTTAATAAGGCCACACCTACTCTAAGCAACGACGCAAAATCTCAGAAGTACAACTCCCTATAAACAAACATTCAAACACCTGAGTCTATGGATGCCATACCTATTCAAACCACAATAAGTATATATTATTTGACATTCCATGCTACTTCATGTCCCAGTTATATATCTGGCATTTCATCTTGAACCAGGGAGGAGGTGAAGAGTCCTTCTCTGTGCTCAGAATCCTGCTCTGGCCTGTTCTGTTACTGATCTGGCCTAGGCTCTGAGGATGTCTACACCCATGCATGGTCCCAGATACCTCACCCGCAGGTTCTAGTGCTGTGTTGGTCCTGGGTAGGGTTTAGGGCACAGTCAGAGTCACTGCCCTGCTGTCCTGCAGGAACTGCATAGGACAGACTTTCACCATGAGCGAGATGAGTGGCATTGGTGCTTACTCTGCTGCCCTTCCGTGTTCTCCTGAACGACAAGGACTCCGCAGGGAGCCAGAGCTGATCCTGTGCTCAGAGGGCAGGCTGTGGCCGCAGGCGGATCTGCTCAACATAGGCGCACAGTGACGCCACAGCTGGCCTGGGACCCGCCCCATCCACCCACCTGCCTGCACATTTCCAGGAATAAAAAATCTCTTGTCACATTGTCTGAGCCTCACTAAACATCCACGCCTCATGTGAGCCACAGGGAGCCATGGAAGGTGTTTGAGCGGTAGAGGGACATGAAGATTAATATTGTCACCCAGGAGGCAAGGTACATCTGTGAGGGGATTATCTGGTAAATCAACTGAAGTGGAATGATGTGTCCTAATCCTAACTGTAGGTGGCGCCATTACCGGGTTTTGGTTCTGGGTTGAATTAAAAAAAAAATGTGGCCCAGATTAGAGGTGGTTCTTCCCACCTCAAACAATCTAATCAAAAACAAAACAAAAAACAAAGCAAAACACAACCCTTAGAGGTGTGCCAAACAGCTTGGGTTTTAGTTAATTACAGATGTAGTCAAATTGAAAACCAAGAGTGGCCACCACAGCCAGGCTACCTAACCCTTCCCAAACATTTCCACCAATGCACCGGAACACATGAGCTTAGGGGTCATCATTATCCAAATCACCACAGTCCCTTACCTTTTGAGGGTGTGTCATTATAGCAATTGGGCATGCGTAATAGTCAGGGTTCTCTAGAGTCACAGAACTTACTGAATGTCTCTCTATATTAAGGGGATTTATTGGAATGACTTACAGTCTGTAGTCCTCAGAGGCCAAATCTTTTAAGTTCAGACTCCATTTTAGAGAACCTGACCTAAGTTTGAACTCAGGTAAACTAACAGGCTGGTACCTAGCATTAGTTTCCAAATTGCCTCCCACAAAACCCAAGCCTAGCTCCAGTCTCTAGGCTAGTCCTCAACAAGACCAGCGTCTCCAGGTTACACCTCCAACAAGAGCAGAGCCTCCAGGTTATTCCCCCAACAAACCTACACCCCAGGTTACAAGCCCACCCCCTGCCTAATGACCACCAATGCAGAGGGAAGCAGAAATTAGGTTATGATATGATTCCCAACACCAGCCAAATATGTTAAAGGCCACAGTAGCTTTCCAATTAGATGCTTGTACACTCACACACCCCTAACCACCGCCATGCTGCTTACTATAAAGCCTTGCCCTGATAGATATTCAAGGCTCTTCCACCAACAAAACTGTCCTGCATGACAGCGGTGCATTAGAGGGGCCTGAGCTAGCTCGAATAGAATAAAGACTCTGCTGTGAGATGTATCAGATCAGCTCCTGTCTGTGTTTGGGGGGTTCAATCCTTTCCTGGCACTACAGTTCAACTAACCCAACAATGGGCAGCTGTGAGTGGGAAGTCCAAAAGTCTAGTAGTTGCTCAGTCCCTCAAGGCTAGTTGTTTCGGCTGGTCTTCTGTATAAGCTAGAATCATGAAGAAATACACTCCAACAGATGTGCTGGCAAGTCAGTGCAGACAGGCAGAGAAGGAACATAGGCATATATTTTTTGCAACCTGCTTTTAGTAAGGGTTCAACCTCTCTTCTAGCCCACCACTCAGCAGAGGTAGTGGAAGAGAAAAGTTACTAGGATATGGGAGAAGTAGACCTGTTCAGCAATAGTAGGTGAGCTTGATCTTCTTGGGTAGCAGTTCAGTCCAGTAGCAAACACTAAATATGATTCAGCAGCTGCAGACGAGTCCTCTAGGCAGACCCCAGGCACAAACCAGCAGCTATAGTCTAGTCCTTTCAGCAAGCAGATACCAGGTAGCTGTAGTTCAATACTAAAGACATCACCAGGCTTGCCAACTGGCTTAAGATGAGGCCACAGAAGCAGCAAACTGCCACAGGAACTTCAAGACCATGTCTTTGGTGAGTTTCTCTCAGTGGCAGTTGTTACCACAAGCTGAGCTCAACAATGCTATATAAGGTGAACCAAGTGATATGTGTCTTTAGTGAAGAATACCGAGGCAGAGGAAACCAAACCAAAGCTCATCTCCCACACTCTGTGGGGTCATATTTATATTCCCTCATCAAGCGTCCTTTCATGTGACTGCTATATCCAAACAGCCTTACACGTGTGTCTGCTTCAAGAAAACAGTGTTTCACGTGTTTGCTTTAGCAAGACATTCTTTCACCTGTGTGCCCCAGAAAAACGTCATTGGGCATAACTGACTTTCCAAAGAACTAGCCATTTAACTGCTTGGTATTTTGTAATATAAAATATTTTTTACATGCATTGTCATATATTTATGTGTAGGGATAATCTTTTTGTGCACTGTGTAAATGTTGTCTTTGCAGTAATCAAATGCTGAAATATATAGGTGCAAAGAATTGACTACCATCCGGACTTTGGTATTATTATTTTTATGAAGCATCACCTGCCTCAGTGTTTCATAAATATTCTCTTCCATCACCTTCATTTTACATAAACTGCATTTACATTTATGTGTTATAAATACATAATGCGGTATTATATATTAATACACATCATATAGGACTAAGATAACAAAAAGCCCTGTTACTAAAATTTCACAAAAATAAGATAGTATATTAAAGTAATAATATTTATTTCATCACCTATGATTGGTCAATAAAGAGCTGATCAGCCAATTAGCTGGTCAGAAGAGGATAGGGAGGGACTTCTGATTCTAGTTGAGGTGGTGGTGGTGGTCCAAGAGAGACCAGAGAGGAGGAGGTAGCACAGGACCACGAGGGAGAAGGGAGAGGCGGCCATGAAGCAGAGAGTCCAGGAGGAGTCGTGATGAACAGGTCGCCAAGGCATTCACCATGTGGACACACATGGAGCACAGGAAGCCAGGGCAAGACTCAAACTGCAAGTAACATGGGGCCTGTGGCTGGGACATAAATAGCTTAGAGGGTTACAGTAGCTCAGAACCTGCCCAGCTTAAGTCTGCAGCTTGTTAATACAAATACCACAGCCAAACAGTAAATGGAGCGTGGGGACTCCTATGGAAGTGTAGGAGGAGGGATTGAGGCCCTAAGGCATTAGGAACTCCACAGGAAGACCAACAGAATCAACTAACCTGGACCCTTGGGGCTCTCAGAGACTGAACTACCAACCAAAGAACATATACGGGCTGGCCCTAAGCGTCCCCCATACATAGTAACGGATATGCAGCTTGGTCTTCACATGGTTCCCAAAAAAACTGGAACGGAGGTGGGGGAGTATCCCAAAAGCTGTTCCCTGTATGTGGGATATGTTTTTCTAACTGGGCTCCCTTGTTTGGCCTCAGTGGGAGAGGAAGCACCTAACCTGGCAGACACTTGGTGTGCCAGAGTGGGGGAATACCTAGGGGTCCCCCACCCTCTCAGAGGAGAAGGGGAGGGGAGATGTATTGTGGGAGGGGCTGACCGGGAGGTGGGCAGTGAGTGGGATGTAAAGTGAATGAGGAAAAAAAAAAACAAAGCAAACAGGTCTCAGTGTCAGTTATTCAGTACCTAAAACAGGCATGGAAAACCTCCAAAGAACTGCATTTACATTTATGTGTTATAAATACATAATGCGGTATTATATATCAGTATATGTCATATAGATAGGACTAGGATAACAAAAAGTCCTGTTACTGAAATTTCACAAAAATAAGATAGTATATTAAAGTAATAATATTTATGGGTCATTCCCCAAATAATAGTTAACTTACATCTCCAAACATCCTACTACAGGCATTTTCTTTTACTGAAAATGTATTTTTCTCATACAATATATCCTGATTACAGTTTCTCCTACCCCAGCTCCTACTGGTTTCTCCCTACCTCCTCTCCCATCTGGATCTACCCCATTTCTATCTCTTCTTAAAAAAACAAATGGGCTTCTAAGGGGTAATAATAAAATAAAATAAACAAAATATAAGAAGATAAGACAAAACCAGCACCTTGGGATAGGACAAAACAAACAAACAGAAGGAAAAGAGCCCAAGAAAAAGCATAAGAAACAGATATAGACTCAGAGATCCACTTGTTCACACATTTAGGAATCCTGTAAAAACCCAAAACCAGAAGCTATACTATATATGCAAAACCTGTAGGGTTAAAAAAAAAAAAGAAATAAAACCAATAAAATACAATTTTAAAAAGCCCTGACATGCCGGGCGGTGGTGGCACACGCCTTTAATCCCAGCACTTTCGAGGCAGAGGCAGGCAGATTTCTGAGTTCGAGGCCAGCCTGGTCTATAGAGTGAGTTCCAGGACAGCCAGGGCTACATAGAGAAATCCTGTCTTGAAAAAAACAAAACAAAAACAAAAAGCCATGACATGATCTCATGAGACAAGGAACGTCTAAAGATGCCATTGAGTTTGCCATCTACTGCTGGGCACGCAGCCTGTCCTTAAGAGTAGTTTGTTTCCCTAGGGAGAAGCCCTTGGAGAAAACTAAGTTTCCATTTGCAAGTGACTATCAATTGGAGAACAGCTTCTGGGTTAGGGATGGGGGCATGTGTCCACTTCTCAGCTCTCGGACCCTATCTGGTGCAGAGCCCTGCAGGCTGTGCATGCTGCCCCAGTCTCTGTGAGTCCATATGTCTGTAAGTCCTGCTGTGCTTAGAGGGCCTGATTTCCTTGCTGTTCTCCATCCCCTCTGGTTCTTATATTCTTCCTGTCTCCTCTTCTGCATGATCCCCTGAGCTCTAAGGGGAGGATTTGTTGGAAACACCCTATTTAGAGCTGAGTACTCCAAGGGGTAGGAGCCCAAGGGTTCAAAGGAACACTCCATAATGTCTGGTTGTGGGTCTTTGTACTTTTTCCCATCTACTGCAGGAGGAAGCATCTCTCAGAATGTCATTAGAAGTCATTTTATTGCTACATTCCTTTTGCAGAATGGTAGTATTTGTTTTTACCCTAGGTTCCTGGGCTGTCTGGCTGTTGATAAGTCAAGCAATGTTGGGTATGGGTTCAATCTTATGTGGTGGGCCTTAAATCAAATCAGATATTGCTTGGTTAGTCCCACAACTTTTTTTGCCACCATTTCCCTAAACAATCTTGCAGGCAGGACACCATTGTAGATCAAATGGTTTGTAGCTGACTTGGTGTTTATGTTTCTCTCTTAATAGCCTGCAGAGTACCTTCTGGTACCAAGAATTTCAGCCAGTAGGGGTGAAGACTCTAGGTAGGCAGCGGGTTAACTTCATTTTCAATGAGTTGCATAGGTGTTAACTTCAGCAACAGGGCCTTTCTGTCAAGTTGCTGCTATTATTATTATATTATTATTATTATTATTATTATTATTATTATTATTATTATTATTATTATTATTTGTGTGTAAGTGTATGGTGTGTTTGCACATGTGTGTGCATATACAGTGTTCATGTGCCACATATTGAATGTGATGATTAGAGGATAATTTTCAGGAGTCAATTCTTTCCTTCCATTGGGACTGGGAAATCGAATGCAGGTGCTTGGAGCAGCATGATCACTTCTGACCAGTAAGGCATCTTACTGGTACCAGGCAGCAGTTTTTTTCTGAGAGTGGTAGGTGTATGTGTAAGAGCAAGATGGCAAGAGAGTGATAGAAACCTCAGCTGAGTGGTTGACTTCTTTCTTTTCCTTCTCAGTGCCCCAATTTCCAGGGGCTCTGCACTGCTTGGCCCTGGCTGACCTTTTCAACTCATCTTTATCCTGTCCCCTTTTTCCATTTGGCTGCCCTAGTTTTGCTGCTGCTGGTGGTTGTGGTTATCTCTTCCTCTTTCTCTCTCCTTTCTCTCCCCCTCCTTCTTCTTTTTCCTCCTGTGTTTATGTGTATGTGTGTATGCATGTGTGTATGTGTGTGTGCATGTGTGTATGTACATGTACACACACACACACACACACACACACACACACACACACACACACACACAGGTGTACAGGTGTCTGAAGTGGCCAGAAGGCGGCACCAGATTGCTTTGGGCTGAAGTTACACAATGAGTGCTGGGGACGAAACTCAGGTAGTCTGGAAGAGTACTAAGTGCTGTTAACCATCCAGCCACTTCTCTAGCACTCTATCAACCTTGTTTGTTAAGATATATTTTCTCATTCTTCCGGTCTGGGTCTGAGCACTGAACAGATCCTGGGCGGAAGCTCTGTCCCCAATCTCACAGAACCCAGAGGAAGCAGGCCCCCCAGAAACTCTAACCCAGGCAGTATCTTAGGTAAAAAGACAGCAACACCAGCCTCAAACACAGAGTAGCTGGGACCCACTAGGACCCAGGAAGTCACTCCTGGCCTGGAGCACTGATTCCTTCCTGTCTGTGCCTGAGCACTGAGCAAATCTTGGGCCGCAGCTTTAACCCTGGTAGTAACACCCACCCCAAAATAATAGAAAAGACAGGCTCCAGTCAAAGACAGGGCAGGTAGCACTAAGGAGATCCAGATGGCAAAAGGCAAGTGCAAGAACATAAGCATCAGCAACCCAGGGTACTTGGCATCATTAGAACCTAGTTCTTCCACACAAGAAAGTCCTGAATTCCCCATATCACTAGGAAAGCAAGATTCAGATTTAAAATCACTTCTAATGATGATGTTAGAGGACTTTAAGAAGGACATAAATAACACTCTCAAAGAATTTGAGAAGAACACAGCTAAACAGGTAGCAGCCCTTAAAGAGGAAGCACAAAAATCACTTGAAGAATTACAAGAGAACACAACCAAACAGGTGAAGGAATTGAACAAAACCATCCAGGACATAAAAATGGAAGTAGAAACAATAAAGAAATCACAAAAGGTTTTCTACCCTCAAGATAGAAAACCTAGGAAAGAAATCAGGAGTCATAGATGCAAGTATCACCAACAGAATACAAGAGATAGAAGAGAGAATCTCAGGTACAGACAATACCATAGAAAACATTGACACAACTGTCAAAGAAAATGCAAAATGCAAAAAGTTCTTAACACAAAACATCCAGGAAATCCAGGACACAATAAGAACACCAAACCTAAGGATAATAGGTATAGATGAGAGTGAAGATTCCCAACTTAAAGGGCCAATAAATATCTTCAACAAAATTATAGAAGAAAACTTCCCTTATCTAAAGAACAAGATGCCTATAAACATACAAGAAGCCTATAGAATGCCAAATAGACTAGACCAGAAAAGAAATACCTCACATCACATAATAATCAAAACACCAAGTGCACAAAACAAAGAAAGAATATTAAATGCAGTAAAGGAAAAAGGCAAAGTAATATATAAAGGTAGACCTATCAGAATAACACCAGACTTCTCACCAGATATATAAAAGCTAAAAGATGCTGGACAGATGTCATGCAGATCCTAAGAGATCACAAATGCTAGCCCAGGCTACTATACCCAGCAAAACTCTCAATTACCATAGATGGAGAAACCAAGATATTCCATGACAAAACCAAATTTACACAATATTTTTCCACAAACCCAGCACTACAAAGGATAATAGCAGGAAAGCTCCAATACAAGGAGGGAAATTATACCCTAGAAAGAGCAAGAAAGTAGTCCTCTTCCAACAAATCCAAAAGAAGATAGCCACACAAAGATAATTCCACCTCTAATAACAAAAACAACAGGAAGCAACAATCACTGTTCCTTAATATCTCTTATCATCAATGGACTCAATTCCCCAATTAAAAGACATAGGCTAGTTGACTGGATATGTAAACAGGACACAGCATTTTGCTGCATACAGGAAACCCACCTCAGTGACAAAGACAGATTTTACCTTAGAGTAAAAGGCTGGAAAACAATTTTCAAGTAAATAGTACTAAGAAACAAGCTGGAGTTGCCATTCTAAAATCTCCAGCCCAAGAACACAAAGAGAGGGACTCATGGCTCCACCTGTATAGATAGTTGAGGGTGGTCTTGCCAGGCATCAGTGGAAGCCTTGGTGCCTGAAAATTTGGATTCCCCAGTGTTGGGGAATTTTGAGATCAGGGAGGCAAGAATGGAAGGATAGTGGAAGTGCACCCTCATAGAAACTCCCAGAATAGAGAAAAGACTTGAGTGGATGGTTGTCAGCTGACATTCATCCTAAAGCCAGGTTCAGAACTACATGTTTTAGTTAGAATAGATGACAGAGGAGCTGGTTAGTCAACAAAAGGATGGACTGGGTATTAGGACTATCCTGTACCTCACTGGTACAAATTGGCATAATTATGTTCTAATTGTATTTTGAGAGAAAAGTTTCATTTTAACAGGAAGGGTGATGTGTAGGAGGAGCTAAGGTAGGAGGAGTACTGAGAGGAAGAAAAGGAGTAAGAAGAGGAGAAGAAGAAAGAGAGGAGAAGCTAGGTGAAGAAAGAGAGAAAGAGGGGGGAGACAGGGAGGCAGAGGTTCAAGTATCTCCACCAGTCAAAGATAGTTGTTATATCTAGGTTGGTCAGTGGGTTACACCTCTGATTGAACAATTCCAAACTTATAAAGCCTATGATTAACATTATTTTTAAAAAATGTAGAAATGCAAAAAGGAAAAGGGGGCATGGGATAGGGGTTTCCTAAGGGTGGGGGAATGGGGATAGGGGATGCCATCTGAAGTGTAAATAAAATATCTAATAAAAAAAAAAGAAACTCCCAGAATTATATGGATTAGACATGACAGAGGCAGGCCACCAGAAGACTAGATTCCAGAATTCAAACAAAAAATTATCTTGATACTAATTTTTTTTTTGAGAATTGTATATTGCAGAATATACAGCCTCGGTGTATCTACTCATCAAGCAAGCTGAGCAGACCTGCTCCAACCTCTGATGTCCTGGAATTCCAGCTGGATGCAGTGAAGACACAGCATCAGAGGCTTATCAATTTACTCTTCCCCCTGCCCCTCTTCTAATATCTCAATACCCATGATCAGCTTGAAGAAGTTAATGAAGAATGGGTGCCCCTATTCCCTGGGCTTGGGAACTGAGATAGTTAATATTGGGCTGTCTTTCTAGGGAAAAGTAGTGGTTTTGTTGGAACAGGGAGGATTAGCTAGGATTTATTGCATAGCCATAACCCATTGGTAGAAATAAGTATAGTTGTTATTAAGATGAAGTTATAATTTCTTAAATGGTACAAAATTTACTTTGATTTCAAATGTAAGGTTTTCATTGGTATGAGCTTCTTATTAATATAAAAGTGAGATTAATATTGTTACTCTCATAGGCATTGTGCCTATATAACACATTTAAGAATACAAGGCTTAAACCCAGTCCTTCTTTAACATTTCTAACTGATTTGAGATGATTAGCCTGTGAGTTAAGGGACTATAGCAAATCCATGGCTCTGAGTTTATTGTTAGGATGTTTTATATACTTTATTTAGAAATAGCTGAGTGGAGTTAACAGGCAACAGTCCAGATTACCTTACATGGATAGTTGGTTTTCAAAACATCAGAAGTCCACAGAATTGATGTTACAAACATTTCTGTATTAATGTTCATTTTGATTACAGACCTGTCTGCTCCTGACAGCTTCCTGTCTTGGATTCTAAGAAGAAATTGAACATCCTTGGAGTTACTCCAGTGGTGGTGAGACAGCCAGTAGGCAAGAATTGCCTCTTTTCATCTACAAACAAATCACTGTCCAGAAAAGGACACACTCATGGAATAGTCGGCTGATTATATCTGCCAAGACAGAGTAATCAGCCCTTAATAATTCTGTATCACTAGGTCTGTCAGATGACCATGGGTCAGAAGGCTGAAGACCTGATGCTCCAATGTTTTGTAGTATAGGGACTGTCTGGGTGTTCAGGGGTCTCTATAAATTGGCTAAGTTTTAGAAGCTATGCTTTGTGCTTCCCATAATTTCAGTTAACTCAGTCATTCTGGATTTCTGACGGGGTTGAAAACTTATAGTCTCATAGCCAATCCCAGCTATTTACTTTGAGAGAAAAGATTTGAGTGGATGGTTTTCAGCTGACATTCATTCTAAAGCCAAGAAATAAAGCCAGGTTCAAAACTAAGTCTTTTAGTTAGGAGGGATGAAAGAGATTCTGGTTGAAAGATATAGAAAACTTATAAAAAGTATAGAAAGTTTTTATGACCCCTAGACCTGAGCAAAAGAATGCAGGTTCACTAGTCCCAAGGAAGCGGAAATGAATGTAAGATTTCAGGCCTTCGCTGTCCCGGGATACATTCCAGGAGGAGTACATTATCCCTGAGTCAGAGGACACTTACTGGATTAACATTCCTCAGACCGCAGGAAAGAGAACCCACCTGTGGGTGGGGAAAGCCCAAAGTGGAAGACACATTCCTGACCACAAAGAAAGATTCAAGTCATCTGGGTGGTCCCAGGAACTGGCTGACCAAAAGATAAATGGTTGGGCAAGGTTACATCCTTACAAAAGATAAGTGTATAAGATGTTTTCCCCATGACCCTGACTTAATTTGGGTTGGGACCTTTTAAGACTTTCTACTGTTTTTATGTTATGTTTCCTTGGTAACCCCCTCACCTCCCCTTGGTTTGTGGTTCTGCCCTATATAAACCCTCCACTCCCAGCCAACAGGGTCGACACTCCTCTGCCCCTGTATGGATCACGAGTCTCGGCCTCAGTCGACTGACCCCAAAATATACCTCATGATGTTGCATCAAGAATGGTGTCTTGTGAGTTATTGAGTTGCCTTGAATTTCTGAGGCTTGAGGGAGGTCCTCCCTTCATGGGGGCGGGGGTCTTGCATGGTTAGTCAACAAAATGATGAACTGGGTATTAGGTCTATCTTGTACCTTACTGACACAAATTGGTATAGTTATGCTCTAATTGTATTTTAAGAGAAAAGTTTTATTTTAACAGGAAGGATGATATGTAGGAGGAGCTAAGGTGGGAGGAGTAAGGAGAGGAGGAGGAGGAGAGGAGGAGCTAGGTGACGAGGGAGATTGGAGGCATGGAGGCAGATGTTTTCGTGTCTCCTCCAGTCAAAGATAGTTGATATATCTAGGTTGGGTATTGAGTTATACTTCTGATTGTATGGGCATCTGTTATTGAGCATTACCAAACTTATAAAGCCTTTGATTAACATTAAAAAATGTATAAAAGCAAAAAGGAGAAGGGGGATGGGATAGGGGTTTTCTAGGGAGGGGAAATGGGGAAAGGGGATGACATCTGAAATGTAAATAAAATATCCAATAAAAAATTTTTAAAAAGGGAGAAATGTAAATTAGTGCTGAATTGTAGTTAATTTTGTGTGAGATTCCTATAAGGGGAAATACACACCATTCTTCATCAGTCGGCACATGTTTTTATAATGTCCTTTTCATCGTTACTGGTTTTTTGGTCTTTCTGTCTCTCACATCTTACTCCAATGTCCCAATTTTACTTACATGAGCTTTTTAAATGAGTAACTATTTTTAGTGGTTGATTTGTCTGGCTTTTCCTCCTTTCTGGGCCCCTTGTTGTTTCCATGCCCCACACAGCAAAGCTGTATCTAATTAATAATCCTTAGAAGCAAATCATGAAGTAAAAGAGAAGCAACTCAGAAGCTTCAAGAACCCTCCTATCTGTCCTTCTAGTACTTCTAGGAGTTTCTTCCCACCTACACAGGAAATCAAGGTCTCAGAGCTGTCCGCTGGCACCCTGTCCTGCTAACTCTGCTAACCACTTTGATGTGACTTTAATATATTATGTTGTCATCCTGCCATTGGAAAGCAGACAGATTTTTCTTTAATTTTGGGCTTGAAGCCAAGACATATGCAACAACATGCAGGATCCAGAGACAAAGACATTTTGCCTATTTTCCCTTTTCAGTTGTAATAGTGAAGGAGAGCTGTCAGTTTAGACCAGTTACAGCAAGGTCTAAGCAAGCTTGAACCTCACATGAAACCCTCACTCCATGCCACACCCCCCTTTATAGCTGTTGGATTTGAGTCTGTGAATTTTCTGAGCTGTTACCCTAAAGTCAGGGTAAACACAGCTGCCTCTGAAGAACAGGGTGGAAAGAGGTTGCATAGCTCTGGCCTGGATGAGGTTCTGAGGGTCATGAGCAATGATTTGTATGAAATACAAAAAGAACCTGGCTTGGGCAAAAGCCAGTAGCAGGCCAACACCAGGTGGGCCCTACCCTCACTGTTCCTTCTCATTCATATTCAACAAGTCTGAAGAAAACAAGCTGAGAGTCAACAGCTTCTTCACATTTCATTGATAGTCATTGCCCTTCTCTCTTCCTTATGGATGTTAAGTGACTCTTCTGGTGGTCCCTATTTGTCCATTGTTTTGCCAAAATTGTGTGTAGTGTAGGGTCCTCAGGTGGTTGTATATGTGTGCACTCTGCAGCCTACCTGCTGATCCCATTTTATATTTGTACCTCAGGACACTAATGAAGAGTAATTCTGACTTCTTTGTGTGACAGTTGGAGAGCAAATAGAGAAGCATGCCCCCTGTTGTAAGGCTATGTGATTTTGGAAGTAGAATTTAACTAAAGAAACCTGCCCAAGGGAGAGACTAAGACCAGGTATCCACTAGCCCAGGATTATGTTTGGCAGCATCAAAGGAGTCCCCCAGAAGCCAAAGTCCTCACTGTAAAGAAGTGAGTTTTCTACAAAAAAACAAGTGTAGGTAAGTCTTCAAGTTGCCCAAGCATTGAGGTTTTCAAGGCCTCACTCTCTAATATTGTTTTACTGATCACGTGGGGTGTGGTCAGGATGATTTCAAATAATGACCACCACAAGTAGTGCCTTGCATGCTCAGCTATTGCTTCTGCCAGCAGTGATCTGAAAGGTCTCCTCACCTCTGTCATTCATGGGCAATCTTCTGTGAAAGACATAGCCCCACTCTGGTAGATTAGAGCAACACAAAGTAATGCTCTTTCTATCCTCATGTACTTTTTATCTGCTGTTTCTTTGTTGTTTTTTGTTTGTTTGTTTGTTTTTTGGGGTGTTTTGTTTGTTTTTGTTTTATTACACAAGACATACTTTGCATAGCAACTAGGATGTGTAAAGAGGTCTCTTGCAGACTTCTCTTCATCACACTGACTTCATGTTGTGGAATTGTCTTCTGCTTAAGAACAGCCTCTCCCTATTTCATGGCTCTACTTCCTCAATATAGAATCCATTTATATTTTTCTTTCTGATTTATGGCAAACACTTTATTTTCTCAGGCTATCACTGTGGTGACTGGGAGAGAGGACTTGTCCTAGAGATTTGAAAAGAGGAAGACAAGAAGCTTGAAGAGTCAGAGGCTGTGGAAAAGAGAACAGAAAATATGACGTAAGTGTTCCTACCACATAGTTTCTCCTTTGAGCACACACACACACACACACACACGGTGATGTGTTTGTAAAAAGATAAAAAGGTATGGAATATTTTCTATAGATGTGTGGTGAGGTATGGGGGAAGGGGATGTCTCAGTGGGCTCATTCTGAGGCATTTCTTCCCCCTGAGGGACCAGCCACATGACTGTATAGTATAGAATAGAATTTATTTAAGGCATGGGGAGAAGAGTTAAGAGGGTAGTAGAGGCAGAGAGAGAGGGAGAGAAAGGGAGAGAGAGAGAGAGAGAGAGAGAGAGAGAGAGAGAGAGAGAGAGAGAAGAGGCCAGCTATTAGCACGTGGAGAGGAGGAAGGGAAGGGGCAAGAGAGAAGCAAGAGGCAAGAGAGCAGATCAAGAGAGAGCAAGAGTGCAAGAGAGAGAGGAGGGGGCAAGCAGCCTCTTTTATAGTGGGTCAGGCCTACCCGGCTGTTGCCAGGTAACTGTGGAGGTGGAGTTTAGACAGAATACTAACACATGGTCTTACAGGCTGGTTGCACCAAGAGTGTTACAGTGTCCTGCCTGAGCTGTCATTTAGTGTCCTAGCACCCTGTGTTCAGCATGGATGCAGAGGCAGCCAAGTCCTGACTCACTTTAATCAGACTCTGTGCCTCTTTCATTTGGTCAAGAAACTGTGAGGTTCTCTCTTCATTTGTCAAACTTAATGCTATTGGACAGTCTCTGAAACAGGACTGAGTTATAGAGCATGAATTTAGGTGAAGACTTAATGGAAAGAAAAGTAAAATGTGTCAGAGTCTAAATGAGGAAAGTGTGTATGTGAGAGGGGAAAAAAGGAAAGAATTCAAACTAAAACATAGCCCTAAGTATCCTCTTCAAAAAGATGGCTAGTTGTGCAGTTAGAGTCTCACGATGTTCACAAAGATCATCCTAGGAGTTATCTATATATAAATGACCTCCTGTATAGGCCTTCTAACCATAAGAAAAAATTGGTGAGATTCCATAAAGAAAATTGTGATTAGTTTAATGTTTAGGGTACATGTAGTAAACATGAGGGAAACAGACAAACAAGGAACAGAAAAGTTTTGGACTGTCCTTCATCCCTCACTTTTATCCTAAAGCTTTGCCCTTTACCAGGATGGTTTGGTTTATCACCATCACTTAGTAAATTACACATCACAAAGAGTAAGTTGTTGGTCCTTGAGGCACCATGAGCCAAGGCTTAACCAGATTATGTCCTCATAGAAAATTTCAGACATTGTTTTATGGATTCTCTCTCTGCTATCACCAGGTGACCCATCAGGGAAAGGATGGTTAGGCTAAAGAGCACCATCAGATTAAACCTCAGAGTCCCCAGTTGTCACCTGGGAGGCCCTAACTTTAACCCTAAACAATCTTTCTACCTTCTAGAAAAAGTGGGTCTACAAGATGGTGCATTGTCAGGACGGAGTAAATGAGATACTGGAAGGGGCAGTCCTGAGTTCTGGGGGATGCTCCGGATTACAGGATATGTAGACTTCAAAGCGCTCTCATAATAACTTGACTCCAAAATACACTGTTTCTTATCAATGTGCACATTATCGCCACCACCTTCTTGGTCCTCCCATTTAGTTTCAGAAAATCTGTTGCAACATACTTCATTCTCTCATTTTGAGAGCAAGTTGAGGCTGTCCTGGGTGTTAGTACAGGATTTGTTCTTAATTTATCAAACAAACTTGCAGACAACAAAGTGCTAAATATCTGTAATATCTGTGTTTCTACTCCTTTTTTTTTTTTTTTTTTTTTTTTTTTTTTTTGCATTTGGTATAATTTCAGATCTGTTCCTCTGGGCATTGAACTCCTGCCATGGAAACCAGAGCAGCACATCAAAGCACAGCAAGTCCTTAGAGTTCAGAGTCTGTCCTGCTTCCCTACAGAGGGTCAAGAATACAAACATCCTCAGTTGGTGGTGCAGGAGGGAATATCAGTCCATCAACAAAACCAGAAACCAAACAGGAAGCAGCAAATGGCCAATGCTGCTATTTATTCTGTGGTTATTAAGAAAAGCATAACTTGGTCTGTCAACCAAATTTGTCAATGGCCATAAAAAATACACAGGGCAAAGCCATTTCAGCTAGTGGAAAATGTGATCTTAGAGGGATTTGAGATAATTTCCCAAGTAATTTTTCTTGCTACAGCTTATATAAGAATGCTGGAACTGTGAAATAATTAGCCGTTGATTACTTTTCTCTTTTAAAAATGATTAGGCAGAAATTTAACATGTGCTGCAATGTTTTGAGTCACTTCAACCTTAATTAAATTTCTCAGACATTTCCTTTCTAGACTGATGATGATGTACACACAGTGAGCAAGTTGATAGTCCAACTCCCTCGATGCACTTCCAGTGGGTGCTACTGAGGTGTGCAAAGCTAGCAGAGATCTTAAAACTTAGCCTGTATGCTGGCCATTCATACCAGTCTGTTAGACAGGACTCTATTGCCCCCCACCACATGCACAAAAAAGAAAAACAAAAAAGAAAACAAACAAACCAACTAACAGAAAAGCCAGCCTTTTTGTATGTATTAAGCCTTGGGAAAGGAGCAAGAGATGTAATTTGTCTGTTTTATGAATGCTTCTAGAAACAAATCAACAAGCCACTTGTCATTCTTAAAATTACTTGGACTTTATTGGTTTCAGAAGATAACTGGGCCTACTGCTTGGCAGGAAGTAGAGTTTGCTTAATTCCTCTTGTCACCCAGCAAGTGGTCTGCCAAGGAGGGGATGGTGGGGAGGCATGCACCCTTGGAACAGGCAGAGAGAGCTTTGTGTGAAAAACTGAAAGGTCCCCGAGGATATAATTCAGTGACAGAGAACTTGTCATTCATGAAAAAGGCCCAGGTTTGGCCCCTGGCACCCCACCTCCCCTGTCCTCAAAAGTATATAATACTAAAAGCTAGTTTGTCAGTCTGGGGTTTTATATCATTACATACCAACCATTCTATTACCTCAACGGTGCTACTCCACTTTGGAAAAGAAGCAAAAGCAAAACTTTTGTATCTATACATGCTAAACAACTGAGGCCAGTACTCAAAGTTGGCAAGTAGAGTCAGTATAGGTTCTACCAGTTTTTAGAAGTTGGTGCTTATTCTATATTAAATATTATGTTCTATATGAAAAGAGAGCTCATTCTCAGACACACTGGTTTATTTCAAGAACAATCAAGTCATTTCATTCTAATAATCACGCTACCAGAATTGTTTATCTTGAGTTTATATTTAAAAACAGGACTATATAATGGGAATTGCAGATATGAAATGAACGTGGAGAAACTGGGAAAGGGGATAACATTTGAAATGTAAATAAATAAAATATCCCATAAAAAAAGAAGTGAACTTGGAGTGAACTTAAATAATCTGTGGCAGTTCAAAAGCTCTAGAGAATTTTACCAGACACAACAGAAATTTATAATGAAATTGGAAAAGGCTATTTTAATATAAAATTTCAACAGCAGAAATACTTAAAATCAGCTAGAATGGACCCTAAAACCACAGAGTACTGGACACTATTGCAATTTGTGGCCTGTGTTGTTAACTAGGAGTGCTGTGACCCTCCAGAAAACTTTTTGTTTGTTTGGTTTGTTTTTTGAGACAGCTTTGTATTTTGTTTTTCTGTGTAGCTCTGGACTCTATTTGTAGGCCAGGCTGGCTAGAACTCACAGATATCCACCTGCCTCTGCCTCCCAAAGCATGCACCACCATACATGCACATGGCTCGGTAAACTTATTTTAAAGATTTTCCTTTTTTTCTTTTTCTTTTCTTTCTTTCTTTTTTGTTTTTGTTTTTCAAGACAGGGTTTCTTTGTGTAGTCCTGGCTGTCCTGCAACTCACTCTGTAGACCAGGCTGGCCTCGAACTCAGAAATCCACTTGCCTCTGCCTCCCAAGTGCTGGGATTAAAGGCGTGAGCCACCACTGCCTAGCAAAGATTTTCTAACTCTTGAAATTAAGACAAATAAAAATTCTTTACTCATTTATGAGTGGAGATACTATGCTGACCATCTGGCTCACCCATGAGAATATGAGATTGAACTGCATGGATCCGCCAATGAATCTGTAGAAGTTAATAAAGCCAGAAACCTAACAGGATTATTGATCACAGAGTTACCAAGGTAGAAGTATTTTCCTCCCCTTTTCAAAAACTAGAAAAATGTAAATTAAAAAAACTTACCATGATTAAATTAGGGGTAGATGTGACTCCTTCCCCCAAACAGAGATTTCTGACAGCCAATAGGCTCAAACCTGGAGGACAAAGAAGCCACAAAACCCCTAGCTAAAAACCCCACACTAAATAAAATGAACTGAAAACCCCTAGCTAAGTAAAAACCAAGCGCCCTGCTGAACAACACTAGCTCCAGAAAGAAGGGCCTTTTCAACAAGTTAAGTGGCTATTCTTATCACTGCAGAGGCAGAGACCTGTGGACCTGAATTCGAATTTTTAGCAAGTTTTGGTAGGCTTGTGCTTCTTTCCCTTCTTCATGGTGTTTGACATCTGTTCTTTGATTGGACCCATGTTTTCACTGTATTTGCATACTCATATTCAGCTAATCAAAGCCTAGCTGTTTTCCATAAATGCAGGCATCCTGGGCTTTATCTGTCAAGGCTCTCCAGAGGAATACAACTGATAGACCATGTACACACACACACATGTTGGGGTCCACACTAGCCCCACGTTGGGGCGGCCAAAAAACGTCGCAGCCCAGGCAAAATGTTGAGGCCCGGGCCGACCCACGTTTGGGCGGCCACTGTATCCCGGCCCAAGCTGCTGCTCCGGTCTGCGGGTCAGGGTTCAGCAAGATAGAGAGTGAGGGCAGACTCGAAGAATGGAGACCAGACAGGGTGTGATTCAATCCCGTTTATTCTTCAGTCTCTCTTCCTCTAAGTGTCTCCTTCTCTGTCTCCTCTGTCTGCTGTGTCTGATTCTGATCTCAGTCTGATTCTGATCTGTTCTGTCTCTGCCTTTTATATGTCTCACTTCTAAGCCACGTCTCTAAGTTACACCTTTAATCATGCCCTTAGGTCTTGTCTCTAACTCTGATCTCTATACTTCTAAGTCATACTCTTAAGTCGCACACCTTTAATCTCACGCACCTTTAATCTCAAGGTATCTAAACCAAGATTATCAGAGTGTGCTCAGCTGTTGTAGGCTATTGTAATCCAAGTCTCATGTCAGGGTATATGGCTCAAGATGGCTGCAAAGCTGATAGCCGCTTTCTGCTAAAAGTCAGCCCCCAACACACACACACACACACACACACACACACACACACACACACACACACACACAGTTAGTCTAAAAATGGCTGTCTACTAACAGAAAGTTCAAGAATCCAATGTTTTTTTAGTCAGAAAGGCTCAATATCTCAGATGACCTTTAGTATATACTAGAATCCTGAAGAAGTAGGTTCTAATACCAGTGAAGAAATGAATTTGCCAACCAGAGTGAGGGCAGGCAGGCAGGCAGGCAGGCAGGCAGGCAAAAAGCAAAAGCACTTTTCTTGCCTTCCTTTATATAGGCTGCCAGTAGAAGTTATGGCCTAAATACAGGGTGGATCTTCCCACTTCAAAAGATTTGGATTTAAGGTGGTCTTTCTGCCTCAAGTGATCTGGATTTGAGGTGGGTCTTCTTACCTCAGATGATCCAATGAACTAAAAATCTCTCACAGATCTTCCTGGAGAAGTGGGTTTTTAGTTCATGCCAGAAGTTGACAACCAAGAACAGCCATCACAAGCCTGTCTATTGTTAACACAGAATGATATCTTCTTATGGCATGCTTAGTTTTCAAATGAAAACCTTAACCAGGTGATAATTATAACAATATGTTGTAAATATCCCACATGCAACCACAAACATCATTTATAAACATAATATATAATTTAAGATAGGTGGCAGTGTACTTTGAGGGACATTTTAGTATCTCAAAACTTAAATATGATAAACACTGATGTTATTTCAATTAATGATAAAGAAGTCAAGAAAAGGGCACAAACACATTATTATAATCCTTGTTTCTGCAACTGGTCATGTGGCCATAGCTGGTATTTATGACCACCATCCTCTATGACCCATTTTACTTCATCCTCAGCAAGCACCACAGCTGGCCTTGGTTATTGTTTTTAAGAACGGACCCATACCTTCATACCTAAAGAGTCTGTGCCCTTGCCATCCTACCTGGATTAGGATTACTTTCCGATTGACTTTAATCTTAAGACACTGTGGCATCAAGCACCACATGCAAAGACCTTCTGTACTTCAGATATAATCTTGCTTACCTCCACTGTGAATAAGTAATCCAATTTCCCATTGGTAATCGGAATCAATTACTTTCCTATCATTGCTATTCCTTCCTTAGCCAATTGGCTAACAAACAACAGAAGTGGGGCTGGTAGGAGTCTGAATTTCCAGGAAGGAGTCCTGAATCTCCAATTCAGTGGAATGTTTATTGTGTCTCCTGGCAGGACCACTGCCCCCTCTGGAACCAAAACTTTTAGTTCAGCAGAACTTAAGGTCCTGGGAACAGGAAGCAAAATTTTTACTAGTGGGCCACTAAGGATGACAGTGAGTGAAATAACTTCCCCCTTTCACCCCTTGACCAATAAATCCTGGCTATAGGAAAAACATTACCATATGTTGGCCACTGAATCAAAGCATATATTGCCTTCTGGAGAACCCTGCCCCAGCCTGCAGGCTACTGCCACCAAATTGGCATTGCAACTGTGTCTTCAGTAGTTCATTCCATTGTTCTATCTGGCTAGCTGCTTCAGGGTGATAGGGAACATGGTAAGGCCAGTGGATCGCATGATTGTGGGCCCATTGTCGAACTTCTTAGGCTGTGAAGTGAGTTCCTTGGTTAGAAGCAATGTTGTATGGAATACCATGATGGTGGATTATGCTTTCTGTAATTCTGAGTGGTGGTTTTGACAGAAGCATTATGTACAGGAAAGGGGGATTCACAACTAGAACAAGTACATATTCCAGTAAGCAAAACATTGTTCTTTCCACAGAGGAAGCAATTTAATGTAGTCAACTTGCCACTAGGTCACTGGCTGAATGGTGCTATATCTAGTCTCAGTGTTGTTCTAAGCAGATTTTGCAGTCAGCAGCAGCTGTAGCCAGGCCAGCTTTGGTAAGTAGAAGTCTGTGTTGTCCTGATTATATATAACCTCCATCTCTTCCATCAGGGCCACTTGATTCATGGGCCCATTGTGTAATGACAGGGATGAGTGGGGAAAGAGGCTGACTGTTCATAGACTGTGTGATCCTATTTACTTGATCATTGAACTCCTCCTTGGATGAAGTCACCTTTTGGTGAACATTCCCATGGAACACTAGTATCTCTTCGTCCTTTGTCCATTCAAGGAGATCTTTCTACATCCTTCTTCCCCATATGTCTTTTTCACTTATTCTCCAATCATGTTCTTCCCAAGTCCCCAACTACTCATCCAAACCATTGTCTATAGCCCCTGAATCAGTCAATCACACATCTGGCTGTTTCTTCTTCCTAGCAAAATGCACAGGTATGAGTACTACTGATGTTCTGCCCACGGTGAGATTTTTCCTTCATTGGAGTCTTTCAGAGTTTTCCCAGAAAGAGGCTCTAATGCTGCCACTGTCCACTTCTGGATGGTGCCTGTGTAACGTGCACAACTGTCAGTAAATGAGGCCCTAGTCTTTTCTTTCTCAATTCATCTACCAGAGGAAATATCCCATGAGCCTATTATATAGGTGCATGCTTGGGAGCAGACAGATGGCATTGTAACAGGAGTAGAAATCACAGGCATTTGAGCAACCACATTGGGCAGCTTAAATCATGAGCAAATGCCAAGACAAACAATACACATAAATGACACCATGCCACAAGCCAGCTGAGTTGCCTATCACATTAACAGAATAATAAAAAATCAAGTTATTACCTTACTAAATGCAGAAAAGCAATCGGTTCAAATTGTCTCTATATGATTAAAATATTATATTTTGACAAAGAATATAATGTAGCAATTTTTTAAAAAAAATTTTGCATTTAATTATTTATGGGGCCCTCAGATGACAACTTGCAGAAATAGGTTTTCTCTTTCTTTCATATGGGTTCCAGGAATTGAATTTAAGTTATCAGGCTGGGCAGCAAGTGGTCTTCTTTAATCGAATATAAGTTAGTTACAAAACACCAATATCAGGCAATAGAAATAGTGAAAGTTTTGTTTCTGTGATCAGAAATAAGAGAAACATTATAGCCATCAGCACTTCTAGGGTACCTTATGTTAATATCTTAGAGCAGTAAGAAAAAGAAAAAAAGAAAGAAAGGAAGGAAGAAAGAAAGGGAAGCCTGATATGGCAATTCATATAGAAAATATCAGAAGTTCTATGCATAGGTGTTTGAATTGATTTAGTAAGACTGTTTCCTTGTTTATTAAGTCACTTAATTCTAATGTCTATCTGTGGATTTTTTCTTATATTTTTATTGTGTGTATGTCTATATGAATGTATGGCATATGTTTGAAGAAGCCCCTAAAGGAAGGGATAGCAGATGCCCCAGAACTGGAATTACAGGCCATTGTGAGTCACCCGATGTGGCTGCTGGGAACGGAACTTGGGTCTTCTGGAAGACCAGCAAGCACTCTTTACCACTAAGCCAGCTCTTCAGCCACTATCTGTGGAATTTTAAAATTTTATTTCTATGATCATACAAAATAAAATGAAAAAATCAGTAGAATAAAAAAAGATTGGAAACTGAGGAATATATGCATTCAAGCTGTGAAAGGAACAGAAAACACTTGGAGAAATATTTAAAGCACAAATAAATGAAAGTCAGTGTCATGTTTTTACATTAGAAGAAATGAAAATTTAAAAAAATGTTATTTTTCTTGAAAGTAAGCTTTAAGAATTAATACTATCTAAATCAAATCCAAATCCAGTTGCCTTATGTACATCTGTGTTTGTGTTTAGGGTTTGTGTGTGCGTGTATGTGTGGAGAGACGGGAGGAGATAAAGGATGTGTTTTTAAAAGTATTGAAAATGTGTAAAAAAAGTTAGTAAATCAGATATAAACAATGTACCCTTTAATAGAAAGAGAACAGTAAAAAGAATGTGCCATGTTAGATGTCAATCAATGTGTCTTTAATCATGAAGATACTGTAGCGTTTGGGTGAAAATAAAGAAAAAGGTCAGAGCAACCAAAATTCTTAAGAAGATGGAATTAGAGACAGATTATGTCTACACTAAGCAGAACACAGTCAAGACCAACAACCAAGCCAACAACTAGCAGTCACAGTTAAACTTCTATTTAAAATTCAGAACTTCTGTTTATCAAAAATTTTTAATTAACAAAAATAAATTAACCTATCAGATAAAAGACTAATATTACATAGACTCTGCACACAAATTAATTAAAACGCAAAACAGCGCAGTGAGAAATAAGCAAGAAACAAGAGATATAAGGAAGCACACACACACATACATTCACACATGTCACAAGCATGCAGTGTGTGCTAATGATACCTCAATTGACCGAAAAAAAATAGTAAAACATGTTTGTTTTGTTTTGGTAATCAAGGAAACGCACATTAAAGTTACAGCTTAATATTTTGGGAGTGTAATTACAGTTTTGGATTGTGTATTTTAAATCATCATAATGAGGGGAAAACACTTGTATTAAACTAGGCATCATTACAATCAATACATTTTTGCCACTGAGAAACCCTGCTTATTACAATAGTGCAGAAATCAATTCTTTGAAGTTTTCTGAATTCATGAGAAGCATGTTCTGAGTCTGGCTGCTTGTAGAAGTGTTTTCTTTGAAAAGAGTTGTCAATATGTTTAAAGAAGTTGGAGATGGTTGGTCAAGGATTAGATGAATCTGATAGACAAGGCACAACTTGAAAGCTCTGTTAACATTTTAAGTAGTTGTTGTGTGGTAGACAATTGGACATTGTTACCACTGGCCCTACTGTTGAGTACTTCTTGCCTGAAAGGGTTGAGTTTTCAGTGCATTCCATTCATTTGCTGAGCAAGCTATTTAGAGTTAATGATTTTGCAGGTATACAGAAAACAGTAGTTGGTCAGACCAGCTACAGACCATTCTCAAGAGCCATGATGTTTTTGGTCTAAATTTGACTTTGGGAAGTGCTTTGGAGTTTCTCAATCCAGGTAAGGTGGCTGGTGGAGACTCTGTCCAGCTTCTAACCTTCCTCCAAGAATGGGAGAGTTCAGACAAGAGAGAGTTCAGACTGCAAGTATCAACTGGCTTGTTTTGTGTCAACTTGGCTCAAGGTAGAGGTATCACAGAGAAAGGAGCCTCCCTTAAGAAAATACCTCCATGAAATCCAGCTGTAAGGCATTTTCTCAGTTAGTGATCAATTGTGGGAGGGTCCATGTGGGTGGTACCATCCCTGGGCTGATAGTCCTGGGTTCTATAAGAAAGCAAGCTGAGCAAGCCAGGGGAAACAAGCCAGTAAGTAACATCCCTCCATGGCCTCTGCATCAGCTCCTGCTCTCTGACCTGCTTGAGTTCCAGTCCTGACTTCCTTTGGTGATGAACAGCAATGTGGAAGTGCAAGCTGAATAAACCCTTTCCTCCCCAACTTGCTTCTTGGTCATGATGTTTTCTGCAGGAGTAGAAACCCAGACTAAGACAGGAAAGGTTGCCTACCTTTCTTCTAGATAAAACTTAAAATGCATCGCCAAGCAAGATTAAAATAAAACAAGTTTGAACTCTTTTTTTTATTCGAAATTTTATTTACATTTCAGATGTTATCCCCTTTCCCCATTTCTTCCTCCCTCCACCCCTACATTAATCCCCTATTCCTTCCCTCCTTCTTCTTCTTTTTTTTTTTTTTTTTTTTTTTTTTTTTTTGCTTTTGTACTGTTTAAATCGCATGCAAGTATTAAGGTCAGTTCTAGGTTGAGGTACTAGCAATACAATAGATGCAAATACTCAAGGAACAAGCAAGACAATAAACCCAGATAGTCAAAGAACACAACAACAATAAACATATCACTCCCGTGATCACTATTTCTAAAGATGACCAAAATGTCTGAGCCTACTTCCCTGTCCTAGCCCAAAGTCATTTTCATGCCTGAAGCCTACTTCTTTGTTTTAGCTTAAGATTTAGATTCCTGCCTGAAATTACTTCTTTGTTCTAGCCTAGGATTTAGATTTCTGCCTAAAATAACTTCTTTGTTCAAGCCTAATGTCAGATTCCTGCCTGCAGTTCATTTCCTAGTCCTTGTCCTATGTCAGATTCCTGCCAGGCAGCCTCTAAAGCTCTGCACATCTCCCTCCACCCCCATGGTTTTCTTGTTGTTGTTGTTGTTGCATAAACAAGACTGAACCTGTCCTAAGTCATTCTGACAAGAATGCTTTCCTTACCTGTCGTGGAATATGCATTATCAAAAGCAATGCACTTCTGTCTCAGGTTGTCTCTGTGCAGAATCTTACCTGTCCTTGGCTTGCCAGGATGTTAAATTAATAACTCTGTCTGGGGGTCCATTTTCAGTTTCAAGTTATGTACTTTGGCTGCCAACCTGTTGATGTAGTTAGAGACAAGTTTTAACATGACAGGCAGGAATAAAAGTATTCCTAGGACAAGAAGGGCTAGTTAGCATGATCAAGCTATATATGCCATTCCTGAGGTTTGACCAAAATGGAAATGCTGACCTCAGGCCATGGATAATTTTATCAGCATTATCTGCAGCATCAAAGCTCAACAGAGCAGTATTCTTTAAGTTTATAATCTCACTATGCAAAGTTAAAACACCCAGAGAGGTGTTAGAATTATGCCAAATACCCTACAGGTATCTTTAAACTTTTTTCTAATTATAATGACAATCATTGTAAATTTTAGAAGTAACACTATTCCAATGGCATTTGTCATGACACTTGGGATGGCTCCTAACTCTTGAACCCTGAACCTCCTTCAGATAATGTGAATAGGATATAGAGCATCAGTCCATTGTTCCAGACACCTATATAAATTCTTTTGTATACTCACTGCATTAGTAACATTTTTTTTTGCTAGATGGTTAACAAAAATAGTTGTTCTAACTCCTTGTGTCAAAGCTATTGCAGAAGCAGTGATGCTAGCAATTAATGAAATTAAAGCTGTTATACCAGTAATAATCAAGCCCACTGCCCTCTTGCTTCTGCTTAAAGCCTAACTCACTTCTTCCAGCACTTTCAAGCTTTTTTCAGAGAATCAAGGTTTTCTAATACTCAGGGCAGTGAGACAAATGCTGGTTGATAGACCCCTCTAACAGACATGCCAGGTTTCGACACACTAACACAATTAGAAAGTATACAGTCAATGCAACTTACAATAAATGCTATAGAAGAGACAAAACCAATTTTAGCTTGACAATTAAAAAAGCCTTAAAACATGCACTAACCCTTGTTTGAAATCCAGATTCTCGCTGGGCAGTGGTGGTGCACACCTTTAATCCCAGCACTTGGGCGGCAGAGGCAGGCAGATTTCTGAGTTTGAGGCCAGCCTGGTCTACAGAGTGAGTTCCAGGACAGCCAGGGCTACACAGAGATACCCTGTCTCAAAGAACAAACAAACAAAACCCCCCCAAAAAACAAAATAAAACAAAAAATCCAGATCCTGTCCCAGCTTTATCTCTTGCTATCATAACATCATAGAGAACTGCAGCTAACTTCCAAATATGTCTCTGAAAATGTCCAGATCCAGCCTTCCAAATGAAGACTGTTATTTCCAATATTGGATTGATTTCTAGACCAGTACATGATTGAGTCTGAATAACTGGTCACCTTTAAGAAAAATACAAGAGTCATTATAATTTCTCTTTTTGATTCTCTGTCCCACAAGGTCACTTTTAATAGCAGTAGGATGTCTGAGAGCTGCCACATCTCGAAGTAGCATTCAGCTCTGAGAAGGGGTACAGTACAAAAGCTATCCAAGGGCTTTGGAGTGGTAATGAAGAACAGCTGCTTGCATAGCAGATCTTTTGTGTCCAGTAGATCTCAAAAGATGGAGTCATGACTAGGGCACAAACCGATGGGTCTTGAGCCAATAGTCTCACATGTGATAAGTCTCAGAGGCTGAAAGCAGCTGTAGGCTTGGATTCCCTTCAGCCCAACCAAGTTGGAAGCCTTGGAGGCTGAAATAGAAAAGTGTCCTTCCGTTTACAGCAGCTGGTGAGTCCTGGAGGCTGCTCCAGCCAGCTCAGGTGGAGGGAGCCTCAGTCATGTTTGTCTTTACCAATGTCAAAGGCAGCCAGGCTTCCTCCTCTAATGAGCAAGCCAGCTGGCAGTGCTTCTCCAAGGAGAGCAGGAGGCGCAGCTGCTGGGATTGAACTTCAGGCTTTGAAGCCTTCTTTCTTTCCTTCCTCTATTGGCACTTCAGCAGTCCTGGCTCTGCAAAATGAATGTGGTTATGCAAATAAAGTGAAAGACAAGACCAGTCAGGGATAGAAATTCACAGTTCAGTCTGCAGGTCCGTTTCTGCTTGAAGTAGGGAAACATCTGAAAGTGGCTGTTTTGGGTTGCTATGGTGACCTTTGCCGGCTGCTTTCTGCTTTCCCTGGCTTTGCAGAGATTTCCTTCAATATATATATATAGTTTCCTTTTGTAGCTTTTGCATCTGGACTAATGCTCTTAATGATATACACAATTTCTAGTTCACAAATGAAGAGAAGGAGGTTCTGGAAAGTCAAAAATCTTTAATAATTCCAGTGATTACTAAAGCAGAAAAACCAGCTAAGCTCGTTCTTTTCATTCTCAACCCTGTATCTTTTCCCATCAATTTATAAAAGTATTCCCTTTTTTTATTAATATATTTATTTATTCACTTTACATCCTGATTGCATCCCCCTTCCCCCTTTTCTTTCCACCCTCTCTCCTCCCTGGCCCCCTGGGCCCTGGCACATCAAGTTGAATCAGGACTAAGAACATCCTCTCCCACTGAAACCAGACAAGTATTCTTTAAAGATGCATTCTATTTTAGTTTATAAACATATCGTTCTATAAATTTATTCTTTGCTTCTTAAGTAAGATCATGCAGTCGTTTTGTATCGCACCTGCCTTAAATTAATGTGTCTTCTTTTATTTAGTAATCATTGTTGTAATCTGTTTGCATGTTTGCCACCACCGGTAGATTCTTACATTCTTGAGGACAATCACTTATCTTAGTGGTGTGGTATTCTCATCCTACCACACGGTTGTCTGTTGGATTCACAGCTATGCTTTTCAACCTTCTCTTGACACAGAAGTAGCTGGTGGTCTCATCATCCAATGCAAAAAATGTCTTTAATCCCAGCACTAGGGAGGCAGAGACCTGTGCATCTCTGTGAGTTTGAGGCCAGCCTGGTCTACAAAGCAAGTTCCAGGACAGCGTGATCTACACAGAGAAATCCTGTCTCTCTCACACAAAAACTCTCCATCACTGCTATTTTCCAGTAAATTAAAGGCAATAAGTTAAGAATGCTAGCACCTCTAGATGGAGACAGGCCCTTGTCTCCTCACTTAGGGTTAATGATATGTCAGGGACCTGACTAAGGCACCAGGGACAAATGGCTGAGGTGCCTGTTTATCATATCAAAACAAAACCTGCCCACCAGGTTCTCCCAGCATCCCTCAGTCCCTATATGGTACAGGGACCAGCATACCCCATCCACTACCATAAACAGTTCAGCCCAGGGGCTGGGCTGCCCCTCCCCCAGAGGCTCTTCCCTACATAATTCAGCCAGTTTAGCTATTCTGGTCCCTTTAACCCTTTTAGCCCTTTCATCTTTTGACCTCTTTGTCTCTTGGTCTCCCAATCTCCCCTTCCCTGTTTGCCCTCTCCTCCCATAGCCTGGCTCATGTTCACTCTGGACTCTTGGATGGCCATGCCTTTGGCTATGCTCTCCTTCATATCTAAAATAAATTTTCTTCTCCACCACACCTAGAAGCAGTCATGTGTTAATCCTAAAGTTGGGAGAAGAAATACCACCAACTCAAATCATCAGGGCCAAATTAATTAAACAACCCACTAAAGCAAGCTTTTTTTATTCATGTACACAGGCTGCCTCCTCATAAGATAGGGTTTGGGAGGTCAGCATATTTGTGGAAGACGAAGTTTTTATAGCTCAGGAATAGGGGTTTTTCCACTGGGGGTGTGGTGGTTTGGATATGCTTGGTCAATAGGGAGTGGTACTGTTAGGAGATATGGCCCTGTTGGAAGAAGTATGCCACTCTGAGGGTGGGCTTTGGAGGTCTCCTCCTATGCTCAGGCTCCACCCTTTTTGGAAGAGAACTTCCTCCTAGCTGCCTGAGGATGCCAGTCTCTCCTGGTTGCTTTTGAATCAAGATGCAGAACTTTTCACTCTTCCAGCCCCAAGTTTGCCTGGATGCTGCCATGCTTCCTGCCATGATGATAATGGACTGAACCTTTGAAACTGTAAGCCAGCCCCAATTAAATGTTGTCCTTTATAAGATTTGCCTTGGTCAGGCATCATGTCTCTTCACAGCAATGGAAACCCTAACTAAGACAAAGAGATTTGTTGGGCAAAATAGATATGATTATAGGAGCGGAACATAAGCAGACCAAGTTTGTCATAATGACCTCCTAAACCAAAGGCATGATTGTAAGGCCTCAACAACAGGTGGTCATAAGATGGTGGCATAACAACCCCTTTGAAACAAAGGTAGTATTGCAAGACAGTTATTAGCTTTTTGAAACAAAGACATGATTGCCATTCCTAGAACAGGCAGTAAAGATCCATTTATACTTAAGAGTTACAGATGAGGCAGAGCCCAATGCTTAAGAAACAGGTTTAATCATAAACAGAATGAACCTAGTTCGTTGTTACTATAAGATGGCTTTTAAGCCTAAAATAGAGACCAGCTGGTTCTTCACATATCTTCCTTTTGTATTCCATCCCCCACACCCTTTTTCACTCAGGCACCACCTACTTTGCCTTCTCAGAACTCTCACCTCCCAGGGCAGCCCCTCAGAGCCAACTTGGGGTTTGGCTCTGTCTACCCACCCTTCCAAGGTGTTACTATTACTTTTTTCTCTCTTCTGTCTTTTTCTTTGGGGAGCTGGCCAGAATGCAGGTATGCCTTTAAACTGACTAGCTAATGCCCAGGTCCTTATTCTGTCTCTAAACTCTGACCCCCCCCCCCTCTGTTTAGTGGCTGCCAGCCACTGGGGCGTTGCCCTTGCTGTAGACTCTCTCTTCCTCTGAGCTTTTGTCCCTTCTTTACCCCCTTCTCCCTTTCCCTTCCAGGCAGCTGTGAGATTTATAGCTTGCTGGCCTTGGGGTTTTTCTTTCAAACTCTTAATAAATTGCTCTCATGCTCCAGTTTATATCTGTTCTTAAAATTTTTTGTTCATGGGACCAAGAACCCTGTTGAGGGACCTCAGAGTCTGAGGTGTCATACAGTGGAGCTCCTGAGAGACCCCAAAAATTCTAGTAACACTTCCTTCCTGCCGTTTAATTAATTGGCAGAGAAAACAAACCATTCGTGCACCCCTAGACTTGGGCTTCATTTCTCTCTCTGAGGCCATTCCTTTGCTCCCTTCATGCAGACACCGCCCAGGTATCACAGGATGCTGCTCTTGGGGAAGTGATTGCGTTCTTTGTTTCTGCTTGCTTGCACTATCAGAAGTCACCGTTTTGACCAAGTTTAGTTTCATCAGTATTTTTGTGAGTTCAGAAAAGGGGGGCTACCTCGTTCTTTAACATGGAATGTTGTTCAGTGGTCATGACTGAATGCTTGGTTTTTTGTGAAGTGGGAGCAAGGAATCATTATAATTATAATTTAAAAGAAGCAAATGGGACTGGTTCCTTCCGGTCTGGGCCTGAGCACTGAGCAGATCTTGGGTGGCAGCTCTGCCCCCAATCTCCAAGAACCCAGAGAAAGCAGGGATCCCAGGCGCTCTAACTCCTGTCTGAGCTTGAGCACTGAGCAGATTTGGGGCCCCAGTGCTTAACCCAATAGTTACACCCACCCCACAAATTCTGATACAACCAAGAAAATAGGAAAGACAGGCTCCAGTCAGGGACAGGGCAGGTAGCACTTAGGGGATACAGATGGCAAAAGGCAAGCGCAAGAACATAAGCATCAGTAACCCAGGGTACTTGGCATCATTAGAACCTAGTTCTCCCACACAAGAAAGTCCTGAATTCCCCATATCACTAGGAAAGCAAGATTCAGATTTAAAATCACTTCTAATGATGATGATAGAGGACTTCAAGAAGGACATAAATGACATTCTCAAAGAATTTGAGGAGAACACAGGTAAACAGGTAGAAGCCCTGAAAGACTTACAAGAGAACACAACCAAACAGGTGAAGGAATTGAACAAAACCATCCAGGACATAAAAATGGAAGTAGAAACAATCAAGAAATCACAAAGGGAGACTACCCTGGAGATAGAAAACCTAAGAAAGAAATCAGGCGTCGTAGACACAAGCATCACCAACAGAATACAAGAGATAGAAGAGAGAATCTCAGGTACAGACAATACCATAGAAAATATTGACACAACTGTAAAAGAAAATGCAAAATGCAAAAAGTTCTTAACACAAAACATCCAGGAAATCCAGCACACAATGAGGAGACCAAACCTAAGGATAATAGGTATAGATGAGAGTGAAGATTCCCAACTTAAAGGACCAATAAATATCTTCAACAAAATTATAGAAGAAAACTTCCCTAATCTAAAGAACAAGATGCCCATAAACATACAAGAAGCCTATAGAATGCCAAATAGACTAGACCAGAAAAGAAATACCTCCCGTCACATAATAATCAAAACACCAAGTGCACAAAACAAAAAAAGAATATTAAATGCAGTAAGGGAGAAAGGCCAAGTAACATATAACGGCAGACCTATCAGAATTACACCAGACTTCTCACCAGATACTATAAAAGCTAGAAGATGCTGGACAGATGTCATACAGACCCTAAGAAAACACAAATGCCAGCCCAGGCTACTATACCCAGCAAAACTCTCAATTACCATAGATGGAGAAACCAAGATATTCCATGACTAAACCAAATTTACACAATATTTTTTCCACAAACCCAGCACTACAAAGGATAATAGCAGGAAAGCTCCAATACAAGGAGGGAAACTATACCCTAGAAAGAGCAAGAAAGTAACCCTCCTCCAACAAATCCAACAGAAGATAGCCACACAAAGATAACTTCACCTCTAATAACAAACATAACAGGAGACAACAATCACTGTTCCTTGATATTGAAGACCCCCATACTTGGGAGACCCTTCCTCAAGCCTCCAGAAATCGCGACCACCCAAAGATCACAAGAAACTATACCTGGATGCAATCAGCAGAGGCTTTATTAGGGAAGTAAGCTGGCGGTCAAAACGACAAGCTCTTTAGCTCCAAGAGCAGGGTTTTGGCCCCAAGTGGTGGGTTAAAGGGTCTTTTATAGCATGGGGTGGGAGGAGGAAGGCATTTTCGAGCACTTACACATGATTGGTTGTTTTACAAATTTTGAACATAGCACTGGGAAGACCAAGGGAGGGGTAACCAAGAACCGTGGAACATTTCAGAGAATCTAGCCCAAATGATCTAGAGTCATGTGAAAATCACTGCACACTCATTCTTCTCAAAAATGTGGTTTTTTTCCATGTTATTGTGTCCTATCCTGCCATTTACCAACTATTTCAGATTAACTATCTTCTGGCTATAGCCCCATGTTATTGTGTCCTATCCTGCCATTTACCAACTATTTCAGATTAACTATCTTCTGGCTATAGCCCCACCTTGGTGGCAGCATCTTTATCTGTAGTCAGGAATGCCTTCCTGCCTTGGGCCTCTCCCACCCATAGGTGGAAGAGGCTTGAGGAATGTAATCTAGCAAGTGTCCTTCACCTGGAATGTGAAGGCCTGAAATCTTATTTTCAGTTCCGAGTTCTGTAAGGTGAAAAATCTACACATATTTCATAAAATGGCCTTTATAATTTTTCACTCTACAATATCTCTTAACATCAATGAACTCAATTCCCAAATTAAAAGACATAGGCTAATGGACTGGATACATAAATGGGACCCAGCATTTTGCTGAATACAGGAATCCCACCTCAGTGCAAAGACAGACTCTACCTTAGAGTAAAAGGCTGGAAAACAATTTTTCAAGCAAATGGTCCTAAGAAACAAGCTGGAGTAGCCATTCTAAAATCTCCAGCCCGAGAACACAAAGAGAGGGACTCATGGCTCCACCTGTATAGGTAGTTGAGGGTGGTCTTGCCAGGCATCAGTGGAAGCCTTGGTGCCTGAAAATTTGGATTCCCCAGTGTTGGGGAATTTCAAGAGCAGGGAGGTGGGACTGAGAGGATGGTGGGAGCACATCCTCATAGTAATTGGAGGGGGGGTAGGGGGTTAGACATCAGTGGAAGTAGAGGGCCTTGGTGCCTGAAAGATTGGATTCCCTAGTGTTGAGGGATTTGAGAACAGGAAGGTGAAAATGGGAGGATGGTGGGAGCACACCTTCATAGAAATGCCCAGAATTATATGGATTAGACATGATAGAGGCAGGCAGCCAGATGACTAGATTCCAGAATTTAAACAAACAATTATCTTGATACTAAAATTTGTTTTGAGAATTGTATATTGCAGAATACATAGCCTTGGTGTATCTACTCATCAGGCAAGCTGAGCACACCTGCTCGAACCTCTGATGTCCTGGAATTCTAGCCGGATGCAGTGAAGACACAGTGTCAGAGGCTTATCAATTTATTCTTCCCCCAACCCCTCTTCTAATATCTCAACACCCATAATCAGCTTGAAGAAGTTAATGAAGAGTTGGCGCCCCTATTCCCTGGGCTTGGGGACTGAGGTGGTTAATATTGATTGGGCTGTCTTTCTAGGGAAAAGTAGTGGTTTTGTTGGAACAGGGAGGATTAGCTAGGATTTATTGCATAGCCATAACTTATTGGTAGAAATATGTATAATTGTTATTAAGATGAAGTTATAATTTCTTAAATGGTACAAAATTTACTTTGATTTCAAATTTAAGGTTTTCATTGGTACGAGCTTCTTATAAATATAAAAGTGAGATGAATATTGTTACTATCATAGGCATTGCGCTTGTATAACACATTTAGGAATACAAGGCTTAGACCCAGTCCTTCTTTAACATTTTTAACTTATTTGAGATGGTTAGACTGTGAGTTAAGGGCTTATAGCAAATTCATGGCTTTGAGTTTATTGTTAGGGAGTTTTCTATATTTTCTTTAGAAATAGCTGAGAGGAGTTAACAGACAACAGCCCAGACTGCCTTACATAAATAGTTGGTTTTCAAAACATCAGAAATCCACAGAATTAACGTTACAAACATTTCTGTATTAATGTTCATTTTGATTAGAGACATCTCTGCTCCTGACAGCTTCCTGTCTTGGATTCCAAGAAGAAATTGAGCATCTTTGGAGTTATTCCAGTGGTGGTGAAACAGCCACTAGGCAAGAATTGCTTCTTTCCATCTACAGACAAAATATTGTCCAGAAAAGGACACACTTGCAGATATAATCAGCCGATTATTCGACTGATTATATCTGCCAAGACAGAGTAATCAGCCCTTAATAATTCTGCATCACTAGGTCTGTCAGATGATCCTGGGCCAGAAGGCTGAAGATTTGGATGCTCTAACATTCTGTAGTATAGGGACTGTCCAGGTGTCTAATGGTCACTATAAATTGGCTATGTTTTAGAAGCTATGCTTTGCGCTTCCCATAATCTCAGTTATCTCAGTCATTCTGGATTTCTGATGGGGTTGAAAACTTATAGTCTCATAGCCAATCCTTGCTATTTACTTTGAGAGAAAACATTTGAGAGGAAGTTTTTCAGCTGACATTCCTTCTAAAGCCAAGAAAAAAAAAAAAAAAGCCAGGCTCAGAACTAAGTCTTTTATTTAGGAGAGATTACAGAGGTTCTGCTTAGTCAACAAAATGATGGACTGGGTATTAGGTCTATCTTGCACCTTACTGACATAAATTGGTATAGTTATGCTCCAACTGTATTTTGAGAAAAGTTTTATTTTATCAGGAAGGATGATATGTAGGAGGAGCTAAGGTGGGAGGAGTAAGGAGAGAAAGAGGAGGAGAAGGAGAGGAGGAGCTAGGTGATGAGAGAGAAAGAGAGAGGGGGCCAGACATGGAGGTGGATATTCACATGTCTCCGCCAGTCAAAGATAGTTGATATATCTAGATTGGGTATTAGGTTACACTTCTAATTGATATTGAGCATTACCAAACTTATAAAGCCTTTGGTTGACATTAAAAAAAATTGTATAAAAGCAAAAAGGAGAAGGGGGTATGGGATAGGGGTTTTCTAGGGAGGGGAAATGGGGAAAGGGGATGGCATCTGAAATGTAAATAAAATATTCAATAAAAAATGAACTGTAAAAAAAAAAAAAGAAGCACATGGGCTAGGATCAGGATCCCTGAGGTCATGAAGGTCATAGTGTTGAGGACCTCATTACTGTATACCGGTAGGAAGATTGAGCTCTTTCTGGTTGCTTGCTGTGAATCTGTTTTGGGTTAAAACCACCTGTTTAAGAATCTACTTGCTTCCTTAAAGTTCTAGTGTGATTCTTCAGTAACTTACCATGGGTGGTTATTTGACTTTATTTATTCTGGTCTGCTAGGGTTAAGTGCAGGGCCAGCCTAAAGGAACACCTCCTGTAAACTTTAAAAATCACTAGTTACAAGTGTCACTTTTGGACTTGCACTTCCCACTTTGGTGTGTCTATTGTGTACATATAATCAGACATTAATGCTTTAGGATCTGGGAAGAATCTTGTTATGGTTATATTTAATTATACTGTAAAATAAAACTATTTTAGAAAGTTTAAATATGTGCATGGATACCATATATATTGTGTAATATATTTTTATAATTATATATATATATATATTATACTTTTATAATTATATATTATATATATACAGATATGTTAAAAGAAAACATATCTCTTGAATGGGCTTCTGCTGACCCAGAGAGTCTATAGTGGAATGAGGGAATGCTATGCAAACCACAGTTAAACAATAGGATGGAGTTAATTTTAGCAAGTCTTAGTTATCTAAATGTAATAGTCATAATTTCTAAAAAGTCGTGCTACAAATAAGCATTGTTTTAAAATTAGTGCTATTACATTACTACCTGAGCAATATGTATGTTTTTCTAACATTTTAAAGAAAAAAAAAATCAAAATAAGTCCATATAGTTACACTGTGTTCAAATATCTGACTTTTTCTTTTAGATTAAGTTCATGTTCTTTCTTGCAACAATACTAATCCTAGCATATCCTACTTTCAACAATCGTATTAGGCAGTAATTTTTATTGTTAGCAGTATAGATGAGATCATTCATCATGATCAAAGACACAAAGCGTCAAAACAGTGAGACTGAAGGCAGTAAATACTCCATGACTCCCAGACCAGAACTGTTTGCATCTTTTTAAATGCAATATCCCTATGAGCTGTAAGTACCACATGTCTCTAGTCTGTGGATGAAAGCACTGAGCCCAGAGAAGAATATTTGTTCAGTGCCATTGCTGATGAGTACAGAGACATAAATGTAAAATCTGTACTTACTGGTAAGTACAGAATCCTCAGTTAAAATAAAAGCTAATGATATGGAAAACTTGTGGTGAAAAATAGTTTTTAGACATAATAAATAAAATAATTTTATATACTTATAAAAAATACTCCACGAGATTTTTTTTTTGATGACTTTAAGGGCATTGAGGATAAATACAGTTTGTTCTGATTTACCCAGGCTTTTCATTTTTTGCATGTAATAATGCTCTTAGCAGGTTTGGGGAAGGGGAAAGCAATATGAAAATTGGTATAATTAAATATATTATATCTTTTGCAAGTAGGACATAAATTTCAATTACTTTGATTCTTGATACAGAAAATAACAACAATAAGAATGCCAGACAGCTCTTCTTCCACCCTGGGAGTGTCCACGCACTGCCTGTCCCACCAGGGCGGCTTGGCAGGATCTTGGCCGCCTTGAGTGCAGTGGAGAAATAGCCTTCTCCAAGAGGGTTTCAGTGAAACAGCTCTCTTTATTCTGGAGTTTAAAAAAGGGCTATATAAACCTTAGGGAATAGGTAGGGGTGTTTCAGGGTAAGTGTACATTACTGGCTGATACTGAGGTGCTGAGAATGCTTCATTTACATAAAGAGGAATTCCAGGTGCTTGCTGGATATGTCCTTATAGGGAGAGAGGAAGTTAAAGCTATAATTTGGCCACCAGGCTGTGTGACTTCCTCAACGTGGTGGAGGGGTGTGTGTATGTTGCAATGCAAGGCTATGTGCCCGTGCATGCAGGCCCAGAACAAGGAGAGAGCAATCATTACTCCTGCAGGTCTCAAGATGAGATTTTCGGAGCTTGGACACTTCTCAACCCCACTTTTGCTCCTGGTTCCCAGCTTGTCCTCACTTTCCCCACAAGAGAGAAACTTGTTAAATTCTTTGCAGTAACTAGAGGTTTTTGTTTTCACATCTCTTTCCTGTTCTGATCAGGATGTTCTCTCTCTCTTTATTATAAGTTACTGTGCACCCTTCCTTCCTTATTTTGAGCTGTATGTACTCGAAATTCATTATCACAGACTGAGCACCCACACTCAGAGAGGAAGGCTAAGCTACACGATTTGACCCACACCCAACCAGCTGCGGAATTCTTGTTAGCTAATTTGCAAGATCCACATAGCTTATTCCATTAACAAAGCAGTGCAATGATAGACATTGCTTTCCGTTTTCTAGCAAAGCTCTGTACGGGCAACAACACGTTTATACAAACAAAGAAACCACCTGGGGGTTTGTCAGGATTCTCCAGATTCCTGTTGTCAGGGGTCTCTGGAACTCTGAGGGCTTGTCCAGACTTCCTTACCCAGGAACTGCAAAGTTCTTCCATGGGTTCAGAGACCTAAGCCGAGCGTGCCTGTGCCCCTGCTTCAATCTCTGCTTGCCTAGTGCCTGTGAACTAGAAGCCCTGCTCATCTGTATACATTTGAGTAGCAGTCTCGTCAGTTTCTCTTCTAGTCTTTCACAGGAGCAGTCCAGGGTGGCAGCTGCCCCACCCCAGGCCTGATCATCTGCTCACCATATTTCAGTGGCCACATGTCCTGAACTGTTCCTCCCCTGGAGCTGATGTGGCTACTCTAGGCTTCCAAAGCCTTACATAATGTTAATTCTTAGAACATTTACAAGTTGTTAAGGGACATGTATCCAACCACATAAAAAAGCATCCCCTTATTCCTTTCTCCCTTCCTTCCTTCTTTCCTCTCCTTTCTTTCTTCCTTCCTTCTTTCTCTCTCTTTCTTTCTTTCTTTCTTTCTTTCTTTCTTTCTTTCTTTCTTTCTTTCTATGTCTTTTTCTTTCTTTCTTTCTTTCTTTCTATGTCTTTTTCTTTCTTTCTTTCTTTTTCTTTCTTTCTTTCTCTCTTTCTTTCTGTCTATGTCTTTCTTTTTTTCTTTTCTATACCTTGTGGTTTTTTTTCAGTTGAAATTAAAAAAAAAAGTCTCCAGCTGTCTTTCACACTGATATTTGTGCTTGTGAAGGAAAGTGGTGAATACAGTGAGAGAGGAATCTTTTCCTATGAAATTCAGCCGTGCAAAGCTATGAAATCCTTTTCCATTATTGTTTTACCAGTAGAATGATCAGCACTATGCTTAAGAGTATTAAGACCATGTTATGTATAAATTTAAAAAAAAAAAAAAGAAGACGATCAGAAGAGCTAGTGACTGCTCTCAGATCCATCAGGTGAACAGGTCTGAAATGAACAGGAAGGAGAATTGACAGGATTTGCTGCAGAGAAAAGATGAGGGACAGGAAATATCAAGCAGCTGAGGTCTGATCTGCTATTGTTCATTCTTGATTGGTTCTACTACTGTTACTGAGCCACGGAACAATGGAAGAATTACAGGGCATGCTAGTAAAATATCCACAGAGTTACTAGTCAGATAACAGAAGTACAGAGGCCATGCTGAAGGTTGTGAGTCCCTTTACTGATGGTTTATGAAAGTGGCTTGAATTTCTACCTGAGACTGTGGCATACTAATATTTTAAAACATACCAAGAAAACAATCTTTCCTTTATTTGAGGAAGGAAGTCACAGATGAGCCAAAGAGTTGTGGATCAATGAGAAACACATTCACAAAATGCCAGGGAGATTTTTTTTCAGGAGGTTTAGCTAGCTACCTGTTGCTCTTTGGGTTTCTTGGATGTGCAAACTATCAAAGTTGTTACATTTTCCATCATATTTTTTATAATTTTTTTTCTGCTCTCTTCTCTCTCTTGACTCCTCTGACACTTTCAGGATGTATATATCAGCATGAAGTCTCCTGGGTCTCTCTGTTCTTTGATGTAGGCAGTTCCTACTGGTCTGTCACCTGAGTTCATTTGTTATTCCTTTTGTCTTGAATTTGCTATCGAGAACTTCTGGTGAGTTTTTCTATTTGTTTTAAAATTCAAAATGTACACTTAGGTTTTTTGTTTTGTTGTTGTTGTTCGTTCTGTTATTGTTATTTGTTTCTGGCATGTGTCATCCCCTTACTAAGGACTTCTATTGGTTGGTTTTTGGTGTCACATTTTTTTAAAATACTTTAAACATGTTTATTTTTAGTTCTTTGAATAATATTGTAAATATATCCTTTATATATTCTTATCTTTGGAGCAACTAGATTGTTTCTCTTGCATCCTCTCCCTATCCAATATGGAACAAATAGGCTTATTTCTTTGTAAATATTACAGTTGTTTTATTAAATAGTAAACAGTGCTGGGGAGATGGCTCGCTAGTAAAGTTGTACCTGTTACACAAACACGGAGGCTTGAGTTAAACCTTCAGCCTAGTCAAAACAGGCCTAGTGCTGAACACCTGTAGCCCTGGAACAGCAAATCAGTGTTCACTGGCTAGCCAGTCTAGCCAATCAGTCATGTCATGTTCAGCGAGAGACCCTTCCGATGCATCCATTTCCCCATGAGTTCATGACTGAGTAATTCCACAAAGCTTACGCTCAAACACTTAGAGACAGCAAGGATTCTGTCTGTGCTGTGATGGCGGCCTGTGTCAGTGAAGGTTTTTTTTCAGATATGTGTTAGACCCACGGCACACAGCTCTAGGGTTGAACACGAATAAATGACTGGCTTTTGTCTTCTTCAGTGTCTTCTGGCTATGTTCTCTGCTCACCACCTCAGAGATATCACCTCCATCAGAGATACTATGGCAAGAGAAGTCCTTGTCTCCTACACTGTTTACAGGAGAAAATCTGCTGGTCCCAGCTTGTTTTGCCTCTCTCTGCAAAACCTCTGTCCTTACTGAGTGAGGAGCAGGAATGTATGAGTGGCTTTTCGCCAGAATGTCATAGATTCTTATTGTTTTTAGTAAGTTCAGCAAATTTTTTCCAACCTAAATACTTCGAAGACTGTTGCATGGCATTTATTTTTGGATTGAAAAAATTATTCTTATCTCTTTTAGTCAGCTTTAAATATTCTACTTAAAGACAGTTCCTCAGGCTTACCTATTACTTCATACAGAAAGAATTGTACATGAAATATGTTTCATGATTTTATGCATCATATTTAAAGATGTGTGTGTGTGTGTGTGTGTGCTCTCATAGTGTAAATGCATGGATACACTCATGTTAGCGGGTACAGTTGCCCATGTGGAATCCGGACATCAAGCTCAGCTAGCTTCCTCTATCAGTCTTTCACTTTATTTTGGGGGACAGGGGTATCATTGAACCTGGGGCTCATCATATCAGCTAGATTGGTTGGCCTGTGAGCCCCTAGAAACTGCCTGTCTCCACCTCATACTTCCCAGCGCTGATGTTATAGGCACTGTGACTATACAGCTTTTCCATGGGTGCTGGGTGTCAGAGCTCAGTCCTCATGCTTGTACAGCAAGCACTTGAGCAACCTAAATAGGGCTAACATATAGTTCTCCTGGCAGTGCTTGCCTTGCATGCTGGAGACTCAGGGTTGGAGCCTAGCACCACAGCTGGGGAGGGAGGCAGGAACTAAATACACTCCTCCCTTATCTAGAGTTTAGGAATCTGACCTATAGCTTTAAGAGAGAAACTAACTGAATTCAGTGGGATTTTTGGAGGTTTTGTTTTTGTTTTGTTGTCTCATAATGTTTTATCTGGGCTTTTTTTTTTTCCTTCCTTTTTTTTTTTTTTTTTTTCACTTACCCTACAGGGCTTTTGTTTATATATTATGGTTTCTGATTTTGTGCTTTTAGGTTTTTTTCTGTATGTGTCAGTGTGGTTTTGGTGTATATATGTTTCTTTTTTTTTTTTTTTTTTTTGACTTTTTGACTTTCCATTTGTTTGTTTTGTCCTATTTGTTGTTTTTTGTTTTTATTATTACCTCCTCCGTTTTGTTTTGTTTTTTTTTTTTTTTAGCTGCCTGTTTGTTGTCTAATGAAAAAGAACAAGGATGTGGATTTGGGTGGGTGGGAAGTGGATAGGATCTGAGAAGAGTTGGGGAAGAGGAAACCAAAACCAGAATATATTGTTTTTTTTTTTTTTTTTTCGGGGGGTACCGATTTTCAATTTAAAAAGGGGGTAATTAACTCAGATTGAAAATTAATTTTCAATTTTTATAAAGTGATTTCTGTTTTAAGAGGATTGAATAGTAAGACAATTAGAAACTGATGAGACACTAGTATTCCTTTTAAAAATAAGGTGTGGTGAAGAACTGTGTAAAGGCCATTGCAATGTGGTCTACATTTTCTGGGGGGACCTGCATATGTCTTTGCATGTAAGCTCCTTATAAATAAGTACTGTTGTGTTTTATAAAAATAGAGAAGGAATATGTTTGGTGAAGATACAGTCATGTATGGGGGAAGAGAGTGCCTCTGTGGACCCATGCTGAGGCATCTCTTCCCCCTGAGGGACCAGCCATACAGTATAGTATAGAATAGAGTTTATTCAGGGCATGGGAAGGGGAGTTGAGAGGGTAGAGGCAGAGAAAGGCAGGGAGGGGGCAGAGTAGGGAATAGGGAGATAGGGGCAGCAGGAGGAAGAGGACAGAGCAAGAACAAGAAGGCAAAAGGGAGGAGGGGAGAGAGGGGGCAAGAAGCCCCTTTTATAATGAGTCAGGCACACATGGCTGTTGCCAGGTAACTGTGGGGTGGAGTCAAGACAAAATGCTATGACAAACACTATGAGAAAAGTCATTCTTCTTTTTATATTACAAATGTTGACTTGAGCAAACTCTGTGTAAATCAACCTGAAAGTCAAATTTAAAATTTGCAGGATCATGAAACTCTACCAAACTATTCTTTAAAAAAAGCAAGGAGTGGAATTATTTACCTATTGATAATGCTAAGACTCACTGATACAGTATCTATTTACTGAATGAACCAAGAACCTAAAAATAAAAAACTGGCTGACATTCAGTACAGTTCCTTAAACAGCAGAGGATAAGACTCCACATCTCAGGCCTTTGTTGATCATTCTCTGAATAAGCTATGCCTTACATACATATGGTTGTTAACGTAAACATTACAACTTTCCTTCCAGAAACACACAAAAAGTATGTCATGGAGGCTTGTGCCACTCAGGAGGCAGAGTCACCACAACAAAGCCACCCTCGTTGACAGAGTTAGTTACAAGGCATCCCGGGGCACATGGTGAAACCCATCTCACAAAACTATAAAAACAGCTCTTAAATCTTTTCCACAACTTTAAACATGATGAACATAGATTAATTATATAAAGATTTTCCTGGCATATCATCTGGGGTTTATTTGGGGGGGGGGGGCTGAGTCCTGCTTTAGAAAACATTACAGTCTCTGTTCTAAGTTGTGCTATTTTATGTAGAATGTGCAGACTCAGAAAAAAATGCCCACATTCTTAACAGCTACCTTCATGGGTTTATGTAATACTGTGTCTACATAGTGGATTTCTGAGTCCGAGGCCAGCCTGGTCTACAGAGTGAGTTCTAGGACAGCCAGGGCTATACAGAGAAACCCTGTCTCAAAAAAAAAAAAAAAAAAAAAAACCAAAAAGATTTATTTTATTTATTCATTTTATGTCTATAAGTGCAGGGTCACTCTCTTCAGACATACCAGAAGAGGGTTTCAGATCACATTACAGATGGTTGTGAGCCACCATGTGGTTGCTGGGAACTGAACTCAGGAACTTTAGAAGAGCAGTTAGTGCTATTAACCTCTGAGTCATTTCTTCAGCCCACATTTAAATTCTTAAGGACTATTTTTATAGCTGACTGTAATATATTTTACGCACTAAACGTATCACAATGGCATTGTGCTGTATTATGTTAATTTCTAATTAATTAAAAACTTCATTATTTTTACCTCGTAGAATGGTAACATGCTTTCTGAAACATTTAGTAGTGCTTAACAAGGGAGGGAGAAAAACATACAAGAGAGAGGAAGGACTGTCAGTCAGAGGCAGAAATCTACTGGTGCTTTGCTAAATGGACATAGAGGTAAGCTGCCTTCTATTTTTTCTTTTTTTTTTTTTTTTTTTTTTTTTTTTTGAGACAGGGTTTCTCTGTGTTGCCCTGGCTGTCCTGGAACTCACTCTGTAGACCAGGCTGGCCTTGAACTCAGAAATCCGCCTGCCTCTGCCTCCCAAGTGCTGGGATTAAAGGCATGTGCCACCACTGCCGGCATAAGCTGCCTTCTAAATAACCCATGTTGGTAGACTACTGCTGCTCTCAGCCCTGGTCAGAGAGCTTGTTTCCCCAGCTGGTGATGGCTAATGCAGAGACTTCTTGTGGAAAGTGGAGAACAAATGACTATTGAGTCCCCAGTCCTAAATGGAACATCTATGACACACTCCCAAGGTCCAGGGAACCTTGTAGAAAAGTCATTGTAGAGAATTTAAAAGCCAGTGGCAGCTATGGATAACTACATAAGACCCATGCAAATGTGGGCTCTTTAGCATTCCATCATATGGAGTTATGGTTATAAAGCCACACCCTTTCTCCAGGAGCCTACAGAAACTAATGTGGGGGTGGGGCTAATCACTAATGTGATTTTCTTCAGTGATGTAGCCTCATACTCCAGGAGAATGACAACTATTCATGCTTATACAGGAAACCCTAATTATATTCAGGATGAAACAGGTATGAAAGTAGAAGGAGAGTAATTCCAGAAGAAAAGAGAGTCATCAGAAGTGGGAGGTGGGTACGGGGAGATAGTGAGGAGTAACTCGAACACTTATTGTAGATATATATGGAGTTATCAAAATGATGTTAAATTTAAATTTGTTTGTTTTTGAGACAGGGTCTCACTATGTAGCTCTATCTGTCCTAGAACTCACTATGTAGACAAGGTCCAGAGATCCACCTGCCTCTGCTTCCTAAGTATTGGAATTAAAGGCATGCAACATCACTCAGCTTAGATTATTTGTAATAAGCCCAAAGTCCTTGCATATGCAATTTAGACACTCAGTTTTGTGTGCATTTAGGAGCTTGATTTTGTAAACCACAATGCTTTTTCATCAGCTGTGGATGATGACAGAGGACTTGGGGAATGAACTTGAGAGTTGTCATTGTACTGTATCACACTTTTCTAGGTCTCCTGCTCCACACTGGCAATCTGTAGTTATGGAAACATTAAGTCCCATCATCAGATAATCTCATTATCCCAAGTTTCTACCAGCCTTCAAGTTTCATTTCAATCTCTATAGGTTACATTTAAAAAGATAAAACCTTCACGTTCAATAATCTCTCTCTCTCTCTCTCTCTCTCTCTCTCTCTCTCTCTCTCTCTCTCTGTGTGTGTGTATGTGTGTGTGTGTCCCTCTCTGTCTCCCTCCCTCTCCTCCCTTTCTCCCCTCCCCTCCTCCTTTCTGTTCTTTTCCCCTCTATCTTAGAGTTTTATTTCTGTGAAGAGACACCATTGTTGTGGATAGCCCTGGCCTTATGCTAATTCCACTTTCCTGGGAGGGGCTGCAGAGGAGGAGTGAGTCAGTACACAGGTGACTTCTATTGAACCTACTGCACACCTTAATTTGTAAAATAAAGGTTAGAGTCAGTGATGGGGCAGAGAAGGGGAGGTGGAGAAATAAAGGTTGGTGGGAAGAGAGAGAGAGAGAGAGAGAGAGAGAGAGAGAGAGAGAGAGAATGATGATGGAGGGGGAAGACAAGACAAGCACATGGCTTGAGAAACTCAAAAGTTATAAGGGTCTCATAGCTGGGGAATAGAGTAGTGTAGTGGTGAATCTGCCCAATCTAGGCATGAAGCTTATATTCATAATTATTGAGTTGTATTTTCTTTGACCGGTCTTATTTGGGTTGGAGATTTACCTCAACACACCATGACCACAACAACTCTTGTAAAGAAAGTATGCTGGCTGGTTTTGCATGTTAACTTGACATAAGCTAGAATCATCAAAGAGAAAGGAACTCAGCTGAAGAATGGTTGTAAGACATTTTCTCAATTAGTTATCAACAGGGGAGGGCCCAGTCTATTATAGGTAGTGCTATCCCTAGGCTGATGGTCCCAGGTTCTATAAGAAAGCAGGTTGAGCAAGCCAATAAACAGCATTCTTTCATGGCCTCTGCATCAGCTCCTGTCTCCTGGTTCCATCCCTGCTTGAGTTCCTGTCCTGATTTCCTCTAATGATTGACTGTGATGTGGAAGTATAAGCCAAATAAACCCTTTCCTCCTCAACTAGCTTTCTGGTCATGGCGATTTTGTTGCAGCAATAAAAATCCTAACTAAGACAGAAAAGGATTTCATTGGGGCTGACTTACAGTTTCAGAGCTTTAGTTCATTGTTTTCATGGTGGGAAGCATGGCAGCATCTGGGCAGACACGGTGTTGGAGAAGGAACTGAGAGTTCTACATTACGCACAGACAGCAGGAAATAAATGTCACATTAGGCGTGGCTTGATCGGTTGAGGCCTCAAAGCCCACCCGCAGTGTCACGGTTTTTCCAAGCAGGCCACACCTACTCCTATAAGGTCATATCTCCTAATAGTGTGACTATGGGCCTATGGGGGCCATTTTTATTCAAACCATCACAACCTCTGTGTCCTGTCCTCATCCCCACCCTCTCTCCATCTCTCTCTCTCCTCTCCCCTCCTCTCTTTCTTTTTTCCTCCCTCACATCTTCCTGAGATAAGGCTCTCACTATGTATCCTAGGCTTCCTTTGAACCCGCAATTTCCCCGTCTCAGTATTCTGAGTCTCGAGATTACAGTGGTATAACTATACCTAGAAATAGAAAACATTTCCTGATTTTAGTTGTTTATACATCCATGTAGTCAGGACCCGTAAGATGTGGTGCCTTACCAAATAATACTTCCTGCTAGTCAGCTATGACCTATCTACATGTAGTACAACCTGTTGTGCTTTAACTTGTCCTGCTGCTAAGGGCCAGTTCATCTGAAATGATCTGCTGAACATAGGTGTCACCCAAACCCAAGGCTGTCTGCAGTGATAAAAACTCTGCCTCAAAAGAATCTCTTAATGTGTTTCGCAATTTGAGTGGGTTACTGGCCCCAATGTCCATCCTGTGCATGAAGTTATCAAAGCTTAAACAGTGATTCAAAAGCCACCTTTAAGGATAAATAGGTCAGAGAGCAGTAGCCCTGAGCTTGGTAGTAAACATCAAGAAATTGGGAAATAAAATTTTTTAAGAACATGAATTTTAGGATGCTTTGAGAAGTTCTCTCAAACCACCATAACCTCAGATGTTTGTGCTAAAGAAGTAAAAGGGCCAAGAAGAAAATATTAGTCAGGCCTGGGCCTCCACTCACTTCAATAATATGCCTGGCAGAAAAATCATTACCCTTAGGGGAAGTCTGGATGAGTGCTAGGCAGACAAAAATTGGCCTCACGAAACTGACTCAGCTTGCCAGCCCACATCACGAGTACACATCACTCATGTCTCCTAACTTTGAATACCCCCCCACCAGTGTGTGTGTGTGTGTGTGTGTGTGTGTGTGTATGTGTATGTGTGTGTGTATGTGTGTGAGAATATGAATTCTATGCAGTATGATATATGTTTGTCTGACAAGTCAATCAAGAATCAAAATTAAATGTAACAGGAAGTATGAGTCTTAATGTCCTCATAAATGGTTGTTTCTCCACTACGTCATTCATTTATGTTATCTAAATGCTAACATTAAAGTTTTTACTAAGGTTTACGTCGAATACATCTGTATGTGTGTCCCCTTGTGCTTTGTATGTAAATATGTATGTAGTCATGTACATACCTGTGGGTCTTTGTATATAAATAATGATGGGAATTTTTTTTTCCTCAGATGAACTGATGTTGACCTCTAATTGTGGTTCAGAAGAAACTTTATGTTCTGCTTTTTCTTTGGAGAAACGAGAAGACTACTAAGGGTGGTGGTGGAGTGTTAGGTAACAGTGGGTGGAAAATTCGGGGATATTTTCCTTTATAGTCTTCCAAATAAGTCTGTTTGTGTCATGGAGAGTTCCCTTGAATAAACATCTTTGTGAGGACATACTTGACTTTCAGAAAATTTTACAAACATTTTTCATTAAGGTATTCAAATAAACTTCATTTTTAATTATAACAGCTACAATTGGGCATTTAGTCTGCTTGGCATTGTGCCTGGTACCCTCTGCATCTCTCATCCATGTAATGCCAAAAGGTGGATACTGATATCTTCAGAAAGCTAAAACCAAAGAGGCTAAATACCTTGCCTAGAGTTATAATATACTACACAAAGATTTTGAGAATAGACCCAAGTGGCTCTATGGTGGTTTGAGTAAGAATGACCCCACAGGCTCATATATTTGAAGGCTTGGTGCCCAGTTAGTGGATCTGTTTGGAAAAGATTAGATGTGGCCTTGTTGAAGGATATGTGTCACAGGGGAGGGGGTGCTTCGAGGTTTCAAAAGCCTGTGCCATTCCCAGTTACCTTTTTTTCTCTGTCTGGTGGCTGTGGATCAGGATACAAGCTCTGAGCTACTGCTGCAATGCCATACCTACTAGCCTACTGCTATACTCCCTGCTGTGATGGTCACTGATTCATCCTTTGGAACTGTAAACCCAAATAAACTTTTTATTCTATAAATTGCCTTGGTCATGGTGGCTTAGCACACCGACAGAAAAGTAACGCAAGCAGGCTCCCACCAATGGATACCTGTCATTGTGACATGAAGGAACCTGGGTATATGAGGTTTGTTTTATAACTGTTCTCTTTTGATATGATCTTGTCTACAACAATTGAGGGCTGTGTGGGAACTTGAATGGCTAGTTTAACAAAATCTGGTAACATTCCAGAGAGTAGAATTGCTATGTGGAATTATACAGGCCTGCTATAGGCTTGGTACATATTTGCTTTCTCACTAGATCATACCAAAGTATACTTTCACCTATAGTTTATTGTTGCGGCCCTCTCCACTCCACGCTTGGCGGCCACTGTTTCCCAGCCCAAGCTGCCACTCCTGTCTGCGGGTCAGGGTCTAGCGAGAGAGAGAGAGAGAGAGAGAGAGAGAGAGAGAGAGAGAGTGGGGATAAAGGGGAAGAGACTCGAAGAATGGAGACAAGACAGAGGTTCTGATCAAGTCTCAAGTCTCATTTATTGAAGGGAAATCTGGGGGCAATAAACAACAAAACAAAATATGTGGGATATCAGAATGTGCTTCAGCTGTTGTAGGCTGTTGAAAAACAAGTCTCACGTCAGGGTATATGGCTCAAGATGGCTGCAAAGCTGATACCCTCTTTCTGCTAAAAGTCGGCTCATAAAGTCATAAAATTTTATGAGAATGTGTACTTGCCCATACCCTCATATAACGCTTATAATCATCTAACCTGAGAACTCCAGGAAAATTGGTCAACTGTAGACTTGGGTTACCACTTGTTTGTATAGTCATTCCTACTTACCTGACCCTTTTAGTCTTCTGATCCATTTAGGTCACAGATTCCCTTCACTGCATTTCAGATTCATTTCCTTTGGAGTCATTCTGGAGAAAACTCATTCAGACAGCTCAATTAGGTTAACTTGAAAAAGTTTAATTGTCTTCAATGACTGGTATTCTATGACATCATAGACACAGCACCAAAAGTTCCCATCACATAGGCAGAACTGTCTCCTATGTGTCTCCTGCTATCTGAAGAGCTCTGAAAAGGAAAGGTTACCAACCACAGAATCCTAGAAAGAAAACCACAGACCCCTCCCGAACTCCCTCTTTTCTTCTTATCTCCATAGTGACCTGAACATGTGTTCACCTCAGTAAAGAGCTTTTTGTTTATTTATTTTGTTTTGTTTTTGTTGTTTGTTTGTTTGTTTGAGACAGGGTCTCTGTATATAGCTCTAGCTGTCTGAGAACTCACTACGTAGACCAGGATATCTTTGAATTCACAGAAATTTGCCTACCTTCCAAGGGCTGGAATGGCAGGTTATCCAACTTCTCTAGGGCAAGGACAGGCTGAACATCTATTGTCTTAGGGGGATTTTTTTTTCTAGGATATAACTAATACACAAGAAATAAGAGTATCATGATATCATTTTAAAATTTCTGTTGTGGTTTTGACTATTAGCTAGTCTTTGGAACAATTGTTGTGAGGATCAAAGAGAAATGTCACCCTGTTCTCATCCTATGGAATGTATGAATCTGTCTAGCTCTGCACAATCCAATATGGCAGCCACTAGCCATGTGTGACTGTTGAATACTTGAATATACAGCTAGTTGAGTTTTCAAAAACATGTTGAAATAGCATTTTGGACATACTAGATTAACTAAGAGTGTGGCAGAAAAATTAAAGGTGTCTGCTTTTGTTTGAAGTGTGTTAATATAGAGATAGAATAGTTGCAAATTATATGTGGGTGAAATGATTTAATTCAAATCATCTGAGTTGATGGTAGAATAAGAATGTTCCTGAATTATGTAGCCTTCGATCATTACCCTGACCCAGCTTCTCCTTTCCGTGAAGCCCACAGTTGGCTGTAGTAACCACACAGAGTGTTCAGGCCTCCCACAATCCTGGACATGAAAGACTCATTGATGATAGCCCCTCTGCAGTCTACGATTACCAGACTCGGATTGCACAGCTAGCTAGAGGTTTCAGATTCTTCACCAAACAGCCATATCCGAGTGTTTCAGCAGATGCCTCTCTTTTCACCACCTCACATTAATTACTAGTTTTGACTCCACAAGGAATGTCTTTCCAAAGCAAGATTCAAAAATAATTCTACTTAATTGAACAGTGTGAACTTAGGAAATTCACCAATTCTTTCCTGTTTACTGTCACACTGTTTGCGTTGGCAACCAAAGAGCAATGTTCCTTCTCCTCTTTCTCCTTCATTCTTCAAAAAGATCAAACCACTCCCACTCCCTGGGTTCTGTAGCCAAAAAACCAAGTCATCGTTTTGTTTTGTTGGTTTATTTTTCTTAAAATCTTGCTTATTTCAGAACCATTTTAAGCCAAAAATATGTTTACTTCTCCATTATTTAATAAAACAGTTGAGTATTTTTGTTTGCTTGGGGTGTGTGTGTGTGTGTGTGTATGTGTGTGTGTGTGTGTGTGTGTGTGTGTGTATACATATGTATGGAAGCCAGAGGTCAACCTTTGAATCTACATTTATTTTTAAAAGGGGTCTCTCACTACCCTGGAACTCACCAAGTAGGTTGAACTGGAGGGCTAGCAAACCATGCCCCACTGCTCTGGCCCAGGGAAGCCCCTGTCTGCTTCCCCAGTATTGAGAGTACAAGATTGTGCTACTATGCCCAGATTATTCATGTGGATTCTGGGGCTGAAACTTTAGTTCATGTGCTGAGCACTTTACTGACTGAGCTATCTCCCAGTCTAAGAACTGAAAATGGAAAGAAAACAGTGCAGTTGGTAACATCCAAATCCCTTAAAGGACACCTCTCAGCTGTGCTTAATAGCAAATTCCAGGAACCCACTTTTTTTGAATTAGTCAAAGCTTGTTAAGAATCATGTATGTACATGTCTGAAGATGCATTAAAATCAATCCCCTCTGGAGTCCATGTGTGTCAGAGAGAGAGAGAGAGACAGAGACAGAGACATAGAAGAGAGAGGAAAGGAGAGAGGAGGGAAAGAGGAGGGGAGGGAGAGAGGAAGGTAGGAGGGGATAAGGGGAGGGAGAAGAGTCAGTGAAGATGGAGAAAATGCATAGCTGACAGCTTTTCTACTTTTTGATATGTTTCTTTTTCTGTATTCCTCAAGATAAAGCTGAGTTGTCAGAAGAATTGATTCAAGTTACTGATAAACCACACCAAAGGTACAAAAAGGACTGGATAACTGTTGGGCCTTGGACGAGGTAACTCCATTTAACCTGTGATCTTCAGTCAGGTAGCACACAGGTAGAGGGTGTGATTAGCAAGTCTCCACCTCCAGAGATTAAAATATTAATGTTATCTAAAGGGGGGCGTAGCTAATTAAGTTATTCCCACCCCCTTTCCCTTTCCCTATAAAAAGCCAGGCCCCCTGACTTTTGGCAGGGAGCGTGCACCATCTACACCCACTCACCACGCCATGAACAATAAAAGCTTTGGAAAACGGGACTCCATGTGTCTCCTGGGCCTGCCACTGCCAGGTTCCCAGCCTTTGGAACCTTGAACTGCAGCCGCCAACCCACTGCGGCTGTTTGAATGTGGGACCCTCTGCCGGCAGTTCGGGCTGTTGGACCCCGCCGGACCTCTCCTCCCCCCTGCCCCCACCCCTCCTGTGATATTTTTTTCCCACAGATAACCAAAATGTCTGGATTATATGTGGAAGAGCCTCTGGGAAAAAGGCAGCCCAGACCCTGGGATGGAGAGTTCAGGGTAGACAGTGGGATAAGACACCATATGTAGGAGATATGTAGAATGAAAAATTATAAAGGCCATTTTATGAAATATGTAGACTTTTTCTTTGCCCTTAGACCTGAGCAGAAAAATGCAAGTTCCAGAAAGTGGAACTGAATGTAAGATTTTCATTACCCCAGGACACATTCCAGGTGAAGGACACTGCCCCTGAATCAAGCCTCAAGCAATAGGCCCACCTATGGGTGGGAGAGGCCCAAGGCAGGAAGACACATTCCTGACTACAGATAAAGGTGCTGCCACCTAGGTGGGGCTATAGCCGGAAGATAGTTAATCTGAAATAGTTGGTAATGGCAGGATAGGACACAATGACATGATAAAAACCACATTTTTGAGAAGAATGCAGGGTGATTTCCACATGACACTAACCATTCAGGGTGGGTTTCTCTGGAATGTTTCACTGTTCTTATGTTATGTATCCTTGGCAACCCCTCACCCCCTCCCCACTCCCCTGGTTTGTGGTTTTTCCCTTTAAAACCCTCCACGGACTAGATGTTGGGGTCGGACCCTACTCCTGCTTGAGTAGGTGGTCAGACCACTGGCTGCCAGCTCTTTTCCCTAATAAACCTCTGCTGATTGCATCCAGGTATGGTTTCTTGTGATCTTTGGGTGGTCGTGATTCCTTGAGACTTGAGGAAGGGTCTCCTGAGTATGAGGGTCTTCAGATACAGCTATACCTTGTAAAGGGTAGGGACTGAGGGATACTGGGAGAACCTGGGGGCCAAGGCCATTTTGATATATTATATAAGCTCCTCAGCCATTTGCCCCAGGTTTGAAACTTAACACAGGACTTACATTAAAAAAGCTAGAAGTGGTGACATATACCTGAATTTCTTTGGAAATTCAGTTGTGTCAGATGGTGTTTTGCTGGGGCAAACATGTGAGAGAGTGTTTTCCTGAAGCAGACACAGGTCAAAAGATGTTTCACAGGCAGACTAATTTCACTGAAGCAGTCTCTGGTGAAAGGACGTTCTGCTAAAGCAAACACATGAAAGGACACCTGATGAAGGGTTCTTCCCTAAGGACATGCATGTATTGGTTCGTATTGCGAAGTTGAGCTGCACTTCTTGCTGCTTCCATGGACTCAGGCAGATTGGCAAAGTGATGTCAGCTGATACAGACTCATATGGAGTTTTGCTAAGACAGAGTCACATGCTGAGGCAAGACACATGGTGAGGCAAGACCTGTAGAGGACACATGATAGTTGGAGAGAGTATAAATAGGACTCAGTGGACTGTTAAAGAGGCTTGCAAGTAGATCTAGCCCTGCAATGCTTCTTAGTCTCTCCTCTTATCTGCTTCATTGAGAGAGGCACAGCAGAGAACTTCTCCTGGCATCCTTGCTGGTCTGAATCCCTCTTGCTGACTCATGCTGGTTTGACTGAGGCCTGGCTGTGTCTGCTGGGTCTTGCCAACACTGCTGGCTGCTGATTCGTGTTTGCTATCCCACTATACTGGACTGGACCTCTGGTATATTTGTGAAGTATCTGAGAGTGGATCGAGATGCCACTGCTGACCTATGAACTAAACTGCTGTTTTCCTGACAGTGCAGATGGGATTTGCTCCAAAGACCTATTTCTAAACAGGTCCACTTTCTCTGTATTATAATAACCTTTCTTTCCCATGACCTCTGGCGAGAGGTGGGCTAGAAGAAAGGTTAAAGCGTTTAAGAATCAAGATTAAAAGTAGACTTTGAAAAATTAAAGCTGGGCTGGAGACATGGCTTAGTGGTTAAGAGCAGTGACTGCTCTGTCAGAGGTCCTGAGTTCAATTCCCAGCAACCACGTGGTGGCTCACAACCATCTGTAATGGGATTCGATGCACTCTTCTAGTGTGTGTCTGAAGACAGTTGCAGTGTACTCATATAAATATAATAAAAAAAAATCTTAAAAAAAAAAGAAAAATTAAAGCTTACATATATCCTTAATCCCAACACTGGGAAGGCAGACCAAAAAGACCTTGGGTCTTGATCAGCTAGTTGAGCCAATTTGTCTCACCTAAAGAGACCCCTTTTTTAAAAATTGGATATTCTTTTATTTACATTTCAATTGTTTTCTCCTTTCAAGGTCTCCCCTTTGGAAATCCCCTATCTCATCCCCCCACCCCGCCTTATGAGGATGCTCCCCCACCTACTCAGCCACTCTAGTCTTCCCTGGCATTCTGGGGCATTGGAACACCCTCAGGCTCCAGGGCTGCTACTCCCACTGAAGTCCAAGAAGGCCATCCTCTGCCACATATGCAGCCAGAGCCATGGGTCCCTCCATGTGTACTCTTTAGTTGGTAATTCAGTCCCCAAGAGTGCCAGGGAATCTGGCCTGTTGACACTGTTGCTCCCCTACATGGGGCTGCAAAACCCCTCAGCTCCATTAGTCCCTTCTCCAGCTCCTCCGTGTGGGATCACGAGCTCAGTCCAATGGTTGGCTGTGAGCATCCACCTCTGTATTTGTCGGGCTCTGGCAGAGCCTCTCAAGAGACAGCCATATCAGGCTACTATCAGCAAGAACTTCCCTGCATCCAAAATATTGTCCAGGTTTTTGAGTGTATATGGGATGGATCCCCAGGTGGGGCAGTCTCTGGATGGCCTTTCCTTTAGCCTCTGCTCCACACTTTGTCTCCATATTTCCACTTGTGACTATTTTGTTCCCCCTTCTAAGAAGCACTGAATCATCTACACTTTGGTCTTCCTTCTTCTTGGGCTTCATATGGTCTATGAATTGAATCTTAGGTATTCCCAACTTTTGGGCTAATATCCACTTATCACTGAGTGCATACTGTGTGTGTTCTTTTGTGATGAGTTGCTTCACTCAGGATGATATTTTTAAATTCCATCCATTTGCCTGTGAATTTCATGAAGTCATTGTTTTTAATAGCTGAGTAGTATTCTATTGTGTAAATGTACCACATTTTCTGTATTCATCTCTCTGATGAAGGACATCTGGGTTCTTTCCAGCTTCTGGCTATTATAAATATGGCTGCTATGAACATAGTGGAGCATGTGTCCTTATTACATGTTGAACACCTTTTGAGTATATGCCCAAGAATAGTATAGTTGGGTCCTCAGGTAGTACTATGTTCAATTTTCTGAGGAATCACCTGCCAGACTGATTTCCAGAGTGGTTGTACCAGCTTGCAGTTCCATCAGCAATGGAGGAATGTTCCTCTTTCTCCACACCCTCACCAGCATCTGTTGTCACTTGAGTTTTTGATCTTAGCCATCCTGACTGGTATGAGATGGAATCTTTGATTTGTATTTCCCTGATAACTAAGAATGTTGAACATTTCTTTAGGTGCTTCTCGGCCATTTGAGTTTCCTTAGTTGAGAATTCTGTTTAGCTGTGTACCCTATTTTTAATAGGGTTATTTGGTTCTCTGGAGTCTAACTTCTTGAGTTCTTTGTATATATTGGATATTAGCCCTCTATCAGATGTAGGATTAGTAAAGATCTTTTCCCAATCTGTTGGTTGCTGTTTTGTCCTATTGACAGTGTCCTTTGCCTTACAGAAGATTTGCAATTTTATGAGGTCCCATTTGTCAATTCTTGATCTTAGAGCATAAGCCACTGCTGTTCTGTTCAGGAACTTTCCCCCTGTGCCCATGTGTTCAAGGCTTTTCCCCATTTTCTCTTCTATTAGGTTCAGTGTATCTGGTTTTATGTGGAGGTCCTTGATCCACTTGAACTTGAGCTTTGTACAGGGAGATAAGAATGGATCAATTTGCATTCTTCTACATGTTGACTGCCAGCTGAACCAGCACCATTTGTTGAAAATGCTGTCTTTTTTCATCTGGATGGTTTTAGCTTCTTTGTCAAAGATCAAGTGACCATAGGTGTGTAGGTTCATTTCTGGGTCTTCAATTGTATTCCATTGGTCTACCTGCCTGTCATTGTACCAATACCATGCAGTTTTTTATCACTATTACTCTGTAGTACAGCTTGAGGTCAGGAATGATGGTTCCCCCAGAAGTTCTTTTATTGTTGAGAACAGTTTTTGCTCTCCTGGGTTTTATTATTCCAAATGAATTTGATAATTGCTCTTTCTAATTCGATGAAGAATTGAGTTGGAATTTTGATGGGGATTGTATTAAATCTGTAGATGGCCATTTTTACTATATTAATCCCGCCAATCCATGGGCCTCGGAGATCTTCCCATCTTCTGAGGTCTTTTTTAATTTCTTTCTTCAGAGACTTGAAGTTCTTTTCATACAGATCTTTCACTTGTTTGGTTAGAGTCAAAACAAGATATGTTATATTGTTTGTTACTATTGTGAAGGGTGTTGTTTCCCTAATTTCTATCTCAGCCTGTTTATCTTTTGAGTAGAGGAAGGCTACTAATTTGTTTGAGTTAATTTTATATCCAGCCACTTTGCTGAGTTGTTTATCAGGTTTAGGAGTTTTCTGGTGAAATTTTTGGGGTCACTTCAGTATACTATCATATCATCTGCAAATAGTGATATTTTGGCTTCTTCCTTTTCAATTTGTAAGACTTTGACCTCCTTTTGTTGTCTAATTGCTCTGGCTAGAACTTCAAGTACTATATTGAATCAGTTGGGAGAGAGTGGGCAGTTTTGTCTAGTCCCTGATTTTAGTGAGATTGCTTTAAGTTTCTCTTCATTTAGCTTGATGTTGGCTACTGGTTTGTTGTATATAGCTTTTTACTATGTTTAAGAATGGGCCTTGAATTCCTGATCTTTCCCGATACTTTTAACATGAAGGGATGGTAAATTTTGTCAAATGCTTTTTCAACATCTAATGAAAAGATCATATTTTTTTCTTTGAGTTTGTTTATGTCGTGGATTATGTTGATGGATTTCCATATATTGAACCATCCCTGCATCCCTGGGATAAAGCCTACTTGATCGTGGTGAACAATCCTTTTGATGTGTTCTTGGATTCAGTTTGTGAGAATTTTATTGAGTATTTTTGCATCGATGTTCATAAGGGAAATTGGTTTGAATTCTCTTTGTTGGATCTTGTGTGGTTTTGGTATCAGTGTAACTTGACTTCATAGAAAGAATTGGGTAGTGTTTCTTCTGTTTCTATTTTGTGGAATAGTTTGAAGAGTATTAGTATTAGGTCTTTCATGAAGGTCTGATAGAATTCTTCATTAAACCCATCTGGTTTTGGGATTTTTTTTAGCTGGGAGACTTTAAATGATTGCTTCTATTTCTTTATGGGTTATGTAACTGTTTACATGGTTTATCTGATCCTGGTTTAACTTTAGTACCTAGTGTCTGTCTAGAAAATTGTCCATTTCATCCAGACTTTCCAGTTTTGTTGAGTATAGGCTTTTGTAGTAGGATCTGATGATTTTTTGAATTTCCTCAGTTTCTGTTGTTGTATCTCCCTTTTCATTTCTGAATTTGTTCATTTGGATACTGTCTCCATGCCCTCTGGTTAGTCTGACTAAGGGTTTATCTATCTTGTTGATTTTCTCAAAGAACCAGCTTTTGCTGATTCTTTGTATAGTTTTTTTTTTTTTTTTTTTTTTTATTTCTACTTGGTTGATTTCAACCCCGAGTTTGATTATTTTCTGCCTTCTACTCATCGTGGGTATATTTGCTTCTTTTTTTCTAGAGCTTTCAGGTGTCCTGTTAAGCTGCTAGTGAATATGCTCTCCAGTTTCTTTTTGGAGGCACTCAAAGTTATGAGTTTTCCTGTTAGTACTGCTTTCATTGTGTCCCATAAGTTTGGACATGTTGTGCCTTCATTTTCATCAAATTCAAAAAAGTTTTTAACTTCTTTCTTTTTTTCTTTCTTGACCAAGTTATCATTGAGTTGGGTGTTGTTCAGCTTCCATGTATATGTGGGCTTTCTGTTGTTCTTGTTGTTATTGAAGACCAGCCTTAGTCCATGGTGATCTGATAGGATGCATGAAACTATTTCAATCTTTTTGCATCTGTTGAGGCCTGTTTTGTGACCTGTTATATGGTCAGTTTTGGAGAAGGTACCATGAGGTGCTGAGAAGAAGGTATATTCTTTTGTTTTAGAATGAAATGGTCTATAGATATCTGTTAAATCCATTTGGTCTATAACTTCTGTTAGTTTCACTATGTCTCTTTTTAGTTTGTGTTTCCATGATCTGTCCATTGATGAGAGTGGGGTGTTGCAGTCTCTCACTATTATTGTGTCATTTGCAATGTGTGCTTTGAGCTTTAGTGAAGTTTCTTTTATGAATGTGGGTGCCCTTGCATTTGGAGCATAAATGTTCAAATTTGAGAGTTCTTCTTAGAAGATTTTTCCTTTGATGAATATGAAGTGTCCTTCCTTATCCTTTTTGATAACTTTTGGTTAATAGTTGTTTTTATTTGATATTAGAATGGCTACTCCAGCTTGTTTCTTGGAACCATTTGCTTGGAAAATTGTTTTTCAGCCCTTTACTCTAAGGTGGTATCTGCCTTTGACACTTGTTGGGAGCCAACTTTTAGCAGAAAGCAGCTATCAGCTTTGCAGCCATCTTGAGCCATATACCCTGACGTGAGACTTGTTTTTCAACAGCCTATAACAGCTGAAGCACACTCTGATATCCCACATATTTTTATTTTGCTGTTTGCTGCCCCCAGCTGCAAGGCATGTGGTTCACGTGCTATCCATGCCATACATGCCTATAAGGTGCACGTGGTATCCACGCCTGTAAAGCTTATGTCATATCAACCCCTGCAAGGCAGGTGGTATCCACACACCTACAAGGCATGTGGCAAAAGCGTATAAATACCCCAGATTTTCCTTCAATAAACGAGACTTGATCAGAACCTCTGTCTTGTCTCTATTCTTCGAATCTCTTCCCCCTTATCCTCTCTCTCTCTCTCTCTCTCTCTCTCTCTCTCTCTCTCTCTCTCTCTCTCTCCCCCCTGACCCGCAGACCGGAGCAGCAGCTTGGGCCGGGAAACAGTGGCCCCCAAGTGTGGAGTGGAGAGGGCCGCAACAGACACTGAGATGTGTTTCTTGTATGCAGCAAAATGCTGGATCCTCCTTACATATCCAGTCTGTTAGTCTATGTCTTTTTATTGGGGAATTGAATCCATTGATGTTAAGAGATGTTAAGGAGTAGTGATTGTTGCCTCCTGTTATTTTTATGTCTGTGTGTCTATCTTTTTGGGGGGTTGCTGAAAGAAGATTACTTTCTTGCTTTTTCTAGGGTGTAGTTCCCCTCCTTGTATTGGCATTTTCCATCTTTCATCCTTTGTAGTGATGGATTTGTGGAAAGATATTGGGTAAATTTGTTTTTGTCATGGAATATCTTGGTTTCTCCATCTATGGTAATTGAGAGTTTTGCTGGGTATAGAAGTCTGGGCTGGCATTGGTGTTTTCTTAGGGTCTACATGACATCTGCCCAGGATCTTTTGACTTTCATAGTCTTTGATGAGAAGTCTTGTGTAATTCTGATAGGTCTACCTTTATATTTCCTGGATGTTTTGAGTTAGGAGTTTTTTTCATTTTGCATTTTGTTTGACTGTTGTCTCAATGTTTTCTATGGTATCTTCTACACCTGAGATTCTCTCTTCTGTCTCTTGTATTCTGTTATTTGACCTTTTTCCCTTATTGCTTTTAATATTCTTTCTTTATTTTGTGTATTTGGTGGTTTGACTATTATGTGCTGGGAGGAATTTCTTTTCTGGTCTAATCTATTTGTATTTCTGTAGGCTTCTTGTATGTTTATGGGCATCTATTTCTTTAGGTTAGGGAAGTTTTCTTCTATAATTTTGTTGAAAGTATTTATTGGCCCTTTAAGCTCTCGTCTATACCTATTATTCTTAGGCTTGGTCTGCTCATTGTGTCCTGGATTTCCTGGATGTTTTGAGTTAGGAGTTTTTTTCATTTTGCATTTTGTTTGACTGTTGTCTCAATGTTTTCTATGGTATCTTCTACACCTGAGATTCTCTCTTCTGTCTCTTGTATTCTGTTGGTAATGCTTGCATCTGTATCTCCTGATCACTTTCATAGGTTTTCTATCTCTAGGGTTGTCTCCCTTTGTGATTTCTTTATTGTTTCTACTTCCATTTTTAGACCCTGGATGGTTTTGTTTAATTCCTTCACCTGTCTGGTTATGTTTTCCTATAATTCTTTAAGGAACTTTTACCTATGTTCTCCTATATTTCTTTAAGGGAGTTATTTATGTCCCTAATGTCCTTTATCATCATCATGAGATGTGATTTTAAAACAGAGTCTCACTTTTCTGGTTTGTTGGGGGTAACCAGGGCTTGCTGTGGTGAAAGAACTGGGTTCTAATGATGCCAAGTAGCCTTGGTCTCTGTTGCTTATGTTCTTGCCCTTGCCTCTTGCCTTCTGGTTATCTTCGGTGTTAGCTGGTCTCGCTGTGTCTGACTGTGGCTTGTCCCTTCTGCAAGCCTGTGTGTCAGTACTCCTGGGAGATCAGTTTTCTCCGTGATGAATTTGGGTATGGGGAGGTATGGTACAGGGTCAGCTCTGGGTGCAGATGGAATAAAGAGACTCTTTTAAAAGAATAGTAAGATGGCCAATGACCAATAAGATACCTGATATCAATCCTTGTCCTACACACACACACACACACACACACACACACACACACACACACAGAGAGAGAGAGAAAGAGAGAGAGAGAGATAGAGAGAGAGAGAGAGAGGAGAAACTGTAGTACAGCACTTTGATTTCAACATAACACATACACAGGTGGCAAAGGTAAGAGGAAGCAGATAAGAGTTCTTCCATATTGTCATTGACCAGGATTCCTTGCTACTTCCCTTTGTTTGCAAATATATGTTGCTCTAAGCAATATATGCTTCTAAGTGTTGGTTTTTTCTCATTTTACTTATAGAGTGACAACTGTTGGTATGTGAGAAAGTTTTCTTTAACTAAAACATTAGGCCATAGTCATTCTCAGTAGCAGTCAATGACAGAACAATTCCTGTGGTTGCAGGTTGGATGTGATTTGACTCTGTCCCAAAGGTTCTTATGTTGGACACTTGGTCCTTAGAACAGCTATACTGAGGTTATGGACGTTGTTAATAAATGGTGCTTAATGGAACACATATATAACTGGGGCAGGGGTGCACCTTAATGAATGGATTGATGCTAGTCTCACCACATAGACTGAGTTTTGCAAAAGTTAGTGTGGTGATTGAATATGTTTGGCCCATGGGAAGGAGTGCTATTAGGAGGTATGGACTTATTGGAGAAGGTGTAGCCTTGTTAGAGGAAGTGTGTCATTGTGGGCGTGGGCTTTGAGCTTCCTATGCTCAGGTTCTGCCCAGTGTGGAAGAGAGCTTCCTCCTGGCTGCCTGAGAAAGGCAGTCTTCTTTTGGTTGCATTTAGATCAAGATGTAGAACTCTTGGCTCCTCCAGCACCAAGTTTTACTGCATGATGTCATGCTTTCTACCATGATGATAAAAAACTAATCCCCTGAAACTATAAGCAGACCCAGCTGAACATTTGTCTTTACAAGAGTTACCTTGGGCGTTGGTCGAATGGTGAGGGTGGAGGTGAGGGGGATTCACTAGCTTGCTACCTGTGTCTATGGTGTGGTCAGTCTGATGTATGGTGCCACAGGAATCAGCTCCTGGGCCCAGATGAAGGGCCACCTCCACAGCTCCTGGCCCAGTGTAAGGAGATCCTGTGCTCTAAGAATGGCTTCACTCAATATGAACCAGTGGCTGAAATCGGTGTCAGTGTCTAAAGGGGTGGTGTACAAAACCTGAAATTCCCACAGTGGCCATTTTGTGACTCTTAGGGATTTGAGAGTTCCTGATAGAGGAACAGCTGCATGGCTTTTTCATCAGCACAGTTTGTGAGGTGGCCTTATGGAGGAGGCTGGAAGACTTTGACCATCCAATATTGTGGAGAATTTTTGGGGCCTCTTCTAGAAACTTGGCAGGAATTTGACATTGGGCCAGGACACAGAAGTAAGCTCAGGCAGGAATCTGATTTTGGGCTAGAACAAAGAACTAGGCTTCAACACAAGTTTGACTTTGGACTAGGACAGGGAAGTAGGCTCAGATATCTTGGTCATCCTGAGAAGCCCTTAGGAACAGTGATCACTGGACTTTATTACCCTGCTTGTTCCTTGACTATTTGTGTTTATTGTCTTGCTTGTTTCTTAACCTAGAACTGACCTTATTATCTGCATGTAATTAAAATGGTATAAAGGTAAATTGGGAAAAAATAAACCCGCTTTAGCCTTAGAACTGGCTGGAGTCATGCTACAGTGTTGTCTGTCTTTTTTTTTTTTTTCTTTTTTTCTTTTTAATCCTCACTCCTGCCCTGAAGAACCTGTTGACTGACCGAGCTGGCTTGGTTACAATATTATATGACTGATGAATGTCTGTGCTAACTGATCCATCTAGTGTATGAGCATATAGACCAGGGCCTAAGGACAAACCTGGACAAAGCACCCCCACCAGGCTTGCCAGTTGCTACCATCAAGGATCTGACGTGTCAGGTTCTAAGCAGCCTAGATATTCTTCAGGTAAATTGCATTGCTCAGTGAGACCTGAAACCAGAGAACATTCTAGTGACAAGTAATGGGACAGTCAAGCTGACTGACTTTGGCCTAGCCAGAATCCACAGCTACCAGATGTCCCTCATGCCTGTGGTTGTTATACTCTGGTACCCGGCTCCTGAAGTTCATTTTTAGTCTATATATGCAACACCTGTGGACATGTGGAATGTTGACTGTATCTTTGCCGAGTGTTTAATCAAAAGCCTCTCTTCCATGGAAACTCTAAAGCTAAACAGTTGAGCAAAATCTTTGATTTCATTGGATTGCCTCCAGAAGATGACTGGCCTCAAGAAGTACCTCTACCCCAAGAGCTGTTGCTCCCAAAAGGCCTTGGCCCTGAGGTGCTGCTGTTAATGCTGACTTTTATCCTACATAAGTGAATCTTTGCCTTCAGAGACCTGCAGCACTCTTATCTATACAAGGAAGAAGGTGATCTGTAGTGAGAACAGTGGCCGCCTTTCTCTGCTTCTGGACAGAATCTTCTGGAGGAAATCTCACTGAAGTGCCAGGCTCTGCCTTCTCCCGAGGCTGTGGAGACACCCCAGTTTTTCTTTGTTTGTTTGTTTTTACAGAGAGTAGTTTAAGCCTTAAATGTCAATTCACCTCTTTCCCTTCCATTTCTTTACACTATGGTGGGCATATCTTATATTCTCTTCTCTGATTTATATTGATATATTTTTTTATATATAAGACAATAAAATAAGGAGAGAGAGAGAGAGAGAGAGAGAGAGAGAGAGAGAGAGAGAGAGAATGAACAAACCTTAGTCATGGTGTCTCTTCACAGCAATAACATCCAAATTAAGACAGAACGGACTGGGGTATTGCTGTGATAGGTCTGACCATGTTTTTTGTTTAGAAGAATTTGGATTTTGTGGCTTTGGATTTGGAAAGCAGTGAAATGATTTAAGTGGGCTTAATGAGCTATCCTGGTAGGAATATGGAAGACACTGGTGCTGAAAGTGATTTGAACTCTGGGGGTCTCTCTCAAGAGGTTTTAGAGGAGAAGAATTTTTGTATGTTGCTTAGAGATCATTCTTGTGATATTTTGGTAACAAGTGTAGCTGCTTTTTACCGGTGTCCAAAAAGTCTGCCTGATGTTAAGGTAAAGAGATTTAGATTAATTGCACTGACAAAGAAAGTCTCAAAAAAGTCTAGGTTAGACTAAAGAGTATTTTGATCAAGCATAGCAAGCATAGAAAGGAACAATACAAAAATGTATGGCTCAAAGAATAAAGGGGCACCAGGAAGCAGAATGGAGCTGAATCCTGTGTTCAAGGATATTAAATGGAACTGGGGGAGTGGTGACCTCAGGGTAAGATCCCACCAGATAAACTTATTGTTTATGCTTTGGCAGTTGAACAAGGAATAGTTACATACCACATTAGGCATTACTATGATCTGACTATTATTTTAATTTAAACATAAAGAGATATGATTGTGTCAAGTTGACAAAAGACGGATTGTGATGGCTATTCTCAGTTGTCAACTTGATTATAACTGGAATAAACTACAGTCTAGAACTTATAAAGATCTTGTGAAAGGTAAAAAAAGGCTTAGGTCCAGATGTGACGGTACATGCTTTTAATCCCAGTATTCAGGAGACAAAGGCTTCAGATCTCTGAGTTCAAGGTCAGTCTACAGAATAAGTTCTAAGACAGCCAAACTTAGGGAGTGAAAGAGGTGAAAAACAGAAAGCTGGTGATGATACAATAGGACAAGGGGGGTTGGAGAGATGGCTAAGTGGTTAAGAGCACTAACTGCTCTCTCAGAGGTCCTGAGTTCAATTCCCAGTAACCTCATGGTGGCTCACAACCATCTGTAATGGGGTCTGATGTGCTCTTCTGGTGTGTCTGAAGACAGCTACAGTACTCATACATAAAATAAATAATTTTGAAATAAATAGAACAAGGGGGCCATGTTTTAGTCCTGGCAAACAACAGAGTTTGACAGCTTCAGCCATGTGGCTCTAGCTTTAGAGTCAAGAGTAGAAGAATTTTCTGGGACAACTCATGCTGGTTAGCTGGAGCTAAGAAATTAGATTAAGAAGAGACCAATATCATTAACATAAAATCTTCTGGGAAGGGATTTCTGAGAGTATAAAGAAGCTGTGTTCCAGAGACAGATATTGTGCTGGCAACTGGACTTGGTAATATGTAAGAATCATCCAGGTGGTACTGGTTTTGAAGGCATGAAGGGGTCATGAAGAACAGCCAAGGCTTAACACTGTGAGAGACCAGGGAAGACCACTGATGAATTGCAACTGATCAGTTGCAATTGATAACCCAGGACTGAAGGGGTCATGCAAAATAGTTGAGGCTTGGCACCATGAAGAGAGCCTATGAGAAACTATTGGTGAAGCCTAGTTGCAGTGGAAGACCTTAGTGTACTGGAGATGCCAGTACCATAGGATGATCACTAAGAACAACAGCAGCAGTAGAATGCAGCCAATCAGAGCCTAGAGTACTACAGAAGGCAGAGCTGAAGAAGTGACCCAAATGCCTTTTGGAGGATCTCAGAATATCATGTATGGATCTTAGACATTAGAGAAATAAGCTTAAAAAGTTAAAGTTGCCTTGGTTATTCTAATATTGTAATATTAATAATTTTGGTTATTCTGTTAGAAATGCCAGAGCTGTGTGATACCTGTCCGAGGAAAGTTGCTAACAGCCCAAGAGAAAGAAGTTTGTTGTAGTCAACAAAGATGAAAGGAGTTAAAGATCTGAAAAGTGTTTTGGCCTTAGACATGGAGATACAGAGTTTGGAGTTTGCCCAGCTGGTTTTCTGTCTTGCTTTGTGTGGGGCGGTGGGCTGTGAGAAGCAGCTGGGTGCTTGGTCGAGCATGAGCTTGGAACCCTGGACCCTTATTGGACAGCAGGAGTTCAGCTCTGCTCCCAGGCCCTGGTTCTTTTCATTTAGCTTCAGCCCTCCAACAACCACTCCCACAGAGAGGGACCATCAGTCATGAGGAACAGTGCCTCAGGCTCTCCCACATGCAGATGAGGTATCTCCAAGCTCTCAGACCAATCCAATAGGCATTATCTGCTGCCAGACCCTAACCCACCCTGAAACTGTATATAAGGGCTCTATTTAGGGGAAGTAAAGTGCTCAAGAATCATCCTGGTGTCCGAGAGTTTCTGTCACAAGAGCTGTAACACTTGGGGAGAGATCTGCTTTCCCAGAACCTGCCTGGGACATCAAGCTACCTCCTTGCCAGCTAGCCGGCCCCTTATTGGCCCAGCCCAGGGAATCTCTCCTCCTGCTCGCATTTTGGGTCCTTTGGCCCCTACCTCCTGCATCAGGCCGGCCAGAGACCTACAGACAGTGGAGACACAGACCAGAGGCAGCGCGGAGACAGTAGCGAACCTTTCCTGCTCTCACCCTGTCCCCAGCCAGGAGATCTTCGTGGGACACCCTCCAGAACAAGGGACCTACAGCTTTGGTCATGTATTTCCTCACTTTGATGTTTTGGATTGGTGATCCTATGATGTTGGAAGTATGCAATCAGCTCTTTGATTTTAATTTTATAGGGGATTACAGTTCAGTTAAGTGATTGCATGAATCTCAGAAGAGATTTTGAACTTAAAACTTTTAAACATCGTTGAGAGTGTGATAGACTATGGGGACTTTTGAAGTTGGTCTAAATGTATTTTGCATTATACTATGGCTACATATGGCCCCCAATAGACTCGTTTGTTTGAACAAGCCCATGGGGGTTAGGGAGTGTAATGTGGTAATTTGAATATGCTTGGTCCAAGGAGAGGCACTATTAGAAGATGTGGCTTTATTGGAGGAAGTGTAGCCTTGTGAGGAGTGTGTCACTGTAGGGGTGGGCTTTGAGGCTCAGACTTTGCCCAGTGTGGAAGAGAGCCTCCTCCTGGCTGTCTGAGGAGAACAGTCTTCTCCTGTCTTCTGATCAAGATGTAGAACTCTTGACTCCTCTAGTACCAACTCTGCCTGCATGATGCTGTGGTTCCTATCATGATGATAATGTACTGAATTTCTGCAACTATGAGCCAGACCCAACTAAATGCTAGAATTTAGAAGAGTTGCCTTGGTTAAGGTATCTCTGCACAGCAATAAAACCCATACGAAGTCACTGAGAAAATGGGTTGTTTCACATAACGTGAGTCTGAATCTTCCTGAGTTTCTTGTCTTGTTATGTGTCCTTCCTGTTCTGCAAATTCTCCTAGTGACCTCTCCAGAGCTCAGCAGATGTCAATGCAGCTTGACCATATAGAATGCTATGGTAAATAATATCTTTTCTTTATAACAGAATGCCCAGACTCAGATATTTTGCTATATTAGCACAAAGAGATTAAGACGCCAGGGAAATAATGTGTTTGAACAATTCCCTACAAAACTGTGTGCGAGAGCTGTAAATTTTTGTAAAGAGAAGAAACATTGCTTTGTACCTGCATATGGGAAGAAAATCACATCTTAACATGAATTCTAATATTTTTGCAGCTTTCTTATTAATGTTTACTTATTGAAATATTGGAGAAATGCTTGAAGGCTGGCTTTTAAAGGAATTAAAAGCAAAGTTGACATCACTATACCCTTCTCATTAATGCTTGAAGTTATGAGTCACTGGATCAATTTGATGTTAATTCTCACAAATATAGAATTATCATTAAGTCACATACTCAATACCATTCTTAATAACAACACTCTTCTACTATCAAGATATCAAGTAACATTTTGTTTTAATTTGCTAGTTCTTACTGTAAGATGAGCTTGAAGTTTTTAAATGTAATTTCCCCTATGTTTAGATACCTTAGAGAAAAAAAAAAAACAAATAGAAACCAGAGAAGCCTGTTTTCCAGTTTTGTCTCTAACATTTGTATGAAAATATTACAATTAAATTCACTGTTCAGAGCGGTGGTTATTTAAAATTCTTGTAAATGTCATATCTTTAAAATTACTACTGTAAATTCTGGAGGAATTATAACATAGAGCCATTTACCTTTTAAAATCAAAACCCGTTTAATAATTATATAACTGAGTAATAGTTTTAACATTGAGGAAAACTCATAATTCTTTCGTTGATATGGTTCAATAAACTAAGTTTTAAAGATTCTTTGAAAATATAAACTTCTGCCTGCTTTTAAATTCTTACTTTGATTTATCCCATGGGAAGACATTGACCATCAAATAAATCTTTATTATTGAATTTTTTAATTCATATGTATTTATTTAGGTTTTTTGAGACAGGTTTCTCTGTGTAACCGTGACTGTTCTGGAATTTGCTTGGTTGACCAGGCTGGCTTTGAACTCACAGAGATCTGCCTGCCTCTGCCCCAAGTGCTAGGATTAAAGCCTTGCCTGGTTTTAAATTTTTGATCTTTATTGCAGAATAATAAAGTATATGTATAGTAAGTATACTATGAGAATGCTAATTCTCAAAAAATCTTATTTAAATGCTATGTGTGTATATGTGTGTGTGTATTTCAACGCATATATATTGATGAAAAGGTATGGGTATCAAATGTGAATAAGAGCTAAAAATATTTGTATCATTTTAGAGTACAGATGCTCTTGGGGATATCCTACACCAATGGCTTTAAACTTCCCTTGGCACTTCTAATGTAAAGCTAATGTGAGAACCAGTGGACAAGGCTAGTGACCCTTAGGGTAAACTGAACATTGAATATGTTTATAGAATTTGTGAAGACAGAATCCTGGCCCAACCTCTAGAGAATATGTCAACAGATAGCTGTATTGCTGGGTGGGTCTAATTTCAAGGGTACAAGTACTATGGACTATTGGATTCCCTAAATTCAAGTGTGATCCAGACCACTCAGTGTGAGTGTATTTGCAGAAAGGCTTTTAGGATGTATGTGAGGCATGCTAAGTCATAGAGGTGATGTCTTCTGAGATACATTGAGAAGATAGGAGAATGTTCCATGCATAGGCGATGAGAGAAGCCCACTCACTGTCTGTGACCAAGACTCTTGCCCAGAAACAGAATTGCTTAGAACTGTGACTTTAGACTTCCCACCCTCCATTATGGTGGCTGTATTTCCTAAAATTTTGTTTTGTTTTGTCCAAGTGAGAGACTAGGAGTCAAACATTCCCAGGTAGGCAGAGAGATTTAAAAAAAAAAAAAAAAAAAAAAAAGGCCATGACTAGGCAACAAACAAAAGAACTTTCCAACACAGTTGGCTTCCTCTCACAACCTGAGACAAAAGCCTAACAGCTTAAAACCAAGATCTGGAGGGCTTTTTCTCAGGCCAGTAGGCCCCCTACTGATGGCTTAAAGAGTCTGATCAAGGCATGTTTAACACAACAATTCCTGACCAATCTTCAAACTGACCAACCCTAAAGTAGGAGAGAAAGATCCTTCAAAAATTTCAGAGAGAGAGAGAGAGAGAGAGAGAGAGAGAGGAGAAATTATTATATATGTAATATTATAATAGTAGTAAATTATAATATATAACATAAAAATAATAGTAAATTATACATATGACATATATAGATTATATACAATGTAAAAAAATTTTTTTTTGTTCAGCCATTACAAATATAACAACTGTAATGAAGTAGAAATAGAATGTAGGTTACAGCAATCTTTAGTGTGTTATTCAGGGAAATACCTTAATGTCAATTTGCCTGAATCATGCAAATTTCCATGATTGGGACGATGGCTGATCATTGTTGTTTCTTTCCCTCCCTCTCTCCCTCTGCCTCTGCCTCTGCCTCTGCCTCTCCCTTTCCTTCTGTTTCTCTCTCTCAATAAATTGCCAATGATCAAAGAACCTTAAAAGAAGACATTATTTGTACTTTTTTGGCCAGTGACAAAGTATAAAGAAGTGAGAAAAAGAAAACTTTGCTAAGAGTCATGTGGCTTGCTTTCTCTCTCCACTCTACCATGACTAGCAGCCAGGACTGGCTCTCCTTGCCCACAGAGGCTAACCTAACTTCTTTATAAAACAAAAATACGACTAGAACTAATTTTAGTTTCCTTGATGATTCTCAACGAGATGTGAAGTGCTCCTAAGGAGTGCTGTTTTCCTAGAAGGTTATATGTGAGCTCTAAAATATATTTTAGCAGAAAAAAAAAAATGGCAGTATTTTCCATATGGCCAAGATTAGTAACCATGGACATACCAAAAAATAAAAATGGCACTATTTTTTTAAAATCACAATAATAAAAAGATAACAAAAAGGAGAATCACTGTGTATTCTTTGAAATTGGGTGAAAAAGGGCATGAAACATACCATTGGGTCACATGAAGTTGACAACTGCCAAGTATTTCTCTTCTAAAAGATGTTGTCAATACAAGATGTTCTATGCTTGATGCAAGATCAATAAAAAAAAAAATCTCCAAATTGCCTGTATGTGAAATATTTTGTTAATGCTTGTTATTTATCATATTTGGGCAACAAGATATGAAATAAAACACTAACTACAGTGTGAATTCAAATTGACTACTTCAGCTGGGCAGTGGTGGTGCATGCCTTTAATCCCAGCACTTGGGAGGCAGAGGCAGGTGGATTTCTGAGTTCGAGGCCAGCCTGGTCTACAGAGTGAGTTCCAGGACAGCCAAGACTACACAGAAAAACCCTGTCTTAAAAAAAAAAAAAAATTGACTACTTCAGCCTATACTGAAATCAAGTAGTGTTTTCCTCAAAATTTTGTATCCAATATACGTACTTAGATGGAAATATATCTGAAGATGAAACGCCTTCACAATATTTATATAATTAATAAACCAGAACAAAAGTGGCAAAGAAGCTTATTTTAGTAAATGCCTTGGTTAGTTCAAGAGCTTGTTCACAACAGTCCTGCAGAAGCATGCTCCCCAAACTATCCAATTTTTAGGACCAAGAAACCTTGAATACCCCAGATAGTATCATTCGATTGGCACCAGCCTGGGCATCAGAAGCTCTGAATGATCTCTAATGTGGCCTGTGGTTGGCAAAGTTGGAGACTTAACTTTACGTAGCATGGGCTCTAACTTTGGCTACAAATTATAAAGAACCATCTGGTGTCTTCAAAAGCATGTTGGACACCAAGCTTCATCCTTAAAAGACTTCACTGAGAACTTCAAAGTGCAGGACTGAGCACTGCCATGATTTTGGTACCCTCTGGTGATTCCACTATGTAGCCAGGAGTGACAGTTCCATCAAAGATTACAGATAACAAATCTGTAATGCTAGGGCCAGCTCTTACTACCATCTACTTCAGCACAAAATCCTAGAGCTTTAACTGGGATCTTACAACTAGTTCTAAATTGGCCTGATCTTAACTACTTTTAGCAATGTTGTGAGGTGGAGTATAACTTCCCTTCCTTGGATTCAGATGCAGCACCCCAACCCCCAGGAATGTTCTAGTCCATGCAAGACGACTCTAAAGGATGTCTTTTGCTAAAAGCCATAGGCCCATCTAATGCTGTGATAATAAGCAACTGTTATTGAATTATGACTGCTTGCCTGGAACTTCATATGCATTGACCTGTTTATCCCTTCAAAAAACTGGGATAAGAGTGTGGCTCACAACTATCTGTAATGAGATCCAATGTTCTCTTTTGGTGTGTCTGAAGACAGCGACAGTGTACTCCTATACATAAAATAAATAAGTCTTTAAAAAGAATAGACATCAGTATTCTACCAATAAAAAAATTGGATTCCAAAGATGTTAAATGACTTGCTTTCATGAAACCATATAGGCTGGATCTTGTCCTGGTTTTGTTCAACCTTAACAAGTAAGATCTTAACTGATAGTTGCATTACATTTCCCATCAGAGCACCCAGTGTGTGGGGGGGGCATCATCTCCACCCGAGACAGACTCTAATTTAATAAGCAGGCATTATGTTAGGAAATATGAGAAATGGCACAGAATAAAGAAGGCGGTCTCCAGCATGCAGGTGTTTACAATTCAATAAAGCAAGCAAGTACAGAACACAAAGAGATATAAAGTACAGTTTGCCTGGGCTATTACAGCTGGACTTGCAGCCTAAAGAGCAGATTTAGATGTCTTGTCATGTTGTTCTTAGAGGTACATGAGGTACATGTACTTTAATTACTAATGAATAAGTCTCTTCTCACCTTGCACATTTAGCATTCTAGTATTTATTTAGTAAGTGCAGTAGCGGTGCAAACCGTTAATTGCAGCGCTCAGGAGGCTGATTATGGAATGAGAACAAAAGGATAATGCAGACAAGCCTGATAATAGATTTAGTAGATGATAGAATCAGGTAACGAAGACAAAACTTAGACTGTTTTGTGAATAGTCCCTAACAGCACATGGACTTCCGGCAGCCAGCAGCCTGAGTATGAACTTGTCCTGAGAGCCTTCGGAATCTAAGGCTCGGATAAGTACACTTCACTGCAGAAGTTGGTAGACGTTAAAATGAGTACTCAATAATTTCCAAGTCGCCTTATAAATAATTGCTAGCAAAAAACGTGGCCCAATGAGCATTCATTCTTTAAGTTTCTTAGTGATGTCCATAATTCTTCATAGTTCCCCAAAACCATGTTTAAGAAAAAGATGAAGTATTTTAAGTTCTTTTGGTACCAGAAAGTCCAAGGAACATGATACTAGTTTTACTCCTTTGCTCAGAAATATCAATGATGATTTTTGTAACTGTAGGTAGGAACATGTTTGGTGGCTTAGAATAAACGACAGGTGATAGAAAATCATCTATTTGAAGAGTTAATTGGGAGTTATTGGAGAATCGATTTCCCCTAAATTGAACACTAACCTGCAGACAGGGTTTTTATGTATATGAGAAGTTGCTAGGTGCCAAGTGGCTTAATGGGTAGAGGCTGGATTTGAAATCAGCAAAGTGAATCACTGGTGTTATGAAATATAATGTGGCATGGGTGAGTGCGTGGGTGGCAGTATCTTTGGTGGGCCCATGCCAAGGAGTACTAAGTTATGCTACGAAACAGATCTGGTGTAAGAGGTTTATTGGGAGAGGGGAGAGGAGAGAGGACCTGAGGAAGGGATAGAGCAATGGAGCATCTGGCATTGGTGGGTGATGAGGTAAGCAATTGTTAAGTCCCCCAGTGCAATTGCCTGTACACTAACAATTGCTGTCTTGAGCTTTTTATGTTTTCAGAAAGTTCATTTCCATTTTCTGAATCTCTGTTTCTTTGCTTTCTTGTTTTTGTTTCAGGTCCAACAGCCCCTGTCACTGCAGGGCTATTACAGATACATGGTTACTATTTTCTTTCTGCTGTAATTCACTAATTTGAATGGCATAATGTTGACACCAGTGCTTGTGAGGATGAAGTAAGACACTCATGGACTTGCCTGACACATTTAAACATTTATCAGAAGCCTCAGGGAAATGTGTAGTGGGAGAAGAACTGTACGTCAAAGTCTCACGCTGGCTCAGCATGGCGTGGAAGTAATATGACTGTGGATGGAAGTGGCTGTTGCAGTTTTGTTGCAATGAAGACAAAGCTCAGGAAACTTGAATGGGTTGAATTAGCAGCCTCGGAGCAGGCTGACAGGAGAGCAACAGGTCAAGGCAGCAAAGCCAGGCCCAAATAAAAAAGGCTGGAAAAGCCCCTGTGTGTGTATGTGTGTGTGAGGAGGGTGGGGGGGGGATTGTCTCCCTAAAACCAAATGCTTAGAAATGAAGAGGGTAGGGCTGGAGAGATGGCTCAGTGGTTAAGAGCACTGATTACTTGTTCTTCAAGAGGTCCTGAGTTCAATTCCCAGTAACCACGTGGTGGCTCACAACCATCTGTGATGGGGATCCGATGTCCTCTTCTGGTGTGTCTGAAGACAGTGACAGTATACATAAAATAAATAAATAAATCTTAAAAACAAATTCTAAAAAATGTTAAAAAAAAAAAAAAAAAAAAAAAAAAGAGAGAGAAATGAAGAGGGTAAACTCATAGGCATACAGAACTCCAGGCAAACATGGCTCCAACAGTCAAAAAAGGATACTGTCTTGCCAATGACCCAAGGATGAGGTAACACACAAGTTTATTATGATAAAACAGTTTACAATTACAAATGGAGTAATTTTGACTGGAGGAGGAAACCTGTTGCAAGAACTGAAGCAGAGGCTCTGACCCAGATTGGTCAGTGAAACCCTCAAAGCAGATTTAAATATAGCTGAGTGAATTAAACTCAAGGTAAGAGTAGAAATCACCAACCTGTATTGTAGCTTGTGAGATATTTGGTAGAGGCATGTACTGGTCTAGAGACAAGAATAAAATAAGGACAATGAAAAAAGACATCTGAAATTATTTTATTCAAACACTAATGAGAAAGGAGTGCCTTTGTTTGATATAAATGGATATCAAAAGAACTGTTCTCTTTTTCTATCTTGTCTACAGTGAATGGATTAAATACACACACACACACACATACACACACAGAGAGAGAGAGAGAGAGAGAGAGAGAGAGAGAGAGAGAGAGAGAGAGAGAGAACTTGTAAGGAAATTATCTATTTCTCTAAGGCTTAACTTCTCTTGCAGAATCATTTACACTTCAGCAAGTAGTTTATGCTAAGGACTTCTGGCTTGAGTCAGCAAAAAGGGCAGTGGACACAGAAAGACTGAAAATAGACGTGGAGAGGGGAGATTAAACAAAAGCTTTGTTTCTAAACCCAAGACCAGAAACCTCACAGAAGCAGAGAAAGATACATCTTTCAGATGAATACATTTGTTACTAAAGTCACATCTGGTCACTTAAAATAGGAGGAGGCAATTTAGGAGAATTAACAAGAATTTTCTAAGTAGTCACTTCCTTTTGTGACAATGTTGCAACATCAAGAAAGTGGATTTCTGATGGAGGAATCATGTGCACGGCAGAGGATGGGATCACTTTCTACTAATCTCTCAACTGGGAGGACATGCCATGCAAATGTCCCATGCTTGGCGTCTTTTGACAAGAAAACATGTGCAGGTAATGTGGATCCTCCCTGACAAAGGTCCTCAGCAAGAGCATCCAAATTCAGTGTCATCTGGAAGTAGAAGATGACTGGCAACTTACATGATGATGAAGGATACAGATCTTCCATTCAAAGATTTATGTGTAATTAAAAATACACATAAATCTTTTAACAAAGATATGGCCTATGGAGTCCAGAAAACATAAATCTGTTTAGAGGTATCATATCACGGTGTTCTTTGCAAGGCAGTGTCATCTATAGCTAGATTTCCAGAGCAATGACATCAATCAAAGGTAAGTGGGGGTTGATGAGCACATGGCAGTAGGTACTACTATCTTTAAAAGAATTTTCAATCTTGTCTGCACCATTATGTTAGGAGTACAGAACATGCAACAAAGCAAAGGACTAGGCCAAATTTAGCACAACAGAACTCAACAGAATAAGATGGAGTGTCGGACACAAACTGCAATGAATGTAGGTTGAAGAAGGCCATGGTAACATCTGCTATGGAAACAATCAAACAAACACCTTAAAGCTTCAGTGAATTGTAATACAGAAAATGCTCCAAGGATACACTTCAGAACAAAGCTGGTACACAGCTTTCCACTGTGACTTTTAACTGAAACTTTGGATGCAGTTCTAGGGATCAGGTTTTAAGAAGGTCATTGGGCAAGGGAACGGTAACAGGGATGGATATGCACTCATACAAACTGAAGCATTCTCCTGTAGAGTCAAAAATAGACATACTGGGGCTGGAGACTGTAGCCAAGAAGGCATACTACTCTTGCAGAAGACTCAAGTTTGGCTCCTAGCATGCATGTTGGTTGGGCAGCTCACAATCATTCTACATCCAATTCTAGGTGATTTAGTGTCCCCTTTCTGGTTTCTGTGGTTACCTGCATTCACATGCATATACCCACAGGAAGACATACATGTAATTAAAAATACACATAAATCTTTTAACAAAGATATGGCCTATGGAGTCCAGAAAACATAAATCTGTTGAGAGGTATCATATCATGGTGTTCTTTGCAAGCCAGTGTCATCTATAGCTAGATTTCCAGAGCAATGACATCAATCAAAGGTAAGTGGGGGTTGGTGAGCACATGGCACCATAGGTACTACTATCTTTAAAAGAATTTTCAATCTTGTCTGCACATTATGATCAATCACCTGATTCATATGTCAGGTGTAGGGTTCCATTCCAAAGAAAGTGTTAAAAATCTTTATTAGCTGGGAGAGTCCATAACTACAAGACTACTCATTGGGAAGTTTAGTAAGCTAAACATTTTGTTTTCTCTAAAGTTACTTTCTGATTTGAGAAGACAAATGGAAATTAACTCACAATTATATACTACAGCTAGGCACTGACACAATTCATTCTACTAAAATAAATATCTCAACACAGTGCCTGACATATAGCAAACTTGCAATAAATATTAGCCATTTGTACTATATCTTTTGTTGCATGGAGTATTATAATAACTTTATTCTACAGATGAGACACAGCCTTTGAAGGTGACTTAGCTTCCTAAGGCCCCCAGTAAGCAGCAAAGTAAGGATTTTCTGAATATTGCTTCAAAGTACTACTCTAGCTAGAACTTTCTCACTACAGGTCTGACCAAACATCAGGAAGTTTATGTAAATTGGTGGTTTATCTGAGTCAGCATTTAAAAAGCCTAACAGTAGTATTTCTTTTTTTTTTTTTTTTTTTTTTTTTTTCCTTTTAAAATCTGTGATGAGGAACCTCTCTTGATTGCAAAATTTGTAACCTTTCCTCTAGCAGTGTGATTGCCTGGAAGCTTCCTTGGGTCTTCATAGTCTGTCAGGACTCAGAGCACATGGTGGCAAACTTAGGGAGAGCCCAGGTTGAGTAAAACCGCCCATTCCGATGAACAGGTAAGTGACTGAAAAAGCTGCCTTTTCATTGAATCTAGTAGATTAATTATCTGTAACTCTGAGGAAGGAGATCCAATCCTGGACTGGTTAGATAGCAGAGTTTGTACTGGATGTCTACTTTTTATTGAAAGAATAAAAACAAGTTTGGTGAATAATACACACACACACACACACACACACACACACACACACACACACACACACACACGATAAGATTAAGTTTCCCTTGTGAGCTGCAAACTCCAAATGATCATTCCCCCATCCTCTATCTTTGCTGATTAAAATCAGTTCAGTTTACAGGGTTCGTTGGCGGTAGAATTCCTTGTATTTTGCAGCTCCACGCTAGGCGACAACTGCTTCGGATTAGGTGGATTTTCCCCCTTTCTCTTTGGGAGTAAACTGATTCAGGAAAGGGGGGGAAGGGGGGAAGGGGGGAAGGGAAAGAGGCGACGGGAGCGTAACTATTTTGGAGCCTGAAGAGGGGATTGGGCACTAGCGTCGGTAGTGGGATTCTTTAAATTCTCGGCTTTCCTCTTCCAGTGCTTTAAATAATGAATCGGCCCCTCCTCCCCGGGCCTCCATAAGTTATCTTTCCTTTGGGTGAGATTCCAGAGTGGAACCTGAAGCTCACGGGTCAGGAGAAATCAGAGCTGTAGGAACCAAAGCGGAGGGGCAGGTCAGGGTGCGTGGGTTCCCGTGGGGTCCCGGCCGCAGCGAAGGCGGAGCCTCGCGCGGAGCCGCGATCTGGGGCAGAGAAGGAGGGAGCTTGCGGAGGTCCGGATAGGGCTGGGCGGGGGTCCCGCTCTCCCCCTCCCCATCCTCGCCTCCCGGGCTCTGCTGACGTAGCGGCTTCCTCCGCCCCAGGCTGAGCCCTGCCGCGGCCCGCCCTCCCTCCGCCGACCGTCTCCGCCCAGTCCGCAGGGCCGCCAGAGGTTGCAGCGGCGCACCCCGGGCGCGGCGCCCTGAGCTCGGATGGCTAGGCGCGCACGCTGAGGGCCGGACTCCAGGGGTCCGGAGCCCCGGCGCCCCACGGGGACGCAGAGAGAGAGGACGCCCGGCAGGACGGAGCGGTGAGTGATGGGCTGGGTTGGGCGCTGCTCTGATCCACTCTTGGAGAAGCTTCCCTCCCGTGGCTCGACGGGTCTTCACTGGATGGGTCCCTACAGGCCAGCTAGAGCCACGTCCCCTGCTGCGTGTCGATTTCCTTGTGGACTGAGCATCCCGGGCCAGATCCGCAGGCTACGTGATCTCCGACTGGGGTACCCAGCCCAGAGTCCAGTAAGACAGCTGCACTAAGATCAGGAGCGGATGGCGGGGATTGAACGGGCTCCCGGGTTTCCTGAGACCCCATAGGTTTGGAGATAGCACACCCTTGCATTCCCTTCCTACGCTACACCAATTATCTAGGGATGGCGGTGATCCTGTGCTCGCTTGCTGGTTCTGCCTGTGCAACCACCGCACCGCAAAAGCCCAGAAAGCTGCCTCTGAGTCACCCCAGCCACAGGATTCCAGGGCCCCTGCACTCCAACACCCCAGGGTGATTGGGTAACCTCAACTCGAGGCCGCCTGGGCTGATCGGGGGCTCGGGAGGCGGGTTTGACTGGATCTGGGGAGCGCTGTAAGCGATGCCACATGGGCTCAGAATCTGTCGGGGATGGATCTGAGCTAACTTTGTGAACTGAGAACTTTCTCATCTCTCCTTTGAGGCAGCGGCCTCAGTTTAGGCCAGCTGGCATTCATATTGAAACCTAATCCCTTGCTTCCAATGCAAGAAGTCTGCCTCGTTCACCTGGAATTCTTTAGGTCAGGAACTGACACGTTGGTTTCTAGAGAGAGATCTTCTAGTAGATTCTTGAAAACATTTGGTGTTTATTGCTGCTTAATCAACAATATCTTAAGAACGGAAGAATCTCTCTTCTAGAAATATTTTCATATTCTTTCACATTACAGAATTTTCACCTTTAATAATTCTCTCTTCAGTGTTTACATTTTCTTAATAAATGATAGTATTTGTGAAGTATAAAAACGATTCGTTATTATCATTTAAAAATTTTGTGTCTGTGTGGGAGTATATGTACACGCCTACAGTCAGGTACCTGCAGAGGTCAGAAGAGAAAACATCAGATCTGCCTGCATGGTAGCTGCTGTCTGTTTTGAGCTTCCTAATCTGGGTGCTGGGAACTGAACTCTGGTCCTCTACAAGAACAGACCTATTTGTTTGTTTGTTTGTTTTTAGAGACAGGGTTTCTTTGTGTAGCCCTGGCTGTCCTGGAACTCACTCTGTAGACCAGGCTGGCCTCGAACTCAGAAATTCTCCTGCCTCTGCCTCCCAAGTGCTGGGATTAAAGGTGTGTGCCACCACTGGCCGGCGCAGTACCAGTTCTTGCCCACCAAGCCATCTCTACTCCTTATGAGATGAAAAATTTTGGGTTAGGGATTTTGTAGATTTTGGGCTCTACTAGTAGAGAGAACTACAAAATGTAATGTGCATGGAGAGAGTAAAACAGGATCACCCTAGTGTTTGTTCACACATTACTGTTTTCCTTTAAGATCCTGTACGGACGTGCCCCCCTCCCCCCCCCCCCCTTTTTTTTTCTGTAGTAAATTCTATTCTACTGAAAAGGGCGAAAACGTTGGATTTAATATGTGACTTACCTTAGTAACCCTCCTTGTCCGGCTTACCCAGAAGCGTGAGTGTGGTATGTAGGACAAGGAGTGGGTACAGGAGAAACAGCCCCAGCTTTCTTGGAATGTCTTTGGCTGTAGGAAGAGAAATACATGACTAAGCAACATGGAGTGTCAAAAGAGTCCTTTAGTCACTGATTAGAATATGATATCAGTTTCAGTTTCAATAATTATACAAAACACTGGTCTACAGAGTACATTTTAATACCAAACAAGAAAGAGACAGTGAAATCATCTCGTAAAAGAGTGATTTTTTTTTTTTAAAGGTTCCTTGACAAGGAGGGAAATTGGCAGCAGGATATAATCTTTGCATGGTAGGGTTTTTAGGTTCTCTTCCTAGTCCTGCTGGCATTTCTCCCTCTGAACTTGGAACCTCTGGGGGTGGGGGGTGGGGACCATGATAAATGGTTGATGGGTTTGCCTGATTAAGTCAGTCTCATCTTAGTAAGCAGTTCTTGTGCGTGTGTCTGCTTTAGTACTTAGCAGTAGTTCACAGATCAGCTGGTGCTGTGCATTTCAGTGAGAGAAGTGGTGTGTCTGGGGGCAGGAGGTTGCAGTGCTGAGTGCTGTCCTGGAGGGACCTAGGGGTCATCCCTCACAGAAGTTTAGTAATGCCTTACTATAGAAAAAGAAAATTATTTCAGTCTCTGAGACAGTTTTTAGACAAATGCATTCTGGGATGAAACAAAGTTTTTTGTTTTTTGTTTTTTTTTCCCATTTCTTTATATTATTTGTGATAGAATAGTTTGCTCTTTATTTCTTCTTGCCTTGGTTCCTCCTTGTTGCATTAGAGAAACATATTTCTCAACATTATGATTCTAGCAGTGGAGGAAAAAGAGGGGAATGATTTGGATAAGTACATTTATTGAAAATCTTTGTTTTCCAAACAGTCAAAGACTAATTACTGCCTAGTTTAAATATTTTTTTTCAGCCATTAGGATGTCTCAGTCCTACATATAGTAAATATTTTAACATGCTTTTCCCTTCTGTTGTCCTAGGCTGTGTTGTGGCAGGCCTGTGGGGAGAACCAGAGCCTGTGATGGTGGGGACTGTGTCAGTGAATGCTTTGTTTCATTCCAGAGAGGGGCGGGGTATTTGCCATCCTAAGAGAGGGAAAGGAACCTGAGGAGTTTCTATGACCAACAAACCTTATTGAAAGAGTGTCTGACACAGGACAAGGCCTTCCCCATTACTGTATTCAGTGCCTTGAGCTTTTCTCGTATTGGAATTACATTATCTCTTCCTATCATGATTTGTAGACTAAAACTCTCTGGAGATCACTCAACTACTAGCAGATGTTTGGACTGGACAAGTGGAATCTGTATACCTGCAATCAGGGGTGGACATGGGAATGAAGCTGGTGTCTAAACCCAATGTACTCACAAGGGAAATTATCTTCCCATAAAATCTATATGATGAATGAGTGTCAGAGTGGGAAGCACAGGGCAGAAACCCAGATGCCTGAGGTGCTACATGCAGCTGTTTGCTGGTAGCAAGAAATAGAAATGGGTGTTTCCAAAATCCTTCTGTACTGTCCCATTCTAAATGGAAATTCTCTTTTAAACATTAGACTTGGTTTTAGAAGAAGATATTTCTATTAGTTTGATAAATAAATGTAGCCAAAGGCTGTTTCTTGATGTTTGTTGGTGTTTCAAAGCTCAGTATTATGTAGAAGGGAGATTTGATTAGCTGATGGTGAAATATTTCAGAAATAGAAGCAAACCAGAAAGTATTGGGCAGTGTGATACAAGATGGTCATTACTTTTACTAAGACATCATCTATAAATTCATTAGCATTTAGTCAGGCAGACCAGCTGTGGGGAGACAGATCAACTTTACTTGGGGTGATTCAAGGTTTATATAGTTTTGGGGATGGGGGGATTGAGGGAGTGGGGGATATCCTGGATGGACAAAGGTTATTGGCTAAAGGCTTAAGGTACCAAGATGCCTCAGGGGAAGCATTTCAGATCTTAGGTACTACTTGAATGGGTTCTTGTCCAGAGAAAGGAAGTTGAACCTATAACTAAGGCTACATAAAGATAATCTGTCATTTTGCATCAAGCCTAGAAGGCTATCCGGACAATGGTACATAGACTTGAACCTTAATTAGCATGGCAACATAGTACTCTTTCATTTTGTTCAAAGCATCCTATCTCACACTTTAGCCTAGTGGAGATGGACAGTGAGGTAGGTTCCTGTCTTGTCTTCATTTTAGTAGAGTGGAAATGCTGAAGGTAAGAGACATAGTCAATTTATAGCCAGTCTGTAATATACTTTAAGTTGAATGAGACAAACATGAATTGCACACACAATGCTACTGTGTCTTCTGTAACTCCACATTCACATTACTAAAGCTCATAGTTCATTTCTCTGTAGATCTGCTTTATCATATTGTGTAGTTACTGCCCACAAGCTGTCAGAATGCTCATGTTTCTCAGGCTTCTGCAGCTATTTACAGATTTCCTTTTGTCCTCAAGCCCTCCTCTTCCACCCCTTCACCCCATCTCTGCTTAGTAAGGGTCTCATGGCAAGGCCTTTTTTGGTGCCTGCAGAGCCCCAGGCTGCTTGCTCAGGCCTTGTGAACTAGCTTTGTGCTTTAACCCACCTTGATGCCGTATCAGTTGTGTTGCTAAACTGCCCTATGCAGACAGCCTGTTGAGGGCTGGACACCCGGATTCTTTTTCAGATGCTCACAGAAGTATAAACCTGCCAGAGGAGACTGATTCTCCGAGCCTGTTAGGGTCAGAGAAGAAAGAGGATGGTTTTAGTTTGGAAAGAGAAGAAAAGATGATGAGGCCATCTGTTTACTTCTTAGATTGAGTCATTTGTTAAGTTCTTAACTCAAGAATAACACTGAATTTTAATGTGTGTTAAGAGTATCCTGGGGTTTTCTACTGTGTGTTTTCCAGTAGATGTTTACTTGGAATCATCTAGAAACACGATCTTAGTAGGAATGTTAAACTGTTTTTAAAAGAGCAGAATTTCTCTGGTCAGTAATTTTATACATTCTGATGAGAAGCATTATTTACTTTGGCATTTTATAATTGAGAATATTTGATAGTCGAGTAATTATTAGATAAGTGAAAATCTTGCTATAAAAACGTGACCAAAATATATGTTACTGACTGTTACATGGGTGCTGGGAAATCTGAACTCAGACCCTAATGTGGACATTTCACTGACTGAGCTCTCCCCAGCTGCTTGTTAGCTTTAATTATACAGATGACATATCAGCTGTGGGCGATTTGCATCTATCAACTTTGTCCCAGACAGGGTGAAGAAGAGTTTGTCACTGAATGTCTGCGTCTGCGTCTGCATGCCAAAAACAAAACCTTTGGAGCTTATTTGTAGAATTAACAGTGACCATCCTCTTCAATCTGTGAAATATACTAAACATATTAAAATACTCAGTATTTTACTTAACTAGGATTCATACTCTTTTAGCAAAAATTGAAAACTTGTGGCATGGTGTGGATGCTAATTCAGAAGGACTGTTTTGAGTTCCAGGCCTGGATGTATAGAAAGCACAAAGTCAGATAGAAGTACATAGCAAAACCCCTCTTAAAAAGCAAGACTAAACATAAAAGATAAAAGACTTTAAAAAGAACGTTGAGCCAGGTAGTGGTGCCACACTCCCTTAATCCCAGCACATGGGAGGTTGATGTCTGTAAGTTCCAGGCCAGCCTGGTCTACGGTGCCTTCTTCTAAGACAGCCAAGGCTTCAATAGAGAAACCATGTTGAAAAACCAAACAGACACAAAATAATGGAATACGCTCTGGTCAAGTTAAACAGCTCTCATTTGAAATCTTTCTGCTTGAGATGTTTTCACGTCATACACACATGTAAAGTTGTACTTGATCAAATCAGGTGCTTACATTTTTTTTCCTTCATGCGCAAAAACAATAGTAGCAAAAGCTACTAAGTAGGAGACATGTAGAAGACATATAGAACATATGGAAGATACAAATAGTTTGTGAAGGAAGTGTGCTCACCATTTACATGGCTATAATATTTCCCTGATGAAGTAGCAGGTGATGGTCCTGTTGCTGTTAGGTGGTTGTTAGAAGACCAGGGTGTTTTCTGACAACTCCTGTGTTAGTGCTGGTTGAATACATCTTGTGGAAAACATAGCAATTTTTAGATTATGTTTTTAATACAATATAGATTGCTCCTTTGTGGAATAACTTAGTAGAAGTTATTTGCAGAGTTCTCTTCTGGAGTGGAGTATGAAAAGGGACACTGCATCTCTAAAGTTACTTATATCTGAGGTTGCCAGTGACAAGAAGCCCAAGAACATAAGTCACTGATGTAGGTCAAAAATATTCTGTGCCAAGGTTCAGTCCAATATACAGAACTGGAGTAAAACCAGGAGCTGGAGTAGGTACTGGCCCTCCTCACAGTGCTGACTATAAACTGTTTTTGAAGTTCTGTTTTTTTTTTTTTTATAATTTTTTTATTAGATATTTTATTTATTGTTTAAATGTATCTGTCCAGCAGTGGATTTCTAAAGTTCCACAAATTCTTGGAAGACCCTTTTTTTTTTTTTTTTTTTTTTTTTTTTTTTTTTTTTTTTTTTTTTAGATTAGTGACATCATTCCAAGAAATTGTAAATCAGGCTCCTTTTTCCAGCCCCAGGGACAATCATGCAGGGGCCAGATGGCTTTTGGAACTACCTGCTGTGGTTCTCAAGGGATGGGATGAACCAGACAGAAAGGAAAAAGGAAGACTGCACAGCTATTTTTTCATGTTCCCCTAGGAACGAAAAGGGGAAACAGACATGAAGCTATCTAAAGTGGTTTCTGCTGACCACTGCAAGACTGTAGGGTTTTGAGTTCTTTGGAAAGGTTTACATCCTGAAAAGATAGGAGGTGTGGTTTTCTGGGGTGTGACCTCAGTTCATCTGAAAACATGAAAATTAAAGAAAATAAGTATGATTCATTTAGACGAATGTAAAATAGGTCAGTTTTATTATTTTAAATGAATGTTGCTGCTACAGATTTTTTTTTTTTTTTTTTTTTTTTAACATTTTAACTAGATCTAGTAGCAATTGGCCGGTTAAAATAATCCAGATTATATAAAGTTGCTAGAACCTTCATTCAGGCAGACACTCTATGCTTTATTTTCTTCTTCAATGAGGGCATTTTTTTTTTTTCATATTTAAAGACTTAAAGTAACATTTTATTAACAAACACTGACTTGGTAGATACATAGTTACTGCCACAGTCACGTTGTCTAACTTATCCATTGTTATCATATTATACCCAGCTCTCTTACTTGTATTCGCCCCTCACCCCACCCAGTTGTTTTTAAAAGTCTTAGAACCAAGCTTCACTGTTCCATTGAACTTTCAGGTATGTTTTATACTTTTCTCTACTCCATTTCTATGTGTGGGTTTTGTTTTCTTTTGTCTTTGGTCGTTGTGTTTTAATAGGTAATATTCCACGTAGCCCACTGGCTTGGAACTTGCTATGAGGTAGAGAATGGCCTTGAACTTCTGACCCTTTACCCCAGCTCTCAAGTGCTATGTTCATAGGCACATGCCACCATGCCAGGTTTATGTGCACCATTTCTGTAGTAGACTCAGATTGGAAGCAGTTGGGGAAGGTCTGATGGATGTGTTTTCACCATTCTGGTGGCCACAATAGCTAGGGAGGTTGTCAATGCCAGAAAGAGCCTCTGGAAATGTCATGTAGGAAGGATGGCCAGAAGAGGGCGCTAGATCCCCCATAATTGGTGTTACAGATGGTTGTGAGCGGCCATGTGGTCCTGGGAATTGATGGCAGGGCCTCTGGAAAAGCAGCCAGTGCTCCTAATCTCTAAGCCATTTCTCCAGCCCCCCTTAGAAAGGTTCTCATAGGAATGCTGATGGTTAAGAACAACAATAACAACAACAAAAATTAATAATACTAGTGTTTAGACTTTGTTTGTGAAACTTTGTTTCATGTTGTTTAAAAAGATAATTTTAAAAATACTGATTCCATAGCTTTCAGGTGTTACTTTAGTTAAAATGTAATTATATGGGAAGTGCTGATTTTTGTACAATTTTTTTTTTTCCTACAAGAAGTGGAAAACATGCAACCAGCTGAGATGAGCCAGTTTTGGGGATGCCATGGGCTAAAGAAAGTTAGTGTCTTAGACAGTTACCATAAGTATTTTCACTTAGTGTCAGGGCCTGTGTATGCCACCCTTTTCAAGGAGAATTGGTTCTTGGAATCACTGAAGGCGACCTCCAGTTATCTTAGTTCAGAGTGCCTTCTCTTGGTCTCTCTTATTTCTTTTTATCTCTCTCTGCTTACCTTATGTCCTCCAGCACTTACAGCCTGTTCCCAGAAGACTCCAGAACCACGAAGGACTGACCGGTTGATTGTATTCAACTGCCCAGTTAGTTTTTCTTATACTCTCATTTGAAATTTCACGATCTGCCTCTCCCATCCAAGGAAATTATTGTTATTGAGGCCACAATCTGATCCGTGTGTTATTGTTTCAATCCCAAGGCTTTTCATCATAAACGTTTGTGGATTTAATGTGATCTGCATAGAATTATTGTATAGACTTTAATGAAAGGTAGCTGAGTAGGAGATATAAAAGTAAAATTTCACTTTAACATGTGAGATTTCATCTTTGAAGTTTGAGGTTATTGGGCCTTTTCCAATATTTCTTTGTTGGGAAAGTGTGTATGGCAGTGAGGATTTAAGTTACTGAATTGCCCTGGAATGCTAAGCCCTGTGCCTGGAGTGCAGCTGGGCCAGCAGCGTTAGAAGGAGGTTATAACATAGATCTTTCTTCGAGCGCCTACAGTTCTTTCCAGCCCCCTAATTGGTAAAGCCACTCAGCGTTGGTTCAGTGACTGCAAGTTTTAGAAGTGGTGGATTTGTTATTTGGGAAAGAACACTTTGATGTCTAACTTTGTCCAGTGTACTTTTGAACTTAGAGAATTATATGAAGGAACACTAGACCTGCATGATAGGAACATTGGAAGGTCTTAGTGCCTGGCAAGTGTTTTCTAGGCACTTTTGTGTTTGAGAAGATGTTTGGGTGGCCGGAACAGAGGAAGCATGCAAAACAGATATGATATGGACTTTGGCCTTGAGGAATTTAAAATATACTTGGCAGATAATGACTCTGAGGCGTAATGAGATCAGCTAAACTCTGAACTGAACACCAGGACTACAGGAAGGAAGGGACTTGAAAAGATGACAGGCAAGACAGATAGCAGCTGGAACGGGATGAGGAAGTGGGCCCACAGGGCGTTATGCAATAAAGGGAGTGGGTAGGTCAGCACTGCAAGCGAATAGGCCAAGGAGCAAAGGGACCGGAACAGGGGGGAGCAGACATGGAATGGCTGAGTTACTCCTTATTATCTCCTTGTATGCCATGTTCTCTTTGCCCCTCCCTTCATAATGCTCTTCAGTGTGTGTGTGTGTGTGTGTGTGTGTGTGTGTGTGTGTGTGTACGTGTACATACGTGTGTGCTCCATAGTGTGCATACGGAGGCTGGAGGACAGTTTCATGTGTGGGTCCATCTCTTATAATTTGTTTGAAACCATGTCTCTTCTTTGCTGTTTGCTACTGTGGATGCTTGGGATTCTCCCGTCTCCAACTCCCATCTTGCCATAGGAACACTAGCAATGTAGATGCATACTACATGCCTGGCTGTTTATGTGACACAAACTCGGGTCCTCAAACTTGTGCAGCAAGTCCTTTGAGCCATTTTTTTTTTTTTTTTTTTTAGCACTGGCACACATACTTTTGAAGGGCCTGTGGTTGACACTGTAGGAGAGAGAGATGACTAAACCCCTAACTCCCACCAGCCTCTCCCTGAGTAGGTGAGATTTACCTCACCTTCTGTTGGGATCCACAGATGACAATGTGAGGAGGAAAGAGAATTACAGATGTTACAATACTCAGTATGTACATAATTAGTCATAAATGTTTACTAGAAACAGTTAAATCTGTATGCATTCCTACCTAACACTTTTTAAGGCCCACTTCAGAAACCACTTCCTCTGTGTGTCCTTCCTTCCTTCCCTCGAAGAGTACCAGTCTGTCTCCTGCTTGCCTGAACCTGTACCATTCTCCACATAGTCACAGACAGCCTCACCACAGAGCGTCTTGAGGTTTAGGTATGCTCCCTGTTTCCTGAAAGGATCTTGTGCCTTTCTTCTTTTCAGTGTAGCATGCTTGATAAGGCTAGAGTCTTAGGTTTCTATTGTGAAGTCCCTACTGGGAACCTTGTTCATTACCACACATCTGAGCCCTGTGGCATGGGTCTATCACTGCTTTATAGACAGGTAACTGAGTTGGAACGTCTATGGGAGTAGTTTTTTTTGTCCTGGACATCCAGGTGATTCATCCACCCCTCTTCTACATTCCTTTGTGGCCTCAGAACTTATTTCCTGATAGAAACACAGCTATAAGTATCACCATAACTTTCTTAGCACAAACTAAGGATTTTGTCCTGGACAGCCAGGTGATTCATCCACCCCTCATCTACATTCCTTTGTGGCCTCAGAACTTGTTTCCTGATAGAAACACGGTTATAAGTATCACCATAACTTTCTTAGCACAAACTAAGAACAAAGTAATGGAAATGGTATAGCGGATGAATTCTCTAGATGGAAAAGCCAGCTCTTCTTGAAATTAAACTTTAAAAATAGTGACGCTAATAATGCCTCTATACCAAGCCATTAAATCCTGGTAATTATCGCTGGAAGTAGGATTAAAGGGACCAACTTTAAATTTCTAAATAGAATAATGTAAATAAGAGTAAGTATGCCAAAATCATTCAGCAGAGAGTCCATTGAAAGGCAGTAGGCTGTATAAAACCTATGTAACGGGCCAGGTATCTTAGTGGTTTTTAAAAAGACCTGACGAAACTCATGAAAACTCTGTGTAGGATGTTGGGAGACAAGGCACATTATAGAAGTGAACTTCATCATAGGCACACCAGGCTCATTATTGATGATGTGGAAAGACATGAGGGTAAGCCAGCCACAGGCAGCCTGGGATGGACTAAGTGGGATGATTGGGAAGACACTGTGTATGACTGTAGCTCTAGGAAACTCTGGTGATCACCTTGAGTAGCTAGGGAGATTCCAGAATTGTGGTACTATTTACACATATATGGTTTGTTTTGATAGTCAAAGATTTTTTATTGCTTCTCTAGAGTTCTATTTAAATAGCTGTAGAATTATATAAATAGCTACTTCTGGGTATTTAAAGGCTTATATCTTGACACAGCAATTAAGTTTATTCATTTAGTAAATTGTTGCTCTTTTCTGAATGTTAGCACTCTCTCAGTCAGTTCCAGCCGTGCTGGCCTCCTTACTGACTCTAACGTATTTCCCCCATGGCCACCATAATGCGCTAATAACCTGCAAAGATGACCTGGGAGGTCTTCAAATAGTGCAGTGCTTATTCTGCATTGTGACTGACCAGGATCACTCTAAGGCTTACATGAGAGGGAAGAATTAAGCCTAAGTGAATTTTTAAAGCTATTGCAGGTAAAGCATGGTATGGGCTGAGTTATTACAGCAGCAGTGGAAGTGGGTGGACTTGAAGAAAGAGCCAACAGAATTTGCTGTCAGTTTAGTTCCACAAAAGAAGGTATGAAGTGAGAGAAAGGGACATTGGCCTAAATTCCCGGCAGGATTGGTTGGAATAGCAGCTTCAGGTGAGTGAGGCGGGGCATACCTGAGAAGTTCGTGCTGTGTCTTTGGGTTAATTGTGTGGATATGTACCATTATTTCACAAATCTAGTCTGTGGTATTTGAAGTTTGATTATGATTTTTCACAGGAGGGTGTTTGCAAAGAGCCCAGGGATTTTTGAGATTCAAAGAAGTGAGAAATCTGGGAGACAAAACTGAAAATGAAGATCAAGTACATGTAAAATTATTCACAAATAGAGTAAGGCAGCAGGAGAGGCCAATTTATTATTGATGACTGTTTGAGGGCTGGAAAAGAAACGGAGGCCTGCTTGGGCTGACTGAGAGGACAAAGGTGCATCGGGGACGCACGTGCTGGAAGGAGAGAAGCAACTCCCTTGGCTTCCATATCCACACTCTAGGATGTGCTTCTCTCCCAATAAATAAATAATAATAAGCCTTACAGACTTTCTAGTGACAAAAGTATTGTCACACCACACATGTGATATCATATATCACCAAAAGCTACTCATAATTTTAGTGTAAATAATTCTACCAAAGGGATTGAAAGGAACGTGATATGAATTTGGAGGTCCCTCTAGCACCATTCCACTCAGTGACTCATAAGATGGACAATGAAATTTTTTCTAATCATAGTTTTGTTTAATATATAAGTGGAGGTGATTGAGCAGAGGGAAAAGGGATACAAAGCAAATTCCCCAAGAAGCCAGGGACAAGCTTCCAGGTGTTCCCTCCTCTGTAGGACAGTGTGCAGTGTTGCTAGCTGGAGAAGGGTGTGTTCTTACTAGAGTCAAGTCAGCTGTGCATGCAACACCTGTATGCTGAACTCAGCGACTCAGACTTCATCCCTTACCCCACCCACCCTTGCAGCACAGATATCTGATCAAACTAGTATCATTTGACCACTAAACTTATACAGAAATAAACCTTATCGGGTAGAGTAATCAGATGATCATAGAGCTGCCCCTGTGGGCAGCTCACAGGTCAGGCCTGAAGTCTGGCTTTTTTCCAGATTGTATGAGGTTTGAGCAGTTAGGGCCTGGGGATTTAACCCTTTCCTGAATAGTATGATAGGCTTTTTTTTTTTTTTTTTTTTTATTTTTTATTTTTGGTCAGAGGATAAATTGGCAGATCTCAGACATACGTACCCCAATTTTACATCATTTCAAGACATATGTAGCAAAATTCATAAGTGAGTGAACCACAGCTTACGTAATGTTGGATTTGTTTCACATCATTTCCCAGGAAAATCTATAATAGATGAGGTTGTGACTCATCGGTAGAATTTTGGAAATTCTGTTCTAGAAGAAGAGAGAACTAACCTGTAAAATATGTGTGGCATTGGCTGGATTTGGGGAAGAGGGAGGTCAGGAAATGGGAAGTTGGTGATTAGTCCTAGAACAGAGTCTGTCTTGACAGAGCAGAACAAAGTTGGATGTAAAACTTGATGTACAAGGCCCAAGAAAGAAATTAATTGAGGGTACTTTCAGAGAACCAGACTGAGAAAGTGAGGTAAATGAGTTTGTTTTGAATGGAAGATAAACTTAGTTTAACTTAATGTATGTTTTCATTGACAGGAAGTAGAAAATGTATTTTCATTAAATGTCACATCTCTAAAGAACCTGTTATACACACACACACACACACAGACACACACACACGCACTCGCACACGCACAGACGCACATGCATGCACACACACACACACACACACACACACACACACACACACACTTCTGAGACAGGTCTCTCTCTACAGCCCTTGCTGGCATTATGTAGACCAGGCTGCCTCAAACTCAGATTCTCCTGCCTTAGTTTGTGACTGGGGGTGCTGTTTCCTTGTTTGGGTCTTCTGTGTAGGCACATACATTGCATCAATATTTTTCTATAAGCTCTTTTTTCCTTGGATATATTTAATTAGTAGAATATGTAGCCCCAGTGTTGTCAGTGTACAGCTGAACAGAAAGAACTGTCTTCCCATCAAATATTTTATATTTGTCAAAGTATTTGGCTTTTAGGTCCTTGAAGAAATTGACGGTTTTTAATAAACAGTGCACTGTACCTATTTTGGGAGTAAAGTTCTCAGAGTTTTGTGATGCTCACTTCCTCCTGGAGTCATGGTACACTTCCTGCAGTTCAGTTGACTGATATTCTCCTAGAGAATGCTGATGGTGGCCGGCCGTAGTCACTGAGCACTTTCTGAAAACTGCACATCCTCTTTTTGGTTGTTTTTGCTTTGTCTTGTTCTCCGAGACCGGGTTTCCCTGTATATCCCTGGCTATCCTGGAACTCCATTTTTAGACCAGGCTGGCCTCTAAGTCATTGGGATCTGCCTCCCTCTCTACCTCAGGTGCTGGGAAGAGAGGTGTGTCCCACCACCATGCCAGCTCCTCCACATCCTTTTACTGCTTCAAATATATCAGCCAGTTAAAGCTACACAGAAGTCTCATGGGTAAGATGCTCTTATTTTAAACAGGAGTGTGGCAGAGGGTATGGTGATGTTAGGATTTAAACCCAGAAGCCAACTTAGACCCTTAGCCACTCTTGTATTCTGAGATAGCATAGAACTTGCTTGTGTTAAAACACTACCATAAAATAGGTATTTTATAGATATTAGTTCATTTAATTTTCCAATAAGTTTAGGAGTCAAGATAGCATTTTTAGTGCATTTTAAATGAAGTAGGTCTAGAGGGTTTATCTGAAACAAACTATGTTGGTGCTGATTAGGACTCTCACAGCGTCTTCTGCCCTGGTGAACCTGTGGGAGGGAGGAAGTTTTTACTACACTTTTCTTGAGCATTTCAAGGGTTAATTAAGCTGGCATTTGAAACCATACGTTTAAAATTTAACCCCTGGCTTCACGATTGTCTTTTCTGCCCTTTATTTTCAGTCTTCAGTGTCCCCAGATTGTACATGGATGCAGCTATGGCCGACAAATCCAGAGCTGGCTGGTCCTTTGAACTCTTCTACAAAATCTTTCATTGCTATTTACAGGGCTTTGAAAAACTAGATCGTAATTTTTCTTCTGTGGCTAGGAACAATGGGTTAAACAAGTTGCTTTGGATTAAGGGAGAATGCCTAATTTGTCCTGACTGCCAGAGGGTAATGAAAGTACTGCAGATAACAAACCCCCAGAAATGCTACTTTCTTTGCTTTTTGTTCTATAGTTCTTTGGGCTAGGGTGTATTAATTAGTTTTCTAATTGCTGTGACAAAGAGCCCGACAAAAACTGTTTAAGGTAAGAAGGGTTTATTTTGGTTCCTGGTCTGAAGGTACAGTCAGTGTGCCATGAGAGGGAAGACATGGTGGCCAGAGAACACCTCTGGCTTCCATCCTGGAGTGAGCCAGCTCATCACACTGTACACATTTGGGGAGCAGAGAGAGAGAGATGCATGGTGGTGCTCAACTCTCTTTCTTCTTTCCCCCTTTTTATCCAATGTAGGACCCATGGAGGATGCTATGGACATTCAGGGTTTGTACCTCCTCACTTAAACCTTTTGAAACACCTTGTAGACACACCCAGGGGTGCTTTTCTATGGTTATTCAAAATCTAGGCAAGAGAGAAGATTAACTCTTAAAACAGGTAGAGTTTTCTTGTTCACTGGTGTACTCAATGCCTAACATAGAGTTCTGAATTTAGTATCTGCTTGGTACATAGCAGAATAAACTGATTTCTAGTCCCATCATGAAAAAGGAGTTGATAATCTAACTTCTGGGAAACAGTGTATTGAGATTATATAATATCCATCAATTGTGTTACTTTTTAAAGATTCTGGATATGAGCATACACTTTAATACTTTCAGTTTACTTTGTATGCAATATCATAGCTAAAATTATAAAAAATACTTTTGGATCTTCTGTTGTGAAATCACTAAGAAAAGTCAGTTAAAATTGTAAAATACACCAGGCAGAAGATCATGTTAGATGGTAAATAAACTAGAATTTACTCTGGTATCTCTTGACTTGTCTCAAAATTGTACAGTCCTTACATTTCACTTTCATCCTTTTTGTAAGTAAAATTCAGTGCCCAGCTGTGTCACGACTGGCTGTGTCATCCCTACCGTAGCCTTGGTCTCTTCACCATCACATGTCCCCCTACCGTAGCCTTGGTCTCTTCACCATCACAAAATGGGACAGATTTTGCTTGCTTTCCACATTATAAGTGGTAACCACTCTTTCAAAGGCTGTCTTTAATTTTATTTAATTAGTTTATGTTAATGTGTATGTATGTATGTATGTATGTGTGAGAGAACACGGATATGAGTGTGCTCATCTGTGTGTGCATATGTAGAAGCTAGAGTTTCCTTTGGGGGTGTTTGTTTCTCCATCTTATTTATTCATTCGTTTGCTTGCTTGCTTGCTTGCTTGCTTGCTTGCTTGCTTGCTTGCTTGCTTGCTCAGACAGTCTCTCAAGTCTCTGGTTTGGATCTCCCTGTCACCATCCTGTAAGTGCTGGGGCTACAGGCACATAGCACCAGTAGTACTGCAGATTCAAACTTACTTCATATGTGCAGAAAAAAAACAAAACAAAACACTTCTACTCACTGAATTATCTTCCCAGCTCCTCTGGATCTTAATGGTTCTTAGCTTTACAGTCATATGTACCAACCTGCCTTCAACAACTAAATCTTACATACAGCTTCGTGGCTAGAGAATCACCTACTCATGTGGTCTCTGGGCAAATAAATAGGTGCAGGAACTTTCCAATTTACATTTGAAAAAGTCTGTAAACATAATTTAGAAGAATTCCTAGTCTTAACATAAGAAAGTTGATAGAAAAAAGTGAATTCAAGTTATATTATGAAACCATGTGGTGCCTCCGTGAGAACCAATCAGGAGGCAGGGATAGGAATGCTGTTTGATTGCAAAAGGCTGGTCTTAAAACGATGTCACACATCATTATTACCGTCTGTGTGGTTTTGCTGTGTGGGCACAGGGTTATAATTATCCCTTCAGTAGCATGTGACAGTTCTAGAGGGTTCCACATGTTGTCATTTCATATTGTGGGTTTTTGTGTGAGAATGGCTTCTGGGGGAAGGTATATTTTATTTTACCCTTAGATAAGGAAACAGTACATCTGCTCAGTGAAAAGAGCTTTCAGTTTGACAAAGAGCTTGCAGTTTCGAAGTTTTTCTGTCTGACTCTGTGGACTTCACACATTGGGGAGTATAATTCCAGGGATGATTATATAGTACCCCAAACCATGTTTTCTTAGGATTTGACATAGTTAAAAGAGGAAAGGAACATTTATTTCACTACAGAAATTTTCTGGACAGTTAAGGGTTTATTTGATGTTGAGGATTTGTTTTTCAGAAATCATTTTAGTCATTCATTTACTAAACCTGAAGTTTAAAAAAAAAGTAATGAGATCTCTAAAAGTGTGTACATTCCTTTAATTAAAATAAGCGTAAAGGAATACATAAGAGTCCACAGGAAATCACAGCAAGATATCTTCCAGGCATGTGGAAAGAGGTTTCTTCAAGGGTCATGACCAAAATGGAAGGCAGGAGAATGGGCTTCCTGCTTGGTGTGTGTTAGGGCTCTCCATCTGGCCCTTCATTGTCGGTCTAGGTGCTTATTCAAGAAGCATCAAGGGAGGGAACTTGGAATAGATGTAAGTGAGTAAGACAGGGGCTGGGCCCTGAACTCCTCAGTGCTCACAGTTTCTAGAGACGAAGCTGTAACAGACAAGCCCTCCTGGTGATGGTCTGGCTAACCTCTGCCTCCTGTAGAAATGGACAGACTAGGGTGGGATGCCCTGAACTGTTCCAGTCATGAACTAGTTTGTGGGTCTGCCCATTTACTTGGGCAAACCAGAGCAGCACAGCTGCCCTGGACAGAGTAGTCTGTGAGGGAATGTACATATTACTCATTTTAGTTTTAAAAATCATACATGATAATCAGGAAGGTGTCTGTGAGAGATGGTAGCAGTGTAACCTCCTTCCAAGTGCATTAAAGATAGAGATTTTGACTGTTAAAGTGGCCCAAACCCTAGGCCCTTCTTGCTGTTTTTGTTCTGTTTAATTCTTTAATTGCCTGGAGGGTATCTTATCATTTCATGTCCAGTCCATTTCCTTGAAGCAAGAAACATTTCCCAATCTGCTAGATAGAGTCTGGAAAGTCAGCATATTCATTTACTTAAATACATATGTGGGGCTTAATAAGACACTAATTAATAAGACATTAGGTAATATCTCATTTCCCAAAACTGTGAGTTAAGACTCCATCCATCCTTCACCGAGTGTCGTCTTTGGCTGTTGGCAGTGAGAGCAAACGCCACCACCACATTCATGTACGCCTTCTTCCATAATAAAAATGTATCACTGGAAAATAGTTCCCAGCCATACTGTATTTCCCAGCTACTGTTGTATCACTGAACCTGTCTTTTGAAAGAATAAAAGTCATTTACCTCATATACACCAAGATTTACTTCTCTTGGGAAACAAGCAAACTCTGGTTAGAGTCCTTTGTATTATATTGTATTATGATACTCTTTTCTGAGAGGCAAAAGTGCTTGAAACATTTCAAGAGTCAAATGCTTTTCTTCCCCATGAGAGATGTGCCAACCGTAAATGATACCTGGAGGACTCTGGAGCATTGGGCACCATTTCAATTAAGTGTCGGGCCTGCTTGATGACCTTGTCCAGGCCAGGTAACAACTATGATTCTCAGTTTTTGCCAGTGAATTATGAAGGTGCAGTTTCTTTCCCATTCTCTGATGATATGTTAGTACAGTCTTAAATGAGTGTAACTTTGCTTCTCTCAGTAAAAATAAATACTTAGAGTTCTCTAACTCTAAGCAAGATGCCTCCCGGCAAGGTATCTAGATTAAGTCTATCACTCGAATTTAATTACCCTATGAAATAGACACCATCTTGTAAAGGAGAAAATGGAGGCTTTGAGAGTGAGAGTCTTAAAACAAGCATTGCACAGCTGGCGTTCACACCGGTGTCTGCGCAAGTCCCTGGTCCATACATTTAATCATCACGTCCTGTTCCTAAGATTTGGCACCTAAGAGCATTTCTAATCCATCTTCATTTTACTTTCTTCAGAGCCATGTATTTCCGATCTGTCTGCTATACTGTGCATTCCCCAAAGCATGAGGAGTTAAAAGGACTTTTGTGGTATCATGTGCTTCTTTCTATACATAGCCCCAGGTTGTGCACTGGCTTAGTGCTTCTCTTGTGTTTTATGTAAAGCTGGCACAAGTGAAACTTCCAATTTTGAATGCTTTTGAAAAATCTGTTTGGTTAAAGAAAAAAAAAAAAAAAAGAACAAAGCTTCGTTTAGGATTTGAGTTCTAGTTCTGCTTCTGCAATGTATCCAGTTTCGACACAAACAATACTTCTTTGCCTCATTGTTACTATAATGTTCAAGACCAGCTATGTGAAAGGCATTTAGATCCCAGGGCCACAGTTTCTGTATTAGCAGTCCTAACAGCTGTGGTGGATTATTGGAACCAGAATTAAGCAGAATAATTTTGGGCTGTGTGGCATTGTGAAGATCTACTTAAGATAATTATAACTGGCTTGGCTCAAGACTAAACCTGAACTCGGGTTGCAGCTGGCATCACGGAGTTATCTGAAGTATCTTGTAGCAACAGTGATTCTTAAGTCGCTGCACTGTATCCACCAATGAAGTGAAGTCATAGAAATTTTTAGGGCTATGTGGTGTGGGAACAAAGGAATGCAAAAGAAAGCTGAATCCCGCAAGTTGGTGTGCTCCATGGAGAAGAGGAACAGAAATCAGGAAAATGAGGCTCACAGGGTCCTTCAGAAACACCCCGGGGATTGGATTCTGCATAAGCTGTGTATTAAAAGAATGAGTTGCTAATTGAGTCTAGTCATTTTGCCAAATGAAAATACCTTGTTCTTGAACTAGACTAGGGATTCCGGTGAGTGGCAGAGCTCTGCCTTCTCCCACAGTGAACTAGGGTGGGAGTCGCTTTCGAGATCATCTGTGGATGTCTCAAAGTTCAGACTTGTTTCTCCAAGGCTTGGTGCTTTAGAGAATGAGTTGAATAGAAGAGGAGAAGGAGGGAGAGAGAGAGAGAGAGAGAGAGAGAGAGAGAGAGAGAGAGAGAGAGAGAGAGAGAGAGAGGAAGAAGGAGGAGGAGGAGGAAGAGGAGGAGGAGGAAGAGGAGGAGGAAGAGGAGGAGGAAGAGGAGGAGCAGGAGGAGGAGTGAGGGAGAGAGGTGGCGGAGGGGAGGGAGAGGGAGAGGGGAGTTGCTAAACCCTCTAGCCTTTGTCATAGACATTGTCTTACTGAGTATTCTCAGTGCCTCCTAAACTGTTCATTAAGGTGCCACAATTATCAGAAACCACAATCAACATCTTCTCTATTCCTGTTGAGTGTGTGTATCTGTGAATGTGTGTGTGTGTGTTTGAGTGTGTGTGTGTGTGTGTAACTTTGAGACTTGAATATATATCCCAGGTGTGTTGAGGTAGTTACAACTTTTCCCAGTGCGTATTGAATTAAGTACATGAAATTGGTCTACAGCATGCCTACTTTAAATTATCTTGAAAAATGCTCCTTTCTTTTAGTTTTAAACTGTGCACACAGGGTGGACAGCTGATGGAAAAACCCAAAGACTGGAAATGGGATTCTGTTTGGTAAAATTTGTTAGACATTTACAATTGATAAATGGGAACCAGGTGTCTCTAGGTGAGAGCAAGTTTAAGGTAGATTTCAGTTTCATTTTAAAACATCACATTTAGGTTACTGAAGTTTCTAGACCTTCTGGGTGTTTTCTCCTATTACTTTCCTGGCAGAGACTTTTTCTTTTTCTGGAAAGTTTTAAACTTGCCTTGGCTTCATATAAAGAAGAACAGAATCTTTTTCTTGCTCATTTTAGTGGTGAGATTTTACCAACTCCCAAGCTGGAATTTAGTTCCGAGTACTGTCTGTGAGCATTCAGGCACCAGATTCAGTGTGGAGTTCCACGTGTGCAGAAAATTCTCCCGGCTCCTGGGAAACAAAGTGTAGACAGCGGAACCCAGCTAACGTGTTCATTTGTTCCAGGCCCAGGAGAAACTGTGGGTAGGTAAAGGAAGGTCTGGCTAGCTGGGAGGGCGATGGGAACCCAGCGCATTAAGTGAGACATTAGGAAGGCAACATGTAATTTGTGGCTGGCAAATGCTAGGCCCTTTGCTCCTTATGCCATCTCTGCTGATGAGCGGTCTGCAGAATGTCTGTAGATCCTGTACTGGCCTGAGCGGTTTTTTTCCAACAAGTTTTAAAGTGTGGTGGTAAATCCCCCATCTTTCTGCTCTTACCTGCCCTGAGTAACTTTCCTAAACAGTTGGTAGAAGGAGAGGGTATCCAGAGTCTTGATTGTGTTTTGTTTCTGGAGCCTCCTTTTCTGTTTAGATGTATGTAGGCAAGCCCAGAGTAAATGGAGACAGGGTAGCTGAGGAATCTGGGATCACAGAATGCATTTGGTCAAGTAGGGTGTGGCCACCCCACAGCTTCTCTGCAATCTCTGTGACTGGGTAGGAGGGTGGGTATGGAGAGACAAGAAGGAACAATAAACACACCAGGCTTTGTCTTTTAGAGAATGCTTGTACAATAGCCTAGAAGGAAAACTCCTGATCTCCGCATAATCTTCTTACCTCTCCCCTGCAGCCTGAGTCATCCATCCCTTCTCTACCACAACTTAAAGACCCAGCCTTTGAGAAAACTGCAGTTGTGTGTATGTGGAGCCAGTTAATAAAGAACTGCCAACCTTTCCTCACCCAGGGTGCCTGAATCCCCACTGTGCTAATTGCACCAACGCAGCATCCTCTCTTAGACTTTTGAGGGTTCCTACACGTACAGGCTTCTAGAAGAAATGCTAGTGGTATGTTCTCTTGGGACCAGTAAATGGAATCCCCTGGGGGAACTGAGTGTTCTTTCACACCCGCTGCTTCTGGGTTGCCAGAGACCACACCCTACTCTATGTAACCACAGACGACTATTTCTTTTGGCTGAGTCTCTGACCTTGAAGGATCTAGCCAGCTGCCTTGAAGCTCTGGGTGCTAGACACAATACTGGCAGAGTCTAAGAGTTATTCCTCTTTTTAAATTATTTACTTATTTGATTTAACATGATTGTGTTTAAATTTTTTTATTCATCAGAAATTCTGTTCTTGAACCTAAAATGTGTCAACAAACCATTGCCATTACATTTTCTCATATTTATTTACAGCCTAAGTACGTCTAAGAAAAAAAAATAAAGAAATAATAGCCACAAGTGATGCACACTCTGCTCCTTGAGAGATGGAGCAACTTGAAAATATGGATTGAATTTGGTGTTGAATTTTTATTTTTCTCTCATCTGTCTGGGAGGAAGCCATTTTTTGCTTGGAAAAATTGCTTGGGTTCACCATTGACTTTTCTCTTTAATAATTGAAAACCACTGTTCGATATTTACATAAAACTTTTTTTTTCTGGTCTGCTTTCTATAACCTTTCCCCTCATAAGAATTTTAGGAATTCCCTGACTTTTCTCTGAGGATTTTTATGCCCGCTTTATCCCAGATGTGGGACATAGACAATGCTGAAGGTTTATGTGTGTGAGTGGGTGTGTTTGCTACCCTCTGACGGTAGTTCTTTTAACTAGTGAACAAATACGTCACCAGGGGAAAAAAGAGCTAGAAAGAAAAACAACTAGATAAGATAATATTTAAGCCTGCTTTATATTTCTAATTTCTAATTTGATTGATACCAAAGCCCTATCTACAAAATGAAAAAGCATAAAGTGGTTTCAAGAAATGAGGAGAAAGCATATTCACTAGTCAACCAGTCTTTCAGTACTGAGATTTTCTTTTCTGGATGAAGGCATGACAGTTTGCTAGTCACAGATCCCTGAGTCTGGCCTTCATCTAGAGTTGATGTCGGCTCAGGGAGCTTTTGGTAGATTCTTCTGTCTTCTCTGGTCCACCTTCTGCTCCCACAAAGAGGATAGTTAATCTTACTCACACTGTTTTATCAGCATAGGACCCCACAGATGTCCTGATCCCAGTGCCTGGTTCGTAGTGTAAAATGTAAGGAAGAAAGATGTCATCTCAGTGAAATAGACTGGATTAAGAAACAGGATTTTCTCCATTTTTCATAGTGGTTTCCAGGTTTTTCAGGTTTCCAGGAAACAATTTATCATCAGCCTTTGGTTATTGTGGTTCATGTATTTTAATGTCTAAGATACTATAACAATCTCAAATTTTATGCATGATAATTTATGAGAAAGACATATTTTTTTGTTTCTGTGAAAATCCAAAGTTTTGTTTCCGTGATGTATCCTGTCAGACCTTGTGGGTTCTAGAAAGTTTCTCCCTACTTCAACGTTTAATTGCATATTAAGAGATTCACATGCTTAAATGTTTAGTCCTTATAGGAAGTGAGATACCTGTCTACTGTGTACGTTTACTACGCACGACTTACTCTGTGTTTCTCGTTAGGATCATTCGAAGATGATTTGGCTGCCTTGGAGACTTGGAGATCTGGTGCCACGATGAGGACCCATACACGGGGGGCTCCCAGTGTGTTTTTCATATGTTTGCTCTGCCGCGTGTCAGCCTACATCACTGATGAGAACCCAGAAGTCATGATTCCCTTCACTAATGCCAACTATGACAGCCACCCGATGTTGTACTTCTCCAGGAAAGATGTGGCAGAGCTCCAGCTGAGGGCTGCCAGCTCCCATGAGCACATTGCAGCCCGGCTCACCGAGGCTGTGCATACCATGCTGACTAGCCCCTTGGAGTACCTCCCTCCTTGGGATCACAAAGAGTACAGTGCCCGCTGGAATGAGATCTATGGAAACAACCTGGGTGCCTTGGCAATGTTCTGTGTGCTGTATCCTGAGAACATTGAAGCTCGAGACATGGCCAAAGACTACATGGAGAGGATGGCAGCGCAGCCTAGTTGGTAGATTTTTGTCTTTTCTTTCTTCCTGTATTAACCTTGTCTCTTCAAGAAATGATTCAAGGACTAGAGATCTGGTTCAATTGTCAGAATGATTGCTGAGCTTGCATGAAAGCCCTGGTTCCTACCACCAGATAAGCCAGGTGTGCTGGTACATGCTCTTAATCCAGCACAAGAGAGAGAGAGAGAGAGATGAGGGTGGCAAGTTTAAGGTCATCTTTAGCTGCATAATGAGTGTGAGGCTAGCCTTTTGATACTTGAGCTCCTGTCTTAAAAAAAAAAGAAAGAAAGAAAGAAAAAAGAAAAGAATAAAAGAAAGAAAAAGAGAAAGGAAGAAAGAAAACAAACATAAATGTCTAACAGTTTCAAAAAACTTAGTATGTTTCAGCTTAGAAGGATCATGTTGAGAGGCAGCTTAACCAAAGAGGGTGAAATAACTGAAGAGTTGAGCCACCGGTATCCTGTTATTAGCGGATAGTTTCTTCCTTGTTTAACAAACATTTACAGTTGTGGATCACTTGATGGTAGAGACACACTCCGATGAATGCATCCGTAAGTGATTTTGTCCTTGTGTGACTATGATGGACTATATGTACACAAAACCTAGCTGTCATTTATACAGCGTATAGCCTATTGCTCCCAGGAGCAGGATGAACAACTGTGAGATGAAATCAAGCAGGAGACGTGTGAAACAGTGCATAAAGGAGGCTGCTGCCTGCATAGCACAGAATGCATGTCCATGGTTCATTTTGTTTAAGGAAGGGATGCACTCTAAAATGAAGTGTATTGCATAAACACATAAATCAATGACAGTTGCTTATGAGACGTTATGCCGTACAGACAGTTCTATGTGCTGTTATATAATTGGCAGTGTAGTAAACTTCTTTCCACCAACATTCCCATGAACATGTGAACAGAGAGCACATTGTCCTGATGTTAGAGGAGTCACAGCATCGCTAGGCACTAAGACATTTCAACTTGGTTGTACACCTGCTGGGTTCCTCTGATCTATGCTCTTTCTTGGAGCAGAAGACCATTACCTGATACATAACTGCTTCTTATTATTTGTTCTTAGGTTTTGATTGACAGCCTTCTGCCACGTTGATGAAAATGTCTTAGCCTAGAAGGTACATCAGCCAGTTAACATTTATGTGCATTTTGTGATAATAAGGTGATAAAAGTCATTATGATGGGATTGACTGGCAATTTACGAAGAAAATTCTGTTTAATGAGCAAGAAAGAGAGTGCTCAACCCTGTGGGAAAGCAAGTGCTACAGTGAATTGTGTGAAGAATTCTGATTATGTCATAGTTTACTTTCAGGAGTTTAAGATTCAAGAACGAACTTCCTGTCTCCTTTTGGTTAAGCTTGAATTTGTTTATAATTCATGTTTCTATCTGCTTTTAAAAAGATAAGGTTTGAACGGACTAAACAGAGACTTCTGTGTGTATTTATGTTCCTAAACTCCAGCTTAATACACATTTACAGGTCAGTTGCTAAAAGTGCTTATAAATTGTGTGAAACGTAATCTTAAAACTATGCAAGTTGCCACTTGCCATAGGCTTAGAAAGGACTGGTTTTAGATGCTTAAAGGTATCTGTAGTGATTCTATGGTGAGCATATCTTACATGAAATACATCTTAGTGTCACAAAGGTGAAGAGTAGCAATTTGCAGCCCTATGATAACTGTATGACATCTCTTAATGGACAACATTATGGAAGAACTGACATTATAGCATTATCAGAGATGAATCTGTAAAATGGTTGTTAAATAATGTAGTTATTCTGAAGCTTAGGATATTTTAGGCTGAAAAGAGTCTTTCATATGGCTTTTTCTAAGCATGACACACTTGGCCATGTGTGTCATATTTTCTGACCTGGACTCACATTTATAAGATCACATTGCAGTTCTGATGCCAAGAAAGAAAATAAACTGTGTATGAAAACATGCCTGAAATTTGAGCAGCAAGATGACATTATCAAATGTTATAGTAATGGAATAGTATACTAGGTAGGAAAAAAATAGCCCTTTGCGTTTACTCTTTTGTAGCTTTTTTGTTTTTCATAGTTAAGTGAATTTTGATAGATGATGCTCATGAAATATCTGAGAGAAACAGTCACTGTAAAAAGCCAGCTTCATCCCACAAAAGACTGAAATTAAAAATGTCTTTGTTATGAAAAATTGTAAGCACAAATATAAGACTGTTAGGGAAATTGTACAAGACCAGTAATTAGTATACATATCTGGGTGTATGTATTTAAAGAGTGAACATTGTCACTAGGATTAAAAGCCTTCTCTAATAAAAGAAGGAAAATAAATAATTTCAAGTAAAAATATTAGCATCCACATATTTTCTATAAGTTCAGATTTACCAGTTGCTAGAGGTGAGAAGAGGTTTTCTAACTAACTGTGCTGTTACCCAGTGACCAAAGTCGACCTGTCACTTAGACTCAACTGAACTTAGTAGGATTGCTTTCTCATGATCAGTCTAAACTGGGGTTAGGAATTGATAGTGGGTCTTGATAGCCATGTTTTTGTTTTAAATAATTGACTCTTTTCTGCTGTGCTTTTGAAATATTAACTACTTATAAACAGCCACATTCAAACTTAGATTCTTAAACATTCATTTAGGCCTCAGATTTAATGTGATCATTTTCTACAACTTAAACTATTGCTAAATGTTTTTATATTCCAGGTACTTTTGCTTAAATTTCTCAGTTTAATACAGTTCTTCATTATATACAAAAAGTACAGTGAGAGGGTTGCCACTGCCTTAGGGTATAGTATGCCCATATTCATTTCAGAAAAAAAAAATAACTGGTTGTATTCATTAATCAATAATCAATAGTGTAGAGTTAAGCCTCCGTACAATGGCTTCATTTATGGAATATATTTCCCATCTCCTTGAACATTTCTCCTCTTTTTGAAAATGATTAAACTGCATTTATTCACTTAACTGACAGTTTGAGCATGTACTGTATGTGCTGTGCTAGTGATATGGATTCAAGATTGATGAAATGGCCCAGCAGTTTTCTGCTCTATACCTGGCATGAAGAGTCTTCCTACAGTGGGTACTTCTGTTCAGAGCTGAGCATGAGGAACACGCAGTGGAAAGGAGCTAACTCAGGACTTATTCTGCCTGTGCCCTGAGTCCAGCCCCCTGCGTCGGCTGTATCACTTCAGATGAATTTCTCAGTTTGAGCCTTTGTATCCTGGTGTATAATAGCACAGCAGTGGTGTGTCTCTGTCAGACTCACTTTAGTAGTGAGCTAACCAGTGCATAGTACTCTCCTCTGAAAGTCCTTGTCATAAAGTAAGACTTCAGTAAAGGGTAATGGCAGGAGGTGATAATTATTGCCTCTGCTATTTTTACCTGCGACATTGGCCCTAATTGGTTTATAATTGTTATTTATAGATTTTTAAAAGAAGGATGTAGTTTTGTTCAGAGATATTTATTGTTTTTGTTTTTCAGATTGTTCTCAGAGCAAGACGGTTTGTATGACTCAGAGAGCTTGCCAGTGACAGTGTTTCTTAAAAACTTGCACTGTTTGTCCTCTAGGACCCCTCTTTATGTGTACAAGAATCTAGTGGTGAGGTTATGAAGGCATCTTGGGAGAAAGTAGTAATGATACTTTTTTTTTTTTTTTTTTTTTTGCATGATGTTAAAGCTGAATTTCTTTTCTGCTTGCTGTATCTGACAAGCAGAAACTGAAAGGAAGGGTTAGCTGTTTAAACCCCCAATCTCAGGATGTGGTTCATCTGAGGATGCTCGTGGTGCATCCAAAATGACGGTGCCCATACTCAACAGGCTTTTTCTTTTTTATGCATTCTAGAACCTATGTCCAGAATGGTGCCACCACTACTTTTGGGTAGGTCATCTCATGGCCATCAAGTAATCAAGATAATCCCTCCCAACAGGCCCCAAGGCTCATCTCATTGATCCTGTCAAACTGGCAATATTAACCATCACATGTACTGAATTTCATTGGATGTTAGTAAATAAAGAGATTTAGTGGTTCACATATATAGATTTACTTAAGAATTTCAGCTGTGCCACACATGGTGGCCCATGCCTTTAGACCTAGCACTAGGAAGTCATAGGCAGGCAGATATCTGAGACTGAGGCTAACCTGGTCTACAGAGCGAGTTCTAGGACAGCCAGAGCTACACAAAGAAACCCTGTTTTGGAAAGAGAGAAAGAAAGAAAAGAAAAGAAAGAAAGGAAAGAAAGTAAGAGAAGAAAGAAAGGGAAGGCAGGCAGGCAAGCCACTGTGAAATAAAAGTTAAATTGAAAATGTTATTTAAGTATTGTTTGTACCAGATATACTATGAAGTAGGAGAGAAATCTGAAAGATTGTCAATAGTAGGGTGGCTGAGAAATTTGTATAATAATAATAATTGTATAGGTCTCTAAACACCACAGAAAGATGAGGCTTTGTGTGCTCTATCTCCTTGTGTGGAGGCACCCACATCCTTCCCACAGTCTCTCTTGTCTTGTTTTTGTTAATGCTAAGGTTGTGCACTGATTACTTTGTAACCTCAATTAAAAATGTGTTGCACCCCCGCCCCCGGCCCCCGCACCTTTAAGATGGCTGAGACATCAGTGAACTTCCACCAAGCCTGATGGCCTGAGCCTGAGTTCCATCTCTGAGACCCACATGGCTAAAGGAGAGAATGGATTCTCACAAGTTATCCTTTGACCTCCACATGTGTGCTGTGGCATGAATACATACATGCACATACACAAATCAATACACAAAATACAATTTAAAAAGTCACAGCAGTTACTGTACATAAACAGAATAAAATTTTTGTCAGCAAGAGTATAAAATTTAAGCCAGGAAAATAACAGTATAAAAAAAAAAGTCTCTCATAGAGATTTTAGACAGAATTCCATAAAGATCAGTTCAATGATATTTTGGAGTCAGCACATATTATTCTGTTTTTTCTTCTTAAAAATTTCATAATGTGCATGCCTTTTTCTTACTTGTGCTTGCCTGTACTGTGCCTTTACCTCTACAACACATCACCAAATTTAAGACACATAATACAAAATTCAAATAGAAAGTAACTGGGAAATGGTTTGGGAGAAGAATAGGGAGACTCACTAAGATGCATCACACACGAGTGGGTCACATGTGGACCCTGAGATTGATTTGCTTTATTCATTTATTTAGCAACAAAATGATAGGCTTCCTCAGTTTTGAAGTTTACAATGTCCATGAGAATAAAAATCAGGTAGTTACTCTATAAAAGAACAATTACTCTTGGCCCAAAGATCACAAACAAGCTTCTAGATATATTTTTCACAGAGACTCAATCCTCTCATAAAAGTCCTTCAGTGTGGTGATGAAGTATGTTGGTGCTTTTCACACAGCTCTGGAGGAAGAACAGGGAGTAAGTATGTTGTTTAGCGCATGCATAGATTCCCTTAATGGAGGCTTTCCTGAGCAAATGTCACTAAGCCTGCAGAGATTCTAAGAGATTCACTAAGCCTGCCCTGATTCTGTGGTAGTTAGCCCTGTGTTCTCTGGCAGACTTCATAGCTGCTGTAAACTTTTTTTTTTTTTTTTTTTTTTTTACTTCTACAAAATGTGGATGAATCTTTCCCTCCATGAGATTCCAAGGATGGAACAAGGTGATGCCCAGAAAGCTCTTAAGATTATGTAGCTGGCACATAGTTTTACTAAAACTTCATTCTTTTTGTTATACAGGAAGAGGCAGATACAAGATTGTTCAGTCTTGGGTGCAGAGCACTCCTTTTAGCCTCTCTGGTGCTCTGGAGTTGTGTTTCTGAGAAATATTTGTAGTGAGTCACTCTTTCTCCCTTTCCTTATAGTATGTTTCTGCCTTATCATGAGACAGAAAATAAATCATGGAGGAAAGAAATGACTTCCCTCCTGTGTCAGAGCCAGTTGGCTACAGGGAATCAGGAGAACAAGTGAGGGAAAGTTGAACTTTTGGACAGAGATCTAATTGTCCTTTTTTTCTCCACAACAAATTATTAAATCCTTACTATGGATTGCGAGCTTCTGAAATCCTAGGATGTGTTTATAAAACAGCAAGAGAAAGAGGTTTAAAAAAAGAGAGAGAGAGAGAGAGAGAGAGAGAGAAATCTCCACCACACTGAAATGGATTATTTGATTTTCTTGCTCAATGGACCAAGATGAACTGCAAGGCCTGTCTCAGCCTTGCCTTGGGCCTCCGAAGGCTGTTCCTTGCAGCTGCTTCTTGGGCTTTTTGCTTTTTCTAAACTGTAAGCTAATGCTGAGAATCAAAAGCGGGAGGAAGTAGCTGGGCCCCAACACGGGGAGCCACACTGCACTGTGAGTGAAAAGATCAGGTTTTCCTCTGGTGACCTTCCAGTGAGAAAGGCAGAGAGGCTTGTTCAGCAGACACCTGGAATCAATTAAAGTGCACTGGTCCTGGAAACAAACACTGGGCTGTCAGGAACCCATACTCCAGCTCTGGCTTTTTCTCATTCCCGGTTCTCTTCTCTTGCCCTTCTTCCTCACTCTTTCTATTGCTCTCTCTTTCCTGTTTCTTACTTCTGTGACAGGTTCCTCATTTTGTGTAGATTCAGATCTTTGAAAATAGATGGCTCTGAGTCTTTTTAAACACTGGACAACTTCTCTAATATGTACAGAATCTCAAGCAGTAGGACCCTGACCATTGATTGGGAAGTTCCTTCTTGACTGCCACTTAATGAGCAGGCTGCTGCCAACCAGCGTGATTACACATGGACCCATAAGCCACAGAGGGAGCCTTGTCAGGTTAGCAGGGGAAGTCAAGCTGAGCATCCTTGGAGTACAGTTGAACTTGAGTGAAGTCACCTTCTCTGTACAATGCTCAGCTCACCTAGTTCTTGCTGCTCGGCTAGCTACCTTGAACTCTAAACTGTTTTCCATCTTTTTCAAATGCTGGGGGGATAAAGCTGTTTCAGTAGTGCTGCTTTCTACATATGTTTAAGATATTTGATGATTGCTATAATCATACTCACTTGGAGAGAAATGCAAAGTGAATTTTCTTTGTAGAATACATTTGTACTTGAATACTTCAGTGCCCATTGTTGCCTGTTTAGATGCAATGTGGGCTTTCTGAATTGCTTTAGGCCAGAAGAAGCCTCCTTCTTCTTGTAGTGCATTCTCTCACTTTGTGTTTACAGCATAGGTAACCTGTATATAAAGTTCTGCCTAGTGTTTACATATGAACATTTAAAGTATAGCTTTAAATGTTTTCTAACAAAAACTTGGCAAGCATGATGTTTGGATTTTATGCATTCCTTATTTCCCACCTCACGGGGGTTGTTAATTGGCAGCTACCGAGTCTGTCTGTAATGACATTTCACAAAGATCTTTAATTTTCTGTGATGTTTTGTAATCAGTTTTTAAACACTGGGTTTGTGTATTGGATGAAATAAGAGCCCAATTCTGACATCAGTTGTGGCCTTCCTGTTTATCCATTCTTAGTAATGTAAAAATGAATGTTTGTAATAGCTGCTGAGGCTGCTGATGGTATAAGTGTGCTTATCGGATTACTTGATAATGGTACAGATGTGCTTATTGGCTCTGTTGATAAGGATACAGCTGTGTTCGTTGGTTATTTTGGTAATGGGTCTGTTGGCAAGCCAAATAGCTCATTCTGTCATAGGTAGCTTCAAAATGGCCCCAAACTTTTCAAGTTGTAAGGTTTCATCAATTAAGGGAACATATATTAATTACACTTAACAGGCTGTCTCACCCATCTTTCCTTGTTTTCCCAGTATGCTGGCTTTGAACAGCAGAAAGACACACCGACTCTTACATAAACCTGTGGTTTAGAAAACTTTTTGTGTAATGATGACCCGGCATGAGTGAATCAGGAAAGAGACACTTGTTAGTGGCTATACTTTCAGTCAAGGATGGAAATGAATGCTACAGTTAAGACTCCAAGGATCGGGGAAAGGGAGAAACAAAGTATAATTCTTTGAGTATTTGGACCATCCTTCAGAAGACAGATGCAAGCTCCTCCCTATTGCTGACTCCCCGACTTGTGTAATAGCCCCAAGACATCTAAAAAGTGATTCTGAGGTTCACTGAAATTTACATGGTAGACAGATGAGAGGACTTGTAAAGGATGGACCTGGGTAGCTGGTTACACACTGTAACTGGTGAGACAGGGAATGTGGGAGGGAGAGCCGACTGCTGGGAGAAAGAAGATTGATTCTTCACTGTCTTACAAGTCTTTTTTTTTTTTTAAATGACATCTGTTGCTTCTGTTCGTTTGATCTGTCTCACTTGTGTGTATCACCACGTAGGTAGATGATTACCAAAACCTTTTCCTCTGATATTACAAAGGCTCATGGGTATTTTAGATCCAATCTGGACTAACCAAAGTTCACATAGTGGAGGCACTTGACCGATTGCACTACTAGGAGTGGTGGGAACATTAGGAGGTAGGGCCTACCTAGAGTTTGAGGAAATCTTATAGGACACACCATGGAAGACTATCCTGGAACCCCAGCCCCTTCTTCACTGCTTTCCAGAAGACATGGCATGAAAGTTACATACTACCATATAGTTTCTACCAGTATTCTCCCTCACCATAGGTCAAAACGATGGAGCCAGTGACCGACTATAAACCGAAACTATGAGGTAACTTTTTCCCCCAGGGGATTTTGTCAGGTATTTTATGATACTATGGAAGGCTGACAGACAGTTCAATCCTTGGTGAATGAATGTCTTGGTGTTTATTGTTTTTAGGGCCTCCTCAGTACAGCTCGCTCTACTCACAAATTCATGCTCTCCCATTCGTCACGTCCGCATTTTGCCCACAGTTGTTTCTTTCCCCTCTACTTTCTTGACTCCCAGGACTGCAGTTGGTTGAGGCTGGTTCTGTGGTTATTGAAGGAAGCCAAGCACTTTAGGAAGTCTTTTTAGAAAGGTTTAAAACAAACAAACAAACAAACAAACAAAAAGATCCCATTGTCATGTTCACTACAAAAGCATGGCCATCGGAATGAGCAGCTTTTCTGTCATCTTTTGTCTTTTAAGCATTTTGTGACTTGATTGTTTGACATTGTTGTCTCCCCTGGGATTGCTTGAGCTGGCATCTTCAAGTCTGCCCTGGGCCTAGCAATAATACATTGTCTGGTCCCAGGAGCCAGACTCCCCCACATCTTTCCTTCCAAGACTATCAGACTCCATGACTGTAATTACTGCTTCCTCCATGGTATGTCTCCTGCCCTGTATCTAGTCTACTGCAGTTATCATGGCCAGTTCTTTTTAATTCAGCATGTTGGGTGGTGCTAGGAACTAGAGCATACGTTTGCTTGTTTGACCATAAGTGTGTGTCCCAAAAGGAATTTCCTTCAGAAACCTCTGGGCTCTACCTCTACCCTGACAGTGCCTTTCAGATGCTCCGTAATTTTTGGTTTCTCTGTCGTTCTCCATCATCGACCTGTACACTTACTGAGGGCCCTGAGAACCTAATAGAATATACCTGCCACAGACACCACTAAATAACCCCGAAAGCAGAAGTGATTTCACTCTGAGCGACTTGGTTTGCCAAGAGCAGAAATCCCGAGTCTTCCAGCAGTGAATGTGATTTGGTGCCTTGTACACTGTGGCTGCTCATACCCACTTAGCGTCACTTTCACTCTGAAGACCCACATGTCACCAACCTTTGGTTTAGCCTGTCAGCCTGTAATCACAGAGCCACTGTACAGCACAGAGGCGGTAGGATGGTCAGGATTTGTGGATCTCTGTTTCTTCCCAGGATCTTGGGTTTCTTTTCTTTGTGGTGTTCTTCTCCTGGCCCATATTCTCTTTCCCCAGAACCCTTGAGCCTTGTAATCTATCATCTTATATTGTGTTCCCACTGCAAAGCTTTGGTGTGTTTACCTTAAAACCACTTCCTCCAATCTATGCAGAGAATGCTTAGTGGTGTTAGACTGTGGGCAGTTGTACACCATTGCAGGAAGGGCTAGGACTCCAGAGCCGCACTACCTGCTATCTAATACTGAGTCCAAGCTGGATCCCTGAACATATTATTTGGCTTCTTTAGATCAGTTTGTAGTCACAAGTTGGAGGTAAATATTATGCTTGCCTCATGTGTAGCGTAGAGGATTTGGATTGGTTGACTTATTGAGTTTGGGGCTCCTATCCAGCAGTCTGAAGGAGAATGAACAGTTGCAGTGGGTAGAAGCTGACCAGCCAGTGGAAGATGTTTATGTTGGAAATACATAGAGAGCTCTGGGAACTGTGGGTCTGTGTGGAGTGCCCCAGGGACTGTGGGGGCAATGCAGAGAGCCCCAGGGGCTATGATCTGTGTGGAGACCTCTAGGGAATGAATGTGGAAAGCCCCAGAGACTATGGGTGTGCGTGGAGGGCCCCAGAGACCATGGGTTTCTTTTTATGTTTACTTTTCTTTGTCAACATAATTGCATTTTTTATAATTTCATTTGTAATAAATATATTTAATTATGTCATGTAAGTCAAGCATCAACATACTCAGTTTAAAGCATTTTGCTAAGTATTGGACATAAAGAAATGTAAGCACAAGTTATCCATCTGTCATGCCTAGGGTGGTTTGGTTTTAATAGAAGATTAAAAACTAATGAACAGTATTAATGGAGATGACAATATCATCAGCCAGCTTCAAGCACAGTGGGAGACCCAAGAGGTGTTTGGCTGAGTCCTGAAGCATGGGGGAAGGAAGACTTTCTAGCTGGAACAAGAACAAAATCATGGATCATCCAAGTGGTGCAAGGAGAGCCATGTTGGATTGTCCCAGGCAAAAGTAGCTGATGCCATAGCTGGCTGACAATGCAAGAAAGCAGAGCGCTTTTAAGGAACTGAAAATGTGCTATAGGGAGGAGAGGCCAGCTGTGAGGTTTGGAGTCAGAGGCAGCTTGGACTTTTTTCTCAAGAGCTCTGTGAGGCTTAACAAACAGCAGCATGGTCTGAGATGTGTGCACGTCACCTTTTCACTGTAAAATAAAAGAACACCAAATTAACAATGTCTATAGCGGCTATAACACAAGTCAAGAACTGGGAATCCCAGTCACAACCCCTCCATCAGAGACAGACAGACAGACACACAGAGAGGAGGGGGGAGTCATCTTACCCTGCTTCCACCCAGTTCAGCAAGAGTCTAGACATTGTACAGAGTCTTTGCTTTGTTTTTTTTTTGCTTTGAGGCATGAGATGTCTCACTGTTTTCTACTTACATCTTGAACTTCTGAAGTGATACTTCTGCCTCAGCCATTAAGCACCACCACTGCAAGTGTGTATCACCACATCCGGCTTTAGTCTGTTCCTTCTCTGGGGTGTGAATGTGTGTTGTGGGTACGTGCTGGTTTTGCAGAGAAGCCTTCTACCCTTAGCTACACTCAGCCTAATCTTTGTTCATTTTAAACTAAGTCTCCACCTGCAGTTTGCTCTGTGCCCCTTTCTTTTTACTTTGTGGAAGAACTTGAACTCGCTGTCCTGCATATTTTCTCATAATCTGAATGTTGCTGGTTGTAAACCTATGGTGGGTCAGTGAGTACCTCCACCAGATGCTGCACCTTAATCAATTCAGTTCTGATCTCACAGATGCATGGACTATCTTTCATTCTGTAACAAAAATAGCTAGTGTCTTCTCTTGTAGTAATTTGTGTTTTTAAGGTCTCTGCTCACTTAGCAGGTGGCAGAAGTCAAGCCAGGGTTAGGCCTTTGTAAGTTTATCCAGATTAGTAGGAAAGAGATGATAGTTTCAACTAAGAATTGACAGTTGTATCTGGGCCTGGAGTTAGGATAGACCACATCACCCAGCTTATAGTCCTTAAAGCTGTTGACTATGCATGCATAGTCAACATACATACATACATACATACATACATATGTGCATATAGTTGTCACCAGGAGAAATTGTGAAATGAGAAAATATGCCTTTAAATTCAACATGCATGATTTCTGTAGATGATGAAAGAATGTTTAGAAGGGAAGTTCAAAGGTCAGATTTAGTTAGAGTGGTTCTGCAGTAAGTCACCAGTGAGTAACAGCTGAAAGAATGAGAAGAAGTCAGGTACAGAAGCCACATGGGCACCCTTGGGTCCTTTTCTGCAGCTGAAGGAAAAGAAGATGTCATGTCGTCTTCACCCACAGGGAGCGTGAATCTGGGGAAATCTATCAGGCGGATTCTTGTTGAGCTGCAGGTAGTGATTTGAGCTTAGAGCACTGTGGTGAGCATATATTCATACACTCAGGATTCCCCAGCTGTGAACTATTACAAGGAAAAATTCAGAGAAAGGGAGAGAGGAGAATATATAAAACCCACACGTATAGCTAAGACCATATATTAACTTCAGTCCTGTATAAAGTATGTGCGGTTGTTTTCTTTTGTTATGTTTTGTGTTTTTATTGCTATAAACTGAACCCAGGGCCTTATATTGGTCAAATCTTTAAAAACAATGTGATGCTTATGAATGGTTGACAGTTGATGTGGACAAGATTTTAAGTCTGGCTAAATTTAGTTTGACAACCCAGTTTGGCATGCCACATGGTCAGAGAAGAAGAAAGAATGTGATTTCATTTAACAAGAAGGTCAATTTTTATTCTCAATGCTACTAGATATAATAATATTTAATATTAATGTTAATAATAATATGGTATCTTTAGACTTAAAACTTGGGAAATTTTTTTAATGTGTTTTGAAGATAGCTTACAAATTTGGTTCATAGTTTCATATCACTTTAAGTTTATTTTGTTTTGTTACAATATGAAATAGCATAATCCAAAAATACTTTTTTATGTTTCACAAGGGAAAATTCTTGCTAGCCCTTTTCCTATGATATTTTCAGTGATGGTAGATAGATAGATAGATAGATAGATAGATAGGTAGATAGATAGATAGATGTACTTTTTGAAATTATGTTACAGAACTTAAACATTATTGGAATAAGGTGATGGGGCAAACATAATTTCATTATCTATTTTGAATGGAAAGTGCTTCTAAGAAAACAAACAAACAAACAAACAAAATTGTTTGGAAGCAGGGGATGTCCTCCTTGGTTTTGGCACAAGTGATATATCTTTCCTTCTTAATTGGCTGGAATCAGTGCTCAGCACCTTATCCTCTCTGCTTTGGACATTCTGAACTTCTGTGACTTCTTGGACCTGGAGTGTCAGGACAGTTTCAGCATCTTCCAAGGTGCAGGTTCTGTGTCTGAAGGACATAGCTACTTACAGGATATCAAATTTTTCTTGAAGACGGTGATCTTCAGACTTTATGAAATATAACTTATAGTAAAAAGCACAATTTTCATAACACAACCTCTATCTATGTAATCTTTCATGAAGTGTGTGTGTGTGTGTGTGTGTGTGTGTGTGTGTGTGTGTGTGCAAGTGTGCTTGCTTATAGGTACAAATGAAGAGGCCAGGGATGATCTCAGGTATTTTATTTTCCTTCATTGTTTTCTATATGATTATTATTATTATTATTATTATTATTATTATTATTATTATTATTTTGATGTAGGGTCTCTCACTGACTGTAGAGGTTGCCATTTCAGCTACACCAGATGGCTAGTGAGCTCCAGGGATCCACCTCTCTGCCCCACCAGTACTGAGGATATAAGTGTGTGTTTGCTGGTCTTTTTCCATAGAAAGCTGGGGACCCTACTTTAGATCCTCACACTTGGACTTTACCCACTGAGCCATCTTTGCCCCTATCTCCAAAGCAAGACATTTTAAAGGTGTATTCTTACTGGTTGCCTGAAGGAGCTGCTATAGCCACACCCTTTGGCTTTTGTTGGATCCCTTCAACACTAGATCTGTTAGGTTGCATGTGTCTTCTTAGTTTTCTCTCATGTTGTCTTCCTGTTTTGGGTCCCGGTTTTCTTTGTTTTTGATAAACATCCTAATGAGCAGATTTTTGAGATGTTGGATGTGTGTGTGTGTGTGTGTGTGTGTGTGTGTGTGTGTGTTTTATTGGTCATTTAATAAAGTAATTTGTCAAATTTGAAGCAATGTAAACTTTGTAGATTGTCTGCTACTGTCTTCTGTACATAATCAATAATTTGGACAGCATATAAAATTGCTGCAATAAAACTTTGATCTTATTAGGCTGTTAAATTTTAGAATGATATAAATGTCTTTTTTTTTTTTCTTGAACCCTGTGCTCACACATGCCAGGAAAGCTGCCTGCCACTGAGCTCCAGTGATAGTAATAAAGATTTTTAGGAAAAAATTTAAAGCAAAAGTAATTTATGAAGGAGGGTGCTGGTTTTACATTCTTACAAATCGGGTATGTATGATTTCTTTTTCTTTTTATTCTTTTTTGAGTTTTTAAGACAAGGTTTCTCTATGTATCTCTGGCTATCCTGGGACTCTCTGTGTAGACCAGGCTACTCTATAACGCAGAGATCCACTTGCCTCTGCCTCCTGAATGTTGGATTTAAAGGCGTGCCCCACACAGTGTGGTGTATCTGCTTTCTAAGCTGTTGATGAATACAATGGCTCCACAGATGTGTGCTTGAAAAGTATTTCAGTAATCTGCACACATGTTTTTGGATATTCTTCCTTGATTCTACACTAAGACTATGCTAGTTTTATAAAAATTAGTAGCAGTATGAAGTCCAAGATTATGGGAATGAGCCTTTAATTCTTTTTTATACCCAATTCTGTTGCTATGTGTTGTTCATACCCAGACTTTTTTGTCCATGAGTATACATAGTATCAGGCTGTTGTTATTTTGTGTTTGTTCTTCATTGTTTTCAGTCTGTGACTTGGTTAGCTATACAATATGAAAATGAATCTGCTGTGTTCTTCCAAATTTCATCAGGAGAGTGTTGTGTGCTTGGAGCCAGCACCAACTGGCTGCTTTTTGTAGCTGGCTACTGAAGTGTCACCCATCTCTGTAATGACATTTTGATAATATCCGTTTGTCAGTAGCTGAAATGTGAGTTCAGAAAGAAAGAGTTAACGTTTCTAACACCAACTGGAAAAAATTATTTTAAAAATATTGCTATGGTTATTTATCGTGGGTAAGAGTTGTAAATGATAGGGGAAAACTGAAATCTGGAAGAAGTCTGCATCCCTTCAAAATATCTTTAATTTCCCCTGTAGTATAAAGAATTCGAAGCTGGAAATTGTGATGTGGCCTATGTGTGCTTTGCAGGAAGAGGCAATCAACTTCACCTGAACACCCATGTTCAGATAATAGGCTTTGACTCAGCCCGGAAGATTGGTGAATGTACATACGTATAAATATATTCTAAAGTGAAGGAAAATTTACGTCTGCTTATTGTCTTAACAATTCCCTAGTTAGTTAGACTTTTCAATAAACTCATTAACCACTGCTTCGATCACATTGAGTTAGAGCTTTTCTCTGCTTCATCCATGGGCTGAGACCAAACTTCCTTTTATAAAAAATGTAATTAATTAATTTATTTTACTTACTCACTTTATATACCCCTCACTCTTCCTCCCGGTCACTCCCTCCCACAAGAGCAAACTTCAATTAGTTTCCATGACCATAAAAGTAGCCGACTGAGGTCAGATAAGACTGTATAGGGGAAGGATTTGCATCAGTGGTTCTCAACCTTGCTAATGCTTTGGCCTTTTAATAACAGTTCCTCATGCTGTAGTGACCCCCCAACCATAAAATTATTTTTTGCAACTTCATAACTGTAATTTGCTACTGTTATGAATCATAAATATCTGATATGCAGGATATCTCATATGCGACCCCTTTTGAGGTTCTATAGGTTGAGAACTGTTGACTGAAGTAATCTAGATAGGCAGCTATTATAGGACAGCTTTGAAAAAGGTAAATAGATAAACTATCTATTGGCATGTTTTGTTGAGTCAGAAACTGTTTGAAAGGAATAAACTGAATGTCCAGGACCTAGACAATTTAAAAGAAATTGCCATTGCAATATATAGTGGGAAGTACTGGGAAAAAGCTGCGTAGCCCGGCTCCCTGGCTGCTGCCATGTTCCCGCAGCCTGGGAGCGCCGGCCCTGGCTCCACAAGACATTAGTGTGGCTGCTGAATCTGCCAGTCAGCTCTGTGGAGTCTATGGCTCTAAGCCCAGGGAATAACTGCCACCCCCATGTGGTAGATATAACAATTCTACTACCCAGTAGAAATGAGACTCTTAATGCTTAAGATTATCCAATAGATTTATATACTAGCAAATGCTCAATACACAAGATGCCCACACAATCAGAATTGTTAACCCAGTATCTTACCTTTTGATATGAATAACTACCGAGACTCCTAGAGACACAAGCGTCTCCTCCCCCTTCTCCTCTCCTCTCCTTTCCTCTTTCCTTCCTCCTCCCAACTCCCAGCTTCACCTACCTCTTCTACTGCACAATCACCAAGCTCCACTGCAAAAACAATGGGCAGCAAAATACCTTCCACGGCAATATTTTACAAAGGTCAGGAATTACTTCCTGTGTAATACTTGTAACAATAAAATCATTGTTTACACAGGTGTGTAAGGGCTTGACAGGTGATAGCAAGCTGCTAATATCAAGGCCGTAATAGCTACATTGCTATTTATAGATGTGTCATAACATGGTGTGATGACACCGAACTGGGCAGCTCACCAGTCACTATGAGACAGTAAAGAACTTGTTACCAATCTCTGACAATAGCATAGTCTTGTGTTTTGTTTCTAGAAGCAGGGGATTTGTTTACAAGCAGTGTGCTGATAAGCTGAATTGCTACAGAAGGGCATGTTTTATCTATCTATCATCTAAGTTTCTGTCTGTCATCTATTTATAGTTTTTCAAAAAAGGGTTTCTCTGTATAGGCCTGTATATCTTGGAACCCTGTGGACCAGGCTGGCCTTAAACTCACAGAGATCTTCTGCTTCTGCCTGCTTCTGCCTGCTTCTGCCTGCTTCTGCCTGCTTCTGCCTGCTTCTGCCTGCTTCTGCCTGCTTCTGCCTGCTTCTGCCTCCTCAGTGTTGGGAGTAAAGATGTGAGCCACCACTGCCCAAGCAAGGCATCGTTTTTTTTTTTTTTTTTTAATATGACCAAATGAATAAGAAACTCATCAATCTTTGTCTTTTTAGTACCAGGCTAATTGGAAAAGTGAGATTATTATAAATGCAAAGAGATCCTTCCAAATTCCTGGTTTCATAACCATGTCATCATCATTGAAAGCACCATGGCCTGGTTTTATACATCAGTTCCTTCCTTCTTCTTCTTCTTCTTTTTTTTTTTTTAACTTTCTTTTCAAAACTATTTACTAAGAATCATCTGTGCCACACACTATTCTGCGGTTGGGGATCCAGTGTGTGCACAGGTGCGTGCGCACACACACACACACACACACACACTAATAAGAAAAACACGGGGGATAGAACATCATTTTGGAGGACCATTGAAGTTCTGACAGGGTGACCAAGTAAGGCTTCACCACGATCACTTCTCCTCACTGCCTAGTCAGTCTCATCAGTATTTGAGCATCTCTTCCCTTCATGGTTGACGTGTACTTCTGTCTAGAGTATGTTGTTGTAGAGTACCACACCTTCATGCCGACCAGCTAATACTGGAACTGATATCCAATATGCTTGATCATCTGTTTTCCCAAGGCAGCCTTAAAAAAGGAGCGGTGAGCACCAAGCTGCCTTGCCATTCGCATACTCTATTCCTTATGCATCTGAATAGTTTCTTATACCGCTCGTCAAGAATGGAAAATCTTGCCAGGTCGTGTTGGTGCACACCTTTAATCCCATGCACTCAGAAGGCAGAGACAGGTAGGTCTCTGTGAGTTCATGGGCAGGCTGGTCTACAAAGGAAGTTTCAGAACAGCCAGGGCTACACAGAGAAACCCTGTCTTGAAAAACCGATAATGAATGAATGGATGGATGGATGGATGGAAAATATAAAGTTAAAAAAAGAAATCTTAGGAGTCAATGTAACCAGAAGCCTGAGAGAGAGAGCAGTGTTAACTCTGTAGTCCTCACACGAGGCCGACTTGGTACTGGAGTCTAATGTCTATTATGTGTCCTTAGACCTCTTGGACTATGTCTTCCTTAGTACGCTTTGTAAAGAGTGGTGAAAGGAGTGAGGCCTGCACTCAGTTCTGCATTATTTTTTCTGTTACAGGTTGGTCAAAGATGCTCCTTGGGATGAAGTCCCACTTGCCCATTCCCTGGTGGGTTTTGCCACTGCGTATGACTTCTTATACAACTACCTGAGCAAGACACAGCAGGAGACGTTCCTGGAGGTGATTGCCAATGCCTCGGGTTATATGTATGAAACTTCCTACAGGAGAGGATGGGGCTTCCAGTACTTGCACAACCACCAGCCCACCAACTGCATGGCCTTACTCACTGGAAGTCTTGTTCTGATGAACCAAGGTATGTGTGTTATCCTGAAACGGCCAGAGCATTGCCTGAGCCACTGTCAGTCAGAGCTGCCATGGGAAAAGCACAAGCATTTTTCTCACTGTTCTTAGGTACCTGTTAATACTTGAATCCAGATTAAGCCCACAGATGAAGTTGCATCCAGGGCATCCTTTAGGTAACTAAGGACGTGTAACTTTTGAAGTGTCAGCTAGTTCAATTAGCCTGCAAGTTTCCTAACGCTGGCTAATAATTATCCAAGACCAAAACTCTACAGCACAGGATCAGTGATAAGCATTCATTCTTCAAGGGAATCCTGACAGTGGAAGACTGTCAACCTAGAATAAATGGAAGTTTTTAAAAGCTTAGTGCGTTTTAAATTTGAAGTGTATATTTCTAGCATGCAGGTGGATGAACCAAATACAACTGCCTCCCCTAACACACACAAACACACGCACGCAGTCCATCAGAACACCTAGTCTAGATTGTTTGAGTCAGAATTGGAGGCAGTTTTTGTGGTTTGCATCGTAACTCTTTGTTAATACATCACACGATTCCCATGTTGTTGGGCAGGTCACACATGGTTGTAGAGTAAGTAACAGTCTCTGCCATATTAGAAGGCAGTAAGCTCAACCCTCTCCTGTCACTGTGTGTGACTAAAATGAGCCACCAGAACAAGCAGGGCTTCAAACCTTAGGTCCAGACTAGAGTTCTGGTCATTGTGAGTCATGTTCCCGAGGTTGGGAACGAGCCAGGTTTTCTGTAGTTTGAGAACAATAAGGGATAACTGGCTTGTTGAAAGGATTAAGTAAGGTTCTGTTCAGTGCTGTGTAGACTGTAACATAAGGGGTTACTGTTACCTAAGTGTGAGAGTTCTAGAAAGCTCACATTTCTCCATCCAAGGATTTTGTGAACATAATGTTAGTCAGTGGAAAAATGAAACAGTGTGATCCTGTGAAGGAATACCTGCATGCTGTCACGCAGCTTGCCCTTGACAACCTCTGGTTTCCTAGCTGATTCGTGTCACTATTAGATTTCTACCTGATCATTCTGTGGAATCTGAAAGCACAGAAGAATCAGAGTTGTCTTCTGTGATGAGACAGGCTGAGGAAAGGATTCTTAGCATTTATAGTAATTTTGTAAGTTATTATAAATGTTGGAAGTTTGGGAAAGTGATGAACTTCCAAAAAAAAAAAATCCCAAAATACAAAAAAAAATCAAAACAAAAATCCATATTCAAGAAATTTTTAGGAAAGAATATACCAAATTTCCATGCAAGTTGTGATGCAGTGTGTGTGGTGTAAGACTTTAGTTTATTAAAAGTTGAATCCTCCCCTGTCTCTAAAAACCAAAAAAAAAAAAAAAAAGTTGAATCCTCACTGAAGTGTTTTTTACCTAGCAAGTGGCCTATTTGCTAGTAAAACAATATTTTATAGTAAATACTTAGTACTTACTAATCTCAATATGTAATAGTAAATATTTAATATACTTATAAAATAGTATTTAATAATTTAATAGTAAATATTTTAAAACTTGGACAAAGGAAAAGGTTATTTATCATGTTGACAAATAAGAGTATTAAAAACCGTGTGATTTCTTTTTTTTTTTTTTTAAGATTTTATTTATTTATTTTACATATGTGAGTACACTGTAGTTGTCTTTAGGCAAGCCAGAAGAGGGCGTCAGATCTCATTGCAGATGGTTGTGAGCCACCATGTGGTTGCTGGGAATTGAACTCAGGACCTCTGGAAGAGCAGTCAGTGCTCTTAAACCACTGAGCCATCTCTCCAGCCCAACCATGTGATTTCTAATCATATAATTTAATCATATAACTTGTAGAGTTTCGTCATGTTCTATTTTTAGTCATGTTCTGTTTCAGCCTTTAGTCATTATTTTTATCTTTCAGGGTACCTTCAGGAGGCCTATTTGTGGACCAAGCAAGTTCTGAGCATCATGGAGAAGTCTCTGGTCTTGCTGCGAGAGGTGACGGATGGCTCCCTCTATGAAGGAGTGGCATACGGCAGCTATACCACTAGATCCCTGTTCCAGTACATGTTTCTTGTTCAGAGGCACTTTGACATCAACCACTTTGGCCATCCATGGCTTAAGCAACACTTTGCCTTTATGTATAGGACCATCTTGCCAGGTATAGGGAAAAGGAAAACATTACATCATTTCTGACTGTGAATGTGAGCTGGAGTCAACAAAGAGATGAGCTCTAGAGTAGGGTGGGAGGCTTGTCTACTGAGATGAAAGTTTCTTTTTCATCCAAGAAAATTCTAAGACATTAAATTTTTTTTTGTTGTTTTTGTTTTTCAAGACAAGGTTTCTCTGTGTAGTCCTGGCTGTCCTGGAACTCACTCTGTAGACCAGGCTAGCCTCGAACTCAGAAAATCAGAAATTCACCTGCCTCTGCCTCCCGAGTGCTGGGATTAAAGGCATGTGCCACCACCGCCCGGCGACATTAAAATTTTGGGAGTGTAAATGAAGATTTGCAGTAAATGAAGATGTTCAGTGTTTTATTTGTAACATAATGCATCAAAAATCATTTCTAGCCCAGTGTAGCACTTCCATTATGTATTTAAACTTGATAGCCATAAACTTGTCTTCATGAACTTAAACAAGATATAAGCATTAATGATTGCACTTCACTTCTTTATCTGAGATATGTGCTTAAGACTATTGTAGATTTCGGTTTTAAGCTTTTTCATTCAAACTGTACAGATTCGAAAAAAAAAAGTAGATTATATATACGTTTTGTATTTGAAGTATTTGTATTAGTGGTTGTTTTTGAGTGTTTTATTAAGCCAGTGTGTAGTTCAGTGGTAGAATGGTAGCTAAACATGTTTATACATAAGATCCTGGATTTAACCAATCTCTAACATTCTATAAAGAAGAAAGTAATAAAACCACAAATATCACAATATATATGGTTAAATATTGTATTGAAATATATGTTATAGAATACAGAGAACAAACAAAATGAAACTTCAGTGATAATCTACTATCTCATTGTATATCTAAAAATGTGAATAATTATTTATATGATTTGCTAACTTACTCTTTTCTAAGACAACTTTGTAATTCTCCTTATTTCTAAAGCAAGACTAAGACCAGAAAATTTCAGAAGTAAATTTTCATCAGGGTAGATTTTTTTTCCCCTTGGGAAATACAATTTTTTATAATTCTGATGGTTAATGTCCTAGTTTCTTTTCTGTTGCTATGATAAAATACACCAACAAAAGGCTCCTTACAAAAGAAAAAGGTATTTTGGCTTATAATAATTCCAGAAGGATCAAGTCCGTCACGGCAGAAAAGCCATGGCAACAGGATAGAATGACTTGACAATAGGAGGAGGAAGCTGGCTGAACACATCGTGTCTGCTTATAGGAACCAGAGAGAGAGCAGGAAACTTGGCCAAGCTATAAAGTCTCAAAGCCTGTTGTCCCCCAGTATCATACTTCTTCCATCAAGACTCTACCTCCTAAAACTTCCATTACTGCTCCAAACACTGATACCAGCTGGGGCCTGAGTGTTCAAACATATGAGCCTATAGTGGATATTTCATATTTAAACCATAACAGTTTTGTGAGCTTGATACACTGCTAAAGAAGTCTCAATTCCTGATTAAGTCATCTGGTCACTGTGGGTGACACCATTCCCTAGGAAGGGGCTTCTGGACTACATGAGTGGAGAAATGTAGCTGAGCGTTAGTATACATGCATCAGTTCACTACTCTGCTTCTGACTGTGAATGCAATGTGACATACTGTTTTGATTTCTTGCTGCCTTGACTTTTTCACATCAATAGGCTGTAATGAGAAATTGTGGTCCTAATAAGCCTTTTCTCCATTAAGTTCCTTTTGTTCAGCAAAGGGAAATAAAACTAAAGACAGTGATTCTAGAATACAACAAAGAATTCAGTATTTAAATTCTTTTGTTCTGTATATATGTATATAGACTAGACAGGCTCTCCCCTTATTAGATTAGTCATCCATAAATTAATGCAGCAGCCAGGGATTGGCTCAGGTACAATGCTTATCATGCAGGTATGAAAACTTGAGTTTGAATTGACTTCCCAGAACCTATACAAACCCAGACTGAGAGGTAGGATCTGTTATTTCAACACTCATCCGGGGAAATGAAAGTTAGAGACAAGAGTGTTTTGGAAAGTTGTGGGCTACCTAGCCTAGTATCCATAGTGGTTAAGAGTAAGAGATCCCATCCAAAACAAAAGGAAAGTAACCTGACATCTAAGATCACCCTCTACGCACACACGGGCATCATGCCGTGGACACACTTCCTTTTACACTCAGATGCATGTGCATGTTCACACACAGAACGATAAAAAGTGAAACTGCATAGCAAATAACCATTTAAAGAGTCAGTTTAGGCCTATTCTGAGAACTCAAATGCTTATTTTTAGACTTAAAGAAAAAGTGTAGTATGCAGTTCTGCCTGATAATCAAAGACTGTCCAGAGGAAGGGACTTCAAGGAGGTCCCAGTGTCTGTGATTTTAGTTGAGATCTAACAGCAAACCTTCTCCTGGTCATTTTCATAGCTAGAAATGACAGAATACATTTGTGGGGTGGGGGCTCAGCTATTGTGCTTATTAATGCAATAAACTTGAGGAGTACCTCTACTAAGCCAGGCATTTTGTAATGGGCAATTTAAGATTTAGAGAGGAATATGTCTCCCATTTTAAGGAACTTGTAGTATGAGTTTTTACATACTATATTTTATAATATAATTATACTAGAATATTGCTTATTCAACCATTAGAAATCAAATTACTAGCTATAAATACATTGATGATAGCATTTTAGAAGAGATTCTGTTTTTATTCTTTCAGTTTATTCTCAACTACTCCTCTCTCTCTCTCTCTCTCTCTCTCTCTGATATTACAGTAATTATTATTCTTGTTTGGCACAGAGTTTTCTTCCTTTCTGCTCTATGATATATGAATTTGCTTTTGGTTTTCTTCCCTAACTCCAGTAATGATACCTGACTCTGAGTTTTGCATTTTTTCCTTCCTTAAATTCCGACAGAAGCCTTCCTGGGAATTCAGTTTTTGTCTTCACCATTATATGCAATTTAAGTTTTACTCCGGAAGACAAACTGAAGCACCCTACATTCTTTTTTTTTTTTTTTTTTAAGCACCCTACATTCTTATCTTGGCCTAGAAAGCAAATTGAGATGCAGAAAATCCTAGTGCTCATTACAACTTCAGGACCACACCTGCAGAAGATGGTGTCTGTCTTACATGCAAACTTCATCATTCATAAAGTGGACATTGAGAGTGAGGAAGGTGGCCAGTGTGTGTCACATCTGTTACCAGCAACAGATACCAGCTTTCAGGGCAATGATGGTAAATTGGTATGGCACAGGCCACGAACATCTCAGATTTGTTTACTTTTATCTAAGATAATCTATTGATTATAATTTTAAAACAGGCGACATGATCGTTTGGATCTTTCTAGGAATATACAGTTTTAAATTCGATCTTTTCAAACATTTTTCCCCCCATAGGGTTTCAAAGAACTGTGGCCATTGCAGACTCAAACTACAACTGGTTTTATGGTCCAGAAAGTCAATTAGTGTTCCTGGATAAATTTGTCATGCGTAATGGGAGTGGAAACTGGCTGGCTGACCAAATCAGAAAGAACCGTGTGGTGGAAGGTCCAGGTACACCATCCAAAGGGCAACGCTGGTGTACGCTACATACAGAATTTCTCTGGTATGACATTGTTGAGCTGGCTTTCCTGTGAATGTACTATGCTTTTCTGCAAAACAAACAAACAAATAAAAACCTCTCTCCACAGCACCTAAGTAGATACACCTTTAATTCAACTCTTAACAATGTCCAAACCTCTGTTAGAAACAGTTCTTCATGTTGATGATCTAATTACCATTTGCATTTCCTATACTAGAGGTGTCCTAATCTTGGACTATTTCATAGATGAACCTGCTTTGCTTTGCTCTTATATCATTCATTTCTTACATCGCAAGAAGGAAAAGACTCACAGTTTTGACCAGGTTAATCTGATGATCAACACCCCCCCCCCCCAAAAAAAAAAGTAGTAAAATATTTTATTTTGTCTTGGCAAATGGAGCATTATAATCTTATAAGGGCATAGCTGTTCTCAAGTTTCACAGCTGTTCAATGTGTTCACAGTATCTGACAGCTTCACTTTGATAATTAAAAGACCATGTAATTCTTTTTGCTGTAATCTTTTAAGCCCAGAAGAAGCTTGGGTCTCATTTTTTTAAGTATTGCCAAGTAATTAAAGTCAAAATCACAGTTGATTGTTGAGTTTTGAAAACATATTGAATTTGTTGCATATTCAACCCCCAAATTAACATTTTTAGAATTTTCTTGACTTTATTTCCACATACCCTCCCCTGGAGCTTAAACAAGGTGAAAAATATAGGAGTAATTACCTATATTTTAATCAGCATTGTAAAACTGCTTTCACAGAAGAATTTAAGATATTATATGCAAGTATTCCTTTGCTCCTTTCAGAGGGTATACAGTAATTACACAAATGCATATTTATTTATGCATAAATAAGCAATCAAGAGAGTTCTAGAGAGCTAGCAGTAGGAGTTAGATTAATGCTGCATCTGAAGTTTAAAATGTGCTTTTGTGAGAATATTCAAACCTACCAAGGGCTGAGAAGATGGTCATTTAGCTTTATGTGCATTTGTTATGTTACCCTAATTAAGCAACTACTATACTAGTCTTCAGTACAAAGAAGATTTCTGATCTTCTGACATTGAGACTCTAGAAATGGAAAAAAAAAAAAAAAAAAAAAAAAAAAACACCAGTAAGACCAATTCAACTATGTATCCTATTGGCTCACAAGGCAAAAGTATGTATGAGCTTGTAATCAGTTTACCTCCTCTTCCTCATCATGAGACCTTTTCAAGGCCTCGCCCATCAAAAATAATCATCTGTATTCTTTAACACTGTAGTGTTTTGTGTTAAATATCAAATTCTATTAATGGACATTGAGCATAAATAAAAATAATCTATTTCTGATCACAAGTTAAAACAAACCAAAACCTTTGGTTCTGTGCTCAGCAGTAGCCAGTTTTAAATGTGCCAATGTTTGCTTCTTGTAATTTGACCCATTTATAGTTTTTGGTATGCAATTCACAGTACATTGTGCCTCTTCTATAAAGTTCTACCATGTTTTAATAGTTTTAGAAGGAAAACATCTGACAGAGCAATAAATTCCAGACTAATCATTAGCTCCTGTAGAACAGCTCTTTGGTGCAGGTCCAGCTGGATGTTCAGATCCAGAGCCTAACATGGGTTTCTCTAGAGTAGGAACCTGTTGACTAGAATGGTGATGAAATGTTTACGTCTGTGAGCCCCAGCAATTTGGATGGCAACTCTGAAGTTGCCTGGTAGAGAATATTCAAGTAGAGGTTAGTGGAATTGTTTCCATCTCCAGCCCAGTAACATGGGTTATACAGTGTGTTTCCATGACATCCACAGTGGGACAGGCATTGCTTCCATCTCCAGCCCAGTAACATGGGTTGTACAGTGTGTTTCTGTGATGTTCACAGTGCTCCACCTGGTGCATGCTGAGCTGAGAGTGTTTTGTGATATGTATGTCCCTGATATTCTGCCCTGCCCTGGGTAGCATCTGTAGATTGTGCTTTGCAACCATATTATGTGGCATCATAGTTCTAGTGACTTCTTTTTACTTATATCAGGAAACCATCTAAGTTTTAAACATTTATTCCCTCTAGGTATGATGCCAGCTTGAAACCGATTCCACCTCCAGATTTTGGTACCCCAACATTGCATTATTTTGATGACTGGGGTGTTGTGACTTATGGAAGTGCACTACCTGCAGAAATTAACAGATCATTCCTCTCCTTCAAGTCAGGAAAACTTGGGGGACGTGCAATATATGACATTGTCCACAGAAACAAATATAAAGACTGGATTAAAGGGTGGAGAAATTTTAATGCAGGACATGAGCATCCTGACCAAAATTCTTTCACTTTCGCCCCCAATGGTGTGCCGTTCATTACTGAGGCCCTGTATGGGCCGAAGTACACCTTCTTTAACAATGTTCTAATGTTTTCTCCAGCTGTGTCAAAGAGTTGCTTTTCTCCCTGGGAGGGTCAGGTCACAGAAGATTGTTCATCAAAATGGTCAAAATACAAGCATGACCTGGCAGCCAGCTGTCAGGGGAGAGTAATTGCAGCAGAGGAAAAAAATGGGGTTGTTTTTATTCGAGGAGAAGGTGTAGGAGCATATAACCCCATGCTCAACCTGAAGAACATTCAACGGAATCTCATCCTCCTCCACCCACAGCTTCTCCTCCTTGTAGACCAGATACACCTGGGAGAGGAGAGCCCCCTGGAGACAGCAGCAAGTTTCTTCCACAATGTGGATGTCCCTTTTGAGGAGACAGTAGTAGATGGGGTCCATGGAGCTTTCATCCGGCAGCGAGATGGTGTCTATAAAATGTACTGGATGGATGATACTGGTTATAGTGAAAAAGCAACCTTTGCCTCAGTGATGTATCCTCGGGGCTATCCCTACAATGGGACAAATTATGTGAATGTCACCATGCATCTTCGAAGTCCCATCACCAGGGCAGCTTACCTCTTCATAGGGCCGTCTGTGGATGTTCAGAGCTTCAGCATCCACGGAGACCCCGAGCGGCTGGATGTGTTCATAGCTACCAGCGAACATGCCTACGCAACTTACCTGTGGACAGGTGAGAACACGGGACAGTCTGCTTTTGCACAGGTCATTGCAGATCATCAGAAAATTCTGTTTGACCAGGGTTCAGCCATCAAAAGCACCACTGTCCCTGAAGTGAAAGATTATGCTGCTATTGTGGAACAGAATCTGCAGCATATTAAACCCGTGTTCCAGCTGCTTGAGAAGCAGATCCTATCTCGAGTCCAAAACACAGCTAGCTTTAGGAAGACTGCTCAGCGCCTGCTGAGGTTTTCGGATAAGAGACAGACAGAAGAGACCATTGACAGGATCTTCGCTATATCCCAGCAACAGCGGCAGCAGCGAGGCAAGTCAAAGAAAAGCCAAAGGTCAGGCAAGCATTACAAATTTGTGGATGCTGTTCCTGATATCTTTGCACAGATTGAAGTCAATGAGAAGAAGATTCGACAGAAAGCTCAGATTTTAGCACAGAAAGAACAGCCCATAGATGAAGATGAAGAAATGAAAGACCTTTTGGATTTTGCTGATGTCACGTACGAGAAGCATAAAAACAGGGGTTCCATGAAAGGTGGCTTTGGACACGGGCGGATGGTGACAAGTCACAACAAAGCACTGTCACTGTCGGCCTCCTACACCAGACTCTTCTTGATTCTGAACATTGCCATTTTTTTTGTCATGTTGGCAATGCAACTGACTTATTTCCAGAGGGCTCAGAGCCTCCATGGCCAAAGGTGTCTTTATGTGGTCCTCCTAATAGATAGCTGTGTCTTATTGTGGTTGTATTCCTCCTGTTCTCAATCTCAGTGCTGACACCAGAGCCATGATCATGAGAGTTTATGAAATTATAAGTATTTTTCCCTAATTTGTTATAATTTCTTTTCCAGATTTTTTTTAAGAAAATTTAAGGGAAGATGTTTTTACACATAAAAAGCGGGGGTATGGAGAACTCTGAACTAGATACACAAAGGATGTACCTAAGGTATAAGAATAGCTTTGGCTGGCCCTTTGTGTTTCTGGGAATGTTTGGCTTTGCTGACTGACCAGTTCCTATTAGAAGAGACAAAAATGCCTGTTTTTACATTATATTTCTGTTAATATAAAGAAAAAATGAATTGTGGCTTTTTGATAAATAATACAATAACAGGTAATTTCATATTCTCTTTCCCTTTTATGTAAAATGTTTATAGACCTAATGGCTAAAGTTTTCAAAATAAAGTATTTTATATCTTGAAACTCAATACCAAAGAACATAGGACTAAAGTTTTGGTGTGATTCTGATGTTTTTAACTAGAAAAGTTTCTTCGAGTTTATTTTGCTAAATAAACCAATCATAATTATGATCTCTCCTGCTCTGGTTTGCTTCTTCTGTGTTTCATTAAATTCAAAGAGTGCATTTACATTTTTTAGAATCTTCCAAGAGAGGTCTTCATTTGACTATCCATTCATTAAACTTACTTGATTTTTGAAAAAACACAATTTCACTCTTTATATTTTTCTTGTCTAAGCATATTTCAAACAGTTAACACAGAAACCAAAGTCTGGTTGCCTAAGTAAAACAACATTTCTGTAATTAGGGGCAGTCATGTCCTCAGGGGCTAACAGCAGCAGAGAATGCTGGAAGTGCAGCCCACAGTTTCTGCTTGAGCACTTGGACTAAAAGCGTAAGTCATTTTACATATAGTGTATTTGAGGCTGATAAATTTCTCCCTTGAAAAATGGGAAATGTTTTGAGCATACATTTTTGGAATAAAGACATGCTCACTGATTTATGGAGCTAAGCGTAATAGCAGTCTTGCCTAGGCCTTTGTGTTCAGAGAGACAGCAGTAGGCATCAAAGATTCAAACCCCAGAAAGTCCTGTGAGTACCATTTCATGGTTATAATTTAGATATTTTATACAAGGACAACTTAAGTTTGACATTGGGCAAAGCTACCGTTCTTATGCTCGAAGCCTAGAAGCTGACTTCTGAGCAAGTAGTTTGTCCGTCACAGGGGATGATGTCTCTAGGGAGGATGTCATTACACGCTGTTTAAAGAATGATGTTTTCCTAAGAATAATGCTTCCGTTTGTCCTGCATGGTTGCTTTTACTGGAATTTAAACTTGCTTTATGTGACAGATTCTCCATTTACTTAACCTCATTCAACAGTCTTCTCTTTTCTTCTTTCTCATTCAAAAAGATGAATTGTCTGAAAGGGATTTTTTTTTTTTTTTAAGGAGTTGGGGGAGGATTACTCTTTGAGGTTACAGAGAAAAGCTGACCTCAGCTCCAAAACACGAGCTTAGTTTATAAGAGAGATGGAAAGTGCATGTGAGAGCCAAATCTAGCTTTCTTTAAATTAATAACAAACCAGGTTCAGGCTAGATAATGCGTTAGTCATCACTGCATGATCCTCTTTAACCAGAACATGACCTCTTTTTTTGAAGTAATTAAAAAAAATATATATGTTAATATTGCATCTTTAAAATTAATGAATCAGTTACATGGGTTTCCCACTTCTAATGAATAGTGGAATTCTTTGTTTTTTTGTTTTTTTTTTTGTTTTTTTATTTTAAAAGAAATTTCTTGGATGATTTTAAGTGACCAAGTAAAAGATCACATTAAAATACATTAGATCTTTTCATAGTGAGGCATGTTTTATATCAGGAATAGGACTTATTTGAGTTAAACTAAGGAACTATTTGTATCTTTAATTAAACCAAGCGCTGCTAGGTCTCCTTTGAAACTGAGCAGTCAATATGGACTCTGTCTCAGTGCATCTCAGAGTGAAAGGAATGTTTCAAGTTTGTAGCTAATCTGTGAGCTGTTGTTCAGGATTGAGCAAGACTTTGGGTCCCAGCCTCTAAGGAAATAGGAGCATCAGTATCACAGAGTTGGAGGCTGGTGAAAGCAACATAGCCTGGATTTTTGGCTGATTAGCTTTTTAAGCCTCCGTAGTGATGCTATGAAAACATTCTTTGGATACACTTCTTGAAATTGTTGAAGTCACTAGGTCTAGTGTTGAACACCTTTAATCCCAATGTTTGGGAGGTAGAGACAGGTGAACCTTTGTAAGTTGAGGCCAGCTATATAGCAATTTCCAGTACAGCCAGGGCTATGTAAAAAGAAGATTGTCTCATAGGAAAAATAAATTGTTAGAAGTCAGAAAGGTGGGCTGTAGAGATAGTCTTATGGGTAAAGTGCTTGTGAACACAAAGGCATGAGTTTGAAGCCCTAGTGCTCTAAAAGTTTGACATAGCCCTCACACATACATACAGCTTGGTCTTCATGTTGTCTTTCAACTAGAGCAGGGGCTGTCCCTGACTCTGTTGCCTGTCTGTGGATCCTGTTCTCCTAACTGGGCCACCTTTTCTGGCCTCAGTGGGAGAGGATGTACCTAGTCTTACAGGGACTTGATATGCCAGGGTGAGTTGGTACCCAAGGGGGGAGGGCTTCCCCTTATCAGAGGAGAAGGGGGTGTGGGAGGGGATACATGAAGGGGGGGTGGGAGAAGAGGAGGTGCTGCAATCAGTATGTAAAGAGAATAAATAGTGGATAAAATAAACAATAAAGTTGCACAGAGGAGGTAGGGATGGGTGAATCCCAGAAGCTTGCCAGCCAGACCTAGTCTAGACAATAGGGTGAGCTCTAGGTCCAATGAAGAGACCCTGTATTAAAACTGAAGTGGAAGGCAATAGAACAAGATATCTGATGTCAACTGTTGGCCTCAAAACTCTTATGTGTGAGCATGTATCATATACACCACACACACAAACATACACACGGCTTCCAAAATTCATTCTAGAACAGTTTTAATTATTAAAATGTATTACCTAGACTTATTCTTTCACAGAGATTTAAGCCATAACTTTTAAGTGTCACATTTCAAGACTTCCAGAGAGAACCTTTTTTAACAGAGTATTTTGTACACCCAACAATAAGACTTTTTAAAGAAAATTTTACATTATGAATTTCTGACTTTCTAAAAAAAAAAAAAAAAAAAAAAAAACAAAAAACAAACATTTTTTTTTTTTCCAGTAGTAGGGTTTAAACCTAGGGCCTCGTGCATGGTAGACATGTGTTGCACCTCTGAGTTAGATCCCTAGAGTTTTTAAACTTTTTTTTTTTTTTCCCATGAGACGCACGGGAACAACCGGAATTCGAACCCGCGGGGTAGAGAGAGAGCGCAGAAGGCCCCGTGCCTTCTGCAGGCGGGCGCCTTACGGGCGCCTTACGGGCACCACCGCCAGTTCGCTCCTAGAGTTTTTATAGTTTTAATACACGACCTCACTAAGTGGCTGGCTTTGAACTCATCCTGTAACCCAGGTGGGCCTCACACATGTGCAGGGCTTAGAGTCGAGAAATTTCTATTAATTTGTAAGCCACACAAAAAGGAATGTAAGATTTCTCCAAGTTTTAAGGAAGTTCAAATGAATGGACATTGTATTTGTAACTTTAAAAGTAAACTCAAGGACATGAAGATGGCTTAGTGGGTAAAGGTGCTTACTGCACAAGACTAGAGACCAAGTTCTGTCTCAGACCTGGAACCTGCATAATGGTGGGAAAAGAAAACTGACTCCAAAATGTTTCCTACCACAAGTGTGCCACAGCGTATATGCACACACACATGCACATATGCATGCACACCCGTACACACACTCATAATCATTTTTATATTAAATCCACATATTTCGAATTATAAAACAAGATTAACACGGCTATAGTTTCAGACTTAAAGTGTAACTGGTGCAGAATGGATAGAGAGGGATGGGAACAAGATACACATCCTCACAGAATGATTCATGGCTTGAATTATGAGATATAGTGCTGAGATAGTCCCCAAGGATTGGAAATGTGTGTATAATAAGGGTTTAAATCCGGAGTCTGTTGGTAGTAGCCACAGCTGTTTTATGAGCATGACAGCTGTTATGCTCAGAGGCTAGCATTCTACAACACCAGATAATAGGGACGATGTCGTATTGATCTTTAAAGCATTCCTAAATTTGGACTTTACTCTGTCACAAGGGCTCCTCACCTTTTTGATGTCTCAGCATAAGTGAGAGATATGATAGTAGACCCATTACTGATGGAGCACAGGAGGATTTTTATGGTGTGAAAACTACATATGAAGGATGATTTCACACATTCTGTTTTGAAGTGGCTTTGATATGACCTGATATCTTAGTCTGAATTCTGCTGAATTTAATATGACTCTATAGGCTGAGAAAATTATAGACATTATCTGTCTATTGGACTCACAGCCTGTCCACTGAGAAATCTGAGATCCCGATGCCACATATCAAGAGGACTTTATTGTTGCAATAAGACATGGCCAAAGCTAGCATATCTCAGAGAAAAGAGATGGAGCAAACTGAAGAGAAGGACCAGACTGCATTTTTAAAAACTAACTTATATGTGGAGGTCATTGTTCTCAAAGCAATCACAATGGCATGTAGTAACAATTTTGGAGTTTTGATTTCTTTTTAAAACACAGAAATACTATAAGAATACACTTCTGTTTTAATCATAGGTGTGGAGACAGGGTTGCTTTCACAGCTGCTGACTGTGATCTGTCTCATCCTCTAGCCGAGGCAGGATTTTGCCGGCTGTACTTAGCTTCCATGATTTTGTGACTTTTGGCATTCTGGGGACTTTTCAGAGGGTATATAAACACTAAGGCCCTGAAAGGGAGTGTGGGTTGTTAGTTGGTTGTTGGTTGGTTTTGGTCACAGTTTATTAAGTAGTCATGTGCAAAGGAGAAACAACAACAAGAAGACATTAGATATCCTGATGGTGAGGATCAAACTTGCCCCAAGACACTCAGAAGAAAGTAACCTAATGAAAAATCATCCTCTTTATGGCCCATTGCATTATTCAGAGATCTCTTTTCTTTTCCTGCTACCCTTTTTCATCTCCTTTCTAGTGTTAAGGGGTTGAAACTATGGAAAGGGGATGGTGGTGGAGAAAGGTAGAAGAAAGAAGAACCCACAAAGAAGCCAAAGACTATCTATAATGGCAGTTAATATTTTCACAAGTATTTTGGAGGGGATATTTAAACCACACCACTCCATATTCTATACTCACGCTGTAGGAGGGGTGGGACATTGCTCTAACTGGAATCCACTGTAAGCAATGGGGAGACAGTATGAATTTTCTCTTTAAATGAAAAGACATGAATTATAGAATTAATGCTTTCATGTGGATGGACCCATGGGGAGGATTAGAGGCTATTTCCATAGTTTAGGTAGGAGACCATTAGCTCCTTGACAGCTCACCAGATAAGCATGTGACTGAAGGCATGTGTGCTTTGTGGGAGTGGTGACCAGACAAAGGTTGAATCAAGATCAGTCATGAGGTATGTATCTGAGTCCTATCTGTCATATAAGAATATGACTTCCTGTGAGTTTATGCCTCACTCACCTGGCCATCTCTTAGCCCTAGGAAATTGCTCCAATTGTCCTGTTATTTCTCTTTTCAGACCTCCTTTTCCAGGGATTAAACATAGATCAGCATACCTGGAGTATTGGGTGGGTAGTGGAGAATGAAGGAAACAGACACTGGAAATGCAGAGATAGACCAGGCTAATTTAAAAAAGAAACAATACAAGGCTGAGAGATGACTCAGTGGTTAACAACACTCACTTGGCACTCTTGAAAAGAATCCAGATTCGGTTCTCAGAAGTCAGAAGAAGGTTCACGACAGTCTCATCACCAGTTCTGGGAGATCCAGCTTCCTCATCTGGCCTCTGTGGGCACCCAGTACACATACAGCGCACATACATACATATTTGTGAAGTAAAAATAAATCTTTTTTTTTTTTTAAAGAATAAAAGAGTATAGATAGCAAGACTGCCACTCCCTAGCATGCCTTCACAGATGGGCAGAGTGTGGGAATGGGTTGTCTCTGTGATTAACATCCCAGTGATTTCAGTGGTAAGGCCCTAAAGGAAGGCACTAATAATTTGGAATAGTCTCTTGCGGTTTTGAATCAAGGTATCTTGGCTTGATGCAAGAACTTCTAAGAGCATTGCAGCCAAGCCTGGTGCATTCCAAATTCAACAGTGAGTGGTAGTTTAGCTCATAGGGATCATTTTCTGAACAAAAGTTTAAAATGGCTCAGGCACCTTCATTTTCTTCCAAAGAAACAGGAATAGTAGGATATAAGAATTAAATTTTTGTGAAGAGGGAACATTTTGCGTTGTCTCTGCTGCCTTTCAGTCTCTGTCGCTCACCACTCTTGGTTCAGAGTTAGGAGAAGGTCTTTCCTTTTGCCTTCCTATTCAAACACCACACCACACTCTCTAAGGAATGTATCTTACTGACAGAAGAATAAATTCATGTTATTTAATGGAATTTTTTCTTCCAAGACAGTGTTTTTCTGTGGAGCCCTGGCTATCCTGGACCAGCCTGGCCTTAACTCAGAGATGCGCCAGCCTCTGTCTCCCGGGAGCTGGGATTAAAGGTGGGTGCCCCACTACTCAGCTGAGAATTCTTACAGAAATTTTAAAATCAAAGTTATAGTTGTCATAGAATGATCAAATTAAAACTGATTGCTATTGCCTTGTGTGTCTCACTTAGGAAACTCAGAAATCTTTTATAATTACGTGTATGTGTGTCTGTGTGTGTGTCCGTCTATCTGTCTGTCTGCCTGCTTGCATATACAATGACCCACATATGTGGCTGGGAGGACAGCTAGAAGGCATTGAATTTCTGCTTTACCCTGCGGACTCCCCAGGCATCCAGCTCAGATTGTTGAGATCTCATCAGTGTTCACAGAGACTGTAATAGTAGCCATTCATCTGTCTTCTGTAAGAGACAGCAATCCCTCAGAGAAGGGATGGTGGTTCTTATACAGTACCTGGCCAGTATTACACTTTTTATTCAAACAATGCCTGATGATATGATAGAGTAAAGAATTGACTGAGTGCATGAACTGTTGGAGAGCATAGTCCTGAAAAATTTTTATCATCATTCTTGCTATAAACTAAGTGTACCCCACACCCAGTTTCATGTTGGGGCTGAATCCTCAGTGTCATGGTGCTAGGGGATGGTGATTTGGGAAGATGATGAAGTCACGAGAGTAGATCAGCCCTCTTGTGTAGAAGTTAGCAGTCTTATACAAGAGACTCCGGACAGGCCCCTTGTCTCTTCTCCTACGAGAGTTGACAGTGGAAAGAGCCATGTATGAACCACCCCACTGGTTCCAAAGCTGCCAGTTCCTTTATCTTGAGATTTGCAGTTTCCAGAACTCAGAAATACATAGTTCTTGTTTAAGATTCATATTTTTGTTAGAATGGCTGAATCAACTAGAAGCTGAATTTCTTGTAATAAACATCAATCAGCCACAGAGTGGCCCCAAGAAGTGTCCAACTAAATCCTGAAGCTGGTTCTACAGGATCATCTCCAAGCCACAGGGCAAGCCCTGAAACTCCATCTACACGACATCGTGTAAGTAAGAGACAGATGTTAACAAGGGCACAAGCAGATGCTACAATGCTGTCAGGTATAGGCTGCTGCTGAGTGGACAAGAATGCCCAGGTGCCAAAGCACAATCTAAAATAACATATGATTTGTGTGGTGTGTTGGAAACCTTAGATAATCCACCCACTACTGCCAAATGTCAGCAGCTGCCAGGACAAGTACCTCTGGGGTTCCAGACTTGTGCAATCCCCAAAGCAGGGCCAGCCAGTGCCTCAGACTCCTGGAGAACACAAGACAATGCTCTGTGGGTACAGAGAATGGAGAAGTGGGCAGCCATGTGGCAGGCAGTGTTGATTGTTCAGCTGGCCTTTCAGCCACCCCTAAGAGAGTTCATAAATTTCCTGAAAAGGTCTGTGGCAAAAAGGGTATCACACATAAGTTACTATGTGTTTTCTTCTGCAGCTAAATGACATTTCCATGTTGCTCATGGGTTTAAGAGCCTATGCCTCTAATGAGAGGATCTTTAAAAACTCAGTACAGAGAAGTCATTTCTTATTTTTAAAAATTAATTTAGATGCCAGAGGAAGTAGTAGGGAACAAAGGAATATTTGATAATTCTGCAAAATAAGTTTGTTTTTAAAAATAGTTACAAGGAGTCCATATGTTAGGCGTATTTTTACAAAAATAGGCTAAAAGTCAGAAGAGATTCGTTTCGTCCAGACTTATATCATGATTATTTAAGGACTGCTCCCTACAGCTCCCATATTACAAACAGGAAGGCAGATTCAGAGACTCACAGCCAGAAATGGCTACAGGCCATGGTATGAATCTCAAAATAAGTTCCAGCACTTGGATTTTAACTATTTGGAGTGCATAAAATACCAAATAATAACCAGTTAAAATATCGAGCTATATATGGTTATATGGGAAATATGAAATCAACACTATAACACTCTAAACTTTTAATAGTGGAAAAACTTAACATTTAACTTTTTGGACAAAAATAGATTATGTCTTTATTAAAGATACTCTAAGGGAATTTTCATGATTAGAAACTAGTGCTTCCATGTGCCATAGTTTAGAATTCTGCAGCACCGCAGAAAGTATAAAATGAAATACTGTCAGCTTGAAACAGACTTCTGGTTTTTTTCCTAGTCCTAGTTTGCATTCAAACTAAGTCTCACGTTGACCTCCATAAATGCAAGATGATGTCTGATCTGTCTCCATAACTTAGTTTAATAAGTATTATTCTGTAGATATTGCCCTTAAGTCATAAATGTATGTATTTTTTTTCAAGTGGTTGACCTGAACGGAATCATTATAGAAGGACAATGCTTTTAATTGGCTAATACTCTCTCTCTCTCTCTCTCTCTCTCTCTCTCTATATATATATATATATATATATATATATATAAATAATTTATATATATAATTAATAATTTATATATATAAATATATAAATATATATATATTTATATGCAACAGGCCAGCATTTTTTATATTCAGCACACCATGCAGACAGTCTGTCACTCACTTTGTTTTGTTAAACACAGCATTATACATCAGGAAAAATGTGGTCATGGTTTTGTTTTGATTTGCTTATTCTGTCTTTTGTTGTATTTAATTTTTAGAACTTTCCTTTGAATTTTTTCTACTTCTTGCAAGTTCAGGTATTTTTTGTTGTTGTTGTTGTTTCTTTGTTTTCTTTTGCTCCCCAAGGCCTTTCCTGGATTCTTCTTAAGTTTTATCTTTCTAACTGACCCATGGTAGTTATACATTTGTACAGTATATTTGTACATATATTTGTATATTTATATATTTGTATATACAGTATATTTGTACAGTATATTTATTTGTACATAGCATGCTCTTGCTATACATGTATACACTGTGTAATTACGACATCTTATCACTCATCATTTTCAATATCTCAGACATTTATTATCTCTTTTGGTTGAGAGCACCCGGTCCCCTCTTCTAGTACTTTAGAACTACAGAGTGAGAGATTAACCAGAACCACCCTCTGCACGGCAGACTACTAAAGCTAGCTTGGCCTATCCAACTGCTTTGGCACTCGTTACATTCTCCCTTCCTCATCATCTTCCATAGGTCAGCTTTTCAGCTTCCTCCTGTCGGTTCCTGTCTTCGTGCGCCTGCGCCGAGTCCTGTAACTCCAGGATTACCTTTGTTGATGTAAAGAACAGAGTTTCGTTCTTTTCTGATTTTTCCCCTTAGTGAGCTGGAGTTATGTTACAGAATGCTCGAACTGAAGGGTGTCATAGAAGATCTAGTCCAGCCTCCCCTCTTCAAGGCAGGGTTAGGTCTCCAAAGATTTCCTGCTTTATTTTTCTAACGTTTGTTGAGCTAACTCTAGGTTGAAGCCTCAAAACAGTCTAATGATGATGATGATAATAATAATTTGAATGGTATTTTTCATTAAATCAAAAGGTCCGATATTTTACTTCCTAAATATCTGATGACATCAAATGTTAACATCAGCACCCTCTAGCTCATCATGAAAAGAACAAAAAAACCTGAACTCTCTCTGTTTTTAGCATGTGTTCCACCCCTTAGAGGATCCCGTTTTATTTATTATTTATTTATTTATTTATTTATTTATTTATTTTTGAGACAGGGTATCTCTGTGTACTCCTGGCTGTCCTGGAACTCACTCTGTAGACCAGGCTGGCCTCGAACTCAGAAATCCACCTGCCTCTGCCTCCCAAGTGCTGGGATTAAAGGTGTGTGTCACCACTGCCCAGCTCCGTTTTAATTCTTACCGAGACTTTAAGTGTGGACTCGGGTGGCACTACAAGCAGATAAAAGTCAACCCCACACTTCCAGCGTGAGGGCTCTGGACAGGAAGATCCCCACTGGGAGACATCAGAGGACCAGGGAGAAGAGGCCTGAGCTTTGCAAACAGGGAAAATAAAACCCACAGCCCAAGGCAGAAGGGTAAAAAGGTCACAGTGAGAGCTTTTGGCCTGTCACTCATTGGTAAAGGGCTTGAGAGCAAAGACGTGGGAGCGGGAGCTCGGGATTCGAAGGCGCGCACCAAGAGACACGCGCCCTCTGCGGGCAGGCGCCTTAAAGGCCGAGCCACTGGCAGTTCGCTTGTTTTTTCTCTCTTGCCCTATAAATTAAGAGATAAAACCTGTAGTTGTGACAACTGTTAAGACACAGAGCGTAAAGCACTGGTTTACATCAACACTCCTGTGATCTTCACAGCGGTTTGTAAATATTAAAATGGCAGTTCCCTTGCATCATTCCCAGTCATATCTTTATTCAGGCCCCAAGAATGAAGAGTGCTATCCTGGGGCTGGAGAGATGGCTCAGCAGTTAAGAGCACTGACTGCTCTTCCAGAGATCCTGAGTTCAATTCCCACCAACCACATGGTGGCGATCAACCATGAGCAATGGGATCTGTTGCCCTCTTCTGGTGTGTCTGAAGACAGTGACTGTACATAAAATAAGTCTTCAAAGAAAAAGAAAGAAAAGTGTCCTGATTCTTAATCATTGCCTTTGTTTTTCTTTATAGTTTTATCATAATACAACACATACATACTTTCAAAGTAAAATTTACTTCTTAGACCTTTCAAACTGTTTATAAATGAAATCACACTAGAGAGGTGGTGGCACACACCTTTAATTCCAGTGCCCAGGAAGCAAAGGCAGGCAGATCTCTGAGTTCGAGGCCAGCCTGGAACTACAAAAAAGTGAGCTCTAGGACAGCCAAGGCTACACAGAGGAATTTTGTCTCGAAAAAAAAAAAAAATATATATATATATATATATACTAAACATAGTTTGAAGGTTTTATTTTACCACTCAATATCATATTTTATTTGTTTTTTTGGGGGGATGGGGTGGGGATGAGACAAAGTTTCTCTGCCACCACCAGGTTCAACATCACATTTTAAAGATTTGTCTTTGCCAGTTGTTGCCACAGTAATATTTACTGAGTTGCATTGCTATACAGTGCTCACTGTTTGAATACTATATACATTACAGCTTGTCTGTTGTTGGATTTCTTCACTGGTTCTTATCTAGGTCCCACCTCACAGACTTCTCCAAGGGTCTTAATGGCCGTCTCCAGCCCCTCCACATGGGAAAGTGGCCAGACCTCACTTACAGAAAAACAAGCTCGGGATCAAAATCCCTCCAATCCCAGGCTACCCCGGAAAGCTTCGCCCCTCCCACATCCCCAAGAAACCCCATATAAAGCCTGACTCCTGCTCAGTTCCTGTGTCTTCCCAGTGTATCTCCTGTGTGAGATTTGTTGTGCTAGGAAGGTAATGAGATGTCCTACGTGCTCCCTGTGGCACAAGGGTACATAACTCTCTGTCTCTCTGTCTCTCTGTCTCTCTCTGTCTCTGTCTCTCTGTCTCTGTCTCTCTCTGTCTCTCTGTCTCTCTCTGTCTCTCTCTCTGTCTCTCTCTCTCTCTCTCTCTCTCTCTCTCTCTCTCTCTCTCCGTCTCCCTCTCTCTCCCTGATTTTTTTTTCAAGATAGGTGCTCTCTGTATAGCTCTGGCTATCACTCTGTAGACCAGGCTTGCCTCAAACTCACTCCCTCCTGGTGCTAGTGTTTGAACCCAGAACTCGTGCCCACTAAACACCCACACTCCACCACTGAGCTCCAGGTCCAGCTTCTCTCACCAGGGTAGATCTCTGGGTCCCTTTCTGTAGTCCGTGTACCCAATTCTCCTGTTCATCCCCACCAATCACTCTTCTCTTCACTGTCTCCAGGGTTTTGCTTTTTCCAGGAGGTCCTAGAACTGTACTATCCAGTGAGTAACCTGTGAGGTCGGCTTCTTTCACTTAAGTGATACTAAGTACTTCAAGTTCCATCATGTCTTTATCTTTTCTGGGGGGAGGCAGGGATAGGTGGGTTTCAAGACAGGGTTTCTCTATGTATCCCTGGCTGTCCTGGAACTCTCTCTGTAAATCAGGCTAGCCTTCAACTCAGAGATCTGCCTACCTCTGCCTCCTAAGTGTTGGAATTAAAAAACACATACACTGCCCAGCTTATGTCTTTTATATACTGACAGCATCTTTAGAGTTAAATAATATTTCATTGTCTGCATGTACGTTGTTTGTTTATTGGAGGACAGCCCAGTTATTTGGAGAGTAATGATTAAAGCTGCTATAAACGTCTGGGTGCAGGTTTTCTGCTGGATATATGTGCTTGCCTACCTTAGGTAGACGCCAAAGTGTCAATAATAAAGCGAGAGTATTCTAGTTGTCTTAGGATTTTTTTTATTGTTGTGAAGAGACACCATGATTATGGCAACTCTTATAAAAGAAAAGATTTAATTGGGCTGGCTTAGAGTTCAGAGGTTGAGTCCATGACCATCATGGCAGGAAGCATAGTGGCATGCAGAGACGTAGTGCTGGAGAAGTAGCTGAGAGTTCTACATCTTGACCCACAGGTAGCAAGGAGAGATTGTTACAGTGAACACAGCTTGAGTGTATAGAGACCTCAAAGCCCGCCCCCACAGTGACACACTTCCCCCAACAAAGCCCCACCTACCCCAATAAGGCCACACTTCCTAAGAGTGCTACTTTTAGAAGAGGGTCTGCTTCATGCCTGAAAAGGAGATATCCAATTTGAAAAGTAGTCCTGGAACAGACTCAAACGGCATAGCAAACTGAGTCATGCTTGTCATTTTTCTAAATTGAAAACCTAGTATCTTTAACATTAAAATTCTAATAAAAATGAGCTGGGCAGTGGTGGCTCATGCCTTTAATGCCAGCATGCAGGAGGCAGAGGCAGGTGGATCTCTGTGAGTTCGAGGCCAGACTGGTCTACAGAGCAAGTTCCAGGAAAGTCAAAGCTACACAGAGAAACTGTCTCCAAATATAACCAAACAAAACAAAAATCTAAAACAGAAATAAGTTTAAGGGTAATATGCATACTATTGAAGGTGTGGGGGAACCGCTGGATGTGTAAGTGAAAGTATCTATTTAGCAACTGAAAATGTCCATGCAGAATTTGGAAAGGGAAGAGAAGATGACTTTGGGCATGTTGACACATAGTCGAAGCCATGGTAAAAAAGCATTGATAAGTTGCAGGATGCTTGAACATTAACTATGTGCCAGAACTATTACAAGTAATATATATATATATATATATATATATATATATATATATATATATATATCAATTCATTTAGTTTCTGCAACTCAATGGACAAGGAAAATGCAGTTTCATTTTATAGATGAGAGAACAGAGGCACAGGAAGATTCATTTACTTTCCAAGTTGACATAGTTAGCAGTGGAGTCAAGAGGAAATTAATCAGGTAAGGACTGGGTAAAAATATCAATGGTAAGGGGAGGCAGAGAGCCTGAGATCTCAGTCACGGAGCTGGGAAGAGAGACAGAAAAGAGACAGAAGTCATTGTTGCCAAATTTGGAATAGTTTAATAAGAAAAGTACTGAAGGCGTGTGATACTACAGAAGTAGAGTCACATGCAATCTGGCTTAGAGTTTAGCTGTGACTAAAACCTCTTGTCTAGGTTCACAGCTTCCAAAAAAAAGGAAGTGAAACCTTTAAAATGTTTCTAAAAATCAAGTACAAAAAATTAATTAGTTATTGCTCTTTGGTTACTTCTAATAGCTCAAATAAAAATGAATATCCCTCTCTGGATAATTGAGTTTCCTGTAGTTATGGGAAGGTAGTAGAAAAACACTGGACCCAACAGGGAAGACACTTGTGCTGTGTGAACAGAGCAGAAGCATGCAAGCTCACAGGAGGACGTCCTGAAAGATCCCAGTTCCGCCCATACTGCAAGCTTCAGCACCCCACTGGTGACAGATGAAGATGAGTGGGGTGGGGGTGAGTGGGAGTGGGTATCCAGGTAGCTATTCAGCTGCACCTGGAACCTTCCCCAGAGCTCTGTCTTCTGAATGCTGCCCTGTTCTTCTGTGGATAGGCTATCTACTATTTGTCACAAGGTTGACATTTCAAGATGTCTTCAGCTCTGACATAAGTAGCATGCCCAAACAGGCCTGACCTCTACAAAGGGGCTTGAGTTGTAAGCTGATAAAAAACACGCATAGTTCTGACTGCAAAAACAGAAAAGAAACTCAAAGTCTGTCTTTTATCTTTCTTCCACTAATTATTCCCATAGACATTTGCTGACCGTCTGCAGTATTCTAGGTGCTGTTATAGTTGATGTTGCCGCAACAAAATTAAGTCAAGCCTGATCTTCATCCCCATGGAGTTTATAGTTAATTATCAAATTAACCACTACAAAGCTGTCAGCTATAATAAGGAAACCAAGATGGAGCTGGGGGAAAAAAGACATGAATGTGGGAGACTTAGAAAAGGCTACAGAAGGTGCTGCTGAAACTCTGTTCTCACACCTGCCATGGAGTCACAAACATGGCATAGTTCCCCTTTCCCTTGTGGTTAGCTGCAGCCCATGATTGCTTCTGTCCAGCTGTTGCTGTCTGAGCAGGGCACTTCCCTAATAGAAACCCTATAATATTTGGCATGATATTGGCAGCCTAGACATTGATCAGAGAGGTTAGAGAGTTGGCAACCATGTTATGGGGTGATTAGTAAGACTAACTTTCATTATGAAACGGAACAAAATATTATATAACTAAGAAAAAACCGCGGCTTTCGGTGGTGGAGGGGAGTAGACTGTTCCTAGTGTGTATTTGCTGCTGTTGGTTAGGGTGTGGCAAGACAACATACGCTCACAGAGAATTGGCTATTTTGTAAACAAGAAAGGAACACAGCTATTTCAGAAATCAGAACTTTGCAAAATTACAAATTCTTATGGACTCTATAGACTCCAAACAGAAATAAGGGAACTAATAAATCACCAAGAGACAAATGTCTTTAAAGTAACTGTGGATAACGTCAAATGCAAAGTGTGGCCTCTATACTTATAAGTAATGTTATTCAATAAATAAGGCACTTCAGAACTGACAGTATTAGAGTATCCTACTAGATAAACCATCAGGGCAAAGAGAAAATTATGTGTGGCTTTTCCAGCAGAGAATCACAGATCATGTAGGCTCGAGTTACCTGTAATAGCAGTGGGGGTGAATGGGGGTGATATGGGTCCAAAATCAAAAGAATCTAATGGATCTGAGAAACAACTTTCCAAAACCAAATGCAAACATTAACAAGCATACTAGACCAGAATCAAAGATACTTATTAAATTTTAGGAGGGATTTAAAGTTACAAAATCACAAGCTCAAATAGGCATATGTTCGTTTAGCATTACAGAAATAAAACACAGACCAAGAAAATTGTTTAGTAGCCCAAAAGTGCCTGTGCCTTAGTATGTAGTGGAAGAGAAGACACTCAAGAAACTGGAAGACACAGAATCAAGGAATGTTTGTACTCTCAAGAATCATCTCAGAATTCCACAGGACAGTCTATACTTATACACGGCTTCCCTTTTCTCCTTTTAGGATGATGGAGTACTTCCTGCGGATGTCATGGCTGTCTTTACTGTATACTTTTTGCATAGAGCAGATGGATCTATGATCACCAGTTTACAGGTCTGTTAAAAGGAGCCACATGAAGATGTGACATGAAGACGTGACATGATATTGGGATAACCACACACTATCTGAAGATTCTGAGCTGTGAGCACCACGCTGTGACCAGTTTGCATCTTGTTGTCTAGGGAAGAAAATGGGGGGAAACGGAAACTAGACACTGGAACTAACACCTGAGATCACTTTTCTTCCTCAGGATTGCATGTCCTTGTGCTCTTGCAGTAAGTTGGACCACAGGCTGTGCTGAAGAGCTCCATGGCTGCTGGGAGATCATCCAGAACTTTCTTCCATGGCAATCATGGAGGATGTCACAGTTAATTGTCAAGATGGCTAGGTTAAGAGGTGCCTTAGTATGGGATACTTTGGGGGGCACATCTGTGAGGGTGTTTCTGGTGAAGACTGGCAAGTAGGTAAGTGAACTGAGTGGGAAAATCTTCCCCAAACATAAGCAGCCCTCTTGGCTGGGATCCCAGAAAGAAATGAAAAAGTGCAAGAAGAGGGAACTTAGCCAGTTTGCACCCTCAGGGCCCCTGGGGTGGTGCACTGTTGCTGCTGCTATCCTGTACAGGGTAAAAGTAACAAGTCTACTTCCAGGTTTGAAAAACCCACCAAATCCGTGACCACAAAATCTCCACCAATCCTTGGACATGAAAACCGCACCAATTCCTAAGCACAAAACCCCAAGAATTCCCGAGCTCAAAATCTTACTAGTCCCTGGGCTTGGCTTGAAATCTCACCAATGAGAATCTCCACCCTGAAAATCTCCTCCCCTAAGAAACCCTAAATAAAGCCTGCCTCCCACTCAGTTCTCTACTGTTTCTCTCCTGTGCAGAGTGACCACACTCCTGGGTTTTCCCCTCCCAATAAACCTCTTGTGTTAGGTTTGTTGTGTGGTGTAACTTTGTGATATTACTTGACTTCTGCCTGACCAGATGGATACCTTTCCTTCAGAGCTATAACACTTGCACTGTGGAAACTTTTTTTTTTCTTCTTCTTCTGTGGCCTGTGGACACCAGATCCTACATTCTTCAGCTTTGGACACAGGTCTTGCACCAGCAGCTCTTTGTGGGTGGTGGGGGTGCTTAGACCTTTGGTCTCAGGCTAGGCTGCATCCTTGGTCTTTTAGACTTCTCTGACTGGGTAGCTCCTGGTTTCTCCACCTCTCCACTCTGCAGATGGGCATTGTGGCATCAATCAGTCCCTGATTCTGTAAGTCAACCTAATAAGCACACACACACACACACACACACACACACACACACACACACACACAATTGAACTGGTTGGGATGGGTATCTTGTCTAACTTCAGATGTCTTTTCTAATTATTTTGGATTTGCTCTGGTTAGAACTTGGGTGGCAAAAACTTAAGACTAAATAAGCCTTAGTTAAGAGGCTAGAAAACTGTACTTTTGTTAGGTTTTAGTTATAGAACACTTGAATAAAGTCACCTGCCCAAAGGTTTCTAACACAGCGAGGTTCTTTCTTGATGGAATATGAAAATCGTGGATGAGGAAGAAAACATGAGAGGGATGAAGATGAAGAGTCATCTAGCAATGAGAAGAAAATTATCCAAGTCACATGGAAAGGAAGATGTTTTGGAAGATATGAGACAATGAACATCCTGATCTGGGGTTGGCTTCTAACCATTCATGGAAAGAGGGGCTTTCCCACCACTTGAGCTTTTGTGCTAGGTACTATGATAGTCATTGGTGTGTTTAGCTAGGGAGGCAAGTGGCCTAAGAAAGGAATACGTTTCTTGACCTATCTTTTCTTTGTACTCTAAACTATTTATATTTATCACATGAAACAGAGCCAGCCTAGTGGATGGAAAGATAATTTATTGTGAACTATCTGCCACCCCTTGTCTGCTGCTTCCCTTTGGGGCATCCAGGCTCCTGGGTTGTACTGAAGGAAATGTTGCTTAGCTAGGGTGGGTGCAAAATAGAATCTCTGTGAGCAGTGAGTATGTGAGAAACAGCCTTTAAGGGAGACAGTTTCAGTGAGACAGCTCGTTTAATTGTGGGGGAACAAAGGTTATTATTTAAACCTTTGGGGAGTTGGATAGAGGCTTTCTGGGTGAGTATACAACATTGGCCAGGGTCAGGGTAATGGAAAAGTCCTATTTGCATGAAGAGGAATTCCAGGTGCTTGTTGAACATGACCTTATAAAGAAAGAGGAAGTTTAACCTGGCCACCAGGGTATGTGCTACTTGGAGGGTGTTGGAGGTGTAGGGTGGAAGGCTACGTTGCACTTGGACATGCCAGCCCAGGACGGGGGGTTGGGGGAGGAGGAAAGTAGTCCTATTCCTGCTGGTCTCAAAATGAGACTTTTGGGGTTGGGACCTCTCTTGCTCTGGCCTAGTTACCCCGGTTGTGTGGCTCCTGGCTCCACAAACTATCCACTCAGGCTCGGTGTGGATGCCCTCCTTGTGTTGGGCTAAGGGCCATATGAATTATTTTGAGTAGTACATCGTCATCAAGTGCCTGTGCATATTCCTTGGCCTAAAACTGTGAACACATGTGGAGCCTTAAATAATACGACATGAAGTTAATTGTTGTATATTCTCAGGGATGAGGAGGGTAAGTCGTAACCTGTCGAATTGATCACTCTTTCTGCCACGTACACTCACCAAACGCAGTTTTCTCATCAGCTGCTCAACTTACAGAGCGCCTGAGTTCAAAGCTGGTGCTCTTTCTAGCGCTCTTCACTTCACTTGGGAGCTGTGAAACAGTAGAAGTTCAGTGTCACAGCCTTGCTTAAAGTTTGTACAGGGAGAACTACCAGGAGAAGAATGAAAACAGGAGACATGTTAGATGTCGCTTCAACTTAAAAACAGTTTGGTTTAACTAGCATTCTGTTTTGGCTTCTGTTGCTGCTGTTGTTTGTTTTGTTTTGAAACAGGTTGGTCTCACTGTACAGTTTTGCGTGCCCTGGAATTCCAGATATAGACCAGGCTAACTTTGAACTCACAGAGGTCTACCTGTCTCTACCTCCCCAGTGCTAGGATTATAGGCTAGGATTAAAGACATCACTCTCAGTTTTGTTGTGGTTTAGCTTATGAAAAAAAAAAGGGGGGGGAGGGGAAGTGTTTCTGTTTCCTGTAAATGTTGTGGTTTTTGTAATTGGGAGTTGGCTTAGGAATTAGGGCTGCTGCAATAGAGGGAAATTCAGAAGTTTTCCCAGCTTACTCAACTGGCTACATTGTAAGAGGTCACTTTTGGTTGGAGGAAAGCAAAGCAACAGAACCAGAGTTTTCTTGGAAGCGTTCCAGAACTGAGGCAGCAATGTGCCCGGGACCTCAGCCTTCTCCTCTGTCCTTTGCAGCTTGGATCCTGGAGGGCTGGCTAGGGCTGAGAGAGAATGAAAAGGGGACAGGCATGCAGACACAATGAAGCTGGGATCAGGTAGGTCTCCCCTTGGCTTATTATTAGGTACTTGACTTATTATATTAGGTACAGCATGGAGAAGGGGTTAGAAGGGAAACCATCTCTGTAGGCCGGAAGTCACAGCCGATAAACTTCCAGGAGAAGGCAGCAATTGCTAGTTTTGCATGCACCAATTAACTGTTTATAAACATGCTTGGACTCCCAAGGACAGCTTTGCTGTTACTTTTGGCCCTGATCTGTATGGGTAATGGTTCCTGTGAATTTACACAGACCAATTGGTCTCACAGGCTGCCCATGTCGAGATACACAGTCAGTCAGATCTTCTCTCACTCAGGATTTTTTCTGCTCCCTACAGCCTTGGGATGCGGAGTGTGTCGGGGGTGGGGGAAGTGTGTGGGGGTCAAAGATCATCTGGTCTTTTTTTGTGGGCCTATGCCAGACCTGGTGTGATTGAAAAAAGAAAGCGAAACCCGGAAAGGGCTAAGAAGCCTTCTTCCCTTTTTAAAAGTTGTTTCAAAGCAGGGTGTAAAGTCCCATACACCATTCACTCAACCTTCCTGAGAAGCAGAGTAGAGCCTGCGGGGTGCTCAGGGTGAGCAGAACCATGGAGAAGTTCAAGGCCGTGCTGGACCTGCTGAACAATCACCGCAGCGCCATGGGCTATGGGCTGGTGACCCTTCTGACGGCTGGTGGGGAGAAGATCTTCTCCTCAGTGGTGTTCCAGTGTCCCTGCACTGCCACCTGGAACCTGTCCTACGGCTTAGTGTTCCTGCTGGTGCCTGCGCTCGCGCTTTTCCTCCTGGGCTATGCGCTGAGCGCGCGCACATGGCGCCTGCTCACTGGCTGCTGCTCCCGGAGCGCGCGATCCGGTTCGGGGTTGCGCCGTGCGTTCGTGTGCGCTCAACTCAGCGCGACCGCGGCGCTCGCGCCCCTCACCTGGGTGGCCGTGGCGCTGCTCGAGGGCTCCTTCTACCTATGTGCTGTCAGCGGGAGCGCGCGCTTGGCGCCATACCTGTGCAAGGGCCGCGACCCCAACTGCATTGACAAGCTACCGCAGGTTCCCTGCAATGAGCAGGAGGCGGAAATGCAGGGGATCCTGAGTCATCTCAAGGCTCAGTCTCAGGTCAGGCTCTGGGAGCGATGGGGAGGCTCAGAGGGGCGAAGAAGAAATCAGTGACTTTTCTCTAGACCAGGGACTGAATATTTAATAGGGAAAGGGAGCGGTACTTGTGTTAGTATTCCGTCTAAACTCCACCTCCCCAGTTACCTGGCAACAGCCAGGTATGCTCCTCCCCACAGTTACCTGGCAACTGCCAGGTATGCTCCGCCCCACAGTTACCTGGCAACCGCCAGGTAGCCTGATCCACTATAAAAGGGGCTGCTTGCCCCCTCCTCCCTCTCTTGCTCTCTTGCTGTCTTACTCTCTTACCCCCTCTTACACCCTCTCTCTCTGTCCCCTCCCCCCTTCCTCTCTCTCCACGTGGTCATGGCCGGCCTCTACTTCTCTCCCCTCTTCTCTTTCCACCGTCCTCTCCCCACCTTTGCCCTTTACCCTGAATAAACCTCCTCCCCCTTGGAACCCCATGGTCTGGAGTGGTCTGTTCTGAGCTGCAGTCGGACTTCTTCTTAAAACAACAACAACTTGTCCCCTCTGTAGGAGCCAGAAGTAACTTTTATATTATGCTTTAGTATGCCTTTCCACTGTGTAGCAAAGACTCAGACCAGGTGAATTTGTATATCCGGGGAAAACTAGAAGCGTTATTACATTAGACCCCGTCTTGCCAGCCCAAACCCACTACCCATACACTATTCATTGAGAAAGCCCCGCGGGCGTGCACGCAGGTGGCGAGTGGCTCTTTATAATGAGTGCCTTTTTTTTTTTTTTTTTTTTTTTTCTGGATCCGTAGAAGCCCCACATTTTTAGTTACAGGGGAGTGATACGTGAACTCCTTTTTGGATACTTGACATGACTTGGACTATTGTTGACTTTCTAAGACAGCAATAGAGTTGTTGTAGAGTGTGTGTGTGCTTGTGTGCGTGTGTGTTTGCAGGGTGGAGCAGGGTAATTACTACTAACAGTTCTTATTCTAAAGGGCTCAAGACAAGACTAGTTCAGTATCGGAGTTGGTAAATAATTTAGTAAATACTTTATGTTGGTATCCAGAGCCATCTTGGTGGCTCCAAACTCAGGAATGTCACACATAGGTGACATCTGTTGCCATGACAACCCTGCATACCTTCCTAGAGACCACTTCTCACACTCACCTGTAAACAGCCTACATCACAGCCTAAATAAAAAAGCAGACTTTCCCCCACCTTCGATCTCTTGTCTTTCTCTTTCTCCCCTCTTTGCCCCGGTTCTTTCCTAATAAAACATCTGCCACGAGGAACTGTTTTGGCCTGGTGTGGTCTATCCAGACGCTAACGCCATTCAACACAACACTTTATCTCAGGCTTTTAAATTTTTCTAATGTCAAAAGTCACTAAGTTGGCATTCTGTTTTGTTTCCTGTAGGTGTTCGGTTGGATTCTGATAGCTGCTGTCATTATCTTACTTCTTGTTGTTAAGTCTGTGACCCGATGCTTCTCTCCGGTTAGTTATCTGCAGTTAAAATTCTGGGAAATCTATTTGGAGAAGGAGACGCAGATTTTTCAAAGTCAAGCTACAGAACATGCGACCCAGCTGGCAAAAGAGAATATTAGATGTTTCTTTGAGCGCTCGAAGCCGAAGGAATGCAAGACCCCGAGCAATAAAGATTGGCAGCAGATCTCAGCATTGTACACTTTCAATCCCAAGAGCCAGTTCTACAGCATGCTGCACAAGTATGTTAGCAGAAACGAGATGAGCGGCAGTCTCCGCTCTGTGGAAGGAGATGCAGTAGTCCCTGTCCTTGGCTTTGTAGATGATGCTGCCATGGCCAACACTCACGGAGTGTAATCTTGCACTAGAACAACAACAACAATAATAACAATTTTGAATTATTGCTTTTATATTAAAAAAATTGGTATGTTTTATGGCTATTTCTCCCAAGTTGTGAGACTTAGTTCTGAAACCTAACCAATGTTTAATATTTTTAGTATTTGTTTTTTTTTTTCTATTAAGTTATTTATTTGCTTTACATCCTAATTGCAGCCTCCTCTTTCCTCCCAGTCCTCCTGTCATATAGCCTCTCCCTCCCACTCCCCTCCCCTTCTCCTCTGAGAAGGGAGAGACCCCCACCACCACCACACTGAATACCAACCTACCCTGGCATATCTAATCACTGGACTAGTGAGGGAAACAGGACTAGTTAGGGAAACAGGATTCACAGGTAGGAAACAGAGTAAGGGACAGCCCCCGCTCCAGTTGTTGGGGGGCCTTCATGAAGACCAAGCTGCACTTCTGCTGCATATGGGGAGGGAGGAGGGCGGGCCCTAGGTCCAGCCCATATATGCTTTTTGGTTGGTGGTTCAGGCTCTGGGTCCTCCCCAAGGGTTCAGCTTTGTTGACCCTGTTGGTCTTCCTGTGGAGTCCCAATCCCCTTGGGTTCTTCAACCCTTCCCCCAACTCTTCCACATGACTCCTGGAGCTCTGTCTAATGTTTGGCTGTGGGTCTCTGCGTCTGTTTCCACTGGCTGCTATGTGGAGCCTCTCAGAGAACAGTTATGTTAGACTCCTGTCTGCAAGCATAACAGAGTATCATTAATAGTGTCAGGGGTGGTGGAGCGCAGTCTGAGGTCCCAGGGGAGCCAGAACTAGCTTGGGAGTCCCCAGGACTGCAGAGTGGCTGGGGACCATCTAGTTCCCAGGCTCTTGGGCACCCAGGTACTGCTGGAAGCCATGGAAGAGCTGAGATTGAAGTGGGAGCCTAGGGGGCTGGACTGGCCCAGGGTCGAAGGGAAGAGGGGGAGAGAAGCTCCGGCTGTGCCCCTAGGGGAGAGTCCTTGGCTTGTCCAGGCAGTTTGGTTTGGCTTGGTCACGAGCATCTGGCTTAGGTTGGTGGTCACCATGGCTGGGAACCCAGAGAGGTCCTCTGTGGCTCTGTAGGCAAAGGCCTGTTCCATTGTTCCCCACTATGAATCCTGACGAAAAGAAGCAGTCAATGGTTTTAAGATGTTTATTGTCATGGTGAAAAGTAGATGAGAAACCATACCTCTGTTTCTCAGGGCAGGCCTGAGGTTAAATACCTTTTGCAGGGAGGAGTGTCTGAGAAGGAAAGCTTAATTGGCTAAGCCCTTCTGCCCTTTAGGTACCTCATTAATATGGAGATCTGTCTTGAGGCTTTGTGACTTGTAGTCATGCCTTCTACCTGTGCAGGGGCTAGTCGGGGGTGTTGACCTTATGTGACTGAAAGACACAAATCTATGGAGGCCTTGTGTAGGGAGCCTGGAGTCCAAAAGTGTGGCAAAATACCTACTGTCCCTTGCAGAGGACCCTGAGGGATGACCTGGGGGGTAACTGGGGTTTCAAGCCTAGCTCAACCAGAAATCAGGCTGCCTTTCATGGTCCCAAAGAAGGAGTTTTGCAAGTCTCGTATATGTTCACTTTTGGAAAAAGTCCCTGAGGTGCTGAGAAGAAGGTAAAGTCTTTTGTGTTTATGTGAAATGTTCTATAGATGTCTTTTAGGTCCATTTGATTCATAAGGACTCTTAGTTCCATTATTTCTCTGTTTAGTTTCTGTTTTGATGACCTGTCCATTGGTGAGAGTGGGGTGTTGAAGTCTCCCACTACTAATGTGTGGCGTATGTGTGATTTAAGCTTTAGGGGTACCCTTGCATTTGGGACATAGATGTTCAGAATTGAGACTACATCTTGGTGGATTTTTGATGAGTCGGATCGGATCGATTCTTCCCCATTTTGTGATTACTTTTGGTTGAAAGTCTATTTTATTAGGTGTTAGAATGCCTACTCCAGCTTGTTTCTTGGTTCCATTTGTTTAGAAAACATTTTTTCCCCCAGTCCTTTACTCTGAGATAATGTCTGTCTTTGTTGGTAGGGTGTGTTTCTTGTATGAAGCAAAATGATGGATTCTGTTTACGTATCCGATGTTAGTCTGTGTCCTTTTATTGGGGAATTGAGTTCATTGATGTTGAGAGATATTAATGACCAATGATTGTTAATTCCTGTTATTTTGGTCTTGGTGGTGATACTCTGTGTGCTTGTGCGCACACACTTTTATTCTTTTAGTTTTGGTGGTGTGAAATTATTTATTTCCTGTTTTTTTTTTTTTTTTTTTTTTTTTTTTTTTTTTTATTGCTGAACTTAGCCTCATTGGGTAGGAGTTTTCCTTTTACTATCCTCTTTAGTGCTAGATTAGTTTTAAGATCTTGTTTAAGTTTGGTTTTGTCATGGAATATCTTGTTTTTTCCAGGTATTGTGATAAAAATTTTGCTGGATATAGTAGTCTGGGCTGACATCTGTGCCTCTTAGCAACTGCAAGACATCTGGTCAGTCTCTTCTGGCTTTTAGAGTCTCTACTGAGAAGTCAGGTGTAATTCTGATAGGTCTGCCGTTATATGTTACTTGGCTATTTCCCTTGCAGCTTTTCATATTCTTTCTTTGTTTGGCACATTTATTTATCACGGTGGTGGTGGAATTTTCTTTTCTGGTCCAATCTATTTGGTGTTCTCTAAGATTCTTGTTCATTTATAGGCATCTCTTCCTTTAGGTTAGGAAAATTTTCCTCTATGATTTTTTGGAAGTTATTTTCTGGCCCTTTGAAGAGGGAATCATCTCCTTATACTCCTATTACTTTTACTTTTAGGTGTGGTCTTTTCATAGTGTCCCAAATCTCCTGGGTGTTTTGTGTCATGAACTTGTTAACTTTAGCATTTTCTTTGACTCATGTGTCAATTTCTTCTATCATATTTTTTACACCAGAGATTCTCTCCCCCATCTCTTGTATTCTGTTGGTGATGCTCCTATTACTCCTGCCGTCTTTCCTAGGTTTTCCATCTCCAGTCCATTTTTTGTTATTACTTTTATCTTCATTTTCAGTTCTTAGACAGTTTTATTCATTCCCTTCACCTATTTGACTGTACTTTCCATATTTCTTTAAGGGATTAATTCAGTTCCTTTTTAAAGGCCTTTAACATCTTTATAAGATGGTTTTACGATTTCTTGTACTTCAGCTGTATTAGGATACACAAGGCTTGCTGTAGCAGGATAGCTGGACTCTGAGAGTGACATATTTCTCTGGCTCTTGTTCATTTTGTTCTTAAGCTGTCTTCAAGCCATTTGGTTTTCCTTGGTGTTGGCTGGATGATCCTGATACCAGCAAGACTCCTTTAGGAGTCAGGCAGAATCTTACAGTGGACCTCAGGGAACAGGATGATGATTATCTCTGCTCACTTTACCCTGGGTGGACCTGGCAGGCAGGGGATTGGCTGAGAGGGGTCTTAGATGGACACTCCTGGAGCCCCAAAAGTCTCCTAGGGAAGGTGGGAAGAGGCACGGGCCAGACAATAAAGGCCAAGGGACAGTGCGTACCTCACCTCTGCTGGCTGTGCCCCAGGCAGACTTTACTGGCAAGGAATTGGTGGGGCCATTATATTGTTAAATAAACAAAACTGAGAGAAAACAATTTACTTGAAGTGACAATCTAGATTAAACATTTTATATCTCTATTCTAGTTTTGTATCATATAAAAGCCTTTAATAAAAAAGTGAAGGAACAGGTGATCTTAAGATCTTTCTGTTGGGTTATCTGATATTAATTTTAAGATTAGCATTTTGTTATTGTTTGCCAAAGACAGAATATTAGGAATATAACTTTTATGACATTAGAGTCTGCTCTTTGCTACAGTGGAGAACACACTGTATTTCTAACCAGGCCTACAATGATTGTTCAAATACTATGACATCTTCTGACTCTAATATCATTTCTATATGAAAATTAATCATGGAACAGAAAACTGTAAGCAATGATGTTTTAGTTTTTCAGGTCAAAGACTGGGTGTGATAGCACACATTTTTAACCTTAATACTCAGGAATAAGAGGTAAACAGGTCTCTGTGAATTTGAGCTCCTCTCTCCCAAGTTCCAGCCAAGCCTACAGAGTGAGACCCTGTCTCAAACAAAACAAAACAAAACAAAACAAAACAAAACAACACAACAGATTTGCTGGCCTGTGATGCATTCATTTTTAAGTCAGAAAAGACTTTGAAAAGCCTATTTACTTTGGTAAATTTAAAGTACACATACCAAGTAGAGGCTGAGAGCTAAAGGAACTGCTTTTGGTTCCCAATGTCCACATGTTGGCTCACAACCATCTGTAACCTCAGTTCCAGGGCATCTGATGGCACCTTCTGACTTCTTTGGGCACTGTGTACATACCATGCAGGCAAAATACCTATACACATAAAATAGACATAGATCTTTCTCAAACAAGAGACAGGCTGGGCAGTAGTGGTGCATGCTTTTGACCCCAGCACTCAAGAGGCAGAGGCAGGAAGATTTCTGTGATTTCAAAGTTAGCCTGGTCTTACAGAACAAGTTCCAGGACATCCAGAACCCCCATCTCAAAGAAAAAGGTAGAGGGACCCTTTCCTCAAACATACCTAGTCATCATACATTTTTAGAAGAATGGGGAAGTAAGATAAAAACCAAGTCATCCAAATAATTAAAAAGTACAAATTATGATTTGATTTAGATGAAGGGAGTTAGGGTTTGGTAGAGCGTGTGAGAAGCTGGAATATAAAGTAGCAAGTGAGCAGATCATTTCAACCAGGTGGCACAGTCATCGATGGGGATGGGGAGGGTCTTAGCACTGCTGAGGGTATAAAGTCAACTGGGAAACAAGAAGGAGACAGATTGTACAGCACCTTGGTCTAGTTCTCTTTCCTTGGTCCTGAGACCCCCACCTCTCCTCCAACTACCATGATTGTGGGCCTAGGAGTTTCAAATGTATGCCTAATTTTTTTTTCTCCTTTACCTTAACTTTATTTTCTGCTTCCAATATGTATATGTGTTTCAGCATCTTGTCAAATCCAGTTGTTTAATCAAAATCTGTATCTAGGACAGTTCCAGAGATGCTACTCATAGATGCTGCTGCCTACCCCCACAGAAGCTTCTATTGGGCCTGTACTTTCCTAGCAGCAGACGGTCCCACAGATCCTGGTCAGCAATGAAACAGCCAACTCTCCAACGACTTGACTAGCATTCCAATTTTCTTAAGTTTCCCCAAAACAAAACTGTGCCCCAATATCGGCAGGAAGTAGTCATGGGTAATTATGGCATCCCTCATTCATTTATAATCAACAAAATGCTGGTATGTTTGTTTTTTGCTCAGGGACAAGGGACTGAGGTGATATTTTTCATATCACAGCAGCCCTGGCCTCTAGGTTCTCCCTGTATCCCTCAGTTCCTACCTATCCTTGCTCTTCTCCAAGATGCTCGTTTCTATATAATCTAGACATTTTGGTTTCTTTCCTGTCTCTCACCCTTTCTCTCTATCTCTTCCCCCTCTCCTCTTCTCTTCCCATGGAAACTCTACTGGCTTCCTTTGGAGCCAATGAACTTGCCCACTAGAGAGCAGCTTCCCAATAAATCTGCCTTTAATATAATCTAATCTGGCTTGAATTGGCTCACTGTACAGGTGGAGAAATAACATCACTTGGAACCATGCTAAGGTTTGGTTTTCAGCCTGTGTGGTGGTTTGAATATGCTTGGCCCAGGGAGTGGCACTATTAGGAGGTGTGTCCTTGTTGGAGTGGGTGTGGCCTTGTTGGAGAAACTGTATCACTATTGGGGTGGGCTTTGAGACCCTTCTCCTAGCTGCCTGAGAGTCAGTCTGCTTCTTGTTTCCTTTGGATGAAGATGTAGAACTCTCAGCCCCTCTAGCACCATGCCTGCCTGGATGCTGCCATGCTTCCTACCATGATAATGGACTGAACCTCAGAACCTGTAAGCCAGCCCCATTTAAATGTTCTCCTTTCTAAGAGTTGACACTGTCATAGTGTCTTGTCTTATGGAAACCCTAACTAATACAGTCTACACACCTATACATATAAAATAAACATAGATCTTTTTAAAAAGAGAAAGGCTTGGCAGTGATGGTACATGCTTTTGTTCCACATACACCTATACACATATACGCCATGTTTGCCACCCAGTTTATTAGCCAAATTGGAGGTGATAGAGTCTAATCATGTTGTCTCTGAAGTAGAAACTGAGAGGAGTGGATTTGTATTGGTTTATTGGTAAATAAAACAGGGAAAGTACGCTTTGGTCATAGGCATGATGAAATGTGTTTGACAGTACTGTTGTTGGGCAGGATATAAAACTTGGTGAAAGCAGTGTAGACAGAATCCTGCTTCTTGAAACTTTAGGATCTTTCAAGAATGCTTGTTTGTCATTTCTGTCCATCCCCCAGATTTATGGCTGCTTCCTGTATATTTAAGAATGTGAAATCTCTAAAACAATTAGACATTAATCAGATTTATCTCTCTTTTCTCCCTGCCAAGTCCTGTGTCAGCTTGTTTGGTCTTTGTTCCATTGAATAGAACTAGTCATCAAGGATGAACATCCTGTTGTGGAGGGGTCACATTTAATGAGAAGTTTGGCAGGAGGAACCACACAGTCAGCCCTTTTCTATTCCCCTAAAAGATGTGTTTTTGAAAACCATATCTAGTTTTGCTTTCACATCTTTTATTTTGTTTTCCAGTTTTGTTTTGTGTGTACATCCCCTAGAGAACTATTGCATTTTTTCCATTGTTGTTGGCTTGTGCTCCACATTTTCTTTTGGAGTTTAGAAAGTTTTGAAAAATATATTTAAGGCAAAAACATTACAATGAAAACTATCAAAAACTATGAGATAACCCCCCCCATTTCTTTGTAATATGTGCTTCTCAGAGGTAGCCTCCTACCAATGTCACACTGTCACCTTTTAAACAATGATCTTTGTGCCACTCTTTGTATACAGTTTGGTCACATTGATATACTACAACTCACCTCAACCAAAAGTTTTGGTTTGAACCAAAAGTTCAAAACTCTGTGTTAGTAGTATAGAGTCTTTTTATTTTATACACACATTTGCAAACACACACATACTCATCACACACATAAAGATATGCACAAAATTATCAAATGTGGTTAGTTCTGCAAGTTAAGATTAGCAGATCTTTGGGTTTGGGGATAATACTTGTGTAATCAGGAAAGATGGTTATTGCTATCTCCAGCCAACAAAGCAGTTTTGTATCTAACCCGGGTTCATTTCTGACAAGTTTACGGGCTAGCCACAAAGCACACATTATTCACATTCAGGATGTGAATGGTAGAGAGGGTGTCACATGGGCAATGAAGGTAAAACTGTAGCTGGATTCTGACCTTAGTATGGCTTGGTGTGGCTCTTCAGCTGTTTTCACTACTATCTCTCATAGCTTCCTTCTTAGACTTGTGTTTCTGTGAGCAGAGACCCGGGTGTTCTCTGTAACGTCCAATCTTTACATTTCATTCTGAAAAACAGTAGCTAAGGTAGCTAAGATAACTTTGAGTAAACATTATGTGACCAAGACACAATAGGATTATTATTTCCCAGTGGGTACATGATCATTGTCACACCAATCTTCAGAGCCTGGCCTCAAACAGACCACATCATGGACCCAAGAAACGTTTTCTGACTTGCTGTGTTGTTTGCTGGCTTAGCTAAGGAATCTTCGTTACTCTAACTTTATACTGTTTCTCCTAATCTTAGGAGAGATTCAGGAGAGAGATTATATGATTAAAACTTGCTGAAAGACAGATATATATCATAAGAGCTGGTTCTCCACTGTGATGAACACTAGGCAAGAAAACACAGTTCAGAAATCCCAGATTATTCGTTGTCTCTCTGCAGCCAAAGCCATGGCTACAAGTATCAGAGTTCCACGAACTGACTAACTTCAAGTCCCTAGGGAAACACCTGAAGATACAAGCACGTTCCTAATGTCTCTGGCTGAACAACCTGTGGACAATCCTGTTTTACAACATCCTACCTCTTATCTACCAGGTGACTTGTGGTAAATAATTCTGCAGACAACAAAGACAGAGAAATCCTCTTTCAGCCTCTACAGCGGCAGCTGATGTTAATTTTGTCAGCTACCAACTATGGCAATCTTTCTAAGTCATAGCTTCTGTTCCTTTGATGGAGAGATCCAAATTGTTGACCTCAACAAACCTAGAGGCTGAGCTGCTGCTGTTGGATTTCCAAAACAGGAAGCTGAATTTGTGCTTGTGGGCAAAAGAAGGCGGGGCTTGTAGGACTTGTCACTAATAAAGAATGTGCTGACTTTGTTCAGGATTTTATGGAAGTAGTAGATTTCAGGGCATTGTGCTGTAGAAGTGGGGTTTGCAAATTAATAGAATTTGAAGCAAGGAAGTTCAGCTATTGGCTGATGAGCCAACGTTCAGAACTGTGAGGCTTTCTCTGGACTGAGGATTTCAGAAGTGTGAGTTGTTGACTGGTTAGCATTCAGAAACAACTGCTTAAGCAAAAATGGGGCAGGTTTCCATTTATCTGAAGTTTTGCTTCCTGCTGCTGGATAAACACTGTCCAGCAGCAATTTAGGGGAGGAAAGGAATTACTTGGCTTACATTCCTACATCACAATCCATCATAAAGGGAAGTCAGGACAGAAGCTTCAGGCCAGAGCTGATGTAGAAACCATACAGAAATGCTGCTTAATGGTTCGCTTCCTCTGACTTGCTCAGCTTGTTTTATTGCCTAGGGATTCCACTACCCGTGATGAGCTGGGTCCACCTAAGTCATTAAAGGAATTAGAGCAATTCCTAAAGTGAGGTTCCCTACTCAGATGACTTTAATTTATGGCAAGTTGCCTTTGAAATTGACTATTACATGTGGCTTCTTGATTAGAGCTTCAGTACTAACAGCACTTTTTCCCCCTTTGAGCCAGGATTTCTCTGTGTAGACTCAGCTGTCCTGGAACTCCCTCTGTGGACCAGACTGGCATAGAACTCAAACTTAGAGATCCTCCTGCTTCTGCTTCCCAAGGGTTGGTATTAAAGGCTTGCAACCACCATGAGTTCCTAACAGCAGTTTCTGTGATGAATGTTTTTTCCTCCAATAGAAGCTAGGCATTTTGGTCTCTTTCTTTCTCCTTTCTCTCACCCAAGTGGAGAGATTGTATCTGCATATGCTCAAGGCTGATGTAAGTCTTTGTTTTTGTAAACAGAGTTAAAGCCTTTGTAGTGAAGTATTTTAAATCCACCCCCTGCCACCCATCCTCCCTTCTTCTCTGCCTTTGCTTTTCTTTCCAGTTGTCTCAAAACTGATCTCTGGTTTAATCATGAAATCTGGTTATTTTTCCACATTTGTTATCATCACCAGAATGTGAGGTTTGGTCACACTTCTCTATTCAATTGATTCTGTTTTCTCTCATTACTTTGATGCCAATTCTTGAATTAGATGTTTACCCGTGGGCTGGAGAGATGGCTCAGGGGTTAAAGGTTAGGCTCACAACCAAAAATAAATGTTTACCTACTTTGATGTTTAACACTGTAATATTGTAGGATTTAGAATCACCATGGAAACAAATCTCAGGATACAAGAGAGTTTCTACAACTGGCTTAACTGAGCCGGAAACTTTGATGGTGTTACCTTTGCATGAGCTGAGAGTGAAAAAGAAAAGGAAAGGTGAGCTGGGTGCCAGCACTCACCATCTCTGCTTCCTGAATGGACAAACAATATAATCAGCTTCCTTGCTTTTAATGCCCAACTTCCTGGCATCCTGGACTGTACATTTGAGCTGACAGCCAAACCAACCTTTTCCTTCCTTAACTCGCTTCTGTTAGGTATTTTATCATAGCAACATCCAATGCATCTATCTATAAGGCTCTTGTTTGAATAACGGAAGCTGGCAGAAGAGATGGGATTTCTGGTCTGTGGATGAGGTTGTTATCGACTATGGTGATGCAAACAGCACAGGCATCATATTTGCAATGGGTATCCTCAATGTTAAGTTCCTTGGAGATAACATACAGGGCTAAGAGGACACCTGCACACACAGTAGGTTATGTTGCTGCAGAGGACATTAAGCTTGAGGTGCTGCTATCATTTTACAGGAGGGGGCTGGCATCTCATCTGAGAAGAAGCCATTGCTTTATCAACCAAGGTTGCTAGGCATAAATGCAATTCTGGAAAATGGAAGGATAAACATTCCCTAATGCCCGAAATACTTGGCAACTTCTGGAGAGCCCTGAAACACTTTTTAAAAACCTGATTACTAAAAGAATTAATGGCCATTATGGTGTCCATCTGGCTAAAGCTTCAGCAAAGGCTAACAAGATTTTGAGTCCATGAGTCCTAACAAGATGGAATTCAGAAGGTCCTTGAAACTCCTTGTCAACTGCCAACTTAAGTCTAATAAAGCTTCTCTTTCCCCATACCTGACTCTTCCTCTTCTCTTCCCTCCCCTCTCCTGTCTCCCTCCTTACTCTCCCTCTACTTGTACTTACCTTCCTTTTTGCTAGAATTTCTTCCCAGGAGGGAGATGTAAACACATCTTTTTCCTAAGGTCACAGTGGCTAACTGAGGCACAATCTCATCAAAAATCACTCCAGGGAAGTAGTGAATGTATTGGGCTTTCTTACAGAGCATAACTGAGGGGATACTTACAGGGGTGTGGTTACTCCTCCCCAAACCAGCAATGCCTGGAAAGTCTTACCCAGTAGACATAGGACTTCCTTATAATCTGCATACATTAATTCATCACTTTTCTCTAGCATTTGTGTGTGTGTGTGTGTGTGTATGTGTGTGCGTATGTGTGTTCTAAGCTCCCACCCCAGGTTACAGCAGCAGCAGAGCTGCCAGTTGGTAGGGAGCACTAAATGCTCAGATACTTGGGGAGGTGAGGAAGGCATGGAGCAGGAAGGGAGTCTCATCTCATAGCCACCACGTGTCTAGGCTTCTTCAAAAATACTCAGAAAAAAAAAAAAAAAAAAAAAAAAAAGGCAGTGCATGAAATCAAACCCAGATGTGTTTCCTTTTAAAAATCAAAACAACCCTAAGTTCTTGCTGGGTTTTTAGCTCTGCTCAGGACGTTTGATGGGGCAACTGTTCTTCATGTGCAAACTCGGAGGGCAGACTCTAATGAGGTCATGGTTCCTTTTAACTTTTCAGTCTGCTTGCCACTGATCATATCAGCAAGATTCCACAATCTTTCCAGGCTCACTGGCACATGCATCCCGACTAGCAGCTGCATACTTCTGGCAGAAGTTGTGAAGCTGTTTAAACAGTTTTATTTCTTAAATTCTTGAGCCTCAGTATTCCTGTTCCTATCTGAGATCTTACACACTGACATTCTCTTTCTCCCTCACTCTGCCCTTGCCCTCTTGGAGCCAGGCCACAAGTGTGGTCTCCATGATCCCCTGTAACTGTGCCTTAATAAACAATTGCCCTTTCTGTGCAAAAACAAAAAACAAAAACAAAACCTAAAAATAAAAAAGAAATGATTCCTGCTAATGACAGGCCATCAAAAGAGGAGCTTCCAATTAAAATTGTTGCTTGCAAGGATATATTCAGTGACAACAAAATAAAACTAATAATGTCACCACTTTTCTGGTGGCATGAGATAAGCAGAGACCAGGAGAGAAGAAATGGAGGTATGACCTGGAGATGCTGCCGTGAACATAGTAGGTGCCTATTGTCCCAGCAGACCTGAGGAGCCTGAAAGCCAAGCCAGAGTCACCAGATGAGCTGTGTGACTTCACCACGGAGTCTGCAAATCTGCTCAGAAGTGAACAACATCCGGTCTCTAGCAATGCCCCCCCTCCACCCCCTCCCACGACCAACTGCCATTTCAGAAACTGTCACCAATTACTTGTCACCACTCCACTCAGTAAACAGCCGCTTCCTCACTTCCTAGCAGAGGGTGGGAGCCTTAATGGTTAGGTTAGGTGTTTAGAAAAGATTTCTAACTGAGGAGTAGCAGGAATAGTTGAAAGTACAGACAGAACAGTGAGTAAATGAAAATTAAGTTGAAATGTATCCACTGAGGTGGACTCTGGTTTTCCCCCCTCACCATGCTCTACCTAGGCAATTTGTCAGAAGAGTCATTTCTAGCTTGATTGACCAAACGAAAACATTTTAATAAAAATGACCCAGTATGAGGTTCATATTTACTTATGTTGAAATACATAATATATAGCACCCACCAAACTTCTGAGTTTATTCAGTATAGCTAGATAGCTGGACTATTTAGGTGGCTCAACAGGAAAGGGTTGCTGTAGGTTTGCTGTCAAATCTGGCAACCTGAGTTTGATATCTGGGTCTTCATGTGGTGGAAAGACAAACTAAGTACTGAAGTCTGCCTTCTGACCTCCACATGTGTGCGGTGACACCTGCTCGTGTGCACAGGCATATAAATGCACGCACATACAAGCACCCGCAATAAATTAATGTTATTTAAAAAGGTAAATTAGTAAGTGGATAACCAAGAAATTCAAGAGAATTGAGAAAAGACAGATACAAAAGCAAACAGGAAAAAGAGTACTGGAAAAAACACAGACTACCTGTTTTTGTTTTTGTTTTTAAAAAACAACAACAACAACAAAACTTTTTAAAGCCAGATGGTGGTGGGACACACCTTAACCTCAATAGCATGCTGCCCTGAACGACTCTGTTAAAATGAAGAGGAAATGGTAAAAGAGAAGACAAGCTCTTCAAACCCCTGCTCTGATAGAGGAGATAGGACTAGCAACTTCCCCTGTGTATGTGGTGGAGGTGGGGATTATGTGTGAGAAAAAACTCATGTTTCCTATGTAGTAGTTGAAAAAAAGTGCCTCTCACAGAAATACCAATGAAAGACAAATATGGGTGTGTTTTTTTTCCAGAAACATCATAAACAACAGGAGAATCGGCTTAATACAGTAGACAGGAGCTGCTGGAACCCCACAGGGAACCATAGTGGGGGTGGCAGTCATGGAGATCAAGGTTAGAAGTAGGCACATGACTTATATGGTCTTTAAACTGCTTTTATAAATTAATTTTAAAGAGAAAAAAGATAAGAAAAGAAAAGGGAAAAGAAAGAAGCATGATTCTTTGTAAAATACCCACTGAAACATATAAAAGACTCTGGAAGGATATAAGTGCTACTATCACTACTTGACATCTCCTGTAATGGCCAATACTCTTCAAGAGGCTTTCAGATATGGTCAGCATATCTATAGATCAGACAGTTGCCTCAGTTTAAGATTCCCCATGTACTTCTGGATGAAAACTTATGGGGTGATTTTGTAACCAGTTTGAGCCGTTTGTGGTGGTGATTTCCTCTGGATTTAAGCTGCAAAAACCTATTCAGTTGTTGAATAGATTTCTCCTTGTTGTGGGTTTTCTTTCTCTTCATAATGCCACTCAAAAACCTTAAAGCAGAAGCTAGTGTTGACAGACTATTCACTGCATGGCCACAGTGTAGGTGTCAGGAAAGGCTAAAGATGCAATGGATAAAAAGCAAACACAGGTACAAGTCAGAGAGACTATTCATTCTGAGGGGCAGCATCACATGGCATGGATTAAGGCAAGACATACAATGACTAAGAAGGAGGAGAAGGGCAGAGAGGGAAGGCATGAGAACACCAGTGCAGACTATATCCCTGGGTTCCTGCAAGCTTGAATGCTTACTGGATATCCAGGAGCATCTCACAGGATGTGAAATGGCACAGAGGTTGGAACAGCTGCCTGCATTCAGGATTCAACTTCTCTTGGTCTCGCAGAGCCACTGGGAAGAGAACTAGAGAGAAAGGCAAGGAGCAGAGAGCTTCATTTTTCACATGAGGGAGTAATACAACCCTGAGGACAATGAAGGAGCAGTGGAGAAGCTGCTGATACTGTCAGATAAGCCAGATATAGGGGGATATTTTTTTTTTAAACTCAGTGACTATTACCTAAACACAGAACAAAATAGAACACTGTAATTAACCCACCATAAACATATAACATTGTTAGAATGTCTAGACATTATTTAGTATTTTTCAACAAGGACTTTTAAGGGTGAGATTTGAGAATAAACAAGAGCAAAGCGATAATAATGATGATAACAATAAATCCAACCTCCAAATATAATGAAATCTTGTATCTACATGTCAGCTTCAACAAAGATTGGTACAGTGTCTTATCTGTGGTGACACTGTTTCCTTTGCTACTAGATTTTCTTTAAGCATGTCTTCAGAATAATTTCACCTGTGCGTGTATACATATATGTGCTTGGATAGTATATATTCAAAGAAAAGACACTGAGGGTCACGCCCCCATCACTGAACCTGAGAAACAGCAATTCTCCAACATCCTAAAACAGACAGCATTCACTCGCACACATGCCATAAAGGTATCAGATGCATGGTGATTCATATAAAGCCTGTATATTAAAAGCCCAGAATACTCCTTAAATTTCTTCTTGTTTATTTAACCAACTCTCTATTGTGGATACGTAACACATTATTTTTAAATTTTTATGTTGTGGTAAAATTTCTATAACATAATATTTATACTCCACCATCTTTAGGAATGCATTTTAATAGAAGTATGTTCATTCACAGTGCTGTGAACATTCCCGTGGTGCAGCTCCTTCTAATGTCCTCAGGGTTCATCCATGTGCTAGCATGTGCCAGAATGCCCTTCCTTTCACATTGAGCGAAAGTTCCCTGTAGATAAGTATATATATATATATATATATATATATATATATATATATATATATATATATATCTTTAACACTCACCTTTGATGGGCAATTGGACCGCCTTCACATTTTGGCTATTACAAACAATGCTGCTATGAACATGGGTGCACAGAGATCATTTCAAGACTGTTTCCAATTATCTTTATATTTAACCAGAAATGAAAAAGACGGATAAAAAGGCAATTCTACTGCTGCTGTGTACTTCAGAAAATTCACCATTTACATTCTTACCAAAGGCTAACAGGACCCAATATCTTTACATTCTCACCCAAACTGGTTACTGGTTGTTTTTTGTTTGTTTGTTTGTTTGTTTGTTTTGTATGTGTGCATGTATGTGGTGTCTGTATGTGTGGTTCCTGCATGTCTGCCACAGCTCAGCCAGATGGAACCGCGGCTCAGAGTGGCAGAAGCACAGGAATTTGACCGAGTCCCTTCCACACGGTGCTGGCAGGTGCTGCGGGGACCCTGGGTGTGGGGCAAACTCAGTGTGAAGTCCCACGGGGGTAGGGCTCTTGAATGGACCCACAGGCTGGTGGTCTCCATTCTTGGGCTCCCAGACGCCGTGGAAGAATAGAGATGTGGGGGCATATGGGGCTGCCGAGAGGAATGAGGTGGGGGATAAGAAGCCCCGACAGTGCTCCTAGGGAAAGAGACTCTTTGTTACTGTACTCGCTTGGCTGGATCACCGTCTGCTCGGCTAGTTTGCTTGAAGAGGCGGCCTCCACAGCGGGATCACATAGAAGCTCTTGATGGGAGATTAGCCGGAGGCTCAATACTCAGAGGGCCCCTCCATGGTTTTCCACGGCAAGCCCCAAAGACACAAGGAATTCCATGGTTTTATAAAGCTTTATTGTCATGGTGGATGGTAGATGGATCTTGCTGCACCCCCACAGCCCCCAGGGCGGGCCTTTGGTTAAATACTATTTGTAAGGAGGAGGGTCTGGGAAGGAATGCTTAATTGGCTACACCCTCTGGCCTTTAGGTATCTCATTAATATGGAAATCTCTTGAGGCTGAGGCCTGTAGTCATGCCCTCTACCTGTGCTAGGTGACACAAACCTCTTTGGGAGGAGCTGCATTGCCCTACATGACTGAAAAGTGTGAACCAATGGAGGTCTTGGCCACGTGTCAGGACCTTGGGGTCTGGGAATGAGGCTGAACACCTGCTGTTGTCCTATTAGGGTCTGGGGTTTGAGGCCTGCACTCAACCAGGAACCAAGCTATTCTTTCATGGTCCCACATACATGTGTGAGGAAATGTATATGCTTGGATTCCATGCATGTGAGTGTGGAGGTCAAGATTGATACCTGGCATGTCCCTCCATCAGTGTCTGCCTTATGGGTGTCACCCCTACCCCCAAAAGTAAAATCTTCTATGTTTATAATACATACTTTTGTCTAGTTTATTTAGTTAACATAAAAATCATCACATCATGCAATAAATTAGACATTATTCATTATTTTAATAGTGGTATAATACTCCATTTTGTACCTTTTTAACATATTGATAAACATTTGGCTCCTTGTATTTTTAATTAGTACAAACGGATAGTCACGTGCATACATCTACATTAATATTTTTGCCGTTTCTTTATGATTTCTTCACTCTCCTGTGAATGAATGTGAAGAAAAATACAAATGTCTTAGTTTTCCAAAATTATTTAATACATTTCTGTGAAAGACATCTTTACAAAGCACAAACTTGGTATAGTGGACCACACATTTAACCCCAGCACTTAGGAGGCAGAGGCAGGCTGATTGATTGATCTCTGAGTTTGAGGCCAGCCTGGCTTACAGAGTGAGTTTGAGGACAGGATAGCCAGAGTTATATAGTGAGACCCTGTCTTTTAGAAACAACCAAATGAACAAACAAAGCCAGCAGACTATTAGCCCACCCATATAACATAGTTAACAAGATGATAGCCAGTTTGCAGAAAGACTGGGACTAGAGAGCCATTGCCCTAGTGATAGTGACCAACTTAAGTAGTGACTATATGCAGGAAGGACTTTCATGCATCAAAACAACCTTATCAATTAAAAAGCAAGATGCTTTTTATATAATCCTTAGTATCAGTTTTCATCCTAAACCTGTCTTTACAGTTTTCTCTACATAAAGTCTACTATCACAGAACTGGGAACAAGTTTCTAACTGTGTGGTCCCTCTACCTGTCTCCAAGCCAAGTTTGTGACAAATATTTTTGCCTTTCAAAGTTAGGTATCAGAAATATCATCAAGACTTGGATGAACCACGATAAATATGCTTAACTTTAGACTGCAGAGGACAAATCTTTGGTAGGAGATAGCTGGGTGAGGCATGCATAGACATAGCCTGGGTCTGGAGAATTTGCAGTCTTAGTAAAGAATTTTCCCTAGAGATGTCTACACCACAGCAACCAATTTGGGGACTTTGTCCCTCATCCATTCATTTTGATTTGAATGATTCCTGAGGGGCTCTACACAACAGGTGTTTAGAGAAACTTATAAGGCAATTTTCACCTGTTGGTTGGGTTAGAAAGAAGGTTGTTTTGAGCTGGAATTGAAGTGCAAAATAACCTAGGCAGCCATAGACAGTCACAGCTTAGTCATAGCTGCAGCTCAGGAGGTGACTTCTGACAGTTTAGGATAAGGATCTTCTTTCGGTTTTATCTATCTATCTATCTATCTATCTATCTATCTATCTATCTATCTATCTATCTAGTCCTGGCTTTCCTGGAACTCACTCTGTAGGTCAGGCTGGCCTTGAACTCAGATATCCTCCTGTCTCTTCCTCTCTTTCAGTTTTGAAGCATCTTGTAGTAGTAACAATTGTTACTGTGTTGGCTGGGCATGTAGCACAGTAGTAGAACTCTTGTCTAGCAAGTACAAGGCCCTGCCCTCCATCCTTAACATGGCCAGTAATAAAATTATAAACCAGTAATAAAATTCTCTTGAAGCTATTTTACTTCTTGGCTCCAGGTTTTTATACAGATTTCTCTGGAAATACTTTCCTTTTTTCCCCCCTTTCCCCCATCTCATCTCTTCTCTTCTCTTCTCTTCTCTTCTCTTCTCTTCTCTTCTCTTCTCTTCTCTTCTCTTCCTTCCTTCCTTCCTTCCTTCCCTCCCTCTCCCTCCCTCTCTTCTTTGTTTCTTTATTTCTTTGTTTCTTTCTTTCTTTCTTTCTTTCTTTCATATTTACAACTTTGGGACAATACCATTGTATGGTGTGGGAAGGAATCATCCTCTGAAAAGGCTAATGTGTTATTGGTTGAGCTTTCGTCTAGTGATCCTATTGTGAGGTGATTGCGTAATCGATATAGCCACATGTAAAGACCTTCTCATTACCCATTTCAACATTTTTTTTTCCTAGTCAAATTCTTTTGAGTCTTCTGTGGTGACAAACACCTTCAATGGTAACTTTACTTCATGCTCCTAGGACTCCTCCTTCTACACTTCTGACTGGAACCTTAGCTTTTTGAGGGTCATTCTTGCCTCCCTGCCTCTTGAGTAGTGGTGAATTTAATGAGGAAAGATGAGGCTGAGTTTTAAGGAAAACAAGAAACTGTCCCATGATATCTATTTCTTAACTTTTTTATGGAAGGCCTTGGAATTTTTTACTTGGTTTGGACTCTCTTTTTCATTTGATGTGGATTCCATATGCAAAGCAGCCCAGCTGCCCGGTGTGTGCTACCCATGAGAGAACACTTTTTATATTCAAATATTTGAAAAATAAAATTTTGTTTCTGACTGCTGTGGCAGTGGCTCTCTTAAGGTGACACATGTTGACTGCATGAAAACTGAGTTTCTCCTCAGATCACAGAGTTTTAGTGGATGTGTCGCATCCCTTTACTGTTACCAGGTTTTTTCCATAGATACTCTTGGTTGACTATTGATCATGTTCAGCTAAAATTGGAAAGTTTATAGACAGAGAAGCTGCAGCAACTAGGCAGATATTTTTTAAACAAAATATGGGAGCTAGAGAGATGTTTCAGTGCATAAAGTATTTGCTGGATAAGTAGAAAAACAGAAGTTTGAATCCCCAGAACCCACATAACTACTGGATAGGCATGGAGGCCTGGCTATGATTCCAACACTCAGAAAGCAGAGGCAGAACCGGCTGGCTAGACAGTTTAGCATCCTTAAGTTCTGGTTCAGTTGAGAGTTTCTGCTTCAGTGGATAAGGTAGGAAGTGACCAGCAAGGACTCCAGATATCAACATTAGGTGCACGTGCACACACACACACACACACACACACACACACACACACACACACACACTGTATACCACATGCAGAGACACATAAGAAGAGAAGCATATACACGAAATAAGTAAGGTTGTCTCCTTAAATGTTTTTAGGTCTCTTGCTGTGCTAAGTTCCATGGCAGAGAAAATGACTCAATCACTGGCTCCTTCAGTATTGTTGAAAAGGTGCTAACTAGCTTCCACAGCTCGGTGAGGAAATATCATGACTACCCAGGATCTACCATCACAGCTGAATTTCCCCTTTTAATAGTGAATAATAGCTATACTTAACATTAGTACATTAGTAAATATTTAACAGATTTTGTTGTTGGTGTTGATAAAAAATAGCAGATATTTGGTGAGCCAGTCTCTTTGATTGCAAAGTCTTCACTATTTTTCCATTTTATCTACTTGTTTTTCCACATTTCTACTTGACCCTTGGTAATCAAGTCAACAGGGAACTTTCCACTCATTCCCAACAGCCTAACTGCTGATGGGGTCCAGACTTCCAATAACTAATGCAGGAAACTCAAGGAGACAAGAAATTAGAGCCTCAAGTGTAAACAGGCTCACTGAGAAAGAGCTCAGACGGCAACCTGGGGTCAGCTGAACAGCGTCCATCTCAAACTCTTTTTTTTTTTTTGCCTTTGGCTTTGCAAAGATGATAAATAAGTGTTAGGTTTCAAACTTGGGACAAATGGCTGCAATGCCTATTTAACAGTAATTGAACTTAGTAGCTGCCAGGTTCTCTCAGTCCCTACCTGATACAGGGCCGTCCTGGCTGGCATCTCCCACCCTACCACAAAGAATACCAAAACAGGGGCTGGGCTGCTATTCCCTATATAATCCCACTATTTTGGTTACCTGGGCCCTTTCATCTACTCTTTTAAGGCCTCCTAGCTGTTGAACCTGGTTCACCCCTCTCTCTTTCCCCTTCCCCCCCCTCCTTTCTTCACATGGTTCAGAGTCATGCCCACTCTGTGCTCTCCCAGATGGCCCTGCCTCTGGCTATGCTCTCCTACATGTCTATAATAAACTTTCTCCTCCACCATACCTATGAACAGGAATATCTTTTCCTTTTTATTTCTTTTTCCCCCTCAGATAAGAATCTGTTTTGATAAATATTCGTGCGCCAGGCTGAAGGGTTTTTGTGAAGTAGAATTATAATAAAACCCTGTTGCTGTGCCAAATAACAGCAAACCCTGTTGCCCTTTCCCCAAAAAGATGGTACTTCCCACAAGGATGAGAAGACGCTCTGAGACATGGGCCACTGGTGCCACTGTCATTTATTGCTTCTCTGGGTCACCTCAATGATAGTGAGGACAACTTGGCAAGGACCACTCTGTTGTTTGCTGGCTTTCCAGATCAGCAATGTTCCTGGGAATATCAGGCAACGCTGCTTTCAGGGTGGTGGGTTAGGTGGCTACTGGCAAGACAGGAAAGAAGGCAGAGGCTAACAGGGGCACCCTACAAGAACCAGAACATATTCAAGAGCGCAAGGGCATGCTGGTTCAGGTGCAAGACACTTGCATTTGATCTCCAAGGGTTCCACCAGTCAAAAGTCATGAGCACTAATGATACTTCGTTGATACTAGCCATCTCCAAATTAAAGAAATTAAAGTGTAAAGTTAAATGAATTAAATTAAATATAATTTTTAATGCTTCAGAATTGGCGTCCAGATAGATAACTGGGTTCTCTGTTATAAGAGAGTAGTTGAAGTCATTAAGCTACAGCAGGACTTTCATGGACCCGCCAGCGATATAGTGACACAGAGCGTGTTTATTATTTTATAGTTTAGGCCTTTTAGCTAGGGCAGTCTCCTAGATAACTCTAAACGTAACCTGACTAACTAGCCTACCACATGCCACAAGGCAGGAAGCTTTCTGCTCCTCTCTGGTCTGGCTTTTCACCTGAGTCGATTGGCTAAATCTCTGTGCCTCTTATCTTCTCCCGGCATTCCCTTCTCTGAAGTTCCGCCCTCCACCTCTGGCTCAGCTATTGGCTGCCAGATATTTACTATAGCCAATCAGTAGTAAGACAATCTCTGATAAATTCTAGATTGCTTTAGGCAAATGAGGAAGAAAATATTTACAAAAATAGGAAACCTGGAAACAGGCCATAGAAATGGTGACACCAGAATCCCGGCAGCATTTAGATCTATGCCAGTACAGAATTAACAATACAGACACACCTTCACACAATATACCCCAACAATTAGCCAAGACAATAAGTGAGAGAAATCACGTTCATAATTAATAAAGTCTATGAGAAATGTTGCAAATATATCTGTTATATACCATCTCTAGACTCTGTCTCTCTCTAATGCTGTATTTTTTTCTATTGAAAAGAGCCATGGCCCTAACGGCTTATGTAGGTTCTTGTTCTCTCTCTCTCTCTCTCTCTCTCTCTCTCTCTCTCTCTCTCTCTCTCTCTCTCTCTCTCTCTCTCTCTCTCATATTGCCACAGATATTTGAATGGCTAGACTGGCTAAGGATGTATTGAACATGTAGGTGGAATTCATGCTTACTGTTTTATAAGAAGTTACCTGTATCTGAAATCGCTAAAAGTGTGGTACACAGCAAGATTTATAAGCCTGTCAAAGCCCATGCTGTCAGGCAATGCTACCTCTGTGGCTGTGTGTTTAGTTAATACTGGACAGCCAGCTACCAGCGGCTCTCTGCATGCTAGTCTTCATTTTTTCCGTCTATATTTTTTCTCGTCCAGCTTTTTCAGAAATGTTATTCCGATTTCTGTCACACTGTCGCCTTTTAGTCTGTCTTGCAAGAATGTAACGTCAGCAGCCAAATGAACCTAGCAAAGAAAAAAGAAAAAAAAATTAAGCTTGTGTTATTTAAAGAAACAAATTTTTACGTTTTATTTTTTTCATCTTTCTTTTTTGATAAGAAACATTTGTGTTATGAATAAAGAACCTTGGATTGTGCTCTTCATCCAGACAAAGCCTGGCCAAATGTCATCAAACTGGTGAGTCTGGCCAAAAGTCATCAAAATGGTATGGGCACTGAAAGAAGAATGAGGGGGTCTAGGAGTGGCTCAGACTTGTTTACCCATCTCAGGAAGAATACAAGTTCCTGACTCATAGATAGACTTCACTCTGGGTAGTTGGCCAAGTGAAACTTCAGAGAAGTGAGTCCTTATAGGATTCCTCTCAAGCTGATTTGCCATAAGGCATTCTGTCATTAGCTAAACAATATAATCGCTTATTCTAACAACATTTAGAAATTGCCTATGGCTTTGAGAGCTTTGAAAAATACTGACTAAATACATTATAAATATAAAATTAGATATTGAGTTACAGACATGAATATTTGATGGCTAGGGCTTCTTTTCAACTTGAAAGCATTTCCCACTTCCCAAACAATAAAGTAAGCCCAAGGGCTTCTCTATTTATTAAAATGTGTTCATGTAAAAGCAGCATGATATTGCTGACCTATTTTCAATAGAGCATCTGATCAGAGTTATTTTTAGTCATTGGGATAAAGAAGATAAATGAGTGAGGTAGCCAGTGGAAGAAAGTAGTAAGTGAAACACTCCTGGGTCTAGCAGGCAATTAATTAATATTTATCGAACCTTACCTGACACACTCATCCCAGATAAAGAACTACTAGGCAATGAGCCTGGATTTTCTAAACCACAGGCCTCCAAGTGTCAGATTATCTGGTTCACAAAGAGTGTAAAGCCTTGTCACTCACCATTCAATAAAAGAGAGTAGATTCTACTTCGAAATACAGGGCCTATAATTAATCTCTGAATTTTATTCCATATGTTTTTTTATGTCTTAGAAAACATAACAAAAAATCCATTAAAGAAACACAAAGACCACACTGAAGTTCATTGGACATGTGATATCACATGACTTCTGACATTTGTGGTCAGCTTGAATGGTTAACAATTACCCATGAATGCTGGACACTTCTTTATTCTATCTTCTGTTTTAGATGGATGGTACCCCTTTCAGTGTAACCTTCCCAGAATTGTCTTACTTTTTCTTACTGTCTACTGATGCAGAGCAAATCTAACACAGTCTAGGGTATATTAGGGAGGGTCTGCAAGGAAAACACATGAGATTTATTATCTCGATTGTTTTATACTTTGGGGATATCAGTTACATAATCCCTTCATTAATTTCTACAAATAAAATTAGATGTATGGCTCATTATGGAGCAGGTGAACAAAAGACTGAAGTTAGGTTGTTCAGCTAAATAGCATGTACTGAGATATCTCCCAGATTTCTTTTCTTTCTTTTTTTTGTTTTTTTGTTTTTTTTTCTGGCAAACTCCTCAGTCTTCCATTTCATTTAAAAAACTTTAATACAGGACCTTACTGAATTGCCTGGGATAAGGCTGAATTAGATTTCTATAGCACAGACTTGACCTTGAATTTAAATCCTGACCCTCCTACCTTACCTCCCAAGTTGCTGAGATCACAGGCGTGTACTTGGTCTAAGATTTTCCATCCTAGAGACTGTGCATTCACTTGAAGTTGTTACATGTTGAGGACAACCCCAGATGGCTAACATGCAAGAGAAGATGAAACACATGCTTTACCATCTCCAGGGCCCCTCTGATGATCCCACAGAGTAAGTTGCAGTAGCACAGCGCAGACCGCCCAGCAGGCAGTTCTTCTACGAATTCTGCTAGAGGATTCTTGTGTAGAATCAGGGAAAATTCATTTCTGCTTGAATTGTGGCAGGCCACACTCGGTGTAATTCCCAAGTACATCTTGAAAGCAACCTGATAAACAAAGAGAAAATCATAGCACTTAGTCTCAACAGAAGCTTATTCAGACAAGCCAGTAGCCTATGCCAGGCATCACAGCAGTGCCAAGCTTGCCAAGCTGAGCAGGCAGTCAGGATGTCAAAGCTCACAGTTATCTTTGCAGTTTACTGGCCTTATACCATGTATGATGCCTAAATTATTTTTTATTTTTATAGAATATTCTAAATTGCTGGGTTTTATGGAACAATATGGTTTGTAAAACATTATTTATAGCCAGGCATGGGTAGCACATCCCAGCCCTCGGGAGGCAAAGGCAGGTAGATTTCTATGACTTTGAGGCCAGTCTGGTCAATAGAGTTCCAGGATAGTCAGGTCTGTTACACAGAGGAACCCTGTCTCAAAAACTAAACCAAACCAATCCAAACAGACAAACAAAATTATTTCCAATAATGCTCGTAGAAAACACATAGGCTTTAGGATGTTGAGAACCAAAAAGATCATTCGTCATCAACACGGCAGCATGGGATAGACTCCACTGATCATGGTAAAAACATAAAATTCAGATTAGACATGATCCTGGGCACATGTTTCACAACAGGGGATCACTGGTCTGAGGAGAGTATGCTTTGGGCAGATTAGGCACAAGAACATGTTTTTGGACACACAAAATTACCATAATCATACTGTAGATGTCAACTCTTCGAGGAGGAGCAAGGGAAAGTGGTGGGGACAACATGAATGTGTGAGAATTGAGTTGTCAAAGGGGCTGCTGTGGTTCAGGGCTCAAAGAACCCTACCACCTAGAAACCTTCACCTCCTTTACTCTCCCTTTTCTTTGTGCTGCCTTTGTTTTCAAGCTGTGCTTAAGCAGTTCAGGACTCATGTCGTTTTGAAACATTGTTTCACATTTGTTTGTTTGCTTGCCTGTGTATGTCTATGTGGAAGGCACTCGGTTAGAGGACAGCTATGAGCTGGGTCTTCCCTTGCACGGTATGGGTTCTGAAGATAGTACTCAGATGGTCAGGCTTAGTGAAAAGCACCGTTACCCATGCAGCCATCTCGCTGGTCCCCTTATTTCTTTTAAACCATAACTCCCACAAATGTGGAATCTGCTATTTAGAAAAGAAAGAACAACAGTGAAGACTGTAGTCTTTTAGTTCTTTGGCGCCTAATCCAAGGCACAAATCCTTTCACAAAACACCTAGGGCAAACTTCTCAAGCTTATTCACGAAATCCGACAACTGGACGTGTTGCCGTCATTCAAAGGTGTTAATTAACTTAATTTTTAAATTAGGAGCAGTACAGGAGAGAAATGGAAGAAAATTTCTTAAATTACTTATAATGTAAAGTACAAAAATGTTCATTCATGTGCTCATCGGTTGATTTAACAGACAGGAGGACTGCCCATCTCGCATGGTTCTACCACGGTGCAAATTCAGTAGCCGCCTGCAAATCAAACTTCCAAGTGAGTTTTCAATCTACGTGTGACACCATGTTCAGTCCCAGAAAACAAGAACCTGGAGTCGGCTAGCATTTGCTATGTGAACAAAGTGGGCTGTAGAGGCCCTTTAGACAGAAACATGTTTTGATATGAAACACCATGCCGACGGTGGTCAGTGATGGTTCATATGACCATGTGGTGGGCAGTTTGGAGCCTGGAAGATATCCTAATACAGATCTGACATCTGTTTTAGAAGGATTTTCTTTGTGACCACCCCTCCCACAAAAAAAAAAAAAAAAAAAAAAAGAAAGAAAAAGAAAAAAAGAGAAAAGAAAAAAGAAAGAAGAAAAAAGAAAAACAAAACCTATCATAATAAATAAAGAAGTTACATGAAGAGAAACGAGGGGCTTTCTTTTTCTCTAAAAGCCCGTGTAGTTATTAGACTTCCCATATAGATTTTAATAACTCCACCCCCTAAGCTATGTTTCAAGTCTCTAAATGAAGAAAGCTCTTTTAGGAAGCCAGAACCCCTGTCTACTAAATCTTAGGACACAGAACAAGAGCAGAAACCTACCATGGAGCAACGGGTCTGGAGATTGGCTTTGACTACCAGTCAGTGGCTGAAACACATTTCTGGAAGCACTGAGCCTCCCGCTGGAAAATTTGTATACTATACTATAATTTGTATGAGAATTTTCAGTTTGCAATCAAAAGTGCGTGCAAAGACTACTAAAAGGAACCTGCGTTTACTTTTCAGTGTTTTTAGCTACCCTCAAGTGTCAGCAACCACCAGTAGGAGGCGTTATCTGAACGTTGTTGGGAAATAAAGCATTCCTGGGGAATGACATTGTTTCCTTATCTGGCTGGATGCAGACAGAGGAGGATTGCTGTTTCGAAAGAGCCCCACCCTCACCCACAGCCACAGTTGCTGTGTTAAAACGAAGGCAAACGTCTTTCCCTCTTCCTCTCTCTGTGTGTGTGTGTGTATGTGTGTCCAACATGGATGCTTTTCAGAGCATTTTAAAATTCTTTCTTAACCAAAAAACTGCTATTGGCTACAGCTTCATGGCTTTGCTCACCGTGGGAAGCGAACGTCTCTTCTCCCTAGTGGCATTTAAGTGCCCCTGCAGCGTTGAGAATACTGCCTATGGGCTGGTTTTCCTCTTTGCCCCTGCTTGGGTGTTACTGATTCTTGGATTCTTTCTGAATAACAAGGCGTGGAGACTCTTCACTGGTTGCTGTATGAACCCCAAAAAAATCTTTTCCAGGAGACGCTGCTGCCGCTTCTTCTACGTCCTGGGCCACATCACACTGAGTTCACTGGTGGCCCCAGTGATGTGGCTCTCTGTGGCTTTGCTTAATGGGACGTTTTATGAATGTGCTATGAGTGGGACAAAAAGCACAAGTCTCCTGGAGATGATTTGCAAGGGCAAGCCCAAAGAGTGCTGGGAAGAACTGCACAAAGTCTCCTGTGGTAAAAGTAGCATGACAGCCATGGACAATGAAGAAGTGAGGCTGTCCCTGCAGGCCCAGTCTCAGGTAAGGACAAACATGCCTTTTGCTCTCGGTGTGAACTTCTCTGTCTTCCTTTCATCAGCCAGAGTCTGAGTCTTGCCAGGATATTTTGACACTAAGTGGAAATGGGAACATGATGTAGCATTAAGAGAATCTCAGGAAAAGCTTTTTAGGGACAAGATGGCTCAGTAAAACTGCTGATTGGATTGTGTAGTCTCCATTTCCAAAGAGAAAATATCCTCTGGGTTATGCATATGTAAATACTTAAGTGCTCAAAACTATCTCTCTGGGTTGACTCTGTAAATAATGCAGAACACAAAGTTATGCACTGAGCACTAACCCTGAGTTGTAATTAAGCATTACTGACTCCTATAAATTATTTATTTTCAAGCCGCTGTCAAAAAAAAAAAAAAAAAAAACAAAAAACCACAGATCAGATCACATCTTATTCATCCACTGAAATATAGCTGAGCCAAATCAGCGACCACTTTTCAAAGTAGCATGTGGCGTAACTAGCATAGAGAGTTCCTTGAGTAACCACAGTGGTAACTGGTATTTCTATGTATGAATGCTTGTCAGGATTGAGAGTTTCCCAAATAAATTGGGACTGAGCAGTCTCTAAATGGTCTTTGGTAAAGAGTGACCACATTCCCTGGGGAGTTTATGGCTTTTACTCTCTGTGCTGTGTGACTAAGGAAGTTCCCATACTACTTTAGAAGCTTGGAGTTTGGAGAACTGTTTTCCTTATGGGTTGTAATTTCCAGCTTCAACTAATCAATACAAGGAAGGAACTTGTTATCTTGCCAAGTATCTGAACAAAGATCCAGGTGCATAGTCCTGGCATAGCCTTGCATTGAAGCTGATTTCTTATTTCTGAGGCCAAAAATAGTAGGAATAAATCAACAAGACTCATCCTTTCTCAGGAATAGTGTTGGTTTCTGAATAAATGCACAGGCACACACTAATTTTACTTTTTTAGCAAGGACTTGCCCTTACAACAAACACATCAAAGTAAAGTTGGCTTCTACAACATAAGATGGTTACTAGTAAGGTTATATTCTTTGTAAACTAGTAAGACAAAGAATTTCCCTAAATAAACTCCTTTGTTTAATTCATAAAGCATAGGTTAGATTGAACGTGTCAGACTCCTCTGAGTGCCTTCCATCTTTTGTTGAAGGAAGGTATTCATTACTAATGTTATGATAGTGTGAATGACACATGGCTTACCTCTGTAGGCACTGGGCTCCATTCGGCCAGTGCCAACCCAGACACTCCTCCCTGTGTAAGCTCCTCTTTACATATAAGCTCAAAGAAAGCATGCACAGGGCATAGCTTAGATCGGACACAAAAGACCTGTTTGATACTCTAGTAGAATGAGAAGGACCTACAGGAGGATGCCCAGGAGACGTGGCTGAAGGGAGGTGTAGCAATAGCAGGTGCTAACCATGAGGTTCAGATGGCAGCAGGCATCACACAGTTCACAACAATAATTGGGCATGTGGGCGGAGGTGGAAAAGTGCATTCATTCACGGGTGGAGCAGAGCAACAAGAAACCCAGCTGGATGACTCTCTGCTCTTAGGAAGGTGGGATGGAGTAGTGGAAAGAGCTCAGTCATGGAGTCAGCTGGCATTGAATCCTGACGCTGCCACTCCCCAGCCCTGTGATATAGACCTCTGGACAATTTTCTCACACTAGGGGACAAAATACCTATTGTGGAAAGTTATTTAGAGATAATGGACATAAATAGTCATAAAGCTTTTAGAACGTTATTAAGTATTCCAAGGTGAGAAAACTGCCAGGATTTGGGGGAAGAGACAAATAGGACAGAATTAGGGGCTGGGATGGGCACAATCACCACATTCTAGCTGGGGTTCTAGGGGCTGTGAGTCTGAGAGGAAGATAAGACTCACCAGTCAGCATGCACTTCTTGTCAGCATTTTGCTGACAAGAACATGATATAGCTGTCTCCTTAGAGGTCTGCCAGAGACTGACACATTCAGAGGATGATGCACACAGCTAACCACTGATATGATCAAGGGTTTCCCATTGGAGAGGTTAGAGAGAAGACTGAAGGAGCAGAAAGGTTTAGTGACCCCATGAGGAGAGCAACAATACCAATCAACCAGAGCTCCCCAGGGTCTAAACCACCAGCCTGGGAGCACATAGGGAGGGACCCATGATTCCAGCGGTATATGTAGGGGAGGATGGCCTTGTCGGGCATAGGTGGGAGAGGAGATTCTTGGTCCCATGAAGAATGAACACAGAGTTGGGGGGGAATGTGAGAGTGGGGAGGGGGAGTGGGGGTAGGTAGGGGCACAGTCTCATAGAAGCATGAGGAGGGGGGATGGGATAGGAGGTTTCTGGGTGGTGGGGGGAAGTAGGGTAAGGGGATAAAATCTGAAATGTAAATATAATACCAAAGAAAAGAAAAGAAAAGACTCACCAGTCAGGTGAGAAAGAAAAGAACATGCAGCTGATCATATAGTTTCTAACTCATCAGGATCAGGTAGAGGAAAATGGGTCCAGTCATAGGGAAGAAGAAAGGGATGCTGAAAGAAGAAGGTCTGAGGGAGTCAACCACAAACCTACTGGTGACTGAAGAAGAGAAGGAGGACTCTCACACAGTAGTGACTGTGCCCCACTTGGTTATCATAGAACAGAAAGAGATGCTTGAAAACAGGTAGATATCAGGTAGAACTGATTAGCTTTTTGCCCAGCTTCCCCCCAAATACTCTGTAAAATGGCTAACTTTGATCGAATAATAGAGACTGAGGCACAAGCAGTATCCATGGTGAGGAGAAATTTGGGTGTTTGATCTGAAGAATGACATTTATGTAAAGACTGAGACCCTCTAGTATCCCTACTCCTGGGCCAGAGTTTGGGAACCACTGAGGTAAAGCTAAGGTTCAGATCTGAGTGGACCCATTTGCAGACCATTGTTTCTGTTCTCAACTAAGCTCACGAGCTAAGGGTCCTTTGAACTGAAATCAGAAGATGCTTTCAAAAAAATCTGTTAGTTACTTCAATATAAAATTAATTCAAATTATGAGAACTTAAACTGGAGCAACAAATTTAGAAGATATGTTAACTATAGACTTTTGATTTTAAAGTAAAAAAAAAAAGAGGAACATTCCTGTTTTAAAAAGAACTTGCTTTTTCTAATTTTAGAAAAAGAACAAATGATCCTTAAAGTTAGGAATGACCCCCATCCATTTCTTTCTCTCTCTCTCAAGCTTTAGATAGGCTTCAAATTCTTATAGCTTCAGCTTATTACTGCATTATGTCTTTTCTTTCTTTACTGTGAGCAATGTATTTTGGGATCCAGAGACTGGCTGCTGCTCTCTAAAAACAAAGTCACATGGAAAAAAATCACTCAGGGTGTACACACACTGATCAACACCTGGACACATGTCTAATAGATTGATCAGTCATTCAAATGACCACCATGACTCATTAAAAAGACTTCTTTTTTCTACTAAGCTATCTTGATGTGCTTTAATAGTAAGTTATTGAACAGTCATTCTTCCCATTTGTCAGCCTTCCAGGCTTTCCTTTGCATAGCAACAATGTTGAGTAGAAAAATGACTATTGAGTTGACTCTCAATTTTGACTGTCAAAAAGCATTTAAAGTTAAGATGAGTAATTTCAAATGCGATGGTAGTAATGACTGTGGTATTAATGTAGTTATATACTGTCCTGTAATGTCATCCACCTCCCTGAGATGCCATTTTCCTTTTCTGTGTCCTCAATATTTCTTTTGCTCTTAAGATTCTAGGATGGTGCCTGATTTGCTCAGCATCCTTCTTCTCCCTTGTGACCACTTGTTATGCACGATGCAGATCTAAAGTCAGCTATCTGCAGCTGAATTTTTGGAAGACGTATGCACAAAGGGAGAAGGAGCAATTGGAAAACAAACTCCTGGAATGTGCCAACAAGCTGAGTGAGAGGAACCTCAAATGCTTTTTTGAAAAGAAGAAGCCAGATCCCTTTCCCATGCCCTCATTTAGTGCCTGGGAGGCTGCATCTGAACTACATTCTTTCCACCAAGACCGCGAGCACTATAGCACCCTCCACAAGGTGGTAGACGATGGTCTGGAACAAACCCCGGAAGAGGAAGAGACAACAATGATCCTTGTGGGCACCGCCCAGAGTTTGTGAATCATCCACTATCCCTGGCTCAGATATCTAGTGGTACACTCATTCTGAGTTGAGTCTTCTGCTGTTTCCATGACAACCGGAGCCTCTGCACTTTCTCACCATCAGAGCTCCTTTAGAAGATAGTAACACGGTGGGGAACTGTTCTGAAGCCTTGGAGAGCAATGTCTGGATGGGCTCAGACTGATGCAGAGTGATGGCGGACACTTTGAGCTGGTGGAGGCTTGTGCCCAGGAGGTCCAACTGTTGGTCCAAGCTCTAAGATTTTATAACTCAGCCCTCAGAGTCTGGCAAGATGGCCTGCCACTGTTAGCAAGCATCTGCCAGGGTATTCGGGGAGAGGTCTGTGCACAGTGGTATCCACACAGTGGCCATCAGAAACTGTTTCAGAAATAAATCCAACACCTTTTAAGTTGGAAGAAACTCTTCCACTTAATTAACATCCCTTTCAACCAAATACTTCCATTCCCAAGACTCACTAAACTGAAAGAATATAATGTCTGAAAGTCAGAGGTTCCTGAATTTCCCCCAATTTCTGAAAGTCTGCCGGGAGACAGGGCTGCCTCATGACTGCTGTGGGTAGTAGGCACTTATAGTTTCACAGGACAATTTCTCTACTCAAAAGACAATCACATAAGGCACACATACAAGACTGTATTGATATAAAGACAAATACATTAATATTGTATACTAAAGTAGTTTTTTTCAACAAAAAATCCATTTTTTATGGTTTTAAAATTGAAAATCACTTTTATGAGTCCCCACTAATATTTTTGGCCCATAGCATGGTGCCTGCTGTGTTGTGGGTAAGTCTTAGTTTCTTTGGGCTACTATAACAAAGGCCATAGACTGTGTAGCTTATAAACATTTGTTCACATAACTTGGGAGGCTAAAAGTTCTGAGGGCAGGGCTTACTGAGAGCTTTTCTTCAGGTTGCTGATTGCTGATGCCCGATTGTGAGTTGTGTGCAGAAAAGGGTAGATAAGCTTCTTGGGGCAACGTTGTTGAGGAAGCTCAGCCCATGCTGCAGGCTCTGCCCAAATGACCTAATGACCCTGCAGATGACTTAATGACATTACTTTCAAGGATAGGTTTCATTATGTGAATTTTAGAGGGATATAAGCATATTATAGCATACATTGGTAATGACTGAATAGAAGTCTTCAGAGACTGTCCACAGTAGTCCCAGCATAAAATTATGTTCCTTTCTTATACGTTTCAAAAATAATGTGTTACTCTTTACTATGTGATATTTAGTGTGTGTGTGTGTGTGTGTGTGTGTGAATTCTCATAAGTCTCTGGGTAGATCTGTACTTAAGGCACAGTATCCACATTTAGCGCTGTAGCTTACTCCTTATGTCACAAGCTCTTTGCATCCCCAGATTTAGGAAGCATTCATCTTGGCTCGTCATTAACAAAAAAGTTGATAAGATACTTCAGGAGAATCCAACAGGTTCAAGACCCCCAGAAAAGCTTAAGAGTGTGATTTATAATGATAAGTATGTTTTGCCTATCTTTGGAACAAAGCTTCAAGAACCCTTGTGTTCTTACCATTTGAAGTCATTATCTTTTACTAATGAGGTGACGACTCCTGTACAGCAAGAGATGGGTCTGGCTGCCATAAATGACCACTGGTAATTTCTGCCTCATCCCATAACTTCCAGAGAATAGACAAGGACTGAATACATGTTGATTTGATCTTGGCAGGAATGTCCAACCTTTTTGATATCATAACAATATGTTTGTCAAACATATGTTTGATATGTTGTCAGCTACAAAATTGATGCTACAGGACTGGCTGGACAATCAGGACACATAGACACACACACAGTCACAGATACACATACACATACACATACACTCCACACTCCACACTCATATCCATACACATATACACACACTATGCCCCCCACTCACACAACTCATATACACAGAGACACGCACAGACACACACATACACACTACACCACACACACACACACACACACACACTCATATATATAAACACTCCACACTCATACACATACACATGCACACATATAAGCACTCAGACATACTTATACACACACACATACACACACACACACACATACCATTTAAACATACCCATAAATACATACCACATACACACTCCTACACATACACATTGAAGGGACTCTGGCTTGCTTGAGAGTGGCAAGCATAGCACTGGCAGGCCTTTCTCCTCCTTTCCCTCTGCCTTGCTAAAAACCATATTACACTCCTAAAGCTGGCCACCGAGATCTGTTCCCTTATTTGGCCACTCCCGAGGTTGATTACCAAGGTCCAGCTATCAAAGCATTCAAGTACAGCAATCAAAAGCCCTCTTTGGGTGTCCTAATTAACATACCAATTAAAATGAAAATAAACTCTTCATCCTAACTGGGCTTTAACTGCCTTTACATTTATAAACTGCTATTTACCTATGTGCCATGTCTGCTTCCTCTCCATTCAGAGGCTGACCTTTGTCCTCATGGACAAATATTCCTGCTTCCTCTCCCTTGCTCCATTTCCCTTCTCCCTGGTCTGCTGTCTCTTGTCTTTGTCTCTTATTCCCTTCTGTCTTCTCTCTCTCTCTGGGACAAATAAATCTCCTTTGTTCTGGGAACTTGGGTGTCCTGAGCCAATACTAATCCTAACACACATAGTCTACATATTCACACACACACACACAAACACACACACACACACAAATACAAACACACACATTCACACATACACACACAGTCCATATACACATGCATACATACACACTTCACATACATGTAGTGAGCTGCTGTTTCAGTGGCTACACGTTTGCATTTCCAAGATTGGCCCTGGCCGCATGTTTCGCCAGATGTAAACATTTAGCTGCGCAGTTGCTAGGCAGATAGGCGTGCCTTAGCCACTGCCAATCCCGAGGCATATTGGGTGGTGAGCGAACAGCCAATCAAAAGTGAATACGTCACTCTGGACTGTACTTAAGCGGGACCCCTTCCTCAGCTCGACCCTTCCGCGTCTCTCCACGTTTCTCCACGTGGGTGATAAAGATTAAAAAGCCTCGTTTACAGTAACTACCTGATCTCTGCGTCTCGTGATTTCTTCGCGGACGCAAAGCTCTAGGGGGGGGGGCGCGTTAGACATACACACTCACACACATACATACATATATATATATTCACACACATACACACACATACAAAATGTAATGTAAATCCAAACACATAACAATAAGTATAGCACTTCCTGAGTCTTGTGGGCTATTCTAGTAAATAAAGTGACAAGAAGAAAGGGTCAGGAGAACCTTTAACTGGTATCTGCACCTGGCACAACTTGTAAGCAGCCTGGACGCCTTCTGCTTGTGACTTGTATCTAGAGTCAGGAAAAATTCTTGAGAAATGGGCTCTAAACCAGCTTGGGAGCCATGCTTAATTGCAGTTAATATTAGAAATTATTTAAATTATAGGACACTCAATTTAGATTGGAGAATATATCAGTTTGACAGGAAACACCCATGCTTGTAGGCTTGGAATAATACAGAAAGATAAACACAACATCCTTCAGGTTTCCAAAAAGCAGCACTAAGAGTGTGAGCTGGGGTTGGAAATAGAGGGTCGAGACAAGGCAGAGGCATCGAAATGAGGATAAATAAAACAGTAAACAATGAGAATCTCTCTGCAATCCCTTCATGACTATCTCTAGGTGTTTACTTAGACTTAGAAAGCAGATGGGACCCAGCCAATAGCCATACATTTCTTGGGTTGGGCCAAAAGCAGAGACAGTTCTAGGAAAGTACCTTAGTTGCAGGAAGCTGAGGAGTAAGGAAAACTCACTGGGGCATATCTCTGCCTCCCTCTACCTCAGGGCCTTTCTGCATTCAACAAGCCTATACTCAGGATTATGGATGCAACATCCAAGGATATCCCAGCTGACAAGCCAGCAGCCTGCACTTTTTGCTTACTAAGCAGGAGAAGAGCTGACACTTCTACTGTGAACAAGTCGGAGATGAGATGAGTCTCTTCCTGACTCTTGGTCTGATTCCTGTGGAGTGCTATTTTATGCAGGAGACAAACAAGCTCAAGACATCTTATCTATCCTCTCAAAAGCCTTGGAAGGCATGGGTAGAGACAGGGGGAGCAAATTGGTATCTGTTCTTTAGTGTCTAGAGAGTGAAGGTCTCTGGAGGTGGGAAAACAAGATGTTCCACATAGAGAATTTTGGAAGTGTGGCAGTTTGTTATTGCAGGTGGGGCTCCCTAGAAGGAACCTCAAACTTAGGGAGCTTATGTAAGGAACTTTCCAAAAGGAACAGGCTTGGGAAAGGCTCACTAACAACACAGAGGCAAGTAGAATGGGATTTCAGATAATGTGCCAGCCCTACCAAGCCCACAGCAAATTCTGGGCCATCTGCCTTGGGCTCTAAAGCAGTGCTTTTCAACCTTCTCTAAAGCTGTAGCCCTTTAATACAGTTCCTTACATTGTAGTGATCCCCCAACCATAAAATTATTTCTGTCGCTACTTCATAACTATAAGTTTGCTACTGTTATTAACTGTAATGTAAAAATCTGATATGCAGGATATCTGATATTGAAGGGGCTCAACCTACAGGTTGAGAACCACTACTCCAAAGGCTTCAGCTATGGCTGTGAGCTCTTCAAAGTAGGAAAGACCCTTTTCCATAACAGGAGATTAGATATCTGAAGGTGTCAGAAGGGTTCCCCTAATGTCTGCTATGAAGCCTTCCTTTATAGAAAAGACAGAAAGGGAAGACATGTCAGGACACACCCAAGTCCTGAATCACTACCTCTTTCACCTTCTAATTTCCCTGAAGCTGGAGCACCAACAAAGTGGGCAGTTGCCTTCTTTAACCACTCCTGCTTTGTTATATTAGGGAAAGAATTTCGAGTTCTGCCAAAGGGTGCCATGCCTCCTCAGATAAGGGACCAATAGGAGAAAAAAAGTGAAGATACTTGATTTTCATTTTGTCTATTTAAATCATCCCATGAGAAACTAACCACAAATATATAAAGTTTTCTTACTCCCATGTGTTATAACTTTTTGTTCAGACTCAATAAATGTAGTTTTAGGATGCATTCAGCTTCTTATTAATTTTCAATAGAAATGGGGAAAAGTACTTAGCAAAAATTAAAAAGTAAAATAAAAATAAGTCTTGATAGACAGAAAACGAATTCTGCATATTATACATTTAAATCACAAAATTTGCACATATGTTCTCAAACTATATTTTAAAGGTATATATTATTTTCTTCTTATACCTGTGAAACACCATTGAATGTATATACATCTAGTAGGAAATTGACGAAGCTATTCACTTGAAATGTGGTACCATAGTTCAAAGCCCAATGATTCAATGGTTTATCATAAAAACCAACTAAGACTATAAGAGTCACCAGATGGTAGAAAACTCATACCTTTTCTTCCATGGTTCACTTCAGGTATTTCAACTACTGTTATTAACTGTTTGCCATTAAAACAAATGCCTGATTTAACTCAACTTTCAAAAGGAAAAGGCTTATCTTGGCTCAGAATTTTGGGAGTTAGCATTCACAACAGACTTTTCCCATTTCAGGCACGTGGGAGGGCAGCACATCACATACATCTCAGGGCATAACAAAGCCGTGAAACTCAGGAAGCAATAAAGGTGAAAAACAATGGGTGTGGCCCCCTAGTTCTCCCAGTAAGTCCCATCACTTCCCAGCATCACCCTTCCCAGCATCACCGCCAAAGAATGAAGAACTATAGACAAGCCTTCACTGGGCCTTTGAATGACATTCCGGATGCGGACCATAGCATAATCATATTATCATACTTAGACGGCTGTGCTTCTGAATTCTCTATTTCTTAATTTCAAAAACATTCCCATTTTGTCTTCTGTTGTGCATGTTAAAGGATATTTAGTTTCTTTATAAGTAAGACTAGGATCTATCTCTTTTGTTATCCCAAAGTCATTAAGAAAAAAGAATTAAGAGATCAGCATGTTGGGCTAGATTCAGAGCTCTATGTGTGTCCGTGTGTCTCAATATTGTCTGCCCCACTCCACATTTCTTGATATAATTTTTCTTATTGGAACCTAGACCTTAGGGTTTTGAAAACTACCCACAAGATTTCCCCCAAAGAATTCTTGGAATTCCGAAAGTTGTGATGTTTGCAATACTATTTGGTTTTCAAAGAGTAACTCATAATCAGATCTTATATGTCCAGGTAGGGAAAAAAACCCTAATTAGAATTATTTGCCGATGTGCATTGTTGAGTTTTTAAGTTGCCAATATGATGCCATTAAGTGGAAAAATAACTGGTAGGAAAAAACTATAACCATATTTGTTGATTTGTGCTTTATAGCTTAGATTGACCTTTAAATTTACTATGCCACTTTGTAACCAAAGTGGGCCTTGAAGTCCTGGCCCTCTTGCCTCCATCTTCTGGGTTCTAGGATTGAAGACCTGCATTACCACACCTAGTTTTGTTTTGATTCTTCAGAGGTACACAGTTCTAGCTAAATTGATTTTGGAATAGCTTTGGCAATACAGATCTCATTTTTTACAAAATCTGATATCTGAGTGTTAACTAGGCTTCTTCAGTGAAAAAGAATCAATAGCATGTATGTGTGTATATATATATATATATATATGAATTAATATATATGAGAAAATATATATAAATATATATGAGAATTAATTTTATCAGATTGACATCCAATTTTAACAATTACATGTCATGTGTGTGTGTGTGTGTGTGTGTGTGTGTATTTGCTGTGGTAATTACACAATTATGGAGACTGGAGTCTCACTACAGTCCATTTTCAAGCTAGAAAATTAGGGAAGTGGGACATATGTTCAAATTCAAAAGCCTGAGAAACAGAGAAACTAATATTATAACTCAGTTTGAGGCCAAAAGATAGAAAACCTGGAGTTCTGATCCTGAAGGGCAGGAGATGGATGTGCCAACTCTTCACAAATAATGGGAAGAATGGGGGCTGGGGTGTGGGTAATAAAGAAGAGGACAGAAGGGATTGAGGAGGAAAGGGAGATAGTAAGATAATTAAGGAAGCAAAAGAGAGAAAATGCAAATCCATCCTTCATCTGTCTTTTTTTGTATTCTGCAAGGCATTAGTAGATTGGATGGTGACCACTCACATTAGGTGATGGTGGATTTTCTTATCCAGTAAACTGATGCAAATACTAATCACATCCAGAAACACCCTCATAGACATACACTCCCAAATAAGGATTTACCAAGTGAAAATTAATCTTCTCAGGTTGACATCCAATTTTAACAATTACATGTGGTAAATAAAATAGAATTAATAATTTCAGATGAAGGATGAAACTCTTTGATCCTCAGACTTAAGTGAATAACAATAATAAAACCAAAAATACAATAGAACACGAAACTGGATCAATGCAGAGTGTTACAGCTTGTTTTGAAGTGTCTGGTGTTTTGCTAAACCTGGTCATTATGTAAGAAGTCCAAATTAGACAAGTGCAGAGAGAGGAACAGAGTGGGAGGAGAATGTGGAGTAGGTGAGGACAAAGGAAAGGGAAATTAACAGACCCAATTGTTTCAATCACTGAAGGTCGGCTGGCAAGCCTGTGAGTGAAGAGGCACTTTTGGAAAGTCTGGTCCTAATATGGCAGGCATAGCATAAAAAGTAATCAGGAAGCTTTAAAGGGTCCTAAACATAAGACCCTCACCTAACCAGCATAAGCCATGCCTATACATTCGAGCGACTTCATATGAGGCTGTGTCTCATTGATTTCTGACTCTGGAACACCATGAGTTTCAGTAGATACTTATTGTGTTAAGCCACTACGTTAGAGAGAGGGCAACCTGAAACAATACATAGCAACACTTCAAAATAAAAACACAAAATTCTATTTAAAAAAAATTAGAAACGAAAATGTAGCTCTCTGTAGAGTTATACAAAGATTCTCCTTTTCTTTCCCATTGTCATTTTCTTCCTTTGGGTTCCAAGTAGCACCATAACCCAGGTGTCATTTGCTTAATAAACATGAATTAATGCCCCTCCAAAGCTTGAAATGTATTTTCGAATTATCTTTGGTTAAATTTTACCTGGAAAAGTCACAGTGCTGTAGGCTAAATTCCAATGAAAGTAAACATGATATTGGAGGAGTAACACATTAAAGTACGATTTGTTGTTAATAACTGGGTCAAAATGAGAGGAGGGGAACTTACAGGCTTGGTTGATTTTGAGTAAGCTGGAGATAGATGGAAGACTGGCCCTAAAGTCTTCCTTCTTAGTGCATTATTATATCAGATCACCAGCTTCAAGGAGGAACTTTTTAGAAGTTAGAGCCGCAGTCCACACTTGCTGAATCTAGTCTGCTCTGAAAACATGTAGACTCTTATTTAAGTTAAATTTGAGCTTAGAAGTTTCTCAAACTTGGCTCATGTTGAAATCATGTGGCTAAGTAAAATATAGCTCGCTGGGCTTCTTTTCCAGAGGGTCTGAGACAATAGGCCTATGGACTAGCAGGTTCTCTGGTAATGCTGATGCCACTGATGCAGTAACCACATTTTGAGAATTTGAGATAGCTCTGAAGCATGGAGCCAGCCATTCTGGGGAAAAAGACTAGACAGAATTCACAATTTCAGATTCTTCCCTAGACCTACTCACTCAGACATTTTTATTATATCAACCTAGCCAAGAACTTGGGGATCTTTCCATTTGTTCAAAGATATTCTTGATGCTTTAGGAATGGTTTATAGGCTATCTCACATAAATTTCTTGCAACAGTTACAGTTATTTGTCAGTATTTTTTTGTTGCTATTCTCAGTGGTGTCTCTTTCCTTTATGTCTCTCCAAAGGGATTGTTATCCGAGTACACAAAAGCTATTATTTTATGCCATCTTATGCCTCCTTATTGATCTTTTTATTGCTTGTAGAGCTTTTCAGAACTAGAAAAAAAAAAAAGAAACTCATAATGACATAATGGATGGCGACAAGAAGTATTAAATTCTAAACTATTAGGTGAAAAATAAGTGAGTCAAATCCTGTGTAACTTGAAGCCACTCATCTATAGTAGCTTCCTCAAAAACAGCAAGCAGACATTTGATATATCGTGATACAAGATAAAACTAAGCACATAGTACCCCCTGGAAAGTATTGTTTACTAAAACACAAAACCAGAAGATAAACAAGCATTTAGAGAAAACTACTAGTTTATAGGCAAAATACGGCAATGTATTTAATATAATAAAGAAGCAACCAGGCAAATTCCAATTTAGATTATTCCTCTATGCACTTGTGTCTGAAATGTCTTCTAAAGGCTCCTGTACATAAGTGGTCGGCTCGTGGTGGTATTGGAAAGTGTGGAATAAGTGTCTGTTTTCTAGGATTGTGGCTTCTGGTGGGCACTGGAGCCTTCTGCATCCAGTGTTTGGACATCTGGGGCAGCTGTCCTATATTAATCAGTTTCTACTATATTAATGAGGTCACAGTTTCACTTTGTTTACTTTTGGTACCTTGTTAAAAATGATTGATAAGATTTACATTGGTAGGAAGTTCATAAAAGGTTTAGAATTCTCTCTAAACTTAAAGTTTCATATACTTATCTTTATTTGTCTGAACAGTTTGCTTTTTATAATTTCCTAAACCTGCAGCTATATGAATACCAGAAGGAAATACTTACAAATTATAATGTCGTATAAATTGTAATGAAAACAGATTAAACTAGAGAACATTAATTAAATATCCTAATTACATTTACTGGCTCATTTCAAAGAAGAGAATAAAATGATTATATGATCTAACAAATGACTATAGGAACAAAGCTTCAAAATGTGTTTATCCTTGGTGACAGGTCACTTTGTAAAAGCATTCAAGCTCCAGATGTCAACAGAAAAAAATGTGCTTCTTCAGTAATGAGAAACGCTGATGGTTTAAACGGGACAGGGTTATTACTCTCAGTGGCTTTGTTGGAATTTGCATGGTGGGTTTCGGAAACATAAGGGACAGTGATCAGGGCTTTACAAAATTTTACTTTCTTAAACAGTTGGCTGACTCTGAGATCCCTGACCTTGGACATGAAGCAAGGCAGTTTTTTTTTTTTTTTTTTTTTTTTTTTTTAAATTCAGTTTCTGAATTAGTTTTTATTTTTTAAAATAGTTTCCATATCATTGGAGTAAGGGTGTAGAAAACATGGACTTCTCTAACTTCTTCCTCCCTGGAGATCAGACCACTTCCTTAATCAAGGAAGAAAGTTCTCCATCTTAACCAAGCTCTTTAGCATATGTCATATCTTTGGAATGCTTTCTCATTTTACTCCAGTGCACTTGGTTTATTTCATTTCATTTTATATTACTTGAAGACTTTAATAGGCATGACATGACAGTTCCACCTCATTGCTACAGTAGTTGCTTCACGGCATCATGGGACACAGTTGCTGTAAACCCTTCCTATAAGCACGAGTGTTCATTAGAAACACACAGGAAACATTAAAAATATTCTATTGCCTTTGTCTTATTGAGAAACCAATACTTCACTGGTCGAAAATTAGCCTTGAGCATTGCAGTTTCTGTGCTGCTCAGAAGTTTTGGGCAGCTGCTGCTGAGAACTGCTGCCTGGAGAGTCAGGAGAAGTCAGGGCACATCGGGATTGAGCAAGTATTTCTTTTGAAATGACCTATCCAGACAAGCAGGGATAGCGCAGAATTCAGTTGGCCTTCCTGATGCTTCCAACTCTTTATACTCAGAAAGCTCAGTGGAGTTTTGTTTCCCAGAATATTTGCTTCATAGTTTTTATTCTTGATAAAAAAAAATTCCTTATAAATAGCCACACTGATGAAATGCCCTCAAAGCCATTTCCAACCCACAGGAGCCAGTTTGTCTCAAACATTTTGGGGCTATTCCACACTCCCTAAAAGTGTCACTCTGCCAAGTTATTTTTGAGTTAAAGGTACCTGCAAAACATCAGGAGCAGGAGGTCACTTTGACTTTCACATCATTTTCAAAAGCAGAAGATAGATGGGACCCCAAAGCAAGATGCTCTCTCTACAGCACAAGGGAGAGCCTCATAGCTGTTGTATAGGATGAGAGATGGAGGCTGAGAACACTCTACAGACTTCATTGATGTAACTATCTTTGCCCAGTCTTCCTGTCTAATTAATTTAGTTGCTCTTTGGCAACATATCATTCTTTTCTAATTAGTATTCAATCCTTTGGTTCTTGGTTTCTTAATGAAGGCTCTCATGCATTGTAAGATTTACATTAAATATATTCAGGTGTTTTTTGTGATTACGTCAATTATAACCCAGTCTCAAAGTAAAACAAACGAAAAACCTAAGGGTTTGGAGGTGAAGGTTTGGCTCACTGAAATTTTTTTGTCTCCTTTCTTTCTTTCTTTCTTTCTTTCTTTCTTTCTTTCTTTCTTTCTTTCTTCTCTCTTTTCTAATGAGTTTGATTGAGAGAAGTTAAGCATTAGGGGAGTTGGGAAAGAGACCTCTGGAGCCACAGAGACAGCTCAGATGAGAAAATGCTTGCCTTGAGACATGAAGACCTGAATTTGAGCATGAGGATGCATATAAAAATGTCAGACTTAGTACTGCACATAGAACCTTAGAGCTGGGCAGGTGGAGACAAAGAGGGCACTGGGCCAGCCAGTCCAGCTTACTTGGTGAGATTCAGGCCAATGAGAGACCATCTCTGGAAAAACAAGCCTGATGTCTCCTTTTTGGTCATTCTCTGTCCTTGTGTCTCCCCCTACCCCCAACTTGTCCGACCCCAGACAGGGTTTCTCTCTGTAGCCTTGGTTGAACTGCAATTCACTTTGTAGAACAGGTTGGCCTTGAACTCATAGATCTGCTTGCCTCCTGAGTGCTGAGATTAAAGGCATATGCCATCACATCCACCTAGATTGATGACTCCTAAGGTGACAGAGACATTGTTCTCTGGTCTCGGCATACATGTTTATAGGTGAGTATGGATCCATGCACGCACATGAATATGCATACATGATCATCTACACATTCATACAATATGCACACTAAACAAATGAATAAAACTAAGAGACTCCTATGCAAAATGAGGCAGCCTAGTTTACATATGCTGACATGGAACATTTAAACCAATGAATGATTAGTAATATATGGTTATAGTGCCAAGGAGAGAAGCTGCATGTCTTATTGCTGTAAAACCTGATCACAACCAGCAGAGGAGGACAGACAATTGTCAATAAAGTGAAAGGAAGCAGGGGTTTCACGGACTTTCAGAATTCACTGACCACCAAGCCTTAACAGATACTTCCTTATGACTGAAGAAAAAACATTGTTCTCAAATATAATCACTAAAATTTGAGGATGATCTTTCTGAAGGCACCTCTTCTTCATATTGAAACACTAGCAAAAGCTGCTCACATGTCTCTGGGTTCTTCCCCAGCCTGAGTCTAAAATCAGTAGCCCTCAGTAGTTGCACACACATGCTTTCCACAAGAAACAGTTTCCCATATTTCCCTTCTACCAATCCCTGTAGAACAGAACATATCATCTATGTGTTAGATTATATTACACAGTTTTTTCCTACTTAAAGGGAGAAAATATTTATGTGGTTACATATTTTTAAAGTTTCTTTTTATAAATAACCTATCTACCATATTTCCAGTCCAAATTGTAAAAATTCTTAAACTATTTTATGAGTTGGTTTGACTGTTAATAGTACCATCTTTGAAATATTAGAAATTTTATAACCACAAAATTTTTTCTTTTTTTCAAAATTCATTTCTACTCCTTTCTTTTCTGTCCAAAAATGTTAAGTAGGAAAATGGCCTGACATTCAACTAACTCGGATGCCAGCCTTCTCTGGAATGCTGTGCTATGTTGGGCTGTGACTTCTGTGGAATTTAATTCCCATTTATTGAGGGCTCCCACTTATTTTAATATATGTGAGAAGAAAAAAGAAAAAAAAAAAACCAGAAGAAATTAAAACAGTTCATTATGCTTCTGCTTTAGGTTGTGAGTTAGGCTTTGCCAAGTAGCAACAGCAAAAGAAGATGTTAAGTGTAAATGTAATCTGGTTAGCATCCAGTTTTTCCAGTTGAAGAACTAGAGGAAGTGATGAATCTATTCCAGGCTTAAAATGTGGCACAGATGATGCGTTGGCCCTCATTCCTGCTTTGCCTGTACTGTGCTGAGAAGCGCTGTCTCTGGCCTGGCCTTCAGTTTCCACCCAATTTGTTGTGAGCCTTCATTCTGAATGCCTCTCCAGACCCTCTGTATTAACAAATGGCCTTTCTGCTTGGCCTCCCCACCAAAGTCCTCAGCTCCATGTAGTGTAAGGACTGCCTGGATCTTAAACTCAGAATTCTTAGTATTATTTAACTGTCTCATTTTTTTTCTCCAGTCTTTGGCTGTATGAGAAGCACAGAAAACAGCATATAATTTCTAAAAATTATTCTTGCATAAGATAGTGGCAAAGCATCTAAGAGGTTTACTATTTGGGGTGAATTCTGTGAGTGTGCCTTTCTCTCTTATCCTCCTCATTTGTCCTGGATAGAGCGTTGAGTTTCCAAGATGAGTGTTTCTGAGTAGTTTCCATGGAAATGTCCTATGTTTATATCTGCCCTAGGAAGTAATGTGGGGAGTCAGAGTCCCCTTTAGCAGACAGGGGTGGCTAGCTTCATCACCTGGAGAAGTGGACAGCTAAGCAGTCATAGTGATGTGCTCCTTGCTCAAATGAGGTCCAGAAATAGGTCAATTAGAAAATATCAACTCTATAGAATAGTGAGAGATTTTAACAAATAGAAGAGCAGAAACAAAAGGCTTGAGAACAAAAAGATGGGTCCAAAGTGACCCCAAATGGCAGTACTTCGGGAGACTGTCTTAAGTGACAGCCTAGGCTCAGCCCAGGCAGGACCTTGACTGGTAAACAGAAGGACTGCTATCAGGTAAATAGACACCTAAACTCAGCATTCCTTAGGAATCTCATGGGGCCATTACTTTCCTTATCTACCCCCTAATGGGACAAAGGCCAATTAACCAAAACAGCCTGCAACAGATCAAAGTCCCCATGCAAACTCCCAGGCTCTTCTGATCTGCATCCTGCCTCTGCTACTGCCTGTCCCAATAAAACTGAGAAAGCTTTTCCTGCAGGGTGCTGTCCTTTCTTCTCCAGCAGTCTGTGTCTCCCAGTAAACTTTTCTTTCCACCCATGGAATGGTCTAGCTTGTGGGTTTCACTCTGCCTTGCTTACAGATTTCTGGTTCTCCATCTCACTCTTCTGACTACATTTTTTTTTAAAACACATCTCTTAAGATAAGTTGTAAAAGAAGGTTATGTACAGTGTGCATGTGTGTATATGTATGTGTTCATGTGTGTGTGCCTGCATGTGTGTGTGTACATGTGTGTGCACACACATGCACAAAAGAGGCAGTTAAAGGGCGTAGAAAATGGCTGTAAAGAGGAAATAGAGATTTCTATTCTGACGACAGAAAGACCATCCAGAGGTTAGTCACAGACAGCCCTTGGAGTATAGTGCTGTAATGACAGCACAGTGCAAGTGCTGGGCAAGATATGAAAGTTTTAGTTGTGAAATATGGTAGCATGCAGGGTAACTAATTTAAAAAATCCAGGGTAAATAATAAAAATTGTTTTATAAAAAGGAAGACAAATATAATTAAGAAGAAGAGGAAGAAGGGGAGGAATAATAACAATGGAGAGTTAGTAAAATACAGAAACATAAGGTACAAAAGCATTTCTTTATAAAAAGAAAATTTTAAAAAGAAAAACAAACCTCAGACATACTGATGTCTCTGTCTTGAGAAATCTGGTTCAAATTCATTTTATCTTGGCAGTTTTCCCATTCACATAAAAAAATATCAGGTCACCTCAGGCAAAATTATTTGAAAAAACAGAATGTCCACAGAAAGGACTGGAAACATGAAACATTTGTGGGGGAAACAAAAGAAAGGCCCCATAGAACTAGATGACTAGGGCAAGTTTGTATGCTTGCTTCATGCTTGCTTCCTCTCTAAACTCAAAAGAAAAGCCAATCTGTCTCCTGCATCACAACAACACTTTCCTAGGGGGTTGTCTGCCTCTCTGCTATCAAAGTTTCCTTTTGCGTTTGCTATTCTGAGAAATGTCTGTCCACTCTCACTAATGGTCTTAAATACTTACTTTCAACAAACAATTCGGTTTCACTTGGACTGCTTCCTAGGGGAAGCATTATTTTATTTTATTTTATTTTTTTTTAAGATTTACTTACTTGATACTTATCTGTAAAACACTTAAGGCAGGCAGTTTTCTCCACTGCAGTACCCACGGTAAGTACAGGTGGAGCCTGCTTCACTGAGTCCCTGCCAAGTCTGGCCTTTCTGAAATGAATGAAGTGGACAGAGGGTTCTGAGAAGGTAAGAGTTACATTTTACTAGTTTCCTGGGCAGGAGGAACCAATGACTTTGCCCTGTTTTGTAAATCTCAAAACATTTAATACCCAAGCATTCTTTTTGAGGGGTTTCCATGATGCCATGCTTTGTCTCATGACCCTGCCATTGTGGTAATGGTTAATGGGCTGCTGTGGGCATTTGAGAATCTGGCAGTTCATCTCATCTCTCTAGGGGGTCTGAAAATAACCTAGCATAAAAACTTTATCCAGAAGGTTTCTAATGAGTGGGCAGATTATAGATGTTCTTTTTATATGTTTATATGACACACAGAGAAAGTTACAGTGAATGACTGATAGGGTAGAAGACAAACAATACCCAGAGAAAAGAATGTTTCTTGCTCACAAAATGGCCCAAATTCAACATCTGGAACTCCCAGAAGGAGAGGACCAATTTGATCAAGTTGTCCTCTAATTTCCTCATAGGATACACAGATTCATTCCCCCCCCTTTCTCTCTCTTAAAAAATGGGCAAAATCTATAAGACAGAGAATCCTGTGTAGCACCAGAAGCATGGAGAGGAAAACCACAAAACAACCAAGAAAATATTAGCAGCTACCTACAAGAAGAAACAAGTAACTAATAAAAAGTAATCAACAAATAGACTGCAACAGGAAGTCCAGAGGCCCGATGAGACCGATGGAGCAGTTTTCCAATTCTGATCTTCTTGGGGATGAATATTGCATCCCAGGATATACTTCAGAAAACACTGTGACAAATCTTAATGTTGGCAACTAAAGGAGTCTATCTACAGCATTTTGGGTCCATGGTAAGTTTTAGGATGCACTTCAAACATTTTTCATAATAGTGTGAAAATAGAATTAGTAATTACTTAATTGCCTATTTAATGTTTACATTTTGCAATTGTGACTGACCTCAGCGTAGAGGATTGAATATTTCTCTTCTGAAACTTTCCATAGTCATATGGATAGGCAGTGGTAAAAATAAACATTTTGATGAAATTATCGAGATGAATTCACTGTCTATTATTTAATGAGAATCAGATACTTTCCTGACCTGGATTCTGCTGTAGTTTAAGTCTTGCATCTGTGGTTTGTTACTAAGAACTACCAGACATATCTGGAACACTGGGTTTTCAACATAGCAAATATGCTTGGATCACAGGGTTCTTCTTCATTTGATAGGAACTAAGGTAGAACAGGAAAGGGTGCTAATCCTCAACTATAGATGAATGTAGACCACAGCTCCATTTCTCTGTGTGTCTTGACAGAATAGAAAAAAAGATGCCTTGCATATGTGTGATTTTTTAAAATTTTTTTTCTGAGTTCACATTAATAACACCTAGTAAAGTCTATACTGTGAGCAGAGCAGACTAGATAATAGCAATGTTGAACAATTTTCTCCATTTAATAAGCTTGCTCATATAACAGAGAAATGAAATTGCCTAGAAATGAAAGATTGCACTGGAAAATATAAATCAACCAAAGTTGACATGTACCATCATATCTTTGGAGCTATTTTCTTTGACCAGAATCTCACACTGATGCCTAGCCTAGCTTCCCTGGCTCAGGGAATCCTCCCACCTCAAACTGCTGAGGAGGAAGGACTATTAGCATGACCACTATGGTAACAGTTTGTACACTCCTCAAGACATTTTTGTTATAGAATGATGATGGGGCATTGAAATAATTGAAATACATACAAAGGAAACTAATCAATAGAAAAATTTTGGAAGATTAAATGTAAAATGATTATATTTCTCAGACTGGTTAAAACTTTAGACTCAAGAGAGGTGTTTCCATTCCTTGCCAGCTGCAACACTGAAGAGCAGACCTTAGGCCTAACCTGGGTAACACAGTAAAGATGGCCCTGATGGAGAAGGGGAAGGTGAGCTGGTCCTGAGGTTGTGAGAGCTAGAAAACTATACCAGCCCCTCAGCATCTGCAGAACTTGAGAGAGAATGCCTCTGTATCTTGCCTGTGCATCACAGTAGAGCTGGTCTTGCTGTCATGGGTGCAGCTGAACTGGCTGGAGGCCATGAGAGCAGGAGAGCTGGCCCTGTCCCTTGCTAGATGCAGCATTGGGTGCAGTAGCCAGAGCAGTGTTGGAGAGCTTGCCTTGGTGGTATGGGTGAAAGGCAGCTGGCAGGCTGACCAACTAAGCTACCACGTAGGCTCAGATCCAGGAATTTGAATTGGCTCACCCAACATCTACCTCATCTAGGAACTGCTGGTGTGTATGAAAGGGATGGTCCTACAGATCCAAAGCTGTAGAATCTCCAAGACACAGGGTAACAATAGGATATGCAAGAGGAGTCCTGGAGAGGATTCAGTATTGAGGCCTTGAACTAGACCAGTGATTCATTTCAATGAACATTTGCAAGTAAAGACGTGTGGACAAAAGAGTGTACTGTGGGACATACTGTGCCACACCACAGCTTCCACAGTGAGATGTTTCGTTATTGCTTATTTATTTATTTATTTATTTATTTATTTATTTTGCTTTTATTTTCTTTTTGGAGGTTGCAAGGTCAGAGGTAGATGTGAAGGGACAGGGGGATGAATGAGATTGGGGTCCAAGATGTGATATTTACAAAAAAATCCAAAAAGTTTTAAAAAAAAACCACCTCAGATGCAAAGGTTTATTTATATTGCTCAGTTTTCACAATAGAAGGATTTAAGAAACAGAATCACATGTCCCCTTTCCTTTCTAAGGTGGGTCTTTGCTTACTTATCTTGACACTATCTACAACTTTTGTCCCACAAACTGAATTTCATCCTTTCACCACCATGAAACCAACAGGTACTTCAGAAGGTGAACATGACTTAAAAGTTTATGGGACCCTCACATACTCATTAAAGCTAAACCCAGAGCTCACACCAAACTTGCTATGGACAGTATCTGCCACTGTGTCTTACATGCCATGTCCTTGGGCTTACAGAGAGCAGATTTGGTCAGCAATATCTTGGGGTTCTTGGCCATTTGACCATGTAGTAGCACCTCTAAACAGTAATAAAGTGGACATTGGAAATAAAAGTCATGACAGCGAGTTAGGGAGAGAATTAGTTATCACAGTGAAGAAACTCACAGAAACTAGAGGCAGTGGCTGTATTTGACAAATTTCACAATGTTCAATAAAAAATCCTTAATATGAAGAAACGTTTACTGACAGAATAGTGCTCCTTCTCACTCAACTTGTTTTCAGTGGCAGATTCTGGGAAAAGGAAAAAATGTGGTTCCCTTTGCTCCTCACATAGCCCAGCTTGAGTTGCCCAGATGAGCATGAAGTAGTCAGAGTGTAACAATAACAACAACAACACAACAACAACAGCAGTACAAAAGCAGGTGGGGTGAGGTCAAACATAAAGCCACAAAAGTAAAAAGGTTCCATAGCAATGGTTATAGAAATATTCATCAGAATGGTTCATGCTCTCCGTGTAAGAGACAAAAAGCCATTCTTAACTGCTTTGTGATGCTCCATCTAGAATATACAAGCATTCCCTCCATAGCATCTTTTTAAGCAGAAGATGCTATAGTAACAGATGGAGAGACACCCTCTCTGGCTCATCCTTTCTTAGTTTTCACCTACCTTAGTAACTAAAAGTGCATGAGATGTCTACCCTTTCTAATGTACCAGCCTCAGATCACTTACACCCCATGGAGGATTTCCTACATGCTGATAACCTACCTGTCGTGTAGGTGTTTACTCTAGATTTGAAACATTTTTTTCCTGGAGTAAGAATGAGGCTCATATGAAACTTCTGATTTAGTAAACTCAAGAGATTCCTTCCCAAAGATAGATGTATGTATGTATGTATGTATGTATGTATGTATGTATGTATGTATATATGTATGCACACACACACACACACGTATATATCTGTAGAAATCATCTTGTATGTGTGGTGGCTGCATCCTTCAGTAGTGTAGCTGCCTGCAAGTCATGCAGGGAGCTTCACTGGTGCAGGCTTTGTGAATCATCACTCATGCCGGGGTGAGCTTTTCATGATGTAGCTGCCCACATCATCCATGCTCCGATGGGACACCTTTTACCCATGCCCTGTAAGTAAGCCTACTAAACTCCTTGTTTCACAAGGTTGCATTTGGATGATATCTAGAGTGGACATATATATGTCTATTCATGCCTTTGTAGGAAAAGTCATGCACCATTGCCACCATTAGTGTCCGCCTGGATACCCAGGAAACTTTTCTACTGTCTGTGGTCTGAATCTTTCCTTCCTTCAACCAGATTTGAGCTTCAGGCTTTCTTCCTTCAAAATGTGTCCCTTCTTTGTATACTTTTTTTTTTTAATCCCTAGATTCTTTAGTATGTGTTGTTCCTTCCTTGGTAGCTAATCCCTATATACAGTTTACATTTTTTTTTATGTTTAGAATTCCGTGTTTGAAGCATTGCATACATTTTGTGTACTGTCTCCTAGCGTTTCAACAAGGACTGCTGAGCCTTCCAATCCATGGCACTTCCGTGAAAAATGCCTTATAATGCTAGATTTCCATGTTCCTGTTAAGGCACCAGATAGCTGCTTCTGGGTAAAGCCCTCTATCTTTATCTATTATTTAGTTATTGCTGGCAGTAGAGACTGAACCCCATGCCCCATGCATGCAAATCAACGCTCTACTGCTGGGCTGGAACCCCAATCTTCATACTTCTATTGCCTCGGCAGTCTATGGCCACAGTGCTTTCCCAGCTAAAGCAGCATGGGAATGAGAGACTTCAAAAGGCTTAGGATTTTCAGCACAGACTTGGCCATGAAAGTGCTGAATGCTCACATTAGAAGCAGGATTTTAAAAAAATGTGACTGGTGTGACTTACTGCAACCTTTTCATGTAGATTTAACTGTAGTTTTAAACAGACTTCTTTTTTAAAATGAAAATGATTCAGCCTGGAAAAAGTATTTGTCTGTTATGCAGCCTCCTCTCTGGAGTGAGTCCCACCAAATCTTTTGCCCTAGAGCAGTGGTTCTCAAGCTATGGGCTGTCAAATGACAGCTTTCATGGAAGTTGCCTGAGACTTTTGGAAAACAGATATTTATATTACCATCCATAACAGTAGAAAAATTATAGTTATGAAGTATCAGGGAAAATAAATTTGAGGTTAAGGTCACCACAACATGAGGAGCTGTATTAAAGGATTAAAAAGGTTTGAGAACTACCGAGTAAAGCATATGCTTACCATAGTCACTATGAGGATTTCCTGCCTTGCTAGGTGTCGTTACTCACATTATATAGTTCCTCATGGTGAGGTGACTCCATCCACCCCCAACCATAAGATTATTTCTGTTGCTACTTCATAACTGTAATTATGCTACTATATGAACCACAATGAAACTATCTGACATGTAGATTGTCTTAAATGATCCATGTGGAAGGATCCTTCAACCTCCCCAAGGGGTCGAGACTCATGAGCTAAGAACTGCTGCTCTGGGCAGTGGTGGCACACACCTTTAATCCCAGCACTTGGGAGGCAGAGGCAGGCAGATTTCTGAGTTCGAGGCCAGCCTGGTCTACAGAGTGAGTTCCAGGACAGCTCGGGCTACACAGAGAAACCCTGTCTTGAAAAAACAACAACAACAACAACAACAACAACAACAACAACAACAACAACAAAAAACCCAACAATTGCTGCTCTAACTTGTGTCAAGTTGACAAAAGAAGCAACCAGAATATGTTATGAAAGCTTGCCTGTGCATCTTGGGTAATATCCTTGACTACAACTACAAAAATTAAACATGTAGATGATAAAGTCACAGTTTAAAAACTGAATCTATTTTAATGTTTCAGAAAATTAATTCAGATTTAGGCTATCATCTCCTTAAAGAAATAAAATGTAGAATAAAAGTGGAAAACATGTTGCTACCCTTCTCTCCCATGAGATGATGTTTCTTTAGGCCACTAGATGGCAAAATTTTAGATCTTACACACACATTGAAAGGAAGGGCTGATGCCCAGCAATGGAATGACCTTTCTGCTGGAAAATACAAAGTAAGAGAAAATAAGAGAAAGAGAGAACTCTGTTAACCTGTGAAAATTCCCAGGCCTCAACTCTGAAAGGCAGAAAAGTTCAGAGTGGATGTCAAGTTCAAGAGAGCTCTGTTTTCACCGAGCCTTCTAACTCATTCAGAGGTATCACTTTCCTATCTGGACATACATTTCTCTGGTAATTTTTTTGAAATGTATCCTTTCTCTCTCTCTCTGGAAGCAGGGCAGCTACTGTGGGTTCTGTGGGTGTTCTGCATTTCATAAATAAAGCAGAGGGTTACACACAGTGCTTGGTCTGAGAGATCAGCTAAGCAAAGCGCAGCCATGGCTTCTTTTCCTCCCTCTCCTATGCTCTCTGGGGATAAACTATGACTAAACCCATCTGAATTTGTCCTAGTTCTCTAAAACCGATTCAGTCACATTTACTGCCTGCTTCCTCTGAAGAGAGTTTAAAGGGTTAATGAGATAATGCTGCCAAAGGCCAGGTCTTTTTAATGACAGCTGCTAATTATAAGGAAAGCATCCGTGGGCGTGCACATAGCTAAAGCCTGACCTTGCATCTGTGTCGCAATGCTCCTGAAGTAAGTAGGTGACATCATCACTCTAGGTGAGAACATTTTTTTTTTTTAAACAAGTAAAAATGATTAAGAGGTGAAAACCAGGCTTTGGAAGGAAGAGGTGTCCAGAAGACAGCTGCTCTGTGAGAATGGGAAAATGTTCTTTTCATTGCTAAGAAAAAGTTGACAGGGGTGGGAATGCAACCTCACTGAGGACAGAGGAATTTACACATAACAGGATGACTGATGAGACATGACACCTTTAGAAATCAGAGTTTTGGAAAGCAGGTGTCCTGCATGTTTTTAATTTTAACTCTGACCATCTTGTGTCTAGCCTGTTGAATATTATACAGTTCGGTGGCTGCCATCTGTAGGAGACACTTTATTGCTGTTAAAGACAGAACAGACTCTCTTAGTAGGGGACACTGTGTGTGGACTTTTTTTTCTCTTTGGCTGAGATATTAATCTTTTTCTCTGTGTTTGTTTGCTTGCTCTTTCTTTCCTTTTTCTTTTTCGTCTGTCCTCTTCCTTTCTTTTTCTTCTTTTTTTCCTTCTTTTCCCTATCTTCCCTTCCTCATTTGTTCCTTCATTCCTCCCTCCCTTCCCTCCCTCTCTTTCTCCCTTCTTATCTCCTTCCTCGTGCTTCATATACCATTTTCACTTGATTCCTTTATAATCTCGTACATAGAGGCATCTCTTCTTTAATTTCTACAGAGAAAACTTTCCACCAGGTATGGCCACAACATGTATCCTCATGAAAGGGGCTGAGGAAGCCCATAACACTCTGAGTACCATGCCACGGCCCTGCCTGTTAGAGAGAAGCTCTTGCCTGAAGGCCTTAAACAACAAACTTCTCTCTTTTCTTCTCTTTCCTTCCTCCCGTCTTCCTTTTCACCCTCCTCCCTTTCCTACTGATGCTCAGTGTTACCAAGTTCCAAGTTCTGGCTTAGGCCCCAAAACATGAATGACTAAACATACACCATAGTTCATACTGGAATTGCTAGTTTTGGTTTTGGCAGTGTAATTTTACTATGGCTGACAGCAAATGAGTACGGATAACAAGAACATTCTATGTGAGACCTTTGTCACCTTAGGCACCTTTTAGAGTAACCTTCATAAATTACTTGTTAGGGTTTCTTTGGAGAATAATTTTGATTAGGAAAAAAGTGATTTCTTTCTGTTTTGTTTTGTATTGAAACAGGGTCTCATTCTGAAGCTGGCTTCAATTTCTGTGTAGCTTAGGTTGGTCTTCGACTTATGATTCTCCTACCTCGGCCTCCTAAATGCTAGAATTATAGCTTATGCCATTACATCCAGCTAAAAGTTCTAACATGGATTTATTTCCTAATATATATGCTGTCTTAGGGTTTCCATTGCTCCGATAAAACACTGTGACCTAAAAAGCAAGTTGGAGAGGAAAGGGTTTATTTGGAGGAAAGTTTTTTATTTTACTTCTACATTGCTGTGCATTACCAAAGGAAGTCAGGACAGGAACTCACACAAGGCAGGAACCTGGAGGCAGGAGCTGATGCAGAGGCCACGGGGGAGTACTGCTGACCAGCTTGCTTCCCATGGCTTGCTCAGCCTGCTTTTTTAGAGAACCCAGGACCACCAACCCAGGGATGGCACCACTCATACTAGGCCTCCCTCATCAATCGCCAATTAAGAAAACGCCTTATAGCGGTATTTTATGGAAGCATTTTCTCAGTTAAGGTTCTCTTTTTTTCAGATAACTCTAGCATGTGTCAAGTTGATATAAGGCCAGACAGCACAGAAGCCAATTTCTTTTGAAGTCTATTTCTGTTTGTCTTTCTGATTTAGATAAATATGTGGGATTGGATCCAAGGATAACACCCAGAGGAAACTAAAGGACCCCCTGTGCTGCTGCCCTATTTAGTCTGTAGCTCACTTAGATCAACAGTCAGTGTCCCCCAGTACATCTCAATGTACTGAGCACAGAGCAGATGAGCTCAAGTCTTTCAATGCATGACAGAAAATAACCTTCAGCTGTCAATAACAGGCCACAAGATCCCCAATTCTCAATTGCTTATTGCTCTTAACTGATGTTTAAAAAAAAATTTGCTAATCATGCTGTTTTAAACACGAGTATATTATATTAAAATAGAAAATATGTAGATCATATGAACAGATCCAAAGGAATAAATTAAAAAACCCAGTGTTCTATGAGCATGACTTTATAATGGAGTCCTAATCAGCTTTTAAAATCATTTTCTGTCTCAGATGTAAAGCCTAAAAAAAGTAACTTTAAGTACAAAAAGTTTTAATTCCCATGTTATATGACTTTACATGTTATTGCTGGTGTTTTGCTTTAACACTCTGGAAACTTTTTATCCCTTAGGAATATTTTATATTTAACTTTATATGCACATTTAAGACACTGAGGTGAATTCAGGTAAAGGCCAAGGGAAATCATTCCCAAAAAAATTTCAGAATCGCCTTTTCACCAATATGGCGCCAAAAGCGAAGAAGGAAGCCCCTGCCCCCACCCCCAAAAAGCCAAAGCCAAGGCGAAGGCCTTGAAAGCTAAGAAGGCAGTGCTGAAAGGAGTCCACAGCCACAAAAAGAAGATCCGAACGTCACCCACCTTCCAGCGGCCCAAGACACTGCGGCTCCGGAGGCAGCCAAAATATCCTCGGAAAAGTTTCTCCCCAGGAGAAACAAGCTTGACCACTGTGCTATCATCAAATTCCCACTGACCACTGAGTCAGCCATGAAGAAAATAGAGGACAACAACACGCTTGTGTTCATCCTGGATGTCAAGGCCAACAAGCACCAGATCAAACAGGCCGTGAAGAAACTCTATGACATTGATGTGGCCAAAGTCCAATACCCTGATAAGGCCTGATGGGGAGAAGAAGGCGTGTGTTCACTTGCCTCCTGATTATGATGCTCTGGATGCTGCCAACAAGATTGGGATCATCTAAACTGAGTCCAGATGGCTAATTCTAAATATACACTTTTTTTTCACCATAAAAAAAAAAAAGAAATTTCAGAATCACCATTATTGGAATACAGTGACTTATTAATCAAAAGGATTAGGGTAGCTCCCAACAGGAAAAACAATAAGTAAGGCTATATATGTTAATATAGTTCAGTCACAGTATTTTCTTTACATTAAAATGACTATTAAAACTATTTTTATAGTTCCACCCACCACGTAATTGGTTTAGTGAAGTTATTTTATTTTTTAAAACTTTCAAGTTTCTCAGTTGAAGAAATGCCTACCACAGAAGCACAAGTACCTGAGTTTGATCTCCCATATCCATGTGAAAAACCAGGGGTGGTAGCATGTGAGAAGTGCAGGTGGGATGACACATGCTATAATCCCAGGTGCTGTGGAGGACGAGATGGCTCCCTGGGGCTCCCTGGCCAGGTAACCTCACTGCAGAGGGAGCTCCGTGATGATGAGAGACCCTATCTCAAAATGTAAAGTAGGTAGTACCTGAAGAATGACATATGCGGTTGATCTCTGGACCTCATATACATGCACTTACACGTACATGTATTCCCATACACACATGCACATACACAGAACACTGCTGCAGGATTTTGCATATATTCTGCCAGCACACGTGGAGAGGAATTTCTTCTTCTCTTCTTGAACCTGTTTAATGGCATTGAATTCACTGTGCTGAAGTTGGAAGACAGCTGGATTCCAATGTCATCTTCATGATTCGCTAACCGTAAAATAATAGTAAACATAAAGAAGAAACAACTTTCACTTGAGTTTTAGTACTGAAAGTTTATTTCTTCATGTATGTTACTCATTTCCAACATATTCTTTCTAGAACTTGGTTTTCTTATTGAAAAAATGTCAATAATCAACTCCTGCCTTCTCAGAGAGATGCTCTGAGACTGACAGACCAAAGGCAGTACCTGCACTCAGAATCATAAAATGAGTGTTGTGTGCTAGTGTGAAAGCCACTTGTGTAAAGGGTCAGTTTCATCATGTACATAAATATCAGGGCTCAGAAGACCAAAGAAGGGGAAGCCAGCTTAGTAGGTCTGTTATGTGAACCAGATTCTGCAGCATGCCAAAGCCTCCTACATAGCTTGTGTTCTCAAATACTTACTAGATCACAGAGTAACACTAGCCCGAAAACCTGTGTCTGTGATGAAAGGACAGTGGCTAAAGATGTGTTGTTCTAAGAAAGGTGAGCTAGTCTTGGATGATCCCAAGCTGCCTTCCATACATCAGAGCTGTGTAAGATGCTAGCACAAGCACCAGATATTGGGCAAAGCACAGGAAGCTTTACTTTTCTCTTGGGAAAATACTGCTTCAGGAAATAATTTCTGATGCTGGTAAAAAACTAGTCTCTTCCACAGGGTTACATTTGGTACTGATTTGGGGCATGCCTGCTGTAAGGTTGCCCATTGTGCTGGATTGACCTCCACAAAACACTTGCAAAGGATTAGTGTTGTGGGAACGAACGAACGAAAGAAAGAAAGAAAGAAAGAAAGAAAGAAAGAAAGAAAGATTGGTCTCATTTTTTTTTTAACCTTATTTTCACAACTACATTCAACCTTATCAGGGGCCTAGCTTGAACCCTAGAAATTCAGGTCATTTGGGGCTTCAGAACTAGAACCATCTTAGACCTGTGTAACTTCTTATATTCTTATGTTAATCTGAGTCCTCAAAACTGCTTACACAAGAGTCTGCAGGTAAGACACTCAGGGATCCTGCACTCAGTTGGTTCTGATTGGTAAATAAAGATACTGACAGCTAATGGCTGGCCAGGGCCGACAGAGGCGGGACTTTTAGGATTCCCAAGCTAGAGACAGAGGGAGAGGAGAGAAAGAAGGAGATCTGAAATTCAGGAGGAGAGAAAAGACACCATGCGGGAGAAGGTGAGGGAGAGAGCATAGCTGCCATGTAGGGGCCAGAAAAGAATGGACCCAAGAGGGCTACCTGACCAGGTTCAGGGCAGCAAAGCTGGAATATAGATTTTGGTAAGTAATAACTTGGGAATATTGTGTGTGTGTGTGTGTGTGTGTGTGTGTGTGTGTGTGTGTGTGTGTGCGTGCGTGCATGGGCACATTTCATTCGGGAACCCAGAACATTGGGTCAGGTATTGAGGAACGAGCCACCACTAGGATCAATGGGATCAATTTGATAATTTAATTGGGTACTGCTACAGACCTATAGGATGAGGCAGAAAGGGAGACTTCTGAAGGCCTGGCCTGCTGTTTTCAGAGGAAGCCTGAAGACTTTAGGATCTGATCCGCACTGCCTTGCTTGTCTCTGCCTTCACTATTTCTTAGAAGCACACAGAGTCTGCTCAGGCTCCACCGATCCTCCAGTCAGTGACCAGAGGCTGCAGGCTGGGAGAATTGTTCCTTTCACAGCTTCTAAGGCTGTGAATATATACATTGGCTCCATGAAGGACTGAATCTCTGCAGCTGCTTCTAACCTCTGAGACTACCAACCTTCAAAATATGCCAAGGATGTTGTTACCATTGGAGATTTCTTTATGCAGACTGCTCTACAATGGATGGCTCCCTGATTGGCACCCCTAGGTTATCCAAGAACTTTCCAACTCTGCTGGGGATATGAACTTGGGTCCCCATGCTTGTGTAACAGTTACTTCACCAGCCCAGCCACCTTCCCAATCTCCTGTAAAACACTGCTACCAATGTGACACACATACACTTAACACTCTCACACACTCACACACATAACACACATATAGACTCTTTCATACACATATACATGTACACACACATTCTCTCTCTCTCTCTCACACACACACACACACACACACACACTGAAGTCAGTTTAGAAGCTTGGTCTTCAGTTCATAATAGTTCATAATAGTTATATATCTGTATGAAATACAGATTATGAAATAGTTATATATCTGTATGAAAATAAAAGGCTTTCCTATCATAATCTCCTCTCTCAACACCTATGCAACATATGCAGCAGAAACCTGTCTAGTCAGGATGAAAGACTACTAAAGTCAGAAAACATCTTAGTTGTTTATTGTTGTTTGTTTTGTTTTTGAGACAGAATCTCATGTAGCTTAGGCTTCCGTGGAACATACTATTTAGCACAGACTTAGAACTCACAATCCTCTCACCTCAACCTCCCAAATGGTAGTATTATAGGGATTATAGATATACACCCTCATACTTGACATGTTTTCAAGACACATTGACAGAACCAGAAATGCATTTACCTGGGCGATTATGTCGATAATTTCTGAATAACTATGGCATCTTCTCACACAGGATCGAGCCAAAAAATCTTCCACCAGCCGTGTTCCAATGTTGTAACCCCTGTGGATGAAGTAAAGTATGATTTGCCTGATAGATAACAAACTAGGTCCAATGTAACAGGTCAAAATGTTTTAGGTAATGGTGTTGTGTGTGTTCTGCAGACCACAAAAGCAGAGATCAGCATATCCAGGAAATATTAATTAGTCTCTGCAAGCAGAAGAGTCTAATTGGAGGTGAGACTGGCCCAAACCTGACTGTAAATTCAAAGAAGGATGCTTGCCTGCAGCCTAATATTTCTCATTGTTAGCTATTGTGAAACACAGCAAGATCCTTGCTAACTTCTGCTTGCAGGTGTGACCCTAGATACTCGAGTTTCTCATAGTGTATTCATCACGGCAGGGAGCTACATTTATAAGAGAAGCTGAGTTAGGAAGAGGGGAAGGAACTAGAGAGCTATATATTGCTGCCACTAAAGGTTTCAGCTCTTAAGTTTCTTAAGTTTATCTCCCTTTCTCTTTCCCCTGTCCTTGTCTCCTTCCTTCTCTCCACCTCCTCTCTCTCTCTCTCTCTCTCTCTCTCTTTCTCTCTCTCTCTCTCTCTCTCTCTCGTGTGTGTGTGTGTGTGTGTGTGTGTGTGTGTGTGTGCAGAGGTTGGCAAGCAACTTCATAAAAACACATTTTTTACTCCATAGAAGCTGGAATGATAGGTCCAAGGGAAAGTGCATATTTACCATATTTACCTAATACTAACTCCACCCAAGCCACTACATCTACAGTAGCTAAAGTAAGATTCAGAAAGCTAGGCTGGAGACATGGCTCAGCGGTTAAGAGCACTGACTGCTCTTCCAAAGGTCCTGAGTTCAATTCCCAGCAACCACATGGTGGCTTACAACCACCTATAATAGGATCTGATACCTTCTTCTGGTGTGTCTGAAGACAGCTACAATTTACTCATATAAATAAAATAAATAAATCTTTAAAAAAAATTCAGAAAGCTTTCACTAGGGTATCATATCATAATGGAATAAGTGGCTAAGATGGCCCAGAAGCCCCAGCAGCCTCGTTGAACGAGACACCTTGAGGAACTTAAATTTCTAAGAAGGACACCAAGAGATGCCACAGTCTTTGTCTTTCAAGAATCTCTAATCCAGTTACAGAAATAAGACCTTAAAATACAAAGAAAAAGGAATATTGTTTTTGTAATCATTAGCCAAAAGGCCTTTACTTTCACATCCATACAGAAATAGAAAAATGAAACCATTTAGACAAAGCAACAGGAAACACAAGAAAAATCAGAGTTGGTATTTTCCAAGACAATAGTTGTGCCTTGTAATCTAAAATGCAGAAGATCTCTGGTAGCTTGGCAGTTACAGAGAAATGGATTTGAGGTCAGAGTCCTTAATAATTCACCAAGTACAGTGATATGTACTATTTATTAAGAGCGGGCCATCTGTGCAGGAGAAAGAGATGGCTCAGCCATTAAAGGCTAGGCTCATAACCACAAAGGTAAGAGTAGAATATCTACTCCAAAAGACAGTGGAACAGGGACCTTAAAAGAGTCCAATATTTGTTAATTATTATAATACATAAGCTCAGCCATAGGGCAGATGGATGAATCGTGTGCATACTGTAGAGACACAGCTATGTATATATTTGGCTTCCACCAAACGATACAAATTTATATGTGTATGTACAGTGTGAAATGCTCTTAGAAGCTATTCAAAATACTCAAATGTGAAACCTTTTTTCTTAAGCAAGGCCTTGCTATAGCATCTTGAACTTTATTCATTGCCTACTATTGCATTCTTAACTGTTAAGCTATGCACTCAGTTCACCAAACATATTTTTATTTAAATAGGGGAGTTTCTTTGCCTTCTACAGCTAATTCACAAAATCAGGCAAAATCAACTAACAGAAATCAAATAATTTGGGATCCTTTCTGCAAATGCTATATCAGACATTTGTGTCCCAGGCATAAGCAATGATGTCAGCTCTCATGACCTCAGGCAGTTTGTTCATTTGAGAAAGGAAAAAAAAGGAGTTTGCTTCTTTGCAAATGCAATTATCAAGAAGTGCAATAAAACTATGTGTACTATACCTAGAAAGAATCCTCCCAAAGAAGAGTATAAGCACATACCAATAGAAGACAAGAAGAATTTAAAACTTTTTTCATGCTTTCCCTTGCATTGACTATCTCTGCTCCTGGAAAAACACCCCTTTTAATGGACCCTTTTTAATACTCTTAAAAACATAAGCTCAATTTTCCCTTCACCCTACCTGAATAATCTTATAACCCATATATAATTCCCAGTCATTATTATGCTATAGTGCTTTTTAATGTCCATAATTAAGGGGTTTAAAAACTCTGGAGCTAGGACAGCTTAGATGGGAAGGGCAGTTGGCAGATGGGGAGGGAACAGGTTGTTGGATTTGGTCAACAAACCCACGATGTATGAAAAAGCTGTAAGGAAATCTGAAACTTGATAAGCCAATCCAAATATATGATTATAGCCTGTCTGTGGAGTCAATAAAGTACCTGCTATGCACACATAAAGCTCAGGTCACCAGCATATATGTGAAAGCTAGGCATAGTGGCATGTGTCTGTAACTACCACCAGGGGAATGGGAAGATCTTGCCAGCCAGCCAGCTCTGACCATCTGTATTCAGTGAGATATCTTGCCTCAAAAAAAAAAAAAAAAAAGTTAAGGTGGAGAATTGACAAGATGGCTTAGTAGGTAGAGGTGTTTGTGCATAGGCCTAATTACCTGTGTTTGATCCCCAGAGCCCATAAACTGGGAGAATTGTTTCAATTCTCTAAAGTTGCCCTCTGACCTCTACATACATGCTGTGGCATGTGCATGAGAGCACACATGCACCCCCTCTCTCACACACTATACTCTTAAATAAATAAACAATTTAAAAAACAAGTTTAAGAACAACATCACATGTGGGTGGCTTAAACTGTTCCCAGGAGCCATAGGTTTTTAAACAAAAATCTCAGTGCCAGGGTTGGGCTACCTTGCTATGAGTTGTTGGTCACAGAGGTCCATGAAGTCCTAAAAAAAAATACAAGCAATTGCTACTGCTATTCATTTCCCATCAAAACTAAGATATCCAAGCCAAGAATTATTGCTATGCATCTTGTTTGCAAGACAGATAAATCAAGCTAGCACTGGCCTAGAAGTTTCCTCCCTACTGGCCACAATCAAGAGTACTAGGTGTTATGCAGGCTGCTGGGAGAATTGTCATTGGTGGTCTTATTTAGCTGTGGGTCCTGTGAACAACAATACTGACCAGCCAGGCAAGGTGAATAAACTCATGTGACAATGGCAAGTCTGTTACGTGGTAACCACTCTCTGACTAGATTTGATGACCTCTCCATGAGAATAAACTCATGTCTAAGACTGAAAACCCACTCAGAAGCCTGTGGCTGGAGAGATTCTAGACCCTATTAGCAACTACAGTTGCTGTTTTGCTACATGGACATGATGAACATATCAAATTGCTTCATAAATAACCATATATTCGTATTTGTATAATAGTGCCACTGCTGGGTTTGGTAAGAGAAGCTCTCTGTTGTTGTTAGCAATGGCTCAGGTATACTCTAAACAGTGAAAATAAATGATCATTGAATGCCCAGCCAAAAGTAGGGCCTCATTAACACTCATTTCAAGACTTAGTGGAAATTGAGGGTGAATAAGTGGAAAGAATGTAAGAACTGGAGTGATGGGGAAAGATAAGGAATGCCAACATCTGGGCTTGAAGTGAGTTTTGCACTCTCAGCAGCTGTAACTAACCACAGATTCATTTGTACAAAAGTGGACCAATCAACACTTGTTATGAAAGGGGGAGGAGCTCCTGGAGTCCCAGTCTTTATGCAGGTAATGGTTGATGAAAGAGAGAGAGACATTTTGTTCAGTGGCGTAGCCACTTGGTAAGGTGCTCATTCTTCTGTAAATAATTCCAATGAAACTCACAGGGTATACAGAAGATATGAAAGCAGAGGTGGGGCTAGGAGAGAAAAGGAAGGGAAGGAGAGGAACAGGGGCAAGGCTAATGGGAGTACATATATCAACGTACACTGTGAACACATATGAAGGAGTCAGTGAAACCCATTATTATGTGTAATACACATATGCTCGTAAAGCACTTAAAAATGTTAAAAAATGAATGATAATATTGCCATAATTTGATGATCATATACTTGCTTGTGGGACATTAGAAGGTTGGATATAATCTGAAAGAGACTTCAGTAGTGAAATAGAAAGGAAAAGGAGCTTTATTTATAAAAAGGAGAGGTTGAGTTTTCCTATTAAAAAGCTTTTTTTAAAAATGCTCAAGCAATAAAAGTACTATACAAGAAAAACAAGACAAAACAAAACAAGAAGAAAAGAAAACCCCCGTGTTTCCATCGAATCCCTCGTACATCGGTCTTCTAACTACTGTTAGTTTTCTGCTTGTTTTCTTGTTTATTGCATAGCCTCCCAAAGGCCACTCCTGCTTATGTAAGGAGTTACATATTATAAATCACAGTCTAATTCACTGTAAGGAATTGTGAGAATTCAAAATGAAACTGTATATCCCTCATCTTACTAAAAGAATGACTTTGCTCCACCACGTTGGTTGCTCTTAAGTGACTTAACAGAGGAATCCTGTCTTACCGGAGGAAAGAGAAGTCTATATTTGACAGATCTAGATAAAAATCTAGATCTATTGGTTAAGCTGCGTTATAAGAAATCATTTTTCACTCTCAGCTGTGGCTTATAGAAGCCAGGAGGAGCTGGTGAAGTGAAGTAAGCCATTAGAAATGAAAATGCAGTGATATCAACAAGCAATAAATACTCTACAGCAATGAGAATGCCACTTACATTTTATCCAAGTATTTGTTCACATCTTCATCTTTTTCATAATCCTTGCATAGCTGGGCAACCAGAGCTCCATAGGTGAGCACAAAAAGGTCTTTGTTCTGTAGAGGAAATGCGTATGGTTTGTTATAGGCAGCTATGGCAGAATATCATGTGTCATTTATCTTTAATCTATGGGTTGGAATCACGCTCAGAGATCATTGGTTCACCTTTCTCACCCTCGAACGACTGTAACAATTTGCACATTTGAGCAGTCATTTGCATTTACCAACCTTGCTGGGCTAGGAGAAGTGTATGTTCTCACATGAGAACATCGTCATACACATTTGTAACTATTGCATACTATGACGTGCTTTTTAACGGGGAAAAGGTTTCTTTACTACTAATTTCTCATACAATTATTGTTATTTTAGGTTAGCTTATGGTTCCCACTGCCTGTTTTCAGTTGGAATGGATAACTGAAGAGGCTCACCATGAGTCTGCATAGCCTCTTATGAGTCTTAGATCTGCCAAGAAGGACTTTAGGGTGTTCCCAACCACAGTAGCAAGCCAGATGGAATTCGTTTTGTTTTTTTTTGCTTAAAGAAAAGAGGGGCATTTTATAGGAGCCAAATATAAACATTAATTGCTTCTTTTAAAAAAATAGAACTTAAAATTGTGTTCTAATTTTAGAGTGAATTATAAGAAAAGAAGTCCAGTAATGCTTCATTTAGAAAATAAAAAAAAGAGAGAGAAAAAGAAAAAAGAAAAGAAAGGAATCAGAAAAGATAATTTGATTTACCCATTAAAAAAGTCTGTCTTGCTTTCACCAGGAAATAGTGCCCATAAAAGGGAAAGAAGCCTGGTGAGAATATGTCCCACACTGTCCATCCTACAAACTAAATGAAGGACTCAGAGGACACAGCAAGCTGCCAGGCATCAGGATCCAGAAGAACTCGTCCAACTCCATGTCCCAACTCTACCACAGAGTTAATCACGGAGGTCCACGTGAAGGGAGCAGACTGCTGCTGAACTTGTTTCATACATAGTATTAGATTTTTGTAAGAGGTTAATATGGATTTCAGGGTAGGAGGGCCATCCTTAGCTCTACCATAAAGTGTCTTAGCTTCATAAATAGAGGAGCAAAGGCCAGATAATGAATGTATGGGTTCATGTTTTAAATTTGGATGTGAATGGCTTTTAAAAAACAATAAAATTATTATTATTAAACCAAATAACTTCTCTAAAACACCATGACTTTTTTATACAAATAATTCCAAAGTTAACCCAATTCTGCAGGGTCCCCACTGGGGGACATCTAAATGAAATGTGTGGGTTTATATCATAACAAATATGTCTCCTTATCAAGTAGAAATATTATTGTTGATAATTTTTAAGAGAATCTAAATATTAGTTATTACATATGGGCCCAATTTATGTGGAAATTAGAAATAAATGTCAAAGGTATATGTAACATATACTTTATAAACTAATTTATATTACATGTTAGTTTGTATTATAGTAATATATAAAATATTAGTAATATAGGAAAATATTAGTACTTTTACCAGGAAATAAGGAATGTAAGTAAGAGACATGAACAAAAATAATGTTAACCTAACACTGAGGGTCACTAATTCTCACTTTTATTCCTGTTTTTCAAGAACCTCAACACAAAACACACCAAATATCCATGATTTATAAATGAAGCTTCTGCCTAGCATAGAAGAAGCCACAGCAAAAAACAATATTACTATGTACCAGTGCTGTAGATTAGAAGTAAACAAATGGGAATTAGGGGGAGGGGATGGGAGGATAGCAAGGGGAGGGAGAGAAGGAGAGAAGGGGGAAGGCAGGGAGAGGCAGAGGAAGGAGGAAAAAGAAGGAAATGAGGAGAGGAGAGGGAGGAAGAGGAGGAATGTTTTCATTCTATAGAAAGAATTTGTTCAGAGGAGAGAGAAGAAATTGTGCCTCTTCTATCTCTCACAGCCTTGAGTCTCAGGTACTCCTTCTCACATGGGATATACTAATAAACCTTGAAACATGGTTATTTCCTGAGTTTTAAGTACATGTCCAAAAAAGGTCCATTTTTTTCATCCTGCATCATGACCAGAGATTATATTTTCAACTTCATATCTATCATATCTTCATAGGTCTCACATCCATACTACACATCTCAAGAAATATCAACAGGAATCTTTATGGTTTTAAAACAATAAAATCAATCACTTTCAATGTATAAATAGAATTCCAGTAATTATTTTCAATGGTTTTGTATACACTAGTATAAAAACATTTTAACTGTTGTGTGTGCACATGTGTGTAGTGATTTAGGCACAATATGAATTATGTATTATATATTTGTGTCATTTGATAGATGACAGACCAATTGTTCAAGAGTCCAGGATGCAAGATGGAATATTTTTAGGCATTTGTGACCGTGGCACACACCAGGTTGTCAATGCAGCCTTCAGAGCACAGGAATAAAATCACCTAATAACATTAAATTCCCATAAGTCCCTGAGATTATTAATACAGCATTAAAATAGAACCCTAAGTTTTCCTACCTGTAACATTTGCATTACTGATGCTAGGGTGAAAGGTTTAAAAAACAAACAAACAAATAAAACAAAACCAAAAAACCAAAAAAAAAAAAAAAAAAAAAAAAAAAAAAACCCAAAATTATTGCTTCAATTTAAATGTGCCAAAAAAAAAAAAAAAAAAAAAAAAAAATCTTAGCAATAAGTGAATTTGGAAGATATAAAAAGGACAATGGCTCATGCCAAATACAAACACATTTAGTACTAGGCAATGTATTTTTAATGACAATCTTTTGATTCCTAGTGTTTTGACAATCTTTTCTTGTTCAATTTATACATAATCAACTTTACATTTTATTTGCTTTTTAATATAACCCGAAATATAAAGAATTGATTAATGGTCTGATATTTTATCTTAGAGGCAAAAGGATTATTTGATACCTTTATTTAAGTCATCCATCAGCAAAGAATACCTTAAAACTGATTTAAAAAAAAAAAAACTGATCACTCTGCTACACTGTTAAGAGATGCTTGTAACTATTTCCAGAAGGGCCATTCACTAAACATCACTTTTGCTTCACTGAAACCTTCTACATGTAGTAGCATCACTTCCCCCAGACACACAAAACATCCGTCAAGAAAACATTTGCTGAAAGAAAGAAGCAAGTTGGCAAAAAGGTCTTACTATTTTGTGATATTCTGGCCTTTTGTGCACAGGACGAGACATCTTTCCTGGTGGGTGAAAAGATCTTCAGTTCTTTTCTTCGGTCTGTGACTTAGATACATATCAGTAGTCCTCTCCCATCTTTTGTCTTAGCAAGTTCTTCCTTGCTTTGATGCACAGTGCTCTCTACTGCCTTTGCTCTTTGATGAATGGAAGAGAGAGAGAGAAATGTGAACAATGCTTTATATCTCTGTAACCTGCTGCTGATCCAGGAACAGCTTCACTTGTAATCCAGGCCCATAAAAGCTCACAGTGTGTGTGAAGTCAGTCCCAAAGCACCAAGATACTAAAAATTCTCTAGCCCCAGGGAGTTGATGAGTGGTGTTTTGTTCTATTGCCAAGGCATTGTTTTAAAATCAGGAACAGAAACCCTCGCAATCCAAGACAGATCTAAATGTTAGCATTATTCACTTCTGTATTGATTGTTCTATGAATCAGAGAGACAGGATCAGCAATCTTTAGGCACTAAATCCTGAGTTTAAATCTGATCAACAAATGAGTTTTACATTGTCCCCGGAACAGTGTCTGCCCCCATCTTGTGGGTTTCCAACATTCAAATATATTTAGAATCTTGTCTTTAAAAGATAAATTTCATAACACCCATCAGCAATTTTAACGAGTCCTAAAGCAGATATTTTCTTATAAAGCTGTTGCGCAGAATGGATGCTCTGCAGTTTAATAATGTATAATGATTCTGGCAGAGAGAGTAAGTAAGCCCTTATCTTTCTTTTGATAGTTTCTAAGCTATTGAATTCTCTCTTTATCTATGCAAAAGTACAGATATTTAAAGTTTAAATAAGAAATCTCATCGTGACAACTGCAGGGTGTGGGATTTCAGAGCTGTTCCAGAAATAGACATGAAAAATTCAGTTGAGAAGGCAGTCTTCTACTGCTTACATCTTGAGACAATTAGTCCTATTGGTTCTCGAACACTCTTCCTACAAAGCAAAACCTGGCAAGCCCTTTGAAGAAGAGTGGGGCACAGTTGAAAGAGCCTTGGATGGTTGACAAGGCTCCAATTCAGTTGCCAGTCTCCTGATTGCTGGCTGTGTGGCCATGGGTAAGCCACTTTATTGCTCCATGGCTGTTTCCACATCTGTGAAATGGCAGTAGTAATATCTACCCTACAGAATAATTTGACTATCAAAGAGATGATATATACTGTAAAACGCATTATAATGCACTACATAAAAACTAATTACTGCAGGCTGTTCTTACAGGTGGATATATGGGATCAAATTTTATACCATGTTAAGTATTTCCATACTTGTTTATGATCTATGAAACCATGGTCTCAGGGAAAAATCAGTTTTAATTGGTCTGGAGATTTGACAGCTTTTTAGGGGTAGACTAATGACTTATATTTATAACTTTATAGCTTACAGTGTGATATTTCATTATTTGTATTATTTTAATTCAACTACAGTCATTGAAGTAACCAGTATAGTATTCATTGCCATTTTACAGGATAGGTATATAGAATAAAAAGACTAAAAAAGCTTTTCAAGCTCATCTGGATAATAGGAAACAGAACATTTGCAGATTCCAAACCACCTCCCTTTTATCTATTGTATACACTCTAATGTAGTTGATAAAAAAATTTTTAGAAGTAGATTCTAAACAAATAACGAATGTGTAATTGATAGCATGTAGCCAATTTAGGGGGTGCAATTTGGAATTCAAGGTAAGAGATCCTGAGCAGGAAAAGTAAATGTGCTTGTAGAGGGGGGAAAGTGGCACTGTAATCAACAATAATACAAGATCGTAGCTATATTGTGGTCATATCAAGGCCACTACAGAGCTTCAAAGATATCATGGGTATTGTTCTGTGTACTGAATGCCATCTGTGGAGACCTGTGGGGCTTTGGTCTGGCCTGGGCGTCCAAAATGTTGTGTTCTCTGAAGGGGATGAGGTGGTTAATCTGCTGCCACTGCTGCTCCGGAGCGGCTTGACATTATGCGGTAGGCCAGTTTGGGCAGGGAGGGGGAGTCAGATCTAGATGAGATACTAGGTCTCTTCCACAACTGCCTCTGCTCTGGAGTCTTTGTGAGTGGCTAGGAGCTATGGTTGGAGCTATTGAGCAGGAAGTGACTAAGGTAGGCTTGAGTAGCTTACAGCAGCAAAAGCTTTGAAAGAGAACTTATGACAGGTGCTCTCAGATGATCTGATGAAATAACTCTTGTGCTTTATTCCTTGTGGACAGGATCTTATATACATTTTGGGGTAGGTTGGTGTTTATAAGCAGATGCTTTCTATTGGCTTGGTCTGAGATGTTAGGGATGCCTCATCTGCATGTGGAGGGGTTTCGGGCACTGCCCTACATGGCTGATTCTCATGGTCCTCTCTATGGTGTATCATGGTCATATGTTCCAGAACAGAAACCTGGTTAGGAGTAGATGAAACATCTACTGTCCTCAAGTATGAGGATACCAGGGTTTCTGAATCCACTCTGCCTCACTTAGTTTTCTAGCAGGGTCCACTGTTCCACACATGGGTGCCTTTAAAAAGGTGCAGCCTAACCTTTGATCCCTATACTCAGGAGGCAGAGGCAGGCAGATCTCTGTGAGTTCCTGGTCAGCCTGGTCTACAGAGTAAGCTCCATGACGGCCAAAGCTATGCAGAGAAACCTTGTCTCAATAAACCATAAAGAAAGAGAGAGAGAGAGAGAGAGAGAGAGAGAGAGAGAGAGAGAGAGAGAGAGAAGAAAAGAGGGAAAAGGAAGAAAAAGAGATAAAAGAAGGAAAAAAGAAAGAAAAGGTAAATGAAAGAAAAGAAAGAAAAAGAAAGAAAGAAAGAAAGAAAAGAAAAGAAAAGAAAAGAAAAGAAAAGAAAAGAAATAATGGAGGTGAATCCTTCCAGACCAACAAGGCTCTTTGCTGGCCAGCAGCCCACCAGATAGGACCCAGCACCTGAGGTGGACACTGCATACATGACAGGTACACAATATAAATCTTAGACAAACAGCTATAGTCACTGTCACTTGGGCACCAGTTTGCTATTTTTCAGACTGCAAAACAACCTCTTTCAACACTTCTTAACATCTGTGTGCACTTGTGTTTCCCAGGACCCTTCTTTTTGTTTAGAAAACATCCTTCTCTCAAACAGAAAGCATAGTTTGGTGCTTTAGAAGGTAAATGATTAACATTTGCCCTGGCACTAGAGTAGGGAAGAGAATTGTGTCAAAATAATGCCCACGTGTTGTGTTTCTAGTTTTAGTAAGAATCTTTAAGCATAGTAGAATAGAATTTGGAGCTGGGATTAAAAGAAAGAAGTATCCTTTGATTGCCCAGCTGTCAGCCACCACAAGTAAACAGTGTCTTGGATCACACCTCTACCCAGGTCCTTTTGGGGGCAGTGGAGCAATTGAGTAAAGACTTGAGAAAACCCTAACAGAGTTACTTACAGCAACCAAAGAACGTATACAGGGACTTGTTTCTTCTTGTAAGTCTTTTGTAGGACCTAATGATACGGTACAATGGGTAACAGTATAAAGGAAAAAGGACCCTAGTTGAAATTCCCAGTATCCTCCTAAAATGCCAGGCATAGCTACAAGTACTCAGAACCCCAGCACTGGTAGGCCAAGACAGGCAAATTCTGGGAGATCATGGATTAGCCAGCCAAGCAGACCCAGTGAACTTCCAGTTCAGTGAAAGACTCTGTTTTATAAAGTAAAGTGACAAATGATAGAGGAAGACACCAATGTCTTCGCCTGGCCTCCACTCATGTTTCTTTTCTGTGTGGGTTTTAACTGAATTTTGATCCAAGTGTATTTATGAAAGAAAGGGTTATGTGGTCACCAGAGTCACCTAGGAGAGGCATAGGCAGGGTAACAGAACACATGTGATATTAAAGTGAAAGGAAAATATGGGGGTACAAAAGATTAAGTGTGGGTGGGGAAGGGGTAAGCGGAGGGTTAGCCCAAATCCAGTGCACACAGAAATGCTGAAAAGGATCCTGCAAACCACATCTTTACAGATCTGCATCAATGAAGCGCTTATCCAGTAGGGTTCAAACAGAGCTCTTCTGTGTCCTATGCAGCTTCCATAAGGAATGCTCTATCATTTTTATCCCCATTTCATCATATACAGGATACTGTAATGAATGAGTTAATAATCACAAAAAGGATGTGGTATGTGCTATCAAGCTTTGCTGTACATGGTTCAGGCTTTGTTTTAAGACATAAAGCAAGTCTGAGCTAGCTAAAATATCCAAAACTTGCTTAAATCCTATTTTTTTTCCCTACTTAGTGCTCGTCACTCTGTGGACCTTGGTATTTTATCATTCCTATGCATTTGTTAAAGTTCCATGTATGTTCGTATCCATACAGAATATGTAACAGTACATTTAACTTTATTTTATAGTGGTATCATGTAGCATGCACCTCACACCCAGAACTTTGCTCTCAAAGGAGTTTGTTGAGGTTCATCCACAGTCGTACCTGTCACTGTAGACGATTTATTCACACAGATTAACATCAGCCCAGCGAGTCTTTCTTGAAAGAACCAGTAGTAGGTTAGTTAGGTTTTGCAGCCATACAAATTCTGTCATGATAATTCCTCTCTGTCAGTGCAAAAGCAGCCATCTCCATATAAGTAGCAGATATAGCTATTTTACAATAAAACTTTACTAATAAGCACCAACATTTGGATTTCATTTAGTTTTCATGTCACATATTTTGCATTTTAAAATGCAAAAGTCATTCTTAACTCATAAGTCAGACAAAACAAGCAGTGGCCAATTTGGCTACCATGCTACATGCTAACCCCACCTCTGCAGTATGCCATTGCCTTGGTTTCTGAATCAAATTCCTTGTTATTGCATACTGATACTGAGATTTCCTTGGTGATTCTCTGGGGATGATCTTAGAAAATATTTATCCTCTATTTTTTAGGCTATAGAACATTATGTATCTTTTAGCAATCTGATTTAGGCATGACTTGCTAAATTTATTCTTTTTATCTTTTATCTACTATCGCTTATTCGGTCACTTGTTAGTGTTACATTAAAAATCTCCCTGTGAAATAATTCTTTCTTATTATTTGGCTGGATATTCCACTTACATATTTTAAAGTTATGCCATCATGGACATACAAGCTGACACTCCTATATTTTCATAATGCAGTGTTTGTACTTTGATAGAATGTGCAGGTAGTCCTTTAAATAACCTATATTCAGTCTCTCCTTCTAACGTTATTCTTCACAGTGGTACATGCTTCCATATCTTTGTTTTTAAGCTTTGTATACAGTATAGTTTGGGGAAGCTCACTTGTAAGGAGCACGGCTGTTTTTAAAACAGTACACGAGCAGGTTTAAACCAGCTCTGGTATGGTGGTTAAAGATGTGTGTCAGGCTACCTGGGTCCTAATTTTAACTCCTCCATTCATCTGTGTGTGGTGCTGGGCAAGTTCCCTAAACTCACCAGATCTGAAGATTGGATTACTTAGGAAATTCAGTGTTCTTAACACTGTGCCTAGCAGACAGTAAACATTCAGTCACTGTTAGTGCTTCAGATATTTTTAAATCATTTTTATTGATCATTTATACTATAGATTTGTCTTTTCTCCTTATTATCCTGTTTGTCTTTATTTATTTGTCTTCCTTGCCTATAAAGATTCTCTTTTTATTCCCTTTGTGTTTTAAATGATCTTTACATGGGATATCTAGTCTTAGTGATCATACTTAAAATGTTTATGGTTTATTGAGACATATTTGATACACAGTTTGATAAGTATTTAGACCAAGTTTTTTTTTTAATCAATGTAATTAACACTGTTATCTCCCTGTTCTATGTTTATCTATCTGGTATCTATTAATTACGGAGCCAAATAATAAGCTATTAGTATTTCCCCTATGAGCCAGAGGTCAAAGGCCAGAGCCTTAACCTTATGTAATGCTCACATACTGAGTTAATATTTTCTGCCCTAAATCAACCATTCCCAGGTTGCAGATGTATAGGGATAATCTCTATGCCCCAAAGCCCACTAGATTTATTTAAAAGTCAAGCTTCACTGTTCTCCTGGTGTGCTTTATCTTTCTCACAGATATCCCAGTAAAGGTTCTGGTCTAGGCTTTCTCTTCCTTCTCTCACCTTCTGACCCAGTTTGAAACTTCCTGGCGTGACCTTGCTTGGCATTCCCTGACCTGGTGTCCTGGGGAAAGAAAAAGAATAAATCTTTCTATAGCACTGGCATCTCTTGTGCAACTCCAAACACTGTGGGCAGAAAAGGATGCCTCTCGAAAGTTTTCTAGTTTCTTTATAACTCCTCTCTTTTTATCCCTTTTTTTCCTGTTTTTCCTCAAAAAGCACCAATCTATTTATATTTTCTAGAGTTTATTGTTTTGAGACAGGGTCTGTCTATGTAGTCCTTGCTGCCCTAAAACTCACTATGTAGACCAGGCTGTCTTTGAACTCACAGATATCCACCTGCCTCTGTATCTGCTTCTTAAGCCCTGGGACTAAAGGCTTGTGCCCCATACCTGACTATATTTTCTAGAGTTTTGTATAAAGAATATCATACATAGTTATTTTTTCAGTTTTTCATTTAGAAATGTATTCTTTATATACATACACACACATATATGTATATGAATATATGTATACATATATATGAATATACGTATACATATGTGTGTATATATGTGTATATATGTATATATGTATATATATATGTGTATATACACATATATACACATATATATACACCACAATTTTCCAAATGGACTTGACATTTCTGTCACCAGTATGTGAGAAATATTGCTTCTTCTGTGTATATACATATATGTATATGTATATACACATATATACACACACATATGTATGTAATTTATGGGAGAGGTAATATTGGATATATACCAGCTTGTTAATTCAGTCATATGGTGATGGACATTTGGACTGTTTTTAGTTTACAGCTTTTATGAAGTTTCTAGGGATATTTGGGTATAAGTATTTACATAAATATATGCTTTCTTTTTTCTATTAACAAATAACTGGGAGATACGAACATTATATGGTGTGGATAGATAATCTTTTAAGAAAACCACAATTTTCCAAATGGACTTGACATTTCTGTCACCAGTGTGTGAGAAATATTGCTTCTCTGCCTAGCTTTTTTCTTTCCTTTCAGGCTTCATATGTCTTTCATGTCCTCAGTTGCTTTTTGAACTATATTGTCTGTCTGTCTGTCTGTCTGTGTTGTGCTTTCTCAGTATACTCTCTCAGTTCACTAATGACGTGTTTTAGCACACCCAGCTGAGGGTTTGAGAATGAAGATTTATAAATCCAATGGACTCCCATTTACATAGAAATTCTATGGTAAAGAATTATTGGGTAAGCAGCAAAGATAACTTCCATGTTTGATCATTTCATTTATTTAAAGCTATAAAACTATTTGAAAAGTCACATTTCATGTAACAAAAGAATATCATAAAAACAAATTTCAATTTAACTTTTATAACAGCATATAGCAACACTCTACTGAGAGATATCTCTGTTTTGAGGTAGTTCCCTTGTTCCTGGCTTCCTGGTTTTTTTTCTTTAAAAAAACATTTTGGGACCTCCTAGAAGTTTTGGATTCCTCTAATATTTGATACTTTACATTTCTCTGTGTTTTGTAATGCTTTGTCTGGAGAATCTGTTTGCCACTGAGATACGAGTGTCTCTGTTTTGCTTCCTAGACTGTGTTATGTGGTGCTTAGCATTTTCTGTGGTACAAAGTGGTGCATTGAAAACTGGAGGTAATCTGCCTGGCAAGTGTGCTGTGGTCATCCCTGATGTGACCCTGAGACGTTCTCTTTTCAAAGAAAACTGAGATCCCTCCCTTTCTCCCAGCTACGATCTGGTATAAATTTATTAGCTCAGGATTCACAAAGTATATAAGAGAATCCTTTAAACATACAAGGATGTTGGGTTACTTGACACAACCAGTTAAACCAGTACTATCCTATAAAATGGTCACAGCTGGTAGAGTTTAGCCATCAGAAAGGGCTACCAGCTGGCTGTGTCAGAGCTTCCACCATGAGCCCAGATCTCAATTGTATTTCGTCTTCTCTGCTCAGAAGTGAACCGTGCATCAATTCTTTGATAGCGATTTTGACCGTTTGTGGGCAGCAACTGTTCTCCTCTTACACATTCAGTTGTCCATGTCAAGTCGGAAAAAATTTTTATTATGGTTCAGCTTTTCTTGTGGTTCCTGCCTTGATCCTTCTGATTGCTGGCTATGCTCTACGAGGCCAAATGTGGTCAGTTTTCAGCGAGTACTGCTGCTGCAGCTGTACCCCTCCATACCGGAGAAGCAGCCCTCTGGAGAGGAGGTTGGCCTGCCTCATGTTCTTCGACATCACTGGGAGGGCTCTGGTTGCTCCACTGACATGGCTGACGGTGACCCTGCTGACAGGTACCTACTATGAATGTGCAGCAAGTGAGTTTGCCTCTGTGGACCAGTACCCAATGTTTGCTAACATCACTCCTAGCAAACGGGAAGAGATGCTAGCTGGATTTCCATGCTACACGTCAGCTCCCTCTGATGTAATTCCAGTAAGAGATGAAGTGGCTCTTCTACACAGATACCAATCACAAGTAAGTTCATGACCCCCACGCCCCCTCCCCACAAACCCCCTACCCCTCATTGTCCTACTATTCCAAACTTGTTACAATCTCTATGAAGACACTGAACATATTGCAGGTCTACTGTTTCTCATATTATCTGAATTCAGAAGATATGTTAGAGCCCATGTATCAAAATGTATTCTACTGGACAGCTGCATACACATAGATAGGATGTTGGGGATTAGTAGACCTGTTTCACTCCTGTCACCTTACCTTAGTAACCAAGTAGTTTGGTTGTTGTTGATTTTGTTGTTCTTCTTAGTTGTACTTCTCCATGCTTTCCATTCCTAGTTGTGAAAGAAACACCATAATAGACTCTGTCACTTAAATGGTTGTGAGTGAGAAAATGAACTAAGACATTTAAAGAGCTCATGACTGTACCTACTTTCTGTTAAAAATAGTGAATTTTAATAATATTACATAGATTATCAGTAAAGTGCCCTATCATTAAATATCATTTTTCTGCATGTTTCCACATTTGTGTTCTTCTGTACTAAAAATATTTTTCTGGAATTACAGGAAGCTCAATTTTGTTTTTAAAATCTCCAGTGGTGGTTCTAAATGTAATGCATGTGGACAAATTAGTGTCAGAGAGATGGTACAGGAAGAAGACATGAGCCTGCAATACTTTTAGGTTAAATTCCAGTAGTGCAGTTTTATATGTTGGCAAGAAAACCACATGACTTTCTCCAAGGAATGAATTCAAACATATTTTCAAAGTACTAAACCTTAAAGCACTGATTACAAGGGCTTCCATGGATTTTGGCCTCTTATCTTTCAGTTGTTTAGATATTGATCATTTAGAAAAAACAAAATCAAGACACAGAATCCTGAAATGCTGCATTAATACCCAATCAAAGAAAAGTCAGAAAATGTCCATTAAGATACTATTTGTCACAATTGTTTTTTTTTTTTTGTGGTCATTTTGTTGTTTGTTTGTTTATATTGACTAATCACAAAACCAGCTCAGGAAGAGGAGCTTGTGAAGGCTTGTAGGAGAAAAGCCAGAGGCAGAGGACATCTGCACTGTTAGAATTCTTCCTCATTAAACCTTGCCTTTCTCATTTACCAGTTGTTAAATACGTTTAAGAGAATGATACAGAGGGGAACAAAAGAGTCTATGACAAAAATATCCAGTGTTTAAAATGCAGGAACTAAGTAGTCACAAATAGACCTAGTTTATCTAAAAAGGAAAACGGTAAGGAACTAGGTATAGCTCATAGTTGCTTACTGACTTCTTCTCCTACAAGAGATAAGCGGAAGGAGAGATGCAGGAAGACGTGTCTGTGAATACTTGGTAGCAGGTCACTGAAGACCTTGGGAGGCTGCCATTAGTGTCCATCACAGCGTCATTTTCACCACTGTTATTATCAAATATTAATTAAGCCCCCAACAAAGATTGGGTTATAAGCAAAGGACAAAGTTTAAACATTTTATATAAGGTTAATTGGTGGTTTATAGCGTCTATCACTTCAAGGATGGTACTTATAATCCATCCCACGTTAACAGGTCAAATTCTTTTGTAATATGAAGGCTCTGCTGAAATGGCTTAACCTGTCCTTCTATCACAGATATTTCCATACCAAATGATCATCATTGTATAGAATATATTAAAAAACGGAAGCACAGATTTTACCCACATCTTAGTTCTGAGGTCTGTTGGGCTCCCTCTTCCCACAGCTGTTTCTTGAATATTTGTTGCATCAATGCTTGAACCCACTAATTTCTTGATGATTGTTTGTAGATGTTGGGCTGGATTCTGATTGTTTTGGCAACCGTTGTTCTCCTGGTCTCCAAATGTCTGGCAAGATGTTGCTCTCCCCTCACCTCTCTGCAGCATTACTACTGGGCCAACCACCTCTACAACGAGAGAGTGCTCTTTGAGCAAGCTGCCCAGGAGCATTCCCAACTTCTTATCAGACATCGAATCAAGAAAGTGTTTGGCTTCATTCCTGGGAGTGAAGACATCAAACATATTCGCATCCCTTCGTGTCAAGACTGGAGAGAAATCTCTGTACCCAATCTTCTATGTGTGGGTGACACCTCACAGGGTCCCTATAGCTTCCTTGGAGACAGGGTGGTTGAGGAAAACGAGGAAGACAGACAAGAAGGTATTGAAATGAAACCTTGAGAGACACACCTTTCAAAGTCCAGGGTGCCTGATTTTTTTTTCTGATGCTAGAGTTTCGGTACTATCTCTTCTTTTCTTTCTCTCTGACACTTAAGGACAGAAGTCCACCCAAAATCCTATATATAGATCATATATATATGCATCTTTATGCAGTTCCATCACATGATGATCACATCACATCATGATGAGCATTGTGTCATGATGGTCCATTTTGAATGGGCATGGAATTTTAAGTCAATTGGAATTTAGCTGTGTTGCTCAGTACCTGTGCAAGTATCAATAATTTTGAGTGCTATTTTGTCCTATGCTCATAATGGCTCCCTCAGAGGCCTACTGAGATACTAATGTGATGGCAAGAAACATTTACCACTATGCTTTTCATAAAGTGACCACGAAACAGCATCACTTTCCTCTATCCTCTCCAAATTTCATCTCCCATCATACCTCGATCTAATTTTTGGTTTTTCTCCTTGTCTTCACTTAAATGATATGTTTTTATTACCTTTTCTCTGTAGATGCAGCTGACTAGAGAGGAAGGTAGAAGGAAATGCTCTTTCTTAAGTGGTAACAGTGAGGAAGGTTTTGAGTAATGTCCTGTGCTCGGGGATGATGGTGGATCACCACATTATCATTACCATTAGGTTATTCTCAGCATCACAGTAGGGGTGTCTTCATGACAACTTCTTATAAACTTTATTCTAAAGCTTCCCCTCTGTGCTCCACAACAGAGGCCCCAACTGTAACTTTTCCTTGTCAAATTTTTCTTTTATGCTCCCAAACTTCTTTAAGGAGCTAAGGAATGAAGTTGTATGATTTCTAGTTGTCTCTTGAACTCAAAGCAGCAGGTGCAGTGAGGGGAAGAGGTGCTGGAAAGATGGTTCATTGAGTCAGAGCAACTACTGTGCTGGTGAAGAACCTGATTTTGGTTCATAATCATGTTTCATGTCAGGTGGTCCATGCTACCTGATTCCAGATCCAGGGTATCTAACACCTCTGACCTCCACAGGTACCTGTCTCACAGAACCATAACCCCACAGAGAAACATACACATACATGATTTTAAAAATAAATAGAACCTGGGGCAAGATAAACATTAGAAAATGTGTCTTAATTAGATTTGCTTCAAACCTGATTTCTGTCATGTTCACTTAAGCACCTGGCTCATGGGCCCAGTGAGGGACCTCGGGGTTTTTGTTTATTCACTTCTTTAGCCAAAACAATGTTTGATTGCCAGAGAACCAACTGCTGATGGTCACCTTGACTTTCAAGATCAACTAACTGGATTATCTAAAATGCCACCAATTTCTTATTAATGTATTTGTATACAATTATGGAAGATTCTATTTTGTGTCAAATTCTGGGTGCTTTGTTTTGACAGAAACAAGTAAGAAGAAATTTTTGAGAAAAGGAAATTCTTTCAGGAGGTTCCCTAATAGTTTATTGCTTAGTGTGACACTTTGCTTGGCCAGAAGATTGTCCTGAACTCACTATCAACCAATGATAACCTTATGAAAGTCAGACCATCTCTATGGGGCTTAACTTGTTGATTTATAAAGTAGAAATAATGATACCTTATCTTGTGGAAGTCAAGGAACTGAACCACATGAACTACTGAAGTCCTTTCCTAATCTGATAAAATGTTTATATTCACTGTTATATAGGTTAATCCATGTGAATAGAGCAGTGGTTTTTAACCTTCCTAATACTGGCACCCTTTAATACAGTTCCTCATGTCGTGATGACCTCCCAACCAGTAAAATTATTTGTGTTGCAACTTCATAACTGTAATTTTGCTATTGTTATAACCCATAATGTAAATATCTGTGTTTTCCAATGGTCTTAGGTGATCCCTGTGAACGTTTCATTCAACTCTTATGGGGTTGTGACACAGACTGGGAACCACTGGTATACAGTATTTCTATACAGTTGCCTCTTCACTGAGTTGTATCTTTATCTTTCTCTAAAAAACATCAACTGACATTCTGCTTTTGAAAGAACATTAAGAGTCACTTCTTTCAGGTGGCCTGGGAAAGCTAGCACTACCGTATCAATTAACTGTGTACTCAGGGCTGATACAATGTTACAGAAGCAATTTTGAAAACGTAGCTAAAGTAGATGTACACTGTGGAAGACCACTCAGTTCCCTCCAATAGGAAAGTTAGTAAATATGGAATATCTCATCCATTTTATTCTCAAAATTCCCATAAAGCTCGAGAATTCTCTGTCTCTACTGATCCAAGAGTTTTACAATTCCTCTGTCCTGGGACTTACTAGTAAATGAATCATCCTCACCAAACTCAGAATTGGTTTATTAGTTTTCAGGACCTTCACCACTAAAGAGACTCTTCAATAAGGTTTTCAATTAACAGCACAATCAAAGAATGTATGAAGTTATAGTGTTACATCACCAGAAAGATTAATAGTTCCTTAGGACTTAATTGGACACAGCCTCTGCCAGCTTCTAAAGCCCTCTCCTCATCAAACTCAGACAAAGATTTTCTCAGACATAGAAAGCTTACCTTCTGAGCCAGTTAATTGTGGTCTGGCTTTTTGGTAAAGGACATGGAGAAATCCTGATTTACATGGTTTCAAAGAATTCCTAGCATCTATATGAATGCATGAAGAATAGCATATATACTTGGGATTTTTTTGTATTGTGTATCATCTATTTCAAGTAAAGTAAATTGATACCCCCCTCTTTTCATGTATTCTTTTGTTCTGCAGCTAGCTAGGTAAAATTTTTTTCATTACGAACATGGCCTTCCTCTCCTTTATGCTAAATGGATTTATGTAATTATAAAACATATAATTAAAATCAATTATATGTGCTAACACCTACCTTATATTTTGCTGCCAAGTTCTTTTGGCTGGCACATCAAATTCTGTGGCTTGGCAGAGATAGACTTGCTGACTTCTCCTTTGTCAGCTCCACTACTCCACCAGGATTCAGATCACCTTCCTAGGAGAAAAATAAACCCAAAGCTTAGCTCTGGCTGATTCTGACTCCTTCATGGTATCAAAGCTGAACTGCACAGACCTTACTTACACTTTGTCCTTCTCCTTAACTCTGAACTCATTTCCAGCTGTGTTTTTGTTTAAAAGTTTAAATTAATGACTACAATTAGAAACAGCAGTGTGGTTCTCAGAGTTTAATAGCACTTCTGCCTTTCCAGAGGATCTGAATCCTGTTGCCAGCACTCACACCTGGTAGTTTATAACCACATGTAACTCCAGTCCTATGAGATCTATATCACTTCCTTTTGCCCTCCTCTGGCACTAGCGTGTGTGTGTGCGTGCACTCACACACACACACACACACACACACAAATAAAAAAATAATTAAAAAAAAAGAAGAAAGAAAAAAGAAACACCAGTATGGGTTTGCTGTTCTCTTGCATCTAGTTTGTACTAAAAGGCAAGCACAAACAAACCATTACATTTTGATATCACATAACTAATTAATAGGCTGTCTGAATTCAGAGTACAAATATATTTTTTAGCTCAAGAAATCCCCAAATATATAGACACAACTTTAGGTTCAACATGCAGCATACCAAAAATTAGTATGTGATCAAGAAAGAGCAGAGTTACAGGCTTGGGGAACGGACAGAGTTAAAACGGGTTGTGTGAGCTGGAAGGTAACGAGTCCACAAATGTGACTTCCGGACGGAATAGCGCTCGGTGATTCCAGACAAGCAAACTGCATTGTTCCAGACGGAATAGCGCACGGTGGTTGAAGACAGGTGAGCTGCATCTTTCTTGGTGGAGCTTATTTGGCTGTTGTAAACAAGAATGATGAATCAGTCTTTAAACTCAGCATCTAGGGAGACTGCAGCTTTCACTTATGGCTTCCTCTGTTGCCATCTAGTGGTTTATATGAGTATATGCACCTATCTGTAGTGGGTGACTGCAGTACCAATGGAGCATTAAAAAGTTATGAAATCTGAAGCAGTACAAACATTGAAACATTTAAGATAGCAACATGAGGGATTTGAAATGCTCCATCAGTAAATCTACACAAATATTCCCCACTTGAAGAAAACACTCTCGCCGGGCAGTGGTGGCACACGCCTTTAATCCCAGAACTTGGGAGGCAGAGGCAGGTAGATTTCTGAGTTCGAGGCCAGCCTGGTCTACAGAGTGAGTTCCAGGACAGCCAGGGCAACACAGAGAAACCCTGTCTCGAAAACCAGAAAAAAAAACAAACAAAAAAAAAAAACAAAACTACTCCCAGAATTACAACACTCTCAGAATTACCATCACCCTGTCCAGGAGTCTCAGGTTCTCTCTCTCTCTCTCTCTCTCTCTCTCTCTCTCTCTCTCTCTCTCTCTCTCACACACACACACACACACACAGAGGCTCATGATGACAGCACTATAATCTTGTTTCATTCAGAAGGCCATAGTTATGACGGGTTGACGTGGAGGTTAGTGAAACACTGTCTCTCATTACTCATATGACCTTATGGATGTCAGTCTCTCTGGAACTTTAATTTTCCTTTATACAAGACAGGAAAGGATGATTAAGTTGTAAGAGTCGTTGAGTGAAATACTACTCTGAGCACAGACTTATTTGCAGAGTAGTTCTATGGAAATCTCTATTGAGCAAATTCCCTTCAAAGTTAAACATATGTATAGACACAATCACATGCCACAGGACTTATATTCAAAGACCTCCACACTCTAGTCTTTGCAACTCATCAGTGTTATTTTGATGGGAAAAAGGCATTTGGAAGATACAATACAAGTGTTTTTAGATGAGGAGGTCTAGTCCCATATAGTCACGAGTCATTCCTCCACAGGAAGAATCAGTCAGAGAAAGTGTAGGGCTATTCTGGGAGAATCACAAACTATGTCTACTCACCACAGATAGAGAAGTAACAATGAAGAGACCAAAGAAACAATTCTACCAAGTTCGACTTGGCAAGCCAAGAAATTTACTGGAACTGCTCATAAGAGTACAGGTGAGGGGTTGCTTACAGGAAGGAGCGACTCTAAGGGAAGTGCGTCATCGCAGAGCCCAGTCCACATGGGTGACAACTCACACAGCCTACACCCCTGCATCTCTCTGCATCATCTTTACTGCTTATGTAACTTTCTGGTAGGAGAGGTCTTGTGAATCAGGTTAGTTTTGAGGTCTCCTGGGACTCTTGAATCACTTACTCTCTGAGTCTTGAGGATCCTCTAATCTGGAGGAAATATTTCAATTTGGAGTATATTGGCAAATAGGAGAAGAAAGAGTCATTACTGAGTGTTCATCATCCCTGACAAACAGTGCCATGAGCTAAAGGACGAGGGCATCCTCTACAAACAAAGAGGCGAAGACATAGACTGACTCTGAGAGCTGGCAGAAGAAACACAGCTCTGCCGACATCTTGATTTTGAGATACAGAGACCTGTCAGACTAGTAAGGATTCTATATAGTTCTTATGAATTACAAGATGATAAATTTGAATTTCTTAAAACCTCCAATTCATAGAAATGTATTATAGTGGTGATAGTGTGGTAGGGTGGTGGCACATATCAACACATAAGAGCTTAGGTATCCAAGACCTCCTCAAGAGCTAGCATCTATCTCTGCCTCTCACCTGCTGGGATTAAGGTGAGCACCACAGCTAGCAATATACATATATATATATATATATATATATATATATATATATATACATACATATATGATACATATATGTATATATGATGTATATGTGTATATCTGATGTATATATGTACATATGATGTAGATATGATGTATATATGTATATATGTATCTATGATGTATCTATGATGTATCTATGATGTATCTATGAATATATGTATATACACATATACATATATATAACACATACATATATATGCTGCATAACACACACAATTTGTTGTTTTTGTCTTGTTTTATTGAGACAGGGTTTCACTGTGTAACCCTTGTCTGTCATTTTTAAAGGAATCTCAAGATTCTCAATTTCTGTGGGACTTTATGGAGTGTGTAAGTTTCATACATCAAGCGGGCTTGCTGTTGGAAAGATTACACTGCCATTCTTCTACTTGAACAATGTCACCTATGACACAGCATATTTAGTAGAATAACTGAAATTCTTCAAGAAGGGTTTTTTTTTTTTTCCCCACTTGAAGATTAAGCCCAAGACATCATTCCTCTGTTCCCCAAAGCAAAAAGCAAGTCATTACAGGCAAAACAAGCAGTAAAGATTATTACAGAATTCTGTCCTCCTTGCCATCAGAGCGCCTGGCCTTTGAGTTTTCTCTGAAGCATCCTGGATTCAGGGGTGGGGCATGCGAATGAAGATGCATTGCACAGCAGCTTTACGCCCTCCCGTGGCCATTTATTCTGCTCTCCCAGGTGCCAACTCCCGCCTGTGTCCCTAGCTGATAGAGTGGCCAGGCCCCGCATTAGCTGCACCCTGGTGTTAGGAGCCATGCTGCGTTTGCTGAAGTAGCTATACACTCGCCATTATAAGATGGCGCTGGCTTCCTGTTCCTGGTTCTTCTTGGCCTTGGTGTCTGCAGCTGTGCACACTCGTAGGCGCGAATTCTCCCGCTGATAGTACTATCAGTGGATATGTAAATGAGACCCCAGTCTGTAAGCCAATGAGGACAGATCATGTCTCTTTGATAGTATATAAGTCAGTACATTCTGGGGCTTGGGGTCCTTCCTTTGTTCTCCATCTTGCATCCTTCTAACTAAAAGAGCTGTAACAATAAAAGACGCTGTCAGAAGAATCTTGAGTGTGACGTGCTCCTTATTGGCGAGGTAGCGTGTCGCACCCTGGCATCCAGGGTGGGCTACCGTAGACGCCAGCAGTCTGAGATAGGACTTTCTTTGAGTCCTTCTGGTCGGATCGTTGTCTTTTCTGACCGCAGTTCAATTTTGGACATTCTGGGGTGGGCTGGGGGGTGGGGGGTGGGGGGTGGGGGTGGGGTGGATCAAGGACTTCCCACACTGGAATGAAACCTAGGCAACAGTTGACCAAAGTCTGTGTCACATCCCCTGGCCTGGTGCGGTAGGTGCCTGCAACCAGTGTCAAAAGAGACCCTGTTTCAGAAATACAGTGAGCATGGGTTGAGGAAAGCGTTTGGAAGAAGTGTAGTAAATCTGGCTGATTTAGAAAATAGATGGCAGCTGCACAACATTTTCCTGCACATTTTGGGTAAGATTTTTTTTTTTTAATTTGCTGCCATCAAAAAAAAAGCACATTCTAGCCCGGCCTGGTGGTGCTTGCCTTTAATCCAAGCACTTGGAAGGCAGGGGCAGGGGCAGGGGCAGGGGCAGGGGCAGGGGCAGGGGCAGGGGCAGGGGCAGGGGCAGGGGCAGGGGCAGGGGCAGGGGCAGGGGCAGGGGCAGGGGCAGGGGCAGGGGCAGGGGCAGGGGCAGGGGCAGGGGCAGGGGCAGGGGCAGGGGCAGGGGCAGGGGCAGGGGCAGGGGCAGGGGCAGGGGCAGGGGCATCTCTAAGTTCGAGGCCAGCCTGGTCTACAGAGCCAGTTTCAGGACAGCCAGGACTGCACAGAAAAACTCTGTCTCAGAGAAACAAAAGAGAACAACAACAAAAATAAAAAATAAAAACGAAAGGAAGAAATGAAAACACATTCTAGATCTTGAGGGATGGCAGTTGCAGCTAGGCCTGATCACCAGAGTTGGATTCTTGGATCCCATGGTGAAAGAACCGAATCTCTGCAGCAGACCACTTTTAAAAAGATAAAATCTCCAACCGTTATAATCACCCACCCTCTATCTATCTATCATGGCTCCTGCCCCCCATCCAGGCTGGGAAGAATTTCTCAAGGGTTAGAGAGCTCGCATAGCTGGCATGTGAATCAACGTAAACACACTTTGCAGAATCAACTGATAGGCGAAGTTTATACTATGTACAAACTAAGCCACGCCCTCAGGTCTGTAGATAATGGCTGCCAGAACAGGCAGAGAGATTTACTTCCGGGATGAGGTCACTTAGTAAGGGGTGTCTGTTCCTGGAAAGAATCTCACCTCCAGGACTCTATAAGCGATCCTATATGGTCGTTCATTAGGATTAGGTCTGTCTTGTCAGTATGTCTCTCCCTCTCTCCTTCCCTCCACTGAAGGCACAGGACATGAAAGCAGGAGGGAGTTGGTTGGGAAGAGGAAAGGAATGGGTGGGAGGAGAGGGACGAGAGAGAATGAGGGTTGAGTAGGTTCAAACCCATTATACACGTGCATGAAAGTGTCACAAGGAACCTATTTTTATGTATATTTAACATATACTAACAAAACATTCAAATGTTTATGATTGTATTATGATTTAGAATTTTATTACTATTATTTGTTCTTGTTATTATTAGAGGTAAGTTCTCCTCATGTAGCTCAGGCTTGCTCATAGGGCTGTCCAAGTCTTCCATTGCTGAGATGACAGGTTTGAACCACACTGAAAGGTTTGGGATAGTTCTGTTGTTGCCATTTACATTATAAAGACCGTTTGAACTTTGTTAAAATTTATAGCCAGAAAACAAACAAACAAACAAAATTCCCTCAAAGCTACTGCAGCCAGGTGTGTTGGGGTCCACACTAGCCCCACGATGGGGCGGCCAAAATAAATGTTGCAGCCCAGGCAAAATGTTGAGGCCCGGGCCGACCCACGGACCCACGTTTGGGCGGCCACTGTATCCCGGCCAAACAGCTGCTGCTCCAGTCTGCGGGCCGGGGTTCAGCAAGAGCGAGGGTGAGGGCAGACTCAAAGAATGAAGACCAGACAGGGTGTGATTCAATCTCGTTTATTCTTCAGTCTCTCTTCCGCTAAGTGTCTCCTGTCTGATTCTCTATAGTCTCATTTCTACTGTCTGCCTCTGCTTTTTATATGTCTTACTTCTAAGCCACGCCTCTAAGTTACACCTTTAATCATGCCCTTAGGTCTTGTCTCTAACTCTGATCTCTATACTTCTAAGTCATACTCTTAAGTCACACACCTTTAATCTCACGCACCTTTAATCTCACACACCTTTAATCTCACGCACCTTTAATCTCTCACGCCTTTAATCTCACGCACCTTTAATCTCAAGGTATCTAAACCAAGATTATCGGAGTGTGCTCAGCTGTTGTAGGCTATTGTAATCCAAGTCTCATGTCAGGGTATATGGCTCAAGATGGCTGCAAAGCTGATAGCCGCTTTCTGCTAAAAGTCGGCCCCCAACACAGGTGTGGTCGTGCATGCCTTTAATCTCAGCACTCAGGAAGAAGAGGTGGGAAGGAGGACCTCTGGGAGTTTGAGGTCAGCTTGGTCAGCAGAAGCTGACATGATGGTATACAAAATTACAAGTGAACATTTGACATTAAAGAACAGAAAAGGTGGCTGTTCAGCCTCAACTGGAAGAGACAGAACATAGACAACACTTAGTGTGTGTGTCTGTGTGCTCGTGTGTGTGCGTGGTGTGTGTGTGGTATGCATGCGTGTAGCATGTTCAAATGTGAGTGCACGTATGGGTGTGGATACTTGTGTATGCTTGCATGTGACATGTCTCTCCCTCTCTCCTTAGCTCCATGATACCATGCTGACATCAGGTATCCTCCCTGGTTGCTCTACACTTTACTGAGGCAGGATTCCTCACTGAAGCCAGAGCTTACAGATTCCAGTTTGCCAGCTAGGATCCCATGTCTCTGCTTCACAAGTGCTGGGGTCACAGGTAGTTGTCACATTTGCCTGGCTTTTACATGGGTGTTGGGAATCTGAACCACATTATGTATATATGTACCTTCTTACTTATTCTAAATCTTTTTTTTTTTTTTTTGTAAATCTACTATATCTTAGATAGACCCATGAAATCCTTTTTAAAGGATTTATTATTTTTGTGTATGTGTGTGTGCATCTGCATGTATTTTCTATGTGTATATCATGACCTCTATCATGGAGGTCATAAGAAGGCATCAGATCTCATGGAGCTGGAGTTACAGGAAGCCGGCTACAGGTGAATGGGGATGCTGAGAACTGAACTCGGGTCTTCTGGAAGTGCAGCAAGTGCAATTAACTGCTGAGCCATCAATCTCTCCAACTTCAAGATGGAAAGATGGTCCGTATCTCCAGCTCATGAAATTTAAAAAACACATTCTTTAATGCAATGACTTTCTTAAACAGACAGACAGCTCTGTTACTTACTGCATAGTATGCTAATTGATTGTACAAAGGAGTTTATTGTAAGGGGCCAAGAATAGCAGAAGACTCAAGCTTCAAGTCTTTCTCCTCATGGACAAAGTTTGAATACATGTACAAGAAGCAGACTTCAAAGCTGTGCAGTTGTGGTGCACACCTTTAATCCCAGCACTTGGGAGGCAGAGACAGGTGGATTTCTGAGTTCGAGGCCAGCCTGGTCTAGAGTGAGTTTCAGGACTACACAGAGAAACCCTGTCTCAAAACAACACCCCCCCCCCCAAAAAAAAAAAAAAAAAAAAAAGAAGCAGACTTCGGGACAAGGAGTGACAGTTTCCACATATACCACCAGTTTCATGGCTCTTGAAAGAGTGTCTGTGAAGAAAATAATGGTGTTAGTAAGATTAGGTGGTAGACTTGACCAACTGACAAAAAATTTTACCAATTTGACCCTTGCTTGTTCAGGCCCGACTGAAGGGTCAGTTGTTTCAACCAAATGGCCTCAATGTTCCTGAAATGCAACTTAGGCTACTGTTCCCACAGCACACACATCAGAATCTGGGGGAGGCTGTAACATATACAGCTTTGAGCCCTTCCAAATGAGTGGTTTTTAAAGCCATCTAAAACCAAGTGAAGCTGGAGGGTTTGTTTCCCCACCTCCTGACACCAGCTGGAGCTTGTGTGCCTTAGCACAACCCTGACTGGATCCTCCCCTTTCCTCACACCAAGGGTAACTTATTTGGGTTTTCATTTTAACTCAAGTTCACTTTTGTTTTGTGCATTTGATGTTATTTGCATTTTGTTTCACTAACTCTGTCCTATTTATTCTTTTGCTCCTTTGTTTTTTCTAGCAAGGGAGAGAAAATGTTCCCATCAGGCAAGAGTAAGACCACCACTTCCACAAAATTTGAGCCAGATTGGAAGCAAGCTTTATTAAATACTTGCTAGGATGACAGGCACTGGCCATGTCCACACTAGGCATTCTCAAAAAATGGCACCAAATATTAGTCAGAAGTTTATAAAGGCAAAACCCACAAGGTTCTTCCTTTGTCCAATTGGGGGCAAGCATATATCCTGACATTCTTCTGCCTATTGTGCCCTGGCCTGTGGGGCAGTGAACTGGGACTGGGAGACTACCTGAAAGAGAGAACTGGGGGACAAGGGTATGCAAAGAAGGACAGCAAGTCAAGAAGTCTGATCAAGCTGTCGAATTTTTATTGTTCCCACACCAGTTATATACACATAGAAGCAGGATATGGGGAGGGGGATGATGTAGGTTCTCTTTGTTTCTGGGGAGTGCAGGTATTCTTAGGGGGAGTACAGATGTTCTCAAGAACAGGAATATCGGCTGGGTGAAAAGTTTGCAGAAGAAACAGAGCAGAACAGGGTGCTAGGTACCTGTCCATAAGATCTATTGGTCGTTTGTTCTTATCTAAGCTAGTACTTTCCCACCAAGGCTACCTGTCCATAAGATCTATGATCATTTATTCTGATCTAAGCTAGTACTTTCCCACCAAGGCTACCTATCCACAAGATCTATAGCTATTTGTTCTTAACTGAATTAGTGCTTTCCCACAGAGGCCAAGACTTTGTGCCAATAGGCATGTATGACTGACTAAGGAGTTAATGTTTAAGCAGGGTCATTCCTGACACTATGGTACCTCACAGCCATCTGTGATCGAACACATTCTGGGCAGCTGGAGCCACCAACTGTGTTTACAGAAGTGAAAACACATAGCTTGTTATCCTATACAAATGTACCCTAGTGTTCCAGAAAGTTATCTGTTCGTATCACTTCTTGTTCTTACACAACCATACTAGAAGTGCAATTCCCTCAGAACTATTGCTGCCTTTGCTTTGTTGCCTAGATAAGACAGGTCCTCATCATGTATATGGTTTAAAAACGAAGCAGTGAGCAGGAGATGGTGGTGAGCTGGACCAAGCTGTGTGGGTGGTAGCTGGGTAGGCACACCCACATATCTGTCTGATGCCACACCACACAGCACCAGTGAATGGAAGACACCTAGAGGCCAGCCCACTGCCATGGGGCACTCACTGGCGAGCTACAGACACCCAGAAACCCATCTACTGCATGACCTGCCTGCACCAGGAGCCTCTATGGTGTGCAAGTATATGGAGAGCAGATGGGAGAGAGAGAAATTTCTTTGAGCATTATGAAGAGAAGTGGAATGGGAGATGCAAGGGTGGAGAGGAATAGTCTGATATGAGCAGCCTGCGCTGCCACCTGAGGTCATGGTGAAGTCTTAGCTGCCACTGAAAGCCATGTGTGGGTCCATGGCCATGCAGCAGCAGTGGTCTGTACCAATGTCTGTAGCTCATATTACTACTAACGACCATGCAGATGTCCCTAGTCTGGGCTGGTGCCTGGGACAATGCCTGGGACGTCCAAGGGCTGGGCAGAGCTGGGCACACCCCTCACTGGATGCTGCACTCCAGAGACCTAGCTCTACCCCTCACCTGCTGCAGCACTTAGGAGAGCAGGCCCTGGGCAGAACAGTTGAGCTGGCCCTGGTGGCAGAGGTGCAGGTAAGCCAGCCTGAGGGGTGTGGGTGAGAACAAGCTGGCCCAGCCACTTACCAGCTGTGAGGTGGCAGGGCAGGAGGGTGATATCTTCCTTCTCCTCGACACCTGTGGCAGTCAGGAGAGCTGGCCATGGGGTCATAAGAGTGGGAGAAAGAGGCCCTGTGCCTCACTAGCTGCTACACTAGGGAGAGCTGGCCCTGCCCCCTGCTGGCTGCTGCATTGCATGAGCTGGCTGGGGCAGTGTTGGAGAGCTTAACCTGGTAGTGTAGGTGAGGAAGAGCTGGTGGTCTGACCAACTCAGCTACTACCCAGGCCCAAATCCAGAGCTTTGAGTTGGCCCACCCCAACATCTATCTACCTTATCTATGAACTGCTGGAGAATGTGAAAGGGCCAGTCCTACAGATCGAAGCTGCATACATCCCAGTGAAGAGAGCCTAGTACTGGTGGTGTAGTTGAAGCCAGAGGCCACAGACCAGACCAACGACTCATTGCAATGAACATCTGAAAGTAAAGATGTGTGACACAACATGACACACTAGAGCTTCCATGAGGAGATGTCTCTATTTTTTAAATTTTTGCTTTTATCTTGTTTTGCAGGGATAGAGGAAGGTTGCAAGGGTACAGGGTGGATACAAAAGGATGGAAGGTGAGTGGGATTAGGGTGCATGATGTGAAACTCACAAACAATAAAATGTATAGTGAAAATTATTAAAATTCCGACCCAGTGCTTCTGTCTCGCCTTGTTCGTTGAGTTTCCGGATGAAAGACACAGTCATAGCCTTTATATTTACGATATGCCTTAAACTGCACGATAGCTGGGCAACTGCCTACCCTCCATGCTGTTAGAATCTATTTTCCTATTGATAATCTCAAGTTATTATTTACTATGTTCAATCTGGGCTGCTCTTAACTCCAATTGGGCAGCCCTCAGGGCCATGCTCTCTTGACCCTTAACCCATGGTTGCTTCTCCTTCCTCCTCTCCTGCACCTTCGTCTCAAGTGGTACCCCTCTCCTCCCAAGACTATGAAAACCTAAACCCCACTTACGTCTCTTCTGCACAGCAATTGGCTGTTGACACCTTTATTAACCAATGAGAATTAACTTGGGGGCGGGGTAATAGGGACTACATGCAGACTCCAGGTCTTGGGGGCCTGGCATTCAGCATTACAATAGATAGTAAAAGACACAACCTCAACTAGAAACCTCAACTAGAAAGTTAAAATTTAAATAAAGCAGCATTTGCCTCTGGCCAGGAAAGCAGGCAGGCTAACGACAGATGTTCACCTCACCCTCCTCTCCTCCAGTTCCAATCCCCCAGTCTCCTCTCCAGTTTTGTAGCAGACTACCTGGTTTGTCTTCTCCTTAACTCTGCCCCAATTCTTAGGGGAGTTAAGTGATATTGTAAGCCAAATGGACTTAACATACACAAAAAAATACACCTTCTTTTTCACACCTCAGAGAACTTCCTCAAAATTTGACCACATTCTTGAACACAAAGCAAGTCTTAACAGATAGAAAAAAACCTGAAATAACACCCTGAATCTTATCTGACCACCATCACAGATTAAAAACTGGACAACACTAACAAAAACCACAGAAAGCTTTAAACCTTATGGAAACTGAACAACTCACTCCTGAATGAAAATGAACACACAACATACCCAAACTTATGGGACAGAAGTAAAGCGGTTCTTAGATCCAAGTCCATAGCACTATCTACATAAAAAACTGGAGCCAGGCGGTGGTGGCGCACGCCTTTAATCCCAGCACTTGGAAGGCAGAGGCAGGCGGATTTCTGAGTTTGAGTCCAGCCTGGTCTACAGAGTGAGTTCCAGGACAGCCAGGGCTACACAGAGAAACCCTGTCTCGGGGAAAAAAACAAAAGACAAAAAACAAAAAAACCTGGAGAGATCTTGTACTAACAATTTAACAGTGCACATTTAAAAAGATTATCTTATTTATAAGCATTTTTTTTCTGTTGCTTACCTTACACAGTATTTGCCTATATACTACCGCATATACTTTAGTGTTTATTGGATCCCTCAGTGTGCAAATAAGTGGTGGCCCTGCATCTGTTATCTGGTGCCTTTTCTTGGGGGCCTTTTTTTTTTTCCATTGTGCTATTCTGATGTGTTAGTTTTTGGAGTATCTTTATATTATATTAAAACGTATTATATTATATTGTATTATATTACATATTGTTATATATTCCCCTGTACCTGTTTGTTGTCTAATGGGAAACAGAAATCTGGATGGGAGAGGGGATAAGGGGGGAGTAGGAGGGGAAACTGCAATTAGGATGAAAATCTATACAAGTAAAGCCAGCTTTAATACACGAGAAAGGTAGACAACTCTGCGTGAACATTTTTAGTATGTTTGAGGTATTTTTCCCAAGGTACATTTCCCTACATTTTGTTTAAGCTAATACGTGTTCCTTTATTATAAACAAATATAAACCCAAGTAACTGCTTAGTGTTCATTAAAAAAATCAAATTTAGCTGTTTTCTTAGTTTTGCAGTTACGGCATTTGGCATTTTGATTGTAGTGATGAACTTGAAGCTGACAAATCTATCAGCAGAAGTAGAACTAAATCAAAGGTTGAGTATTTTCCCCGGTATCTTATTGTAGTTTTTGCAATGTCAAATCTGTTACTAAAATCCGCCCCTTCATTGGTTCTCTGAAACACAACTGGAGACGTCTTTAGGCCAATTTTCCCCCTCGTTCACAACTTTAAAGTGCGGTCCAAGATCTAAACCTCTGGCTCGACTTCCAGCCTCTCTCCCGGGTTCCTCCCGGAATCTACAGCTTCTCCAGCAGCTCAGAACGAACCTCGCTCACCCCAAGTCCTCCCAGCTGGGCTTACAGGAGTGAGCACAGATCCAGCCATTGAATGTCTCAAGAAGCCGGTCCGGCAGCAGCCCAGAGGCTGATCAGGGCGAACACTTGGGTTAGGAACCCGGAAAAGCCAAAGCCCGCAGACCTCTGCGCCCGGCTCACGGCGACGCCACCACGCCCTGCGCGAGACCCAGACCAGACACATCGAGCGCAGAATGGAGATGCCTCTCTGTCAGGCCTCTCTATCAGAAGCCTGCAAAGCCCAGCAGCAGACCCTGGATGTCCTTCCCGAACGCCGGGCGGGGCGCCGTCACCCTCCAGCCAATCCCGAGCGGCCGCGAGCAGGCAGCGAATCGGAGGCCGGCATTCCAGGCGCGATCAGTCGAACTCCGACGCGGGGATCCGGCGGCCGGCAGAGCCCGGGCTGTTTTTCTGCCAGCCGAGCCAGGCGTGGCTCCAGGCCTTTCCACCCGGACTCTGCGCGTGCGCCTGCACGGCAGCCGGCGGCCGCGGTGTCCGCTGCAGCCTGCCGCCAAGGTATCGCAGATGCATGGGCAGCAACGCGGGCCACGATGACAGATTACGGCGAGGAACAACGCAACGAGTTGGAGGCTCTGGAGTCTATCTACCCCGACTCCTTCACAGGTGACTTTGGCGGTCGTCCGCGCCGGGGCGGAGGCCGGGGCCCTTCCTCCCTCTCTCCAGTCAGTTTCCAGCACCCGCCTGCTCCCTTCCCCACTGTCCTGAAATCCGAAGGTCTGGGTGGCTCGGTGGAGGCCCTGGAATTGATCCCGACCGCTTTGTCTTCGCGTAACCGCAAGCCGTCCAAGATTCACTGAAGCACGCGCGCGGAGGGAAACTCTGGCAGTGCGATGAGTTTCTCCTGAGCTGCTCAGTGTCCCCCCCCCACCCCCACCCCCTTACCCCCTCCTGTTTTAAGCTCTGGTGAAGTAGTAGCTGTTTGCCCTTCTGTGATGATTGGGATACTGACTTTTGAGAGCAGCACACTCGGGTTGTCTTTTATTTTCTCTAAGTCTAAGAGTGATCAGGCATTCTGCAGAATGCCCAATGAACGATGTGGCCTCTGTGGATCTTAGGTATCTTTAGATGTCGTCGAGGTTCTGGAGGCCCAGGGAAGGCTGGTAGGTGGCTTGTGCTTTGCCTCCTCCGGCCAGAGGTCCCCAGTTCTTAGACCCTGAAGACTTGGGTTGGGGATTCAGCCTCAGCTCAGATGTAGGGAGAGCAGACTGGAGGTAAGGGAAAACATCTGTGAGGAAATTCATTTGTAGAACCATTCCGTGTGAGTCCGTTTCCGTAGACAACCTATCTATGGTTTTGTCAAATTAGAGAAGCACTCAAGGTAAAGTCAGTAAGCTCGGGATTGCCGGGATTTACATTCCACAACCATTTCTCTTAAGTGTTGTCAAGTATCGCTTACTGTCTGAATTAAGAACGGAAGGCATATTACTTTAACTCCTAAACTCCAAATCATCCTTCTCATTGCTTAGCTTAGTTTTATTTTTTGGCTCCACTTTTTGACCAACTGCTTGCAATAGTAGCAAATTTTGTTCCGCTTTGCCAACAGGCAGATGTCTTTCAGCTACCCTTGTGTAGCTCCAGTTGTGTTCATGTTCTCTCGCACCAGCGATACAGCTGTGCTGCGGATGTTAAGGGTAGGTTTGAGACTGTCATTACCTGGATGAGTGTGTGTGGAGTCTGGCTCCCTTCTCTAACCTTGCTTATATGTCAATGTCAAACTAAAATAGAGCGCTAGTGTCAGTTGTCAGTATAGTCTGAATCACAATGTTTAGACCTTTCTAGTACGTTAGAAATATAGGCATGGCCAGGCAGTGGTGGCACACGCCTTTAATCCCAGCACTTGGGAGGCAGAGGCAAGTGGATTTCTGAGTTCAAGGCCAGCCTGGTCTACAGACTGAGTTCCAGGACAGCCAGGGCTACACAGAGAAACCCTGTCTTGAAAAACAAAACAAAACAAAACAAAACAAAACCAAAAACAACAACAACAAAAAAAGCATGAACCTTTTGTAGGCAGAAGCAAAAATGCACGAGGCAAACAATATTTTTAACTTGTCTTTCATATTAGGATATCCTTCACTAAATATTGTGCTTGTGTCTTACAACGGTGACATATTTTTAGGTCCTAAAGCAGTATTGTGTCGAATTTTACTAGGTCCCAGTAGTGGTAGTAAATGAAATTCTTGTCAAATGTACAAGTGCATGAGGAGCCTGAGGCAGGGTAACAAATGATGACTTACAAATATTTTGATTCACTCAGCTATTCCATAGCAGCCTGTTGAGCCTGCTTGTAATTCCTTTCTGTATCTGTACACATTTTTTTTTTTTTTTTCCCCTCTAGATAGGGTTTCTCTGTGTAGCCCTGGCTGTCCTGGAAATCTGTAGACCGGACTGGCCTTGAACTAAGAAATCCACCTGCCTCTGCCTCCCAAGTGCTGGGATTAAAGGCGTGCGCCACCACTGCCCAGCATATGTACACATTTTTGCAATGAATAAAATATCTTGATTAATTGTTCTTAGGGATTTTGTATTACTCTTGGTTTTTTTTTTGAAACCTTTTAGGGAAAAGGTAGGACTTTTAAATAAAATATTTCTGTGTTTGAACTCAGAAATTCTGAGGGTTTTTAAGGTTTGCAGTTTTGTGGCCAGTTGGATTTGTTTCCATACTTGCTTTCAGGCTTAAGAAAGTTACCTTGTTTGCCAGGAACAGTAGTTTTCAGTTTTTTTTTTCCCCCTTCATTTTGTATCTCATTTAATACTAGATTTGGCAAATGCTCAGTCAGATGAAGGAATTGGATCTCCCACCCTACCCTACCCCACCCTACCCTACCCCACCCTACCCTTTCTTTAGTACATACCCAATGAACTAGGAGAGAAGCATTTGTTAGGTCCACTGACCTTGTATGATATCAAAAAGGCGTACTTGTGGTCCACAGACCTAGCTGAACCTTAGGATTAGTTGCTGTTCTACTCGTGGTTTAGTGTTGCACTCAATCATTGTACTCGAGTTTCTTCTTTTTGCCTGTTTGGCAGCTTGGTTGGACTTTGGCTCTCCTAACAACCTGTATAAACCGACTCCACACCATTCTCCCACCAGTCATGTATCTGCTAAGGTAGTAGAATTATTTCCATTTCTCTATTAAAATGTCTGATAGAGGGGAGTTTTTTAGAAGTCCAAGGTCGAACTTTAGTAAGTCAAAATCAAGTTCCCGCTGGGCAGTGGTGGCTCTCGCCTTTAATCCCAGCACTTGGGAGGCAGAGGCAGGCAGATTTCTGAGTTCAAGGCCAGCCTGGTCTAGAGAGTGAGTTCCAGGACAGCCAGGGCTACACAGAGAAACCCTGTCTTGAAAAACAAAAACAAACAAACAAACAAACAAACAAACAAAATCAAGTTCCCTTAATTCTGTCTGCTTTAGCAAAGGACATCCTGTATGTGCTTCATCAGTCCCTGTGTAGTTGTTGTTGGCACCAAAATTACAGTGATAAAGAGGAAGAGGAGAGGTCCTATTGTAAAAGCAGGGTTTCTTGAGAAATACTTGTGATCTTCACACAGTGGTGGAAGGTTGGCACCTGTGGTGTATCCTACCTAGTCCATAGCAGGTCATTAGAACAAGCAGTGGTGAGATTATCACCAGGACTGGGAATCCAAGCCTGAGTCAGGAGAATGGAAAATTCCAGGCCAATATGGATTATGTGATGAAACCTCATCTTAAAGAACAAAAAATGTAGGGGTTAGTAGTTTTTGCAATTATAAGTACCCCCCACCACCACTCCCTTGGTTTTCTGAGATAGGGGTTCTCTATGTAGTCCTGGCTATCTTGGAACTCACTGTGTAGACCAGGCTGGCCTCAAACTCCTGGAGATCCTCCTGCCTCTGGCCCCTAAGCGCTGTGATTAAAGGTGTGTGCCACTACCTGGAAAACATTAGGTTTTAAAAGTAAAGCAAAGGTTTATTTTTATTGTATATAAGAGTCTCTTGGCAGCACCCATTCTTCAGAAAAGTTCCTTCAGGAAGGGGCTTCTGACTTTAGTTCTTGGTTATCTTTAAGGTCTCACAATCTTCGTCAAGGAGCAGCAGCAGCAGATAAAGGATTGGAGGAGGAGGCGGGAGGTTAGTTAGGAGATTTCCTGGTAACTGTTAGGAGGTGTATCTGTTTTCATTTTGTTGTAGGAACTTAGCCCATGTATAGAATTTTCTAGCATTTCTTTTTCTTAGCTGTACCCATTTTCCTTTATCTGCCCCTCTTCAGAGTGGCAGGTTGTTGTGGTGTTCTTTGCAAGCCTGGATTTCTTCAAGCATTTGATGGGAAGTAATGTAAATGTAAATACTTTATAGCAATTCAATAAGCATAAGATATTCCTTATGAGAAATAATACTGTTTTAGTTGTTGATCCTTCTGTTACTTGGGTGTTATTGTTCTTTGTCTTCATTAGATCATAACTTTGATACGCATGTGCGTATCAGCACACCTTGGAAATGCCAGGGTGATTCCTGTTCCTGACTTTGAGGTCCTATGGTTTTTTTTTTTTTTCCTTCTGTTTTGGTTCCAGTGCCCCATAGTCCTCTTGTGGTTTCTCATTGATTGGTAGTTCTCTCTCGTTTGATCCACCTTTTCTGTTGTCTAAGATTAGACCATTCTGTCTTTTTGTTAAAACCTCTCTGTGTCCTTTAGGCATCTTTATTTACTAAGTATTTATTAGGTACACAGTAAAGGACTCAGTCTACTTGAATTAGGCAATATACATTCAAGGGGAGAGGATAGCCCAATTCTTTTGGAAAACTGAGAGAGGATGAGTTAAGTGGAACCTGGGGAACAGTCTTTCAGAGGGACATAGCACCCGGAAAAGCAGGACTCTTCTAGTGCAAGTGGTGACATTGTTAGAATATCAACTAAGTGGTGGGATCTAGGAACTGAGAGCATAACAAGTGAGCAGGAACTCTAGATGACTGAAGGCCTCCTCAGGGGTTAATATGACCTAATTTGTCAGTGGGTCCTCCATGTACAAACTGTACAGTGTTCATTATAGACACTGTTACATGTATCAAACCCAGTGTTCTAAGAAGGGCTAGGTTTTCTAGTGTTCGGACCATATACTGCTTTCTATAAATGATCATAACTCATGGAGGACAAATAGAGAACTGCTTTTAGTGTTTGATGTTTGTCTCACCACCCCCCAACCCCACCCCTTTGACAGATTTCTCATAGCTAGCTAGCCTCCAGTGCCCTGTGTAGCTGAGGACATCCTTGAATTTCTGACTGTCCTACCTCCATCCTAAATGCCATCAGACCTGTCCTTAACTGCTGCTAAAAGCATGTAATGATGTGATAAAACCTCACTAGAAAATGGAGCAGAGATGGTGGTAGGGTGGGCGTGGTAGTGGGATTGTCCTTCACACCACACCAATACTTGTCCTTTGACTGTATAACACTTGTATCTTGTTTGTTGCTATCTTCTGTGGCTGCTGCTTTCAATCTGGCAAGTTTTTCCCTCTCACTTTTTCTCCAAAATAAGGATTCCTTACAAAGCTGCTGTTGCCCTTTGTCTTGTTTCTTTCTAATGATCTCATTAATCTAGTTCTAATGATTTCCTTAATGTGATAGCTTTAGTGATGACCAGAAGATCCAAATTGGATTCAGACCTTGTGTCCTCATTTCTGCTGGCCTACTCCTCACCTCTGCAGGTTTCTCTGTTGAAAATACATCATGCTTGGGTTCTTCTGTACTCTTGTTTGGCTTAGTGGCACCATATTCACAGCTGCAAACTCAACTTGTCATTACCATCTTAATTTCCTCTTATTCCCATGGCTCTGATCCTAGTTCAGAACCTCATTATCCTTGCCTGATTGGTTGTAGAGGTTGCCTAGTTTCATCTGCTTCCTATTTTGTGCACTGTTGCAAGATTTATTGTCCTGTGCAGAGATACAGTTCCAGCTGCTGAAAATGTTACTATCTAAGATTACACTGTCAAACATACTTTCACTAGTCCACTCACTCACTCATATATGCCCACACAACAGAAAACTAATTGTCTAAATGTTCCTTAGTTTCCCAACTGTTGTGCTCTGCCACTGGGGTATTCTAACACACATTCTCCTTCTTCATGCCTACTTGCTAATGTGCTATTCATGGCTTTTAGCCTCATTCAAATAACATCCCTGAAATTTATCAGCAGGGAATATTATCCTTTTTTTTTTTTTTGTTCGTTTTTTTATCTTTCTTTGTATCTCCCCCGCCCCCTTTTTTTTAAAATGAAGTCCTGTGTGGTTTACCAGCCCTGACAGAGCTGAAGAACCATATGCAGTTTATGTGAAAGCTCCATGGTTCAGTGTCTGCATCTGTGGCATTGAGGTGATGGTGTATTTGACTGTTTCTAAGATGCACATCATATATTTGAATTATGACTGAAAGGAAACTATATCTTGGCATCTTTTTAGTGGTATATAAGGTAAATTAATTGTGTTTAACCTCTTAAATTTAGCTGACTGTAGTTAAGAGTATAAAACTATGGTCTTGGTATTGGATTTAAAGGATTTTTCTTTAACTGCATAGCCCAGCACAAGTACAATGTGGTGCTCAGTATGGCTGTGTTTGTTAGACTAATTAATAGCCCTCTGGAGTCCTTGTTGGTACGTATGATGTTGGGTTAAAGCTTTGATTCCTGTGGTCATGGTATTTACATTTCATGACATGTTAATGCTAAGGAAGAGGAGACCTATCTAATGTATTGTAATAAACACCTAAAATTGGTAAGAACAACCTATCTGGGAGTATATAACAAGCCTTTAGTGCGTCTTCAGCATGGGGTATGCTGTCTGAGACTGATATACAGTTTGAGTCCAGGAAGAGTGCTTCATTGGTTGGGCAAACCGCTTTTGAGTCTTTGTAGATGTTTGACATGGTGTTTTAAACCTGAGTCGCGATGAAGGCCTCTGTTTTAAAACCATTACTGAGGAGATTTGAGGAAGGCCTGGACACTTGAAAGCTATGCAGTCTCCCTGGTGACTTGAGTCATCTGTGCTCTCCCAGAGTTCACACAGCTGCTGCAGACCAGGCCTGGCATAAAGCTTAGGCACTGTAGCCACCCTTTCAGCTAGGAGCTTTCTGGCTTATTTCTCACTTGGTTTTTAATATTAATCTTCTTCGTTATTTTTTTCATTCGTCCATTAGTTTAGTCCATTAAGCCAGTATTTGCTGACTTTGCAGAACCGCTGTGTGTGTTTTCTTGCAGTGTTATCAGAAAACCCACCCAGCTTCACCATTACCGTGACATCGGAGGCTGGAGAAAATGATGAAAGTAAGTAAGATGGAATTGCTCATGGTTTTCCTAGGCTCTTTCTGTAGTCAGTGTGCAGTGCACTGCAGGTGTGGAGGTGCTGTTATTATTGTGCATGACTGTTGTGTTTGTAGCCTGTGTTTTCTGTGTGCCTGTGACTTCTAGGGACAGAGGCAGGCTCTGTAGTTGGGCCTACAGAGTTGGTATGTGTGGTATTTAAAAGTGAAGCAGATAGGTTAACAATGCAGCAGATGAAGGGACAGTAGAGACTTGTTCAGAGAATTTGTCAAGTGATTTTTACCTTTTGATTTCTGCTATTTTCTTTGGAAGTGTAAATTATTTATTGACCATTTACTGTTATAAACAGGCTGAATGTATACCTATTTATTGATTCCCCCAAAGTAAAACAGTTTTAAATTAAATTAAATTAAAGTTAATTAAATTAAATTAAATTAATTAAAGTTAAATAAATTAAATTTCATAGTAGTATGAAGGTTATCTGTTTTTGGTCTAAGTCAGTTAATATAATAATTTAAAAGGTTATATATAAGCTGACAGTCTCAAGTATGTTTTTTTTTTTAGGTGGCAATACAAGTTTTGTCAGGAGGAGTCAGTCAGTTTTAGAGGTATCACTTGAAAACTGTTAGTTTCTTAATAATGGAAAATGAGTTCCACATTGAGGTGCTTTGAAATTTCAATGAAAAGATGTTAGACACAGTTATTCTTTCTGTACTTTTATAGATAAGTATCTACAAACTTTCCATTCAAGTTCCAAATAAATACTTCTTGAAGCTCTTCGGTATCAGGTAGCTATGTGAAACCAGTATGTGTGCAGAAGGCACTGCTCCTTGAGACAGAAGTTAACTTTCTTATTAAAGTTTCCAGAGAGCATTCTCATATTCTGAACAGTGCCTTTATTGGGAGCTAATAGCACTCTTATAAAAACAGCTGTGTACAGTTCATTTTTAGTTTGAAAAATGTTTTTAGCTCTTTGAAACAATGCTAGCTTCTGCTGGTTTTGTCTCTATCCTCATTTTAATGAACTGATGAGTAGAAGAGTAGGCAAGAAGAGTTGATACTTAGTGTCTAGACATAGCAGTATAAATGAATATTTAAAAGCTTGTCTCACTAGTATTTCAGGCAAGATAAAATGAAGATATTTCATCTCACCCAATAAATTTTCAGTGTTGAAGAATAGAGAAATATGCTGTTGTGAGTTTAGATTAGTACAGGAGAGCTGTTCAATCATGGAATGTAAGAAAATACCCTTTGTGTGTTTCTACTTATGGAATATTACTGTAAAGAAAGTATTTCAACACAAGTAAATGATACTTGGAATGTTATAATAAGCATAGTTCTGTCCTAACCAGGAAAGGGTGACATACTTAGCAAAGCGAATTGGAATGATGTACTTGGTAGGTTTGAGATTATAGATATGTCTATATATTTTGTTTCTTCTATCTTCCTTTTTTTGTTTTTATTTTTTAAAAGTTTATTGTTATTTTATGTACATGAGTGTTTCTGGGCTTGTATGTAAGTGTACATACCTGTTTGCTGCAGAGGCTAGAAGAGGGTTCAGATCCAGAGTTATGATAAACCACTGTGTGGGTGCTAGGAAATTAACCTAGGTCCTCTGGAAGAGCAGCTATTACTCTTAACTGCTGGGTCATCTCTCCAGTACCCGGTGTATGTTTGACTGTCTAGACGTGTAGAGATCAGAGGACAATCTTAGGTGTTGGTCTTTGCTTTGCATGGTCTGCAAGCTTTGTTCTGTGTCTGCTGTCTTGTCACTAGAATTCCATGTGTGCTATATTTTACCCAGCTTTTATGCGGCAAGTGCTTTATCCATGGATTATATTTCCTGCCTTTCATTCTTACTTTGAATTGGTAAATAATTATAGACATGGTCTAGTGCTCTGATTTGGTAAGTTTACATGTAGTGAAATGATTCAGTTACATGCATAGAGAGCATTATGGGTATCAATACTCTTCTGTAGTCAATATCTGGTTTTGTTTATAGTAGAAGCAGTAAGTTTTTTATGCTTTTTTTTTTTTAGCAGGTGTGGTAATACAAGTCCCAGCATTTAGCCTCTCAAAAACTGCCAGTGCAAAGACATGTCACTTAGACACTCAGTTAGCAACATCCTCCTGCCATTGTGTATTTGAATATGAATTCCACGCTCTAGCTAAGTCCTCTGCAGTCAGGAACTTCTGTGGTAAAGGCTGAATGTGAGACTATGGCAATAATTTTGTTAATACTATTTTGAAGTAGGTTTTTATTTAGCCAGGATTTTTTTTTTTAAATGGATTTTGTGTATCTTTCTCTGAAATACAGTATATTAAAATGCCACTAGGTGGTAAGTGGGTTTCATGGGCAAAGAGTTTCTGCCATTCTCTTGATTTCTTCAACTCATCTTGTTGAGGTTGTTGCTTATATTAGTAATTCTTTTGTGATACTTTTCACTGAGGTTACAAATCATTGACTCAATAGAAACACTGATTTTTATACTTTTAATATGTTCACATTAAACATTTCTCTTGTGCCTTAGCTGTCCAAACTACTCTCAAGTTTACATATAGTGAAAAATACCCGGATGAGACTCCCCTTTATGAAATATTCTCCCAGGAAAATCTAGAAGATAATGATGTCTCAGACATTTTAAAATTACTGGCTTCGCAGGTAAGGAAATCATTTTTCTTAATAGTAGCATATTTTATTGGCCTTTATTAAATGATGGCTAGAAAATGTTTTAGCTATATATAAATAGTACATTGACCAATCAGAATTCATGATATATGACCACAAAGCATCTTTTTAAAAAAGGCAAGATTTTTATTCTTTGAGAATTTCATATATTTATATAATGTTCCTCCCCACATTTCCCCTCAGCATAACCTCCCCCACCATCATGTCCTGTTCTTTCTTTTTTATTGTCTTAAAGATTTATGTTGCCAGGTGTTGTGGCACATGCCTTTAATCCCAGATCTCAGGAGGCAGAGGATCTCTGAGTTCTGGCCATTCTGGTCTGCAGACCAAGTTCCAGGACAGCCAGTAGTATACAGAGAAACTCTGTCTTAAAAACAAACAAACAAAGATTTGTATTATTCTTAATTATGCATATGTATGTGTATGTCTCTAGGTGGGTATGCTCATGAGTGCAGGTTTCCTCTGAGGTATCAGATCTCTGGACCTGTGGTTCCCGTCAGTTGTGACTGTCTGATACAGGATCTGGGAGCTGTACTTTCGACTTCTGAAAGAACAGTTTGTGCTCTTAACTCCACTGGGCTCTCTCTCCAGCCCTTGCTTTAAATAGCTCACTAAGGCCAATTAGTACTTCCAATATGCAGTGACTAGGGGCCATTTACTGGAGCACAGGCAACCCACTGTTGGCCATACCCCAAAGAAAAATGACTTATTCCCATAGAAGCTATCATCTGCTCAGAGCTCCTCAGCTAAGGGTAGGTCCCCATGCCCTCTTCCATCAATGCTGGGATTTTGGAAGGTTTGGTCTAATTCAGGTTTTGTATAGGCAAATATTATGGCTGTATTATGTCTAGAAGACACAGACCACCTCCCTATCCTCTCGATCTTACAGTCTTCCATGATGCTCTGAACTTGGGGACTGAATGGGCTGATAGACATGTCCCATTTATGGATGAGGAGTCAGCAGTCATTTATTCTCATACTTTGGGCTGTTATGATTCTCTTCATGGTTGGGTATACTTTGGGGTATTGAAGTCATCCACTCTGTTGTACTGGGATTTGTATCTGATGTTATGTATATGTCCTCTGGAAGTTCTCTTAATTATTAAGAAGTGACCCTTCATTATCTTCCTCACTAGTTTCTGGTTTGAAGTCTATATTGTCAGATTTTAGAACAGCAGTACTTAACTTGTTTCCTAGGTCTGTGTCCTAGTCATTAAAGACAAGGGCATATGTATTCCAGGGTGGCTTTGAATTCCCTGTGTAGTCAAGAGTTTCTGATCCTTTTACCTCCATCTCAGATTCTGGGATTTACTACTACTGTTTCTGGCTCTATACTTAAATTTAAATGTCTACGTATCCAACTGTTTGAGATAACTGAATAAGGAAGCATGGTATAAACATAGGATTTAGTTGTTAATAATTTTGTTTCTTTGGATGGTTATACTTTCCTGAGAAGTGTGTTTCTCCCCACCTCTGTTTGCTTTCCACAGGCTGAGGAGAACCTCGGCATGGTGATGATCTTCACCCTTGTGACAGCTGTTCAAGAAAAGTTAAATGAAATAGTTGACCAGATAAAAACGAGAAGAGAGGAAGAAAAGAAACAGAAAGAAAAGGAAGCAGAAGAAGCAGAGAAGGTATACTTGAAAACCTTGTTTTTTCATATTCTTTACATCTCTCTATAGCATAGTTGATATTTAGCTTTGATTTTTTTTTTTTAAAATTTATTTATTTATTTATTTATTAATTTATTTAAATGTATGTGAGTACACTGTCACTCTCTTCAGACACACCAGAAGAGGGCATCAGATCCCACTACAGATGGTGAGAATCACCATGTGGTTGCTGGGAATTGAACTGAAGACTTCTGGGAGAGCAGTCAGTGCTCTTAATCTCTGAGCCATCTCTCCAGCCCCCACTTTGATTTTTTTTTTTTTTTTTTTTTTTTTTTTTTTTTGATAATGTTAGTAACTTGCTTTTGGAAATCACAATAGTGAGACTAAAAGGTAAATTTTTCTAGGGTGAAATTTTGGTTGAGGATGTATTGTGAGTAACAGATGACAGATTGATAAAGCACACTTGTGTGCGATCAAGAAATGTAAATGCTTCCCAACAAGTCTTTTCACAGTGATGTAAACAGGGCCAACCCCAGACTCTAAAGTGAAAACGTGGTGGCAGTGTTTTCAATTGATATGTAGTGAAAGCATACTAAAACCAAGAACTTTCTTAGTAATAAACAGCTGTGGCGAGGACAGTAAGTGCACCACACATTAATTATCTTTATTGTTTTAAGTTTTGCAAGAAGAATGTTTTTAAAATTTGACTTTTCCAGAGTAAGATGCTGAGATTAAGTAGAGAGCTAGCCCAGGCAGACATCAGTAGTGTCTGTCCATGCTTCACTGTGTGGCTGTGGTTATCTAGAAGACAATCATTTGGCTTTATTTGTTAATTTACTATCTCATCGACATGACACCTGTGTCTTTCATTTTCTTAGAAACTGTTCCATGGCACCCCTGTTACGATTGAAAATTTCTTGAGTTGGAAGGCCAAGTTTGACGCAGAACTCCTGGAAATTAAAAAGAAACGAATGAAAGAAGAGGAACAAGCAGGGAAAAATAAACTAAGTGGTGTGTATGGTACCCCCTGGCCTGGCCAGTCCTCCCAGCCCACAGCCCACGCCATCTCCACACAGCAGAGATGACTGGGATAGATCTCCATGGCAAACATGCGCACACTCTTCACACACGGTCCATAGCTGCTCTATATACTATACTTCTGTTTTGTATTGGGTGAGTCTGGGCTTATAGTCTAGATTCTTAGACAAGAATATTGAGGACTAAAGCCTTCAGAGTGATAGAATCAAACTCATAATTTTCCATTCCTGGGGAACCTAGGCTTTTCATGATTTCTGTCTTAGTGTGAATACATATCTTGCATTCTGTGCTATTGCATAATTCATAGATGTATTGAAATTCTCAGAAACGCAGATGTTCAGATTTGTTTTCTTGGGTCTTACCCTTGTGATTACAGGGGATAAAGCAATGCTATCCTATTTTAATTAAATATATTTATTTCTTTTAGGGAAACAGTTATTTGAAACAGATCATAATCTTGATACATCCGATATCCAGTTCCTGGAGGATGGTAAGTTACTGTTATACTTCCTTGTGGATATAGTATATATGAAAAGCAGAGGACTATTTTTATTGAGTGTGAAAATTTCCTACCAGCCTGTTAAAAACAAAATTTTGAAGGTTTAACAGTTGATCAGTTTATATACTCAATCTAATTGTATAGCGATGTATGTTTTTAAGTTTTCAGATGACTTAAACACCTCAAGGATGGCAGTTATAGTGTATAAGCCTCCTCAGCTGGAAACTGATGTAGCATGACTCAGGTCACCGTTTTGCTCAAAAGTCTGTATCACAGATGTGGGAGAACTGAATCCAGGGTCCACTCTGGGTTTATAGAAGCTTATATGTGGAGCTTCCAGAATCCTCTGCAGAGCAGCCCGCCCTCCTTTACTGTGTAATTGTTGGAGTTTCTTGTCCTTAAGTTTCACCTCTTTGCCTCCACCCCTCCCTCCTGTTCTTGATTTGCATATTATCATACCCACCCACAGATGCTTACGTGCTGGCCATCCTTCCCACTTTCCACACAGCAAAAAGCAGCATGGGCCACTTCCTGCCTCCTGCAGCTGATGGCCTGCTTGTGTTTACACTTGGACCCATGCTTATCAAACCTGGTTGAAGTAGTACCTTTTTCAGGTTGTACAACTCATTACCCTCTTATGTCTACCCTGTCCTTTGGCATTCTCTAGGCCTGGCTTCTCAAACATGCCCTGGATTATCTGCTGGAGAAGAGTAGGTACTGCTGATGTGGCCCACTGCTAAATCATTCTTCTTAACCTTGCAGGAGCCTTTGCTGGCACTTGCCCTCTTTTCTTCCTGGTGATAAGAATGGAACCTAGGGCCTTGTGTATACACATCAAATGCTTTGTCATTGAGCTACACTGTTAGCTCTCAATATGTTTTTTTTCCCCATTAAATATATTATTACCTTCTCTAGCTGATAGGTCAATATTCTTACGTTTATAATCTTAAAAACAAAACTTGAAGCTAGGCATGTTGGTTTACTATCTGTAATCTGTGCACTTGGAGACTAAACAAAACTGCCTAAGTTTGAGGGTGTTCTGTTCTACACTGTGCGTTATAGGCCAGTCTGAGTTATAGAGTGAAACTGTCTCAGACAAACCAAAGCCAAACATCAGAAATTTACCAGGATATTCTCTTCTGCTTTGCTGAGAAATTTCAGCTCCCTCATTCATCTTACTCTCTTGTGCTTCAGAAACTTCATTAGTCTACTCCCTCCCTCCCTCCCTTGTTTCAGTAGTGTCTCACTGGATATAGTAGTGGCTGGCCTAGAAAATTGCTATGACCAGACTGGCCTTGAACTCAGAGATCCTCCCGCCTCTGCCTCTGAGTGCTAGGGTTAGAAGCATGCTTCAGCATGCTTGGTTTCACTTATCCCTGACTCCTTTATTCTTGACCTGTGGGTCAAGGAATCTCTTCACCTCTAGTAGATTTCCCAGAGAGCTGCTGAGTCTACCTTGGAAATACCCCCAGCAATTTTCTTCTCTCATTTGAAGATTTTATTGTTTTTGCCTGGACTTATTGTAGCCACTTAAATCATTCTCTCAATGTCTTTATCTTTTTCTCTTTAAAGATTTATTTACTTTATATATTCAAATGTTGGACTGCATGTTACCATGTTCATTGCATGTGTGCTTAGTGGCCACGGAGGCCTAAAGAGGGTATAGCATCCCTGAAACCGGAGTTATGGATCTGTGAGCCACCATGTGGGTGCTGGGAATTGAGTCTGGGTCCTCTGGAAGAGCAGCCAGTCCTCCTACTATCTCTCCAACCCATGAATCTCTCTGTGTCTTAGAGCCTTGAATATTCTATAGTTACTGCTCTGCTTCTGAGAATGTGAAACTCATATTTAGCTATAAAACTTTAGAATTCTTTGGTAGGGGAAAAATATGTAGTTCCATTTCAGTCTGGCCTTACCTGTGTTACTTCCAGATATTTCCCTTAAGACTCTTGTCTTTTAATTGGAAATATCAAGATCTTATTGTTTTGAACATACATTTTATATACTTTTACAATTGCTTGTCCAGACCTTCATATTCTGTTGGATTCAGATGTTCCCTGAAGATGCTTGAGAAGCCTTCACTGCTCTTGACTCAGTTACTCTGTGGCCTGGACTCAGGGCATTGTCATTGTACTTCTGGCTGTGAGCCTAGCCTTTAATGGCTGAGCCGTCTCTCCAGCCCTATAGTATTATTTATATAGACTGTAGTTTATATAGTCTCTCTATATTCTCATTGGATTGAATGTCAGTAGACTAGACTCTTAAGAGGGAAGGAAGATAATGTTTGCAAGGATGGAGGAGTGCTATGGTATCCTGCTGTATCTACTTCAGGCCGTCTGCAGGGTAAGTTTGCTGAGGCGGAGCCTGGCCAGTGCTTCTCATAGGACTTAGACATTTAGAGCCTTTGCCATCTGATGTATGTAAAGGGAACTAGGCAAGTCCCAGCTGACAGTCAGTTCCCAGCTGACAGTCAATTAAGTAAGAAGTTACAGCTCAGCTTTGATGATACGCATATCTGCTGCCACTAGGTGAGCTGAGCTGTGGGGCTGGTCTCAGTGATGGTCCACCAGTGAGTCCCCATTTTCAACTATAGCTTGCTACATTGTCATTAAGTGTTCTTTGAACCTGTTTTATTTTTTTTTTATTTTTTATATTTTTTTGAGACAGGGTTTCTCTGTGTATCCCTGGCTGTCCTGGAACTCACTCTGTAGACCAGGCTGGCCTTGAACTCAGAAATCCGCCTGCCTCTGCCTCCCAAGTGCTAGGATTAAAGGCGTGTGCCACCACCGCCTGGCTATGACTGTGAAGATTGGAGTTGCTCTTCTATTGTCAGAGTCTCTGCTGATCAACTTCAGAAGGGTTTCCACTGGTAGCCTGGGAGTCATCACTATCCCCGCCCTCCTATCCCCCCCACACACACACACACACACACACACACACACACACACACACACACACACACGCACACGCGCGCACACATACCAGTTTTTTTTTTTTTTTCTGGATTATAAGGTGAGGCTGTCTTACTCTTCACACACACACACACACACACACACACACACACACACACACACACACACCAGTTTTTTTTTTTTTTTTTTTTTCCTGGATTATAAGGTGAGGCTGTCTTACTCTTCACAGCTGGGAACAACGTGGAGGTGGATGAGTCATTGTTCCAAGAAATGGATGATTTGGAGCTAGAAGATGGTGAGGATGATCCTGACTACAATCCCGTTGCCCCGGGGAGTGACTCAGACTGACGGACTGTCCCTGTCTCCAGAGAGATGTGACCGCCACAGCATCTGTGGCTGTGCTGAGAGGGTTTGATCTTCCTTTCTTTTTTTTTTTTTTTTCTAAGAAAAAACATTTTTCAGGAGAATATTCTTCTGATAGCTTTCATCATTGAACTTAATAAACTGCCCATAAAATTTCAAATATAAAATGCCTATTTCCTCTTATTGATGAACAATTTAGATGTTTTATCATTTAGTGTTGGAGAGGGCTCCCGCCGCCTGTATCACTGATGTAGGCTGCTGCTGTAGATGCATGGCTTTATAAATGAGGAATTGGCGTGACTCAGGATTTCTGTGCTGAAGTCAGTGGTTACTTTGGATTCCAAGTGTCTTACAAGAAGAATGAGTGAGCAGAACAGTAACCCACCTGAACTCCTAGTGCCTGACACAATAATTTTGAATTATAACAAAATTAGAAGCTCAAATACTATTTAGGGAGGAATGAAATAGACTTTATTACAGTGGTGGTAGTATTTGAATCAGAATTTGAGGGGTTTGAGGTATGCATTCTTGGGCCCTTTGTGGGTTATAGCCAGAAACAGTGGATCCCAACCTGATTTTAAAACAGTTCTGTCTCATTGCAGCAGATCTAGAGGTGTTCTAACATACATTTCTGACTGAGCCACTGGTCTCTTGGTTTGTCTTACCTGGGTTAGTGTTTTTCCTGCCAGTTAGCCAGTCCAAAGACTCTCTTGGGACTGTTCATTATTGGAAGAGAAATACATCTAGATACATACATATGGGATGCCCTCTTCATAGTAAATTGAGATGGTTGGTTGGTGCATCAGATTGGTGAGCTAGGCTTCCTGTGAGCTACCCAATCACTACAGTTTTGAAAGGTTGACTTGACCCTGGTGGGAATCACTTGTAGTATTTCAAGTATCTACTTTCAGGCAAAAATGTCTGTCACATACCCAGAAATGCAGTCTTAACCACATAGTTATTTTTGGAATGAGACTTATGATTAAAATCAAACTATTTAAAATAAAACCATCATGCTGGGATTTGGTGGCATTGTACTTTAATCCCACCACTTGGGAGTTGGAGGCAGGAAGATCTCTGAGTTTGAAGCCAATGTGGTCTACAGAGTGAGTTCCAGAGCAGTCAGGGCTACACAGAGAAACCCTGTTTTGAAAAAAACAAAAAACAAAAAATATAAAATTGTCATTATAGAATTTAATACTTTTTGAAGTTTTTTTTAAGTTGGTCTTGATGCCAGGCGGTAGCAATAACTTTCTGCATTTCTATGCAGAGAGCCAAAAGCTTGCATTCTGTGAGCTTTCTGTTCCATACAAGAGATGCTGAGAAGCTGATCAATAGATGTGGAAGAAGCTGGGAAAAGCTGTGCAGTTGGGGGAAGTAAGCATCGAGGAACAATGTGCCAAGGTTAGCCTTTGACCCACGTGCCAAGGAGTCCCTCTTTATTCATGTGACTTAAAAGATTTTTAGGTGTTTTGGTACTGAAGTGGGTTTCCACCTTGGTCTTTGGAGAATGTAGAGAAAGCAATGATAAAAAGGTAACCTGGCTACTTCTATTGACACTTCAAGATTTGTCACAAGAATATAAATCTCAGTTGAATTCACATTCTGGGAGTAAGCCCATGACTCCGCTTGTGTAGCAGGCTGACTGGTGGATGTGGGGAAACTTGCTTGGTTTTTTGTTTTTATTTGTGCCAAGACATGAAAAATTAGTAGGATAAAAAGGGAAACACGTCATCATGCTGGATCCTGTGGCACAGGAGCACTGGGGAGGGAATATGTAAATTATGGAAAGAATGAGAGTTGTTAGGATTGTTCAAACTAGTCTTCTCTTTATACCTACATTCTTGAATAAGACCTCATCCTCTTATCCCTTCATGCTCTTTTTGCCAGCAAAGATACTCAGGGGCAATTTGAAAAAGTGCTAATTGAGGCAGCATGTAGATGAATATTGTTCAGTTGAGGTCAGATGGAATGGTCAGTGTCATCTCATTGAAAAGAGGAAAAGAGTTCATTACTTTTCACAAACTGTGTGTCTAGAATATGTGTAAGCAGCCAGAGATGAGCTCTTGTACTCCAGAAGATGCCTGTGAGGTGTTAACATGTGCATGTTACCCATTGTTGTTACCACAGGCTTCAAATGTAGGGAGGTGAGCTCTCTGACATCACTTGAAGTGTTTTGTGTCAGGTTGGAAGGTGAAGCAGGAGTATGTGTCAAAATGATCACCTGCTAACATTGAAGGAACTATCAGTAGTAGGTGAAGCTCTCAAAAGCTGTGGAACATGTAGTGTGTACACAGGCAAGTGGCAAGCTTGGCATGCAGTGTGCCCACAGGTGGGTGGCATAACTACTGTCTGGGTAGCAGACACATATGCTTCCAAGAAGATAGTAAGTTGTCATGCTTCTGCTGTTTAGGTGAAAGTTCATGTGACCTGTTTGTCAGTTTACTTCTATCAAAAGATGGCTAAAGGGGTTGTTTTAATTGTTAGGACACATTCATCAAAGGACTTTTATTTATATCATCAAAGAAAAATGACCTATGCTGATTTTCATTTTATATTTATATGCATTCTCTAGTGAGAATGACTAAATTGCCACCCAATTCTTATCCTTGATCCAACCTCAGCTAATTGCATAGACATTGTAGATGTGCAGTTTAAAACACACAGATTTTGTTCCAGTTGCTTACTGGGAACAGTCACTTAAAAGTTCCGTAACTGGATAGCTGTTATATGTCGTTTGTGCTTTGTGGTAGTGTTACTGTTTTCCCTTCTCCCATGAAGAGAAATAATGCAGTTCAGTCCAGAGTTTTACTATTGTGACCAGAACCTTCCCCACTTTTAACTATCACAACAGATATGTTTAATAATAGATGAGATTTTCAGTTGGTCCCTGAACTGGTCAACCTAGTGCACTGTCCGCGGTCCTGAATCATAATGTTAAATTGGGTTGTTTTCCTTAAGTGTATGATCTAGGTAAATATTTCAGAAATATGGACCCAAAGGAGAAGATAGAATGCAGTAGGTAGAAAAGGAGGTAGAAGGAAAAAGAGAGACAGACTGACAAATACTAATGGAAAAGCACAGCCTTGCAAAAAGAGCAAGTTAGGAGAAGGCGGCCAGAACTGGGGAGAAGGGTGTTCTTAGGCATTTATTGTGTTACTGTTCTTGACGGTGTCTTCTCCACAAAGGAGAGCATTTGCCTTGGAAAGCCTCTGTGTGGGAGCATCTGGTTGTTGACTTTTAGACAACACAGCACGCAGTGGGATTCACTACACACAGAACTTTCTTGAATTTTTATAGGTCTTCTTTTTCCTTAACAAGATTAAAGATTAAGCTGAACAGTGTGAGCACATACCTTTTAATCCCAGGACTCGGGAGGCAGACGCAGGTGGATCTCTATGTGTTTGAGGCCAGCCTGGTCTACAGAGCAAGTTTCAGGACACAGCCAGAGCTGCACAGAGAAACCCTGTCTCGGGGGGAAAAGTGAAGGATAAAATATTGAAGACCTTCAAAACTGCTTTGTGATAGGGCAACACACTGAAAATATCTAGACTTTCCAGCCACAGCAGAGTCAGTGACAGGAAAAGGGATCAGTGATCACTCGATGGTTTTTGCCTTTCAGTCAGTCACTTGCTTTGACTGCCATTCGTACTTGATTGATTATGAACCTGTGCACTGTGAAGCAGCCCTTGGAAACTAAGCATAAAGGAAAAACAAGATAGTAAAGATTAGATTCTTAATATTTTTACTCACCAGTGATGACTGATATATTTTTTCACATACATATGTGTGATTCAGTTGTCAAGACTGGGAAGATATCACAGTGAGTAAAAGACCTTGTCTCATAGTTATGAAGCCTGAGCTATATCCCTAGGACTCTGGTAAAGCCAGACATGTATATAACCCCAGTGTTCCTATAGAGAGATGGGAGTCCACTTAGCTGACTCTCACATATGTGCTGTGGCATGCACATGCCCAGTGAATATGAACATATGTATACGTACTATACAAACGCAAAGTTTTTTTGGTTTTGTTTTGGGGGGATTTTGGGGCTGCCCTGGAACTTGGTCTGTAGACCAGGCTGGCCTTGACCTCAGAGATCCACCTTCCTCTGCCTCCCAAGTGCTGGGATTCAAGGTCTGTGCCAGTACTGCCTGGCTATGCAAACATTTTAAAAAGAAAATATATGATTGTTTCAAATGGTAGAGAATTGGACTAACAGCCTCTAGTTTTGGAATAACTGCCATGGGAGTGTGAACTTATTGAATGTCTGATTCTTAGTTTCCTGGTCTGTAAGGGGAAGATAATGAATAATTCATTAAAAAAAAAAAAAAAAAAAAAAAAAAAAAGCTAAAGGCTTTAAAGAAGGTTCCGTGGTCAAGAACTCTTGTTTGCTCTTCCAGAGGACCTGAGTTCTGTTTCCAGCATCTACTTGAAGCAGCTCACCTGTAACTCCAGCTCCATGGAGCATCATATCCTCTTCTGACCATTGTAGGCCCTACCCTCACTCCCATATTTACATGTATTTATAGAATTCGAAAGAAAAGCTGGTAAGCTGCTCTAAGATTGGTACTTAGTAATGAAAACTTTCATGTGTTTTTATCTATAAATCATTCTTATACATTACCATAAGAAGTAAGTGTACTCCATCTCCTATTTGCCATTATTACATCAAAACCAAACATAGACCAGGCACACACTGAAAGATTGCTAAGCAGAGTAGGCTGTACTCTTTCTTCCACAAGTCTCGCCCTTCATCCTTGTCTGGAGCAGCAGCACCTTGATTTTGAGTAATTCTGAGGAGCAGACTAGAGATGTCCTGAGTACCATGTTGATAACAGTGGCCTCTGTCTCAGTTGCTTCTTCCTTGCTCAGTGGCGCTTCCTTTACTCTCATAGATGTTCACTCCCTACAATATTCCCCAGTCTGCTTTCTGGGGAAATCCAACCTAAAACACCTAATGTGACCTAAAACAGGCTGCTGGAGTCTAGCACTCTTCAGCTAGGACTTCACTTTTTCCCTGATGGAGTAGGTCAGGGTTTGGATTGGCCCATTTCAGTGCTGTGCAGTCTCAGAGGTCTGCATGCTTACTTTGTCATCTGTCTGCAGCTAAGATTGGTTCTAGCATCTTCTGCTGTTGCCATCACTGGTAGTTCAGGGACATCGATGCTTACTGCAGTGTCAAATGTTTCTTCCTCCATGGCTGTCATGGAACTCGTCATCTACAAATGCTGCTGTTGTGGTTACCCCTAATATTGTTGCCGTGATTAATGGTGACTTCAACTTGTATTTATAACACTGGTTTAGTCAGCACTTCTATACTCTTACCTGGCTCTTAATTTAGTAGTAACTCCTGTGATGATTAGGAGTCCAGTGGATAGTCTGATGGACAAAGAGCCTGGAGCTACAAGATCTAGGGAGGTACCTTCTTCACCAAGTCCAACCAAGTCAATTCTAGGATTAGAAAAAGTAAGAATAAGAATTGGGCAGTCTCATGTTACAGCAGCAAGAACTAAAGCATCTGTCGACCTAGTCAGAAGAAACAGCCATCCTGAATCTGCTGCAAAGACAGGAGTAGGAGAGAATCTTTAGATCAGCAGAAAGTATAGATGCTGAGCTGAAACAAATGTCTGAGAATATTATTGTTCACTTGAATACACTGGGAAGACTTGCTGACACGAGGATCCCAGCAGATCTACAAAATTCTGAATCAAAAAGACTTTGCCGTAGCTTAGTCAGAACTTGAAGACAGGAGTAGTAACAGGTTTCTGAGTTACCATTATGAGGAGCAAGAACTTGAACAACTAACCACGGGTCCTGATGATACTAGTGTTTACAGTTACTGCTTAATCTTGGGTTGCAAAAATGTGTGTGTGTGTGTGTGTGTGTGTGTGTGTGTGTGTGTGTGTGTGTGTGTTTGATTTGGTCAGTACTATAAAAAAAAAACACTACAGCTTTACTTTTAGAATTAAATAAAATCAGGTCAGGAGCAAGTGCTTGCCTGGGGTTAAGTAGAAACTCTATTAACAACCTTTCCAGGCAAATTACCTACTGGGTATTGATTTTGTGTGTATAATGAATGTATGTCTTCCCCTCTTAGGTTCATTCTGCCTGCATACTATTAGCGATAACACACCTACTCTGCAGCTGAACTGTGGAAATATGACTCCTATAAATTTTTACTGGGTACTTTTTACAGTTTCTGTAAAATGCTACTTAAAATGTCTCAAATGAAGTTCATCTTCTGCTTTCAGATATAATTCCTTAGCATATAATTCTTTTAAATAGTATAGGCAAGCAGTGTGCTATGGATTACGTAGCGGATGTGGAACTTGAATTAGGGCATTTTTAAAATGGTTCTACCAGTTGAACCATGGGCTTCCTACATATAGGGCCAGTGCTACTTCTTTGGACTATACACCCAGCACTAAACGAGCTATTTTTAAAGAGCAAGGCTCAGGCAATTTTATTGTTATTAGTATTTTTATTGTGGGTACGTTAGTACCCAGGATAGTTTGGAACTTGGAATTCCCCAGCCTCAGTTCTCTGAGTGTGAGAGAATAGCTGTGTACTACTACATCTGGCAAGCCTGCTGTTTTGTTTGGATAATTTTTTAGCGGTTGGGTTTTGCGTAACTATATTTTTTCAAGAACAATTCTTGTTTTTGGCACATATTACTAATTAAGTGTGATATTAAAAATTTAAGGAAAAGTAAAATAAAAAACAAAAAACAAACACCATGCTGACTCAATAGCAAATGACGGTAGAACTGTCAGAGAAGTGTGTTGAGACTTCTCACTGGCCATGCTGTGCTAGGGTGACTGAATCTGGACAGCACCAGTAATACATATTTCTAATGTCCTGTGACCACGCTGGAGCTGGAAAAGAGTCTGAAATCTTGTGCAGGTTTCTAATGTACTAGGTACTCCTTGCTGAGAATAGTCCATATGCAGCTGAGTGTAGAATGTTTATATTACGAAGCTTGTGATGCAGTTTTAGTTATCATGGATACTGTTAACCTGGTGTTAAGAGTGTGAAGCAGCTGGAACTGCCTAGTGACACTGCTGTGAAACAGTGTAATGGGAACTAGGCACTATTCATCTACTCTATGAGCCAGCAGTTTTAGTATTTTTGTAGGAGACTTAGAAACCGCAAACTGAATTCTACTCAAAACTACTCTAGCAACTTTTATTCAGAAAAGTTCAAACTGGAAACAACCTAAATGTCATAACCAGGTGAGTGAACAAAAAAAATATGGTGTATTTATGTGGTAGAATACTACTCAGAAATAAAAAGGAACACTCTAGGTCATGATAGAAATAGATGAATCTCAACAATATTATGTAAGGCAAAATGATGCCATTTATATATTACCTATGAGATAGAGGAAAGTTTTTGGAAAGGTAGGTTGATAGAAATATATATTTTACAAAATCTTTGGGTCAGTACTCATGAATATTGTAGTGTGTACATTCAACCCCAATTTAAATGGTATTGTAAAAGGGAAGTGTCCAAATAAAAGAGTCGACTATACACTGTGGCTGAGAACTGTTTTCCCACAGTAGAGAGCTCCACTGTTTCTCTGTTAAAAAATGAGCAGAGGCCAATGGCATCTACAGGAGATTATGGCAGGAATCAGGAGGCCACTGAGCATGGTGAATGAGCATCAGACAAGCTCCATGGCTACCAGATGTATGAGATACCTGTATGGCTGTCCAGGTCGAATGAGGCACATCTTAGTAAAGATCAACAAGGATCAAGAAGACAACACAGATAAGAGGAAGGTCCTGCCTCTGCTGACACGCCCATACTAAGCTTCCTTTGGAGGCCTTTGATTTTGTGGAATACAGGAACGAGGATTTATTAAGAGGGGAGAATATAGCCCTGTTGGTACTGAACTTGTGTTGATGTTAATCTGAGGTCACTGTTAAAACACTGGACAACCTTTGAGCTTTTTCTATTGTTTATGATGGAGTGAAAAAGTAAAAAACGAGTGGACAGAAAATAGCTCCTTGCTCTATGGTGGGACTCACAGAGCTTCAGTCTTGACCAGTTATCGGAAAATTAAATGCAGTAAAACAACTGAAGCCTAAGATTTAAGTTGGACTCAGCTCTCGGAGTGGCTTTTAGGGCACAAATTAGAATGAGCTGATTCCAAAACCCAAAACCACACCTTTGTTAAAGGTATCAAAAGACCAATTGACTGATGAGACCTTGGTGATTGTGGGGAGTTGGAAAGTTGGAGACCCACAGCCATTCTTCTTTTAGTTAATCATTTTAATATAGTAGCCATTTGTCACCTGTCTGGGTCTGGGTTCTCATCTAGTCACCCACAGGGTGCAACTTCGGGAATGTATTCTGTCAACAGACCACTAACTTGCCACCAGATATGAGCTCAGCCTTTTCTAACATAGTATGTCCCTGCTTTGTTGAAACCTATCTACCTGGTGTTCTCACTAATATATTGTGAATGTCTTAATGTATGACTTTCTTTTGTTCTGTAACTATAAAAATTTCATGTAACTGCTTCTGTGATGAAATGTCATTTGGGACAACCTGTATCTGTGTTCTTGAGCCACAATAACTCATATTTGGTTTACAGTAAACTCTTGTCTTAAGAGGTGAACTGGATTGTGGTTGACATTAGCCGGCAAGTCAATATCAGAGATAGAGGAGGAAGCTCTGTTATGAAGTTCCCCTTGAACACGGAAGGCACGCAGGTTTCCAAACTTCAAGAATATTGGTAGCTATCAAAGAGATAGCAGTGTTTCTATTGGAGCTATGCTGTGTGGTTTTCTTTTCCTTTTATTGGTCTGTTATGATGAAAATAAAGATGTCTGTTTAACAAACTTGAGATATATCTTAATTTTACTTTGAGATAGCATATGATGAAATACATTATTAAATAAATATTTTCTCATGATAGAGACCCTTTTCTAAACCTAGGGCATATTCTTTGTGTATTGTAATGTGATTTGTGATTAGGTGTCATGTGATTTTGATCATGCAAAGACACTATCGCCACCTAGCAACCAAATGGGGTAAATTGTCTTCAAAATGCAGTGTTCTCGAGTGCCACCTAGTGATGAAAGCATTCATTCTAGCTTCAGCACTGTTATGCAACTCGCATCTCTGAGCAGCAAAAATCAATGAAGGGAGTCTTGAAAGTAAAATGGGAAGTTGTTAAAAGTGGGCTTGGTGTAAGTACCTGCTGCTGAGCCTGATGACCTGGGTGGGATTGCCTGGCCACATGGTGGAGAGAGACTGCTGCAAGTTTTCCTCTGAACTCCGCACATCTCCCCCAAACCTCTTTACTTACACACACACACACACACACACACACACACACACACACACAACATTAGAAGTATGAGTACTTTTTTATGGTAACTGGTACAAGTTTTGTCTTAAGGATTTTCTTCCCTCCTTTTTATCTTCATTGCTAGTGGGGAGATATGATGGAGGCTGTTTTCTTAGACCCATGTTGGATAAGAGTGGTAGACCCAGTGAACAGAAGCATGGAGGATCAGTCACTTAGAACTTAGATCAAAGTAAGTCACATTGTAAAGTCACATTACAGTCCACAAAAGAAAACACATGAAAACAAAGCTGATTGATCAATGCACAGATCAATGCAGCTTTCAAATCTCCCCAGAGGAGTTTATTTTCTTTTAAATACAAAAACTTCAAACTGGTGAAAGGGCAGAGACTTAGGTATCAGTTGAGTGCTCACCCACTAATAGGATATCTGTATTATAGCAATAAATACTCAAGGACCATTGCAGAAGAGTAGGCAGAGACACGAAGAGCCAGAAGCTGGAGAGGCCTTGAGTGAAGCACTGTTTTTGGATATGGCAGGACTGTTAAACTTATGAATTCACAGAGGCTGTGGTTACCTGCTCAAAAGCATGCCAGTCAGCTTTCTACTATGGAGGGGGAAGAAGCTGACAAGGGCCCATCACCAACTGAGGCTGTGGAGTCATGGACAATCGATGGCTTCTGGGGTGTGTGGGTAAGAGTGAGCAACAGTCAGTTTAAAGGTGTGGCTCCTTGTAAGGTGGGCCATTCGAATGGCTCCACACCCAGGAGTATTTGGACAACACACATTGGAGTCTATAAGTTAACAAATTAAACAAACAAAAACAGCATGAAATTGGGGTCAAAAGGAGTTGGTGATGAACCTGAGAGGAGTTAGGAGAAGCTGGGAGTGATCAAAAAGTATGTTGTAAGAAATTATCAAAAAATTAATAAAATTATATTACAAAAGAAGTAGACCTTACATATAGAACTAGATTTCATTAGAAAAGGAATATATAAACTAATTTTCATTAATTTGCCTCATTCAAATTATTTCATGTAACTGAAAGATGATAGTTATTTGAGGTTTTGGTGATTTCCCAATAGATTTATGGAATAAATGAACAAAAATTACCTGAAATGTTTTTAGCATTGGGCACAAAATTCCTACTTTTTTGTTTTACTTTGATGGTTGTGCATGTGAATAAAAAGAAACATATCTAATAACATGAGATTTATTAGATATTTGCCACTGTGGACACAGTTTTTAAGGTAAATAATCTATTACCTTTTACCTATCCTGGTAATGGAAACATTAGAAATTTTATTTATCAAATCTTATATTTATTTAAAAATCTTTATTGGCTAAATATAAATACATGCTTATTCCAAGTACTATATAAGCATAATGTTTTTTTTTTTTTTTTTTTTTTTTTTGGTTTTTCGAGACAGGGTTTCTCTGTGTAGCCCTGGCTGTCCTGGAACTCACTCTGTAGACCAGGCTGGCCTTGAACTCAGAAATCCACCTGCCTCTGCCTCCCAAGTGCTGGGATTAAAGGCGTGCGCCACCACCGCCCGGCAAGCATAATGATTTATATAGTTTTATTTATTTTTTAAGTTATTTTATTTATATCCCAAGTGTTGCCCCCATCCCAGTAACCCCTCGCAGAATTCTTTCCCCCATTCCCCATTCTCTTTGCCTCCGAGAGGGTGCCTATATTCCCCCACCCTGAGGCATCACATCTCTACAGGATTAGCCACATCCTCTTCCACTGAGGATGGCAGCCCTTATCTGCTACATAAGTGCCAGGGGCCACCGACCAGCCCCTTTATGCTCTTTGGTTGGTGGTTCTGTCTGAGAGCTCCCAGGTGTCCAAGTTAGTTGACACTGTTGGACTTCTTATGGGGTTGCCACCCCCTTCAGCTCCTTCAATCCTTCCCCTAACTCTTCTATAGGGGTTCCCCACCTCCGTCCAGTGCTTGGCTGTGAGTATCTGCATCTGTCTCAGCTGCTTGTAGAGCACCTCAGAGAATAACTGTGCTACACTTCTGTCTATGGTTTATATTATAATGCTATAGCAGATACTATTTTATTCATTTAGAGGTATTTAAGTTTTTTTTAATAATTAGAAGTGATTGAATGAATGAAGCACTTGTGTACCATCTATGGAAAACAAATAAAGCTTACTCTCGTGTTTCATGTTATGTGACAGTCTTGAAATGAAGCATATCACTTGGACAACACTACGTGACCCTTAGAGCAGAATTGAATACAGTATAAGCAGTAGTGACCACAGTCCTTTTGCTTCCTTTTTCATGATTCAGTTGTCTCTTACTTAGATCCCTTGTGGTTTTTCTCAAAGGGGAAAACCAGGTTTTAATCTTACTATATTTTGTTCAAGTGACACTTTACTGGTACAGCTATACTCTATTTAAGGAGGGGAAGAGTGAATCCTGATAGTTGTGTATATATTGATCATAATTCATTAAAACTCCCTTTATTCACAGCAAGTTTGTCAGTCACTGAGTAGGAAATATTCATGGGTATCTGTGCTCTGTTTTCATTCTAATTTGTCCCATTTCTGATGATAAGCTTTTTATCCATACTTCATTCTTTTGTTGTTGTTGTTGCTATAAGAAACCAGGACCATGGCAACTTACAGGAGAAAGCATTTATCAGGACTTACAGTTCCAGAGGGTGAGTTCATGACCATGATGGCAAGGAGTATGACAGAAGGGAGGTGGGTATTGTGCAATAGGAGTAGCTGAGAGCTGTATCGTGATCCACAAGCAACAGGCATTGTGGGGTGATCGTGGTGATGGTGTGGCATGGAGGGCACTAATGAAATGGCATGCACTTTTGAAACCTCGAAGTCCACACTCAGTGACATACCTCCTACAATGAGGCCACATATCCTACTTCTTCCCAAATACTTTCTCCAACTAGGGACTAATCATTCAAATGTATGCGCTTACAGGTATCATTCTCATTTACCACCACACCATTGTTACTGTGGCCAAAGGATGAGATAACCAATTGACATCCCAACCTTAATTTGGACTCATGGTCTCAGATTTTATTACATGGGTGGCAGGTACTTTAATTTGTATTTGAACTCCATGCTGAAAAGTGACAAGTAGAGCAAAGCAGCTCATTTAATAGTGGACTGGAAGCAAAATAGGAAAAGGAACCAGAATTCCCAATATTCCCTCCGGGGCATTTACTTAGTGATTTAACTTCCTTCTACTAGGTTCCACATCCCACTCCCTCAAGGCTCCACTCTAAGTATGGTGCCCCACACTGATCAAGTACTCAGCATGTCAAACTTTAGGGAATATTTAAGGTCAAAACCATATCCTCTTTGTCTCTGTGTAAATATTATGACTTCTAGTTTAGTGTTTTTATGGGATTCCCGAGTGTGAAAATAAATGGTCTCTGATATTTGTGCCTGCTTTTGGGTTCTTTTCTTTCTATTTGTTTTGTCCACTTCTATTGTGTTACTTTTTCTCTTATTTTATTCTATTATATTCTATTATTGTTCCTTAGAAGCCTGTTTTTGTTTGTTTTCTAGTGAGAGAAAGGGGGTGGATCTGGATGGAAGGGGGGGTTGGGGAAGAGCTTGGAGGGAGAGCAAATTGTATTCAGGATGTTATGTGAGAACCCCCCCCCCATATTTTTAATAAAAGAATAAAATAAAGATAAAGACCACCATAACATTCTGCACTGGTCTGCCAAGGCTTGTGTCCTCATCTTAAATGGAAATACAATTAATCTGTCTCTAACAGTCACTATGTCCTAACAGTTCCAGTATTGCTCAGAGGTCTAGATCTAAAGTCCCCTGTGAGACTGAAGTCAAACTCTTAGCAGTGAACTTAGGAAATTGTATTTCTGTCAGTATTCTGATCAGCCACAGGAAGTAGTCATTACGCTTTACTTACAACATTCTCCAAACTTCCCCAGAAAAATTATGACCATTGTTAAACACCATTATCAGGTATTGTCAATACTATAAACAACACTCCAAGGATCAGTTTCCTATGGCATACATTTTTTATCACTATAATAAAATACCTCAGAAAATCAACTTAAGACATAGAAAGCTTCAGTCCTCTCACTAAGTTCTCCATTGGGAAACCCCTGATCGTATCAGTGGTTAACTGTGAGCATCATCCTCTGAGTGTGTTAGTCTTTGGCAGACCTCTAAGGAGACAGCTATATCATGTTCCTCGCATTATGCACTTCCAGCCATCCACAACAGTGTTTACCTTAGGTGACTGTACATGGGATGAATACCCAGGTGGAATGGTCTCCTGATGGCCCCTCCTTCAGTTTCTGTTCCATGTTTTGTTTCCCTATTTGCTCCCTTGAGCATTTTTGTTTCTCGTTCTAAGTAGAACTGAGGCATCCCCTCTTGGTCTTCCTTCTTCATGAGCTTCATGTGGTCTGCGGGTTGAGTCTTCGCTAATCCAAGCTTTTGGGCTAACATCCGTGGAGATATGTTTGTGTAGTTACCTTCTTTTACGGCTTTTGGAAGATTACTTTCTTGCTTTTTCTAGGTTGTAGTTTCCCTCCTTGTGTTGGAGTTTTCCACCAATTATTCTTTGAAGTGCTGTATTTGTGTTGAGATACTGTGTAAATTTGGATTTGTCGTGGAATATTTTGGTTTCTCCATCAATAATGATTGAGAGTTTTGCTGGGTATAGTAGTCTGGGCTGGCATTTGTGTTCTCTTAGGGTCTGTATGATATCGGTCCAGGATCTTCTAGCTTTTATGGTCTCTGGTGAGAAGTCTGGTGTAATTCTTATAGGTCTGCCTTTATATGTTACTTTGCCTTTTTCCCTTACTGCTTTTAGTATTTTTTCTTTGTTTTGTATATTTGATGTTTTGACTGTTATATGGCGGGAAGTATTTCTTTTCTGGTCTAAACTATTTGGAGTTCTGTAGGCTTCTTGTATATTTATGGACATCTCTTTCTTTAGGTTAGGGAAGTTTTCCTCTATAATTTTGTTGAGGATATTTACTGGCCCTTTAAGTTGGGAGTCTTTACCTTCATCTATACTGATTATCCTTAGGTTTGGCCTTCTCATTGTGTCTTGGATTTCTTGTATATCTGACATAGCATACATTTAATTTATGATTCATAATAGTAGCAAAATTTTAGTTATGAAGTAGCAACAAAAATATTTTCATGGTTGGGGTCACTACAACAGGAAGAATTGCATTAAGAGGTGGCAGCATTAGGAAGGTTGAATGCCAATAAAATAGAGAGTTTTGAAAGCTGGATGAGAGAAAGCACAATTCATATAGAAGGAAAACCCCATTAGAATTACAGCTGATTTTTCAATGGAAACCAAAGCTATAAGAACCCAGAGAAATCTACTTCAAATTCTCAATCACCACAGATGCCAACACAAACTATTATTCTGTAGTAACACTGCAAAACTATTTTCCATAGTTGAAGAAGAAATAAACACCATGGTATAAATAGACTAAAAGAATTAACATTCATCAGACTAGTTCTACAGAGAACTAAATTTTACATGGAACAATACTTTATACTGAGGAGAAGAGTAAGGATATCCAAGAGTCTGTAGAAAGAAAAGTAATGAAGCTGTAACCAATGAATGTCAAAGTAGGACAAAAAACACTAACAGCAGCAACAATCAACACGTAGATTTCAGTAATAACTTCAAATATTAATGGCCTCAAACCTCTAATCTAAAGACATAGGTTAGTTGAATGGATTCAGAAATATCACTAATATGTTCTTACTTCAACATTCTTGTTTTGTTCGTCTTTTTGTTTGTTATGCATAGTCTTTAGGCTTACATTTCTTTTTAAAGTCTCACTTGATTCTTGACTCTGAAATTGACATTTCACAACTAACATTGTACATTTGATTGTTTTTAGTATTCAAAGGCACCACTTTTACATGTTTCCTGATCAGTTTTAGAGTAAATCCTATGAGAAGAATGTGAGTTTTGTAGTGTTTAGGTGGAATGTTCTTGAGATATATGTTAAGTTCAATTGATCCCTGATGTCATTAGCTCTAATGCTTCTCTGCTCACATTTTGCCTGTATAATTTATTGGTGAGAATATTAGAATCATCTACTATACCCGTGTTTGTCCATTCTGTATTTATAATTGTAATGTCCTTTTGGTGGATTAGTCCCTTAAGCAGTTACCTCTTTTTTTTATCTCTTTTGGCTAGTGTTGGCTTGATGTCTATTTTGTCAGATACCAGAACATTCATTCCTACATGTTTCTCAGTTCCATTTGCTTGAAATATATTTTTACACTAAAGTGGTGCCTATCTTTAGTGGTGATTATGTTTCTTGGATACATCAAAAAGTAGGTATACTGTTTTTTAACATAGTTTGTGTCTTTTTACTGGGGAGTTCAGCCTATTGATATTCAGAGTTGCTAGAGAAAGGTCTGTATCAATTCCTGTTATTCTGTTGCTTATTTTAGTGTTTGATATTTTGCAGTTCACATTTGCTTACTAAATGTTTTAGTATCTTCTAATTTTCTCTGTAGCTTCTTGCATGTGTTTAATTCAATTCTATTTGAAGCATTTCTATCAATGGGGTGTGAACCAATCCAGCTACAATAGGCATGGAGAACACCCAGTAAACAGGCACAAAAAATATATGTCCAATATCATACAATGCTAAATATTCAGAAAAAAAGAAAGTATATTCAAAGCAGCAAGAAAGACCAATACGCATACAAACGCAGGTTTGCTCAAAAAACAGCTACTTTTTAATGGAAACTTTAAAAGCTAGAGGAACACTGGACAGAGGATATATTTCAAGTTTTGAAAGATCATAACTGCCTACTCAGTCATATGGCAGTTTCATGTAACTTCTGACCTCATAAGCTGTGCTTCCTTTGGCACTGAAGAAGTGTGCAGCTGGCCAGAGGATCCTGGACCTCTAAGATGAAATGCATATTGAGAGAGCTTCATGAGTATGTTATATGTGGGCTGCTCTGCAACCTCTCATTTCCTCAGTGAGCAGTGGTATAGGGAGGTTGCATTTCTCTGATTAACCAGCAGAAGCCACATAGTGTTGAAGAAATGTGCAATGAGAGTGGAAGTTTCTAATCTGTCTGACAAAGCTGGTGTGCAACAGCAAATGGGCATGGCAGGAGTGGATTCCTGAGATCTCCTTGCTGTCCACCTGAGTGAGCACATATATCAACAGCAGTGTGTGCTGGAGATAGAAGTCATGAGTTCTAAGCTGTTCAGGTTGATTGAAGACAGAGCTGCATGAGTGTGCAACAATGTGGACACACAGAAGGAGTGAAAGGTGTATTGAAGACAGAAGTTCCCAAGACCTATAACCTGTCTGGTTTAGTAGGGAGCCATGGAGTGGCATTGCATGAGAGAGGCAGAAAAGTGCAATACTTTGCACTTGTCTGGCCAGGACCTATGTATGCAGCAGTGGAATTTTGTTTTAGTTAGTTTTGATTCTCAACTTGATAGCCTAGAGAGACCTAAGAAGAGAGTATCAGTGGAGAGAAAATCCAGATCAGATTGGTCCGAAGGCATGCCTGTGGGAAATTGTCAGAATTCTTTTTATTGATGTAAGAGGGCTCAGTCAAATGTGGATACCACTATTTTCTGGGCAGGTTGCTTGGGTTGTGTAAGAAAGCTAGCTAAGCATGACCTTGAAGATGAGCCAGCAAACAACATCCCTCCATTGTTCTGCTTCATGTTTTTGCCTTGACTTTCCAAAATGATGAATTGTGATGTGGAAGAATAAGCCAAGTAAACCCTGCCCCACCCTCGGATGTTTTTGGCAGGGTGCTTTGTTACAGCAAGACAAATCAAACTATTACAAACTGCATGTAGAAACCATGGGCTCCCAAGATTTCTAACCTGTTCAGCCCAGTTGAGGACAGGGCTTTGGGAGGGGAGTAGGTGTCAGGGGTAGGGATCTGCAAAATCTCTGTCTGGCTGGTATGAGCATGCAGACTGGTAGAAATATCCATTCCTTTTCCTAAAGTTAGATATTTACTGTATGTTTGTTTCCTACAGCAATAGTCTTTTGCCCCAGTTCTGTTGCATCATCTTCTCTTATCTCTTAGTTGATTATTAAAGCCTTCAGTTTTCCACATGAGCTACTCTTAGGTAATGATGAGTCTCAGGTTCCCAAACCCCACAGAATTTGACCCCAAGAGAGATTCTTAATCGGTTCAATGTACAAATCTTGCCTGGTAAGGGAACAGGACATAATCAGGGGGTAATTTAAGCATCTAAACATTGAGCCTACCCCAATGTGGCAATGTTTGTAAAATAATCCATGCTGTGAAGGCAACAAAGAGCAAAATGTGCAAATCAGTGTTGTAGACTTATTAAAATGAATGGCTTTGCTGAGAATTTCTGAGTAACTAACGGAAAGTTTTACCTAAGCTAAATGATTTTGGGGTCCTATGAGATACTTAGATATTATAAACATAGCAGAACGAAGGGAGCAAGGGAAGAAAGAGAAGTAGAAGAGGAAGAAAGGGAGGAAGAGGGAGGAAGGGTGATGAAGGAGGAAAAGGGAGAGGGGGGAAAGAGGGAAGGAGAGATCATGCAATTGGAATGAAACAAAAACAAATATTTTTGAAATTATATGAAGATAAAAATATTCAAGGGATGGAAAGATAGCTCAGTGGATAAGGGCACTTATTATTCCCACAGAGAAACGAACTGGATTTGGGTCTCAGCATCCACATGGTGCTTCACAAGCATCCTTACCTTCATTTCTAGGAGATCTGATACTTTCTTCTGATTTCCACAGGTATCAAGCATGCAATTGGTGCACATACATATATTGCAGATAAAACACCTATCCATATAAGATAAGAGAAATAAAAATGTAAAAGAAAAATTTATCCCAGTCATTTGTAACATTTGTAACTATTGAAGGTTCAGTTTGTTCCATTTTGTATAAGGACTTTCTTTAAATTTGTCAGAAAAAAATTTAAATAGAATAAAGGACAGATGTGAATAAACAGGCAAAGGAAACTTGAATTGGGCCTTAAAATAAATATTAAACTCTAATTGGCTATAATCATGGCTATGCAATATTTAAGTGTTCCACAATAATTAGGTTTCAGAGGCTAATTATGCCTCAGCAGCTAAGATCACTTACTGCTTTTCCAGAGAACCTTCACCACATACCTGGCAGCTTGCTACTCTCTGTAGTTCTAGTTCTAGGGGCTTGGTTGATGCGCTCTTCTGGCCCCGTGGTACCTAGACATATTCTCAGGCAAAGTACCCATACACACAGAATAAAAAACAAATCAAAAAGGTTAAAGGATAAAAAGATACATCATATCTATCAGTGTTGTAATCTATGCTATCCAAGTTGACTGTCTTGCTTAGAAAGGTCTTACTAGTACAGGAATAATAAAGAGTAGTATGTGACCATTTTGGTAACCCTTATGAAAATTTTATTCAGTTTTGGATCTTTCATTTGTCAGGGATATTAGTTTCATTAATGATAGATATATGAATGAATCTATTTCCACCCACACTGACTATGCAACAAGTTTATGACTAACAGCCCTGTGATTTGAAGTAGTCTATTTACTCATATGCACAATGCTCTTGAACTTACTATGGCTCAAAGTATAAATAAATAAATAAATATTTTTGTGTACATGATAACAACACTGAGGCAAACCCAGCCTCCTGCATCTGAGGCACCGATCTACATTTTTACTCCCAACATGTAAGTATTTTGGCACATGGGTTGCAGAATAAAATACAGCCCCAGGAACCATGTTGGATTTAATGTTTTAATCATTTTCCTAGTGATATGATGTATAGGGGACTATCTCTTAGGAGACCAGAGAGCAGCAGCAAGCCATCACCCCAGGTAGCCTGGGAAAACACCCTAGAACTGCACAGTACACTGTGCCACTGAGCTCTGCTGTCCAGGAAGGTCGATGTGTCAGCTGCACTGTCAGCCTAGGACAGTTGCAATGTGCTGTAGGTTACTGGGACTCAGTCCTCTCATTCATTGAGGAACATCTGGACTGGCTTTCATTTCTACCCATTCCTCTGTTTACCCACTGCCATCCCATGTTAGTTGTGGTGTTTTTGTTTTTTTGTTTTTGTAATGCTTTAATGCATGCAGTCAGATGGACTTTCTGTCCTACCAGGGGATGTGCATTTTCAGCATAAACTCTAGTGCATGTCATGCATGTTGGGTGCTTCCCAGTGTGAAACCAGATGATTTTCCAAGACATGGACTTAATTCCTGAGACTACAGATTTTTCTACCAAACTGATGCTCTACCAAAATGTTGATCATTACTCTGCTTTTACCCAGACTTAGCCTTATACCCAATGAGAAATCTACCTTCTGGTTTAGGGTCCGATTCCACCAATGACACTGGAAGTACATTTGAAGGCAGTAGGAGGGGGAATTAGAGATCCAATTTTGGCTCCTGTTGGCATTGCTGTTTTCCTGGATTCTGTCAGCAGTCTACCCAACAGTTCTCTTCATTCTGTCTGCAGCTAGTTCCTTTTGTTCCAATTAGACTTTTGGGATTCCCCTGAGACTGCTCCCCACCACTGTTGAGATCTTTAGCTAAACACTCATCAATTAGAATGTGATGTTTATTTCTTCTGGGAGCAGTTTGTGTTACTGTAGGTCCATTTAAAGCCACGAGTATGTACAGTGTTCCTTAGGGAACTGTGCAATGTCTATAACTTAGCCCAACATCCAGCAAGCTGTGGGACTGACCATCCACCACCACGGTTCTAGTACTCGAGTGACTCATAGAACTGCAATACAATACAAACTAGTAATATCAATGATTTAATCATTGTGAATTTCATTAATTATGATAATTTAAAAATTTTTCTAAATAAAGGGAATAATAAAGATTCTTGCATGTAAATGTATTATCTATAGCCTATCTTAATTCAAATGCAGACATTAAAATATTGATTTATATATTTATTTGATCACTTGTACTTATTGGCCTACTCACACTATGCTACACCCTAAAGTTATATGCAAACATAATATTATCTCTAAATTGATGATGAAGGTCGTACTATGTTGTGAAGTTAGAACAAAACTTATAATGATAGCTTTGGAGGGGGAGGTATATAAGCAACTCATAATAAGTTAGCAAAAGTTGCAGAAGCTAGATAATACTGAATATGCATTTTAACAAACATGGCAAGGCATTTTAAGAAGATAATTGGAAAAATACTTGTCTGAAAAAGTATGTATTTCCTACAGAAAGAAAAACAAGATTTTCCATGTGTTTGGGTGTTTTTTTTTTATTTATGTGGCCATTTGACATGGGAACACTCAGAAGCTCAAGAAGCTCCTTAAACAAGACACTCTAGATGGTATGAGGTCATTCAAAAAAGGTAATCACAAGGCATTTAGGAAGCAGAACAACTAAATAGCCCCCTATATTCTTTAAAACAGTATAAAAGAATGATAGTCACTCTAGTGTAGAAGACAGTGCGAGAAGTAAGAGTGGTATTGAAAGCTTGTACAAATCCCCCATTCCATAAGAGGGCTGAGCCCTAATAAACCCAATATATAAAATATAATATAAATATAAATTTATATTATAAATATAATATAAATATATTATATTTATAATATAAAACATCACACTGGCCAGTGCACGTGGTACACCTATGTTACTGAGCAACCTTGGACAGCAGTAGTAGAATACTGTGGAATTCTGGTGCTTCCCCTTCCATCTCACTGGGGTTGTGGCTTGTTACTTAGGCTGAGAAAGAGAACATACTTAAATCCAAAGTCTAGTTCATTTTAATAAGTAGGTTTCCCACACCCACAATGATATCCATATTTTGCACTATGATTTCCTCACAACATGGATTATTTTACAAGCATTTCCTTAGTTTTGTCATTATGTACACTGGGACAAACTCAATATTTAGAGGCTAAAATTACCCTTAGATGATCTCCTATTCTTTTATCGGGAAATATTTGTATGTTGAACAGACCAAGAATCTCTTCTGGGATCAAATTTTGTATTTTGTGGGAAACTGAGAATCATTACCTAACAGCAGTGTATATGAGAAAGAAAGGACTGAAAAATAGGCTAAGAGATGAGATTAAATGGTGGGACAGGTCTCAAACAAAAGCCTGTAATTGTGGAAAACCAAAAGCTACATTTAAGAGGAACAAAGTTGGAAGGAAATCACTAAGGACACTCCAAAGGTGTTGGAAAATAAATTAACATATGAAATGATTTTATAAAACTATTAGAACCTCGTTGGTGTGATCTGTTTTCATAATTGTAGAAACAGATCAGGTGCAAACAAGAACATGGTGTCTTAGGGCTACCATTGTTGTTGACCACAGGAACATTGGAAGGACAGGGTTTATTGGGCTTACACTTCCATATCACTGTTCATCATCAAAGAAAGTCAGGACAGATACTTGAACAGGGCAGGAACCTGGAGGTAGGGGCTGATGCAGAGGCCCTACATCATGGAGAAGTGTTTCTTAGTGGCTTGCATCCTATGGTTTGATCAGCCCTCTTTCTTATAGAACCCAACACTACCATTCTAGGAGAGGTACCACCCACAATGAGCTCGTCCACCAATCACTAATTAAGACAATTTCTTACAGCCAGATCTTATGGAGAAAATCTCAATTTTCTCAAGTGAGATTTCTTTTCAAGTAACTCTAGCTTTTGTCAAATTGACATAAAACTAGGCAGCACAACTGTTCTCTTAAAAGCTTGACATACAAACACATTATTGTTAGCCATAACCTCTTCTTTCCTGTTCTTTACCGAAGATCAATACATAGTATTAACATTACAACATAAACATTCCAAAATTTAAAATTCTCACCATTTAAAAAATCCAAATGCTTAAAAATTCAGTCTCTTTAAAGTCTTTTCAAATTAAACATCTCTCAATTGTAGGCTTCTGTACAACCAAAAAGAAGTTAAATATCTTCTTACTTCAAGAGGTAAGAACCAGGTACAGTCACAATCTGAGTAAAGAAAGTCAAACTTTAAAAGTGTAAATAACTCAATGTTCAATTTTCTGGAAATGACTTATAATTTTGTCCTCCATGTTCTTTTGCAGCACATACAACTTATATTCTAGGCTCCACTCAACTTCTGCTGCTGTTCTTGGTGGTCATTTTATGTCAGGCATCTCCAAAATGCTAAGGTCCTTTGCTGCAGCTGGACTGCAATTCTAAAAATATCTTCTTTGGGTTCTTTTCGGTGGACTCTACCCCTGCCACACTGTGTCAAGCCTCAACTGCTCTCCACAACTCCTTTATGCCTTCAAAGCCAGTACCACCTGGGGGATTCTGAACTACGAAGTTCAGAAGCAAGTGGGAGGTCCAACCTTGTCTGCTTCTGGAACATAGCTTCTACAAGGTGACTCTGAGGAACTTTCCCCCAAAGACTTCACTTAATAATGCTGATGAGTCTTAATGAATCTTCAGCCCCAGCTGACCAGCAGCTATTACTCTTGCAAGGCAAAGGAGTTACTTTGGTGGTTCTGATCCTAGGTGATTCTTCAGTCTCAGCTGACCAGCATCTATTGCCCCAGCAAAGTGAAAGTTTTACTGATCTCTTGTTTAATCACAGCCATTTCTTCAGCTCCAGTTGACCAGACACCACAGATTCTTCACATAAATGGCCCAGTAGTGTCTTCACTTCCCTCTGAAACATCACAAGCTACGCTTCCAGTCTGCATTGTTCTCGACATTTTAATCTTCCAAATTCCTATGGAGCAGCTCACTGAGCTCTCAATACTCAATGGTTCTTCTAGCCCAGAGTTCCAAAGCACATCCTTCCCAAACAACATGGTAACTTCTTTCTCAGAAATACATCACTATCCTGGTACCAATTTATCTTAATTAGGTTTACTGTTGCTGTGATGACACACCATGGCCAAGCAACTTGAAGGAGACAGGCTTTATTTGACTTGCCCTTCCATATCATCATGAATCATCAATGAAAGTCAGGACAGAAACTCAAACAGGGGAGGAACCTGGAGGAAGGAGTTGACATGGAGGACATGGAAGGGTACTGCTTCTTGTTTGCTCCTCTTGGCTTGCTCAGCCTGCTTTCTCATAGAACCCAAGACAAGCCACTGATGGCACCACTTACCATGAGCCAAGCCCTTGATCATCAATCTCTAATTAAGAAAATACCTCATAGCCAGTTTCTATGGAGGCCTTTACTCAATTGAGGTTCTCCCCTTTCAGATGACTCTACCTTGTGTCAAGTTGACATAAAGCTAGCTAGCACATATAGTGACTTAGTTTTCCCTCTGTTGCTGTGATAAAATTATGATTAAAAGTAACTTGGGTAGGAAAGATTATCTTGTAACTTATAGCCCATCGTAAAGGGAAGTCAGGCCAAGAACTCAAGACAGGAACCTCCAGCAGGGGCTGAAGCAGAGGATATGGAGGAATATTGCTTATTGGCTTCCTTTACATGGCTTGCTTACTGTTGTTTATTGTATAACCAAGGACAATTAGGGGGTGGCACGCTCATAGTGGGCTCAACTCTTTACATCTATCATTAATTGAGAAAATGTCCTACTGACTCTCATATAGGCCAATCTGATAAAGCCTCAATTGAAGTTCCCTCTTCTCAGATGACACAGCTTGTATCAAGTTAACAATCAAAACAAACAAAAGAATTAATAAACAAACAAACAAACAAAAAACCTAACCAGCAAAACTGGGATGAAGACAAGAGTAATAAAGCCCTGAAAAACTTATGCTAGCCAATGAGATATTCTTAAAAGTATTTAGTTTCCATCCTGTGCTGGAAGTTATCCAAGCAAGCTGTATCTATAGATGTCAAAGATAATTTGCTGATTACCTAATAATTCTCATAATTAATTAAATATGAAATTTATCTTTCATATCTTTATAATGTTTAACTTCTTTTATGCCTCTAAAACATCTAATAAGATTTTTTTTCTTTACCAAGAAAATATTACCCAATGTATCATGTAACTGTCCAGCAGCTTAAGGTCAAGCAGGGATCTCTTTGATCAAGGCTTAAAGTTTAACAATTAGCACAGTGCTTGAAAAGGGAAAAACCACAAAATCCAAGCCCAGAGCAGGGTGTAATGCAGGTTCGCAATAGCATAGCAGCCAATCTGGTAAATTTCCATTTCTCGGTGACCACTATTTCCAGTAAGTCAAAGCTTGCAGCTGAGCCAAGGCAAATGTATCTGTCCAGGCTGATAAGTCCTGTTGTGGCAAATGTTCAAGGACTTCTTAGCCAGTTCAGGCTGAAGAGGTCACAGTATCACAGGTTAGTTCAGTTTACTTAGAACACTTGCCATTGGCTAAGAAAAATATGGTGGGGAATATTTATACCTCAGCCACCCATCATTTCCTGCTTCTCTTAACATTTCATCAGAACTGGTTTTGCTTCCTCATTTCATCTGCAAACGGTGAGTAGAGCAGAATAGATTCAGATAATACCAAGGTTCTCCCTTTCTGCATAACATATGCACAGTCTGTGTGTATGGTGGTGCATGATTCTAACCCCAACACACTGGAAGAAGAAGAAGGTAGATCTCAGGGAGTTCAAGATTAGCCTGGTTTCTATATTGAGTCTCACGACGGGCAGAGCTACATGAGGAGACTTTGTCACAATATTTTTCTGACTAATGTTGTTTTCCTCCTTTTCTTGAGCTTCAGTGAAAAAATAAGGAGAGACATATATATATATATATATATATATATATATATATATATATATATGTCTTCTCTTTATATAACCATTTTTCTTCCGTCACAAAAATCCTCTGATGTCCATTTGCAAAATGAGCCTTCTTCACTTCCACTTTTCACCATTTTAGAGAGTGAAATTCTACCCCTCTTGTAACCCTACCTCCTTCTATCCTCTCTCATTTCTCCTTCTCTTTCTTTCTTTTTTCTCTTCTCCCACATCTCTGTCTCCTCCTTCTCTTCTTTCTTATGAAGCACAGCCTATTGTGACTGAACACAATAAATAACAAGTGAAAATACCCTTCAGAAGCGTTCAGACACTTCTATCCAGGAAGGTCAAGATAAAATACATAATGTGTATTTAGAGAGTGTGTAGAAGGTATTGTGGATAATAGGTGAGAAGTGACAGTGACTCACTTCTATTTCCTCTTCACTTCAGCAATATTCTCTATGAATGGACTCTCCACTGATCAGGGTTATATCCTGTCTATTCTTTTTAGCATACTTCAAGAGATAAATTTAAGTTTTCATTTTCAATATCAATGTTATCTGTTATCTACTTCCATTAAAATAATAGTGTGTCTGTGTGTGTGTCTTTGTGTGTGTGTGTGTGTCTGTGTGTGTGTGCTTTCTGTCTAGCCTTTCTATCTCCAACACACTGTGGTCAGGATGGTTACATTTGAGTTGTCAGAAAGGGAACTTTTAAAACAGGAGGGCCTCAATTAGATACCTTTAGTTGTGTTCTGGAACCACAGAGATTTACCCAGGTGATTCTAATGTAAGTGATTGTCTGTATGATAGATGTCTGTAGAGATATTAGTCTGGTATGATAGTAATTCCAGTATAGGCAAGATCATCCATGCATATTGAGGCTAGCCTAATCTACATATTAAGTTCTGGGCCAGCCTACACTATACAGAGGGTGCTTGTCTCACTCAGATCATCCACATACAAAATTATATTGTTTATTAACATGTAATTAATTGGACTCTATATTTTCAGGTTTAATCAAATTGAATTTCTTAGAAATAGAATTTTTAAAAATAAACAATTCAAGAGAATACCACTAGTGGTAACATAATATAAGAACTGTTAGCATTCCCTCACTACTTTAACCTTCAAGTAGAAAGAGAGTTCTTTGGAAGATTCAGATCAAACTGTGAGAAGATCAGTTAAGTCTTATGATGGTTTGCTTTATATTTTAGTTCATTTGTTATTTAGACCTCAGTTACATTTCTGATGTCAAATTCTTTGGGTGGAAACTGAAATTATGAAAAGTTTTATAGGAGACTTATAAATATGAGTGGGTAACCTGTCAGAAGCATCCACATTGGTGTTAGTAATTTCAAGTAGCCACTTAGTAGCTAATCATAGAAGCCTCATTCAAAAAGAGCAGGTTATTCAAACTCAAAATTAAAGACAAATACACACCTTAAATAAATAATTTCTTATTTTTTAAGAATGAAAACATGCAGGTAATAAAAATAAAAAATATCCTAGATTAAATGCATGGATTCTGTGCCCAAATTTTTGCTATGAAATCTTCTCGGGCGGGGGCTAGCTCTGTGACTTTGGATAATTTGGTTGACATCTGTGTAGTCCCATTTCCCCATCTGTATGTTTAGATCTATGATAATCCTTCCCACATGTAATTACAAGAAAATATATTTAACATATTACTAGTTGTTTCCTCATGTGTAGTAAGATGATTTATGGCTGCAATAAAGTACTATTAGATTCAGTTAACATCATTGATGTTATTTGTTTCTTTAGAGTAAATATTTGTGCAAATATGATGCTTAAATGGTGCTTGGCACTTATTGACTTCTCAGTAATTAGTGTTCAGGATTGCAATAAATACTTATTTCACAAAATGAATTCTGTGTTTTTACTTCTAGGAGAATAATTATGGACAATACAAATGAATATTTGCTTAACTTTAAAGGATATAATTTTGAGAAAGCTTTTGTGAACATTGAGCAATTAGAAAAAATGGAAGATTTTGAAATTAGAGATGATGATGTCTTCATCATCACATACCCAAAATCTGGTAAGTGCCATCAATGTCTCCTTTGGTTTAGTACTATGTGTGTAAAACAGGTTTCTGTCCACTCACCAAGAGGAGAAAAAACACATTCACATAAGAATTTATGATCAGATAAAATGTAAATGAAACTTCCATCTCTAGGACAGAAGGCCACTTTCAGTGCATATACTGTACACTATGATGGCAAGTAGGAATGTTATGGGAATGAAATGTGCAGCATAGGGCCAAGAGCAGACACTTGTTCAGCACTGACCTCTTCTGGCAGACAGGAATGATACAATCTGAAATATTTTCTTCTGAATGCAAATGCTTCATGATTTAGTATGAATTTTATACTGAATATCATTTACGTTAAAATTTTTCCACAGAAACCAAGATCTACTTAACACAGTTTAAGATGCATGTGTAAAATCTAGTTTTTCCTCCTGGCCCCAGACCCCTGGAATAATGGCTCAGAGACTCAAAATATATCTACAAACACCTTGACCATAAGCTTTGCTTAGTTCCTTGATTAGATCATGACTTAATATACCATTTATTTGAATCTAAATTCTACTATATGACTGGTTACCTCTGTTCAACTCCCATGCTTCAGGTCTTCTCCATATTTCTGGACTCCTTCCCCCCACCCACATGTCTTCCTCTATCTCTGTATCAGATTTCCAAGCTTCTATTACTTTGGATGACATACATTCATGACCCATATGACAGTTCTTTCTACATCTTCTTCTTTTCATGGGCAACTTTTCCCCGAGTCATTATAATTATAGAAAAATTTATCCTTAGGATCTGTTTGCTTACAGTCATTTAGGGAATCACACAACTACAGCAATAGAATTTTTGTGCTGTAATTGTCCAACCATAATTCAATTGTGAGCAATAAACTCTACATCCTCAGTAGTTTTAATCCATTTATAAAGAGGTGTGTTATTTGGCCCTTAAAGGTCTAGAAGCCTTTTTTGTGTATTCAGCATTAACATTTTCAAAAGCTAAAGATTCAATAAAATTTTCCCTAGCAGTTGGATCTCATATTGCTTTTTTTAGAGCTGTAGTAAAAAGATTTATCTGAACCCTGGGTTATCTTTGTATACAATTCAGTTTGTCCCTTGTGTTCAACCTTGTCCCAACCACTTAAAGCTATATTTTATGATACTGTTCCAGGACATTGTTGTAGGACATCATCATCAAGGGTAATCTGTACTCTTAATTCAGAATATGGACCTTCACTTGGTAATTCATTCTTGATGATATCAATGCTTCTAGTCCTATTTTGTTGTTCTATGACTGAAGCCTCATCTTTCCAGAATATCAGCCATTTTAATTGAGGGCAAGGCCATAGGATGGCTATTATTAAATCTCACCAATCTTTTGAAGTTATGTGATTATGTGGCCCAGTTATTAAGTATCTGATCTATGTTGAATATAGGCCATAATTTGTTATTGCTTCCTTAAATCTTTTAAAATCCTGTGCTTCTATAGGTTGCCATTTGAATTCTTAATAAGGTCGTGGGTTTCTCTCATTTCCTGATAATTTCTTTATTGAGGCTTGAAAAAAATCATTTTAAGTTTCTTAACAGATATAGATTACCCTGAAGTCTTGTTACAAGATGGTGTAGTATGTTCTGACCTTGCTTCCTCTGTTCCTATCTTAGTGTTTGTTTTATTTAGATTTATTTGTAAAATTTCAGCCTTTTTTTGTATCATTATCATCTTTGTATCTTTTCCATACTTTTGTTCATCCATCCATTGGTAAATTCATTCACTTTACATTGCAGTATCACCCCCCATCTCCTAGGACTCCCTTCACACAGCTCTTCCCTCCACTCCCCTGTCCCCTTCTTCTCTGAGTAGGGGAACTCTCCCTGCCCAGCATATCATTCTACACTGGCAGATCAAGTTACTGAAAGATTAGATGCATCCTCTTCTAATGAGGCCAGACAACACATCTAAGTTAGGGAAACAGGATCCACAGGCAGGCAACAGGTTGAGGGACAACTACCACTCCAGTTGTGGGACCTATATGAAGACCAACATGCATATCTACTGCATATGTGTGGGAAGCCTAGTTCTAGCTCATGCTCACTCTTTGGTTGGTAGTTCAGTGTCTGGGAGATCCCAAGGGTCCAGGTTAGTTGACTGTTGCTGTGGAGTCTCTATCATCTTTGGGTTCCTCAGTTCTACTTTCAACTGTTCCATAAGACTCCTTGATCTCCATCTGATGATAGGCTGTGGGTCTCTTCATCTGTTTCCATTGGCTGCGGGTGGGGACTCTTAGAGAACAGTTATGCTAGGTTCCTGTCTACAAGAATAACAGAGTATCATTAATAGTGTCAGGAATTAGTTCTTGCTCATTTGTGAAGGTTTCAATTTGGGTAAGCCATTCAGTTGGCCAGTCCTTCCATCTCTGCTCCATCTTTGTCTTTACCTATCTTCTATGGCCAGTGGTTTTGTGGGTTGCTGCCAATAACACTCCACTGGGAGTACTGCTTGGCTACAGAAGGTATTCATTTCAGTCTTCATGTCCCTGAACTGCTAGGAGTCTCAGGTAGAATTATTGTCAGACTCCCTGGGGCCTCCCCCTGTCCCAGGTTGCTGGCACATTCTAGAGGTGGTGCACTGCCCAGTGCTGATTTCTATTTTCTCTCCTCTACTCTTCCTACACCTGATCCCACTGCCCCCATTCCCTTCTTCATCTGTTCTCCCACTCAGATCCCTCCATCCATCTACCTCCAATATCTATTTTATATCCCCTTCTGAGAGATTCAGGTATCCTCTATTGGGCCTTCTTCATTATTTGTCTTTATTGAGTTTGTAGGTTATAGCATGGGTATCCTGTATTTTATGACTTATACCCACTTATTACACACCATGTCTATCCTTTGTGGGTCTGGGTTACCTCATTCAGGATGACAATTTCTAGTTACATCCATTTGCCTGCAAAATCCTTGATGTCCTTATTTTTAAAAGCTGAGTATTATTTCATTGTGTAAATGAACCACATTTTCTTTATCCATTCTTCAGTTGCAGGACATCTGGCTTGCTTGCAGTTTCTGGCTATTATGAATATAGCTGCTATGAACATAATTGAGTAAGCATTCTTCTGGGATTGTGGAACATCTTTTGGGTATATGCCTAGGAGTGATTAGTCTTGAGGTACAACTATTCCTAATTATCTGGGACACTGCCAAATTGATTTCCAGAGTGCTCAAACAAGTTTGCACTCCCACCAACAATGAAGGAGTGTTCCCCTTGCTCCATGTCCCCATTCCTGTTCCTTGAAATGTGTGCTGCTTTTTGAGTCCTTATGTTAGCCACTCTGAAGCATGTAAGGTGAAATATCAGAATCATTTTGATTTGTTTTTCCCTGATGACTAAGTACACTGAACATTTTTTAAAGTTTTCTGGCCCATGAGAGATTTCTCTGTTGAGAACTCTGTTTAACTCTGTACGTATTTTTATCTGGGTTATTTGAGTTGTTGGTGTCTATCTTCTTGAGTTCTTTATATATTTTAACTATTAGCCCTCTGTCAAATATAAAGTTGGTGAAAATGTTTCACTAATTTGTAGGCTATCATTCTGTCCTTTTAGCAATGTTTTTTGCCTTACAGAAACTTTTCACTTTCATAAGGTTGCATTTATTAATTGTTGAACTTAGTGCCTGATCTATGGGTGTTCTGTTCAAAAAGTTGTTTCCTACACCAATGAGTTCAAGACTACTCCCTACTTTCTGTTCTATTAGGTTTAGTATATCCAGTTTTATTTTGGGGTTTTTGATCCACTTTGGACTTGATTTTTGTGCAAAGTAATAAATATGGATCTATTTGCATTCCTCTACATGCAGAATCCAGTTAGACCAGCACCATTTTTTGAACAGGCTCTCCTTTTTCCATCGTATGGTTTTGTGTCTGTTTCTATACCAATACCATGGGGTTTTCATAACTATTTATCTGTAATATAGCTTGAAGTCAGGGATGGTGATATGTATTGTTTCCAGAAGTTGTTTGTTTTTGTTTGTTTTTTTGTTTGTTCAGGATTGTTTTAGCTATTCTTGAATTTCTTTTCTTTACATATAAAGATGAGAATTGTTTTTTCAAGATCTGTAAAGAATTGTGTTGAAATTTAATGGGAACCCCATTGAATCTGTAGATTGCTTTTAGTAAGATGTCTGTTCTCACCATGTTAATCATACCAATCCATGAACATGGAAGCTTTTTCAAACTTCTGGTACTTTCTTCAATTTCTTCCTTCAGAAAGTTAAAGTTCTTGTCATATAGGTCCTTCACTTGCTCTGTTAGAGTTACACCAAGATATTTTATATTATTTGTGGCTATTACAAAGGGGGTTTTCTCCCTAACTTCTTTCTCAGTCCATTTATCATTTGTAAAAAGGAGGGCTACTGACTTCTTTGAGATAATTTTGTGTCTAGTCACTTTGCTGAAGTTCTTTATCACCTGTCAGAATATTCTCGTAGAATTTTGATGAGTCTTTTATATATACTATCATATCATCTGTGAATTGCAATACTTGGACATTTTCCTTCACAATTTGTATTCCCTTGATTTGTTTCAGTTGTCTTATTGCTCTAACTAGGACTTGAAGTACTATATGGATGAACTTCAAGGAAGTCTCAGAGAATATTACCACTGCCTGTGATGCACAGGATAAGGGGACACAATACACGAAATGAATATATTCCTGAAGACCAAGAAAAAATGTGTCATAAGGTTCCAAACAACAGTAATATATAAATGCTACTGACCCTGGTGTAAGTTTAGCACAATATATACATGTAGGGTATAGTAAGACTGTATCTATTAACATCTACAAATAGTATCTGTCTAAGAGAAATTTAGAGTACTACAAAAAGACGTTCCATAAAACATAGAACACAGAGAAATTATAAAAATAATTTGAACAATCACTACCAAGAAATCAGGACAAACATTTTCTATACAATTAAAACATGAAAACAGAGTTGTTGTTCTGTTAAAAAAAAATCCCATTCGATTTTACCAAATGAAGACTCAAGAGCCAGATGATGGGTTAAAAGCCTGTCTAGCTTAGAGAGACAGAGATAGAACCCAGCTGACATTCCTCCTCAACCAATATCCCAGAAAGAGCGTCTGCTTTTGTTCTCTACACTGTCTTAAAAACCCTTCAGATCAAGTGTTTCCCTTTTCTACTTCCTGTGTCTCTCTATTTGACCTCTTGACTTCATCCACTCTCTATGTTTTTTCCTATGTTCACTCTCTGTCAAAAAGATGCTTGTTCGGCTTGTTAACCTACTTTTGACTTTATTTCATCTTGTTTACAATTATCACAAAGCTCTAGGGTTAAACGTAGGTACTAAGATGGAGCCACAGCACAACCAGAGACAGATGTTTCTAGAATACAATCTCACTATGTGATCAAATATCCTGCAACACAGGGCCTTTGTTTCTATCTTTTCTAATTTTATCTAATTATTCAGAAAGACAAAGCAAAAACTCCACATGTGCATTAGTATACATGGAGTGTTTTTTTTTTTTCATGGATTGTTTTTTTAAAGTCATCAATGACTTTGTGATGAATGGCATTACCATGAATACTTATTATTTAAACCCACTTCAGGATTGTTATCTATTTTTACAGGTACCATCTGGACTCAGCAAATCCTCAGCTTGATTTATTTTGAGGGTCACCGGAACAACACTGAAAACATATCAACAATAGATAGAGCACCATTCCTTGAGTACAATATTAATAATTTAGACTATGCCAAAATGTCATCACCTCGAATCTTCACTACCCACCTTCCATATTACTTAGTTCCAAAAGGTCTAAAGGAAAAAAAGACTAAAGTATGTAAGACAGCTTATTACTTTTTGCATAGATAAAATACTTTAATTATTGGATAATATCATTACTTCAGAATTTGTTCTTGAGCATTCTTCTGCCAGCTACCCAGCTATGTGTGGATCATGCATGGAACTGCAGATCCACACATAGCAGAGTACTCAACTGATGGAGGTGGTGTTGTATTTCTGAAGAAAATGAATAATCATGTATTGCTGAAATCAGCAAAGGATGGATTCTGATGTTTTCCTTTAGTAACTTGACACATCAGGCTTAAATTTTCATCAGTGTGGTAGTTATTGGATGATGACTCACAGTTTTAATTTGCATATCTGTACTCAATAATGAGATAAAATCTGTTTGATATTTACTAGCTATGATCAGTTATGATTCTGTGAAAGGGCTCTACTATGTGTCTCGATTCTTCATTACTATAACTTTAGTATAATTTTTCTACTGAATTTAATTCTGTCACTTTTGGATACTAATATAGGTATGCTTGTGACCTTTCTTATATTTTATAAATCTTTATAATTTTGGGCTTTAATTTGACTAGAATCTTCTTATTTATAGTATCAATCATGTTGACTTTTAAAAAATATAAATTCATTACTTAACTATTTTTATCATATTTTATTATTTAAACAATTTTAAATTAAATATATTTTGTCCATATTATACCACTTCCCAAGTCCTTTCAGATCCTTTCCCCATTCCTACCACCCAACTTTAAGTTCATCTAAAAAAACTCAAATAAAGCCCTAATATAATATCAAGACTCTATTTAAGAAATTCTTCCTTGTTTTAAGACTAGAACTATATCTATTATTGATCTAATACTTGTAATATACTTGTTAATGATTATTCATTTCTCACATCCTTCTAGATCGTCTCCCTACTCCTATCCTCCCTACTTTAAGTTCTTTCTCAAAAGAAAAACCCAAATAAAAACCTATTAAAACAAGACCTCATGTAAGAAATCTTTCCTTGCTTCAAGACTAGAAATATATTTATTTTTGGTCTAAAGCTGTTAATATACTTATTAGTTATTATGTATGTTAGTATGATGGAATGTTTAAAATGTATTAATTAATTAATTAATATGACAAATACTGTCCCCCCTCCCAGTTTTCCCATAACAGAGTCCCCTCCCATCCTTCTTTCTCTTCTCCTCTGAGAGGGTGGCCTCCTTGGGTATCTGGTGCATTAAGACCCTATAGGATTGAGCACATCTTCTCCTACTACAGGCAGCAAAGTCTACACAATATATCAGTAGTTCGGTTCAGCATGTGTATGCTCTTTAGTTGGTGTCTTAGTCTCTGAGAGCTTCCAAGTATCTAGGTTAGTTGATTATATTAGTCTTTCTGTGGAGTATCTATCTCCTTCTGCACCTTCAATCCTTTCCACAACTCTTCTGTAAGAGTCCCTGACATCCTTCCAATTGTTGGCTGAGGGTATCTGCATCTGCTTCAGTCAGCTGGTGGGCAGAGCCTCTCAGAGGACAATTATACTAGGCTCCTCTCTGCAAGCATAAAAGAATATCATTAATAGTGTCAGGTATTGGTGCTTGCCAGTGGTGTAGGTCTTAAGTTGAGCAAGTTATTGGTTGGCTATTTTTTTAGTCTCTGCTCCATCTTTGTCTCTGAATTGCTTTCAGATAGGACAAATTTTGGGTGGAAAGTGTTGTAGGTGGATTGGTATCCTTATTCCTCACTTGTGTCCTGCCAGGCTACAGGAGGTAGCCTCTTCTTGTTTCATGTCCTCACTCTCCCACTACATTCCCTTCTGCTCTCTGCCTCCTATGACTATGTTATTCCCCCCATCTAACTGAGACTCAAACATCCTCGATTGAGTGAACCTTCCTTCTTTTTTAACTTCTTTGAGTCAGTGGGTTGTATCACAGGTATCCTGCACTTCCTGGCTAATATCCAGTAATCAGTGAGTACATACCATGCATGTCCTTTTGGATCTGGGTTATCTCACTCAGGATGGTATTTTCTAGTACCATCCATGTGCCTGCAAAGTTTATGATGTCCTTGTTTTTAATAGCTGAATAGTACTCCATTGTGTAAATGAATCACATTTTCTGTATCCAGAAACTGGGTTGTTTCCAGTTTCTGGTTATTATGAATAAAACTAGTATAAACATAGTGGAACATGAATCCTTATGGAGTATCTTCTGGGTGTATGGCCAGGAGCTGTATAGCAAGGTCTCCAGTTAAAACTGTTTCCAGTTTTCAGAGAAACTGCCAGATTGATTTCCAGAGTGGATATGCAAGTTTTCAATCCTACCAGTAGTGGAGGTGTGTTCCCCTTTCTCCACATCCTCACCAGGATGTGCTGGTGCTTGAATTTTTGATCTTAGCCATTCTGATTGTTTTAAAATGGAATCTCAGGGTCATTTTGATTTGCATTTCCCTGATGACTAAAGATGTCAAACATTTATTTAAGTGCTTCTCAGCCATTTGACATTCCTCTATTGAGAATTTTCTGTTTAGCTCTGCACACTAATTTTAATTTGATTCTTTTGGTTGGTTGAAGTCTAACTTCTTGAGTTCTTTGTATATTTTTGGATATTAGGCCTATGTCTGTTTTAGAGCCAGCAAAAATCTTTTTCCAACTGGTAGATAGCCATTTTGTCCTGTTGACATTGTCCTTTGCCTTACAGGATGTTTTCAGTTTCATGAGGTCCCATTCATCAGTTTTTGATCTCAGAGCCTGAGACATTGATATTCTGTTCAGGAAATTGTCTCCTGTACAAATGCATTTAAGGCTATGTCCCATTTTCTCTTCTATGAGATTTAGTGTATCCAGTTTTATGTTAAGGTCCTTGATCCACGTGGACTTGAGTTTTATTCAGGGTAATAAATATGAATCTATTTGTATTTTTCTACATGCAGACATCCAGTTAGACCAGCACTATTTCTTGGAGATGCTTTCTTTTTTCCAATGTATGATTTTGGCTTCTTTGTCGATGATCAAATGTCCACAGGTGTGTTGGTTTATTTGTGGATCTTCCATTGAATTTCATTGATCAACCTGTTTGTTTCTATGCAGATACAATGCAGTTTTATAACTAGTGCTTCATATTACAGCTGGAAATCAGTTGTGATGATGCCTCCAGAAGTTCTCTTATTGTTCAGGATTAGTTTAGCTTTCCTTTTTTTTTTTTTCTTTTCCATGCGAAGTTGAGAATTCCTCTTTCAAGGTTTTAAAACTGTAGATATTGCTTTTGGTAAGATGGCCATTTTCATTGTGTTAATCCTACTGATCCATGAGCATGGGATCTTTCTATTTTCTGATATCTTCTTCAATTTCTATCTTCAGGGACTTGAAAGTCTTTTCATGTTGAACTTTCACTTGTTTGGTTGGAATTACATCAAGGTATTTTATATTATTTGTGGCTATTATGAAGAGTATCTTTTCCTGATTTCTTTCTCAGCCAATTTATCATTTGTGTAAAGGAGGGCTACTAATTTCTTTGAGTTAATTTTATAACCAGCCACTTTGCTGAAGTTGATTGCCAGCTGTAGATATTTTCTTGTAGAATTTTTGGGATTGCTTATATATGCTATCATATCATTCATAAATGGTGATACCTTGACTTCTTTCTTTCCAATTTGTAACCCCTTGATCTCCTTTTGTTGTTTTATAGCTCTAGTTAGAATTTCAATCACCATATTGAATAAGTAGGGAGAGAGTACGCAGCCTTGTATTGTCATGATGTAGTGGGATAGCTTTCTGTTTCTCTAGATTTAATTTCATGTTTGGTATTGACCTTCTGTATTTTGCTTTTATTATGTTTAGGTATGTGCTTTGTATCCCTGATCTAAGACTTTTTTTTTTTTTAACATGAAGTGGAGTTGGATTTTGTTGAAGTGTTTTCAGCGTCTAGTGAGATTATGATGTGATTTTTTTCTTTCAACTTATTTATATAGTGGGTTATGTTGGTAGATTTTCATGTATTGAACCATACCTGTATTCCTGGGACAAAGCCTAGTTGATCATGGTGAATGTATTTTTGATGTGTTCTTGGATTTGGCTTGCAAGAATTTTATTGAGTATTTTGACATTGATGGTTATGAAATTTTCTTTGTTGAGTTTTTGTGCGGTTGAGGTATCAGGGTGACTGTGGCCTCATAGAATTAGTTAGCTAGTGTTCCTTCTGTTTTTATTTTGTGGAATAGTTTGAGGAGTATTGGTAATAGCTCTCCTTTGAATGTCTGGTAAGATTCTGCACTAAAACTATCTGACCTTGGGCTTGTTCTGGTTGGGAGATTTTTTTTACATGACTGGTTTTATTTCTTCAGGGGTTATAAGATTGCATAGATAGTTTACCAGATCGTGATTTAATTTTGGTAAGGTGTATCTGTCTAGAAAATCATCCATTTAATTTAGATTTTCCATTTTGTCTACTACCTCAGACTTTTGAAATAAGACTTGATGATTTTTTGAATTTTCTCAGTTTCTGTCATAATGTTTCTCTGTTCATTTCTAATTTTGTTAACTTGGATATTGCCTCTGTGCCTTTTAGGTATTTTTAGCTAGAAGTTTGTCTATCTTGTTGATTTTCTCAAAGATCCAATTCTTGGTTTTGTTTATCCTTTTTATTGTTCTCTTTGTTTCTAATTGATTGATTTCAGCCCTGAGTTTGACTGTTTCCTGCCATCTACTCTTCTTGAGTGTGTTTGCTTTTTTTTTTTTTTTTTGTTCTAGAGTTTTCAGGTGTGCTGTTAAATTGCTAGTAGAAGACTTCTCCAATTTCTTTATGAAGGCACTTAGTGCTATCAATTTTTCTTTTAGCACTGCTTTTATTGTGTTTCATAAACTTGGGAATGTTGTGTCTTTATTTTCCTGATTTCTAGAAAGTCTTTATTTTCTTTATTTCTTCCCTGACCAAGTTTTCCGTGAGTAGATCGTTGTTCAGTTTCTAATAATATGTGGGCTTTCTGTTGTTTCTGTTGTTAAAATCCAGCCTTATTCTATGGTGATATGATAAGATGCAAGAGTTTATTTCAATCTTCTTATGTCTTTTGAGGCTTATGTTGTTCCTAAACATATGGTCAGTTTTGGATAAGGTTTCATGAGGTGCTGAGAAGAGTTATATTATTTGGTTTTGGGGTGAAAGTTTCTGTAGATATCTGTGACATCCATTTGAATTATAACCTCTATTAGTTTAATCATTTCACTGTTTAGTTTCTCTTTCAATGACCTGTCCATTGGTTAGAGTGGAGTGTTGAAGTCATCCATTATTATTGTGGAGGGTTCAATGTGTCATTTGAGGTTTAGTAATTTTTTTAATGAATGTGGGTATTATCATATTTGGGGCATAGATGTTCAGAACTGAAGTGCCATCTTGGTGGATTTTTCCTTTAATGGGTATGAAATGTCCTTCCACATCTCTTTTGATTATGTTCGGCTTGTAGTGTATTTTATTAGATATTAGAATGGCTACTCCAGTTTATTTCTTCAGTCCATTTTCTTGGAAAACCTTTTTCCAGCCCATTATTCTGAGGTAGTGTCTGTTTTGTTGCTGAGGTAAGGTTTTTGTATGTAGCAGATTGATGGACACCATTTAAGTATCCAGTCTGTTAGCCTTTGTCTCTTTATTGGTGAATGGAGTCCATTGATGTTGAGAGATACTGATGACAAATGGTTGTTAGTTCCTGTCATTTGGTTGTTGGTGATGATACTGTGTGTGTGTGTGTGTGTTTTCCTTATTTTGGTTTTGGTGTAAGATGATTAATTTCTTGTGTTTTCTTGGGTGTAGTTACCTTCATTGTGTTGGAATTTTTCTTTTAGTATACTCTACAGGGCTGGATTAGTAGAAAGATATTTTTAAAAGTTGGTTTTGTCATGAAATGTCTTGTTTTCTCCATCTATGGTGATTGAAAGTTTCAGTGGGTATAGTAGTTTGTGTTGGCATCTGTGGTTTCTTAGGATACGCAAGACATATGTGTAAGATTATCTGGCTTTTATAGTCTCTGTTGAGAAGTCAGGTAAAGTTCTGATAGGTATGCCTGTTTATGTTACTTGGCCCTTTTCCTTTGTGACTTTTAATATTCCTTCTTTGTTTGGTGCATTTAGTGTTTTCATTTTATTATGTTGCAGAAGTATTTTCTTTTCTGGTCCAATTTATTTGGTGTTCTGTAAGCTTCTTTTATGCTTATAACCATCTCCTTCTTTAGGTTAGGGAATTTTTTGGTCTATGATTTTGTTGAAGATTTTTTTCTGGCCATTTAGACTAAAAATCTTCATCCTCTTTTAGTCCTATTGTTCTTAGGTTTGGTCTTTTCGTAGTGTACCAAATTTTCTGGATTTTTTTCTTGTTAGAAATTTTTACTCTTTCATCTTCATGACATAAGATTTAAGGTCTTGCTCTTCATATGCGTTAGGGCATCTGGGCCTTCCTGTAGTAGGAGAGCTAGCTTCTGGTGGTGTCATATTGCACTAGCATCTGTTGATTCTGTTCGTGTAATTTTGGGCATTTTCGTTGACCAATGTATCATTTTCTTCTATGGTATCTTCTACACCTGAGATTTTCTCTTTCATCTTTTATATTCTGTTGGTGATGCTTGAGTCTGTAATTCTTGTTTGATTTCCTAGGTGTTCTATCTCCATGGTTGCCTCCATTAGTGCTTTCTTTATTGGTACTATTTCCATTTTTAGGTCTTGGACTGTTTTATTCATTTCTTTCACCTATTTGATTATATTTCTTTGTATTTCTTTAAGGGATTTATTTGTTTCTATCTGCTTGATTATGTTTTCATGAGTTTCTTTAAGATATTTATTTATATCTTCTTTAAAGGCCTCCATCATCTTCATGAGATGTGATTTAAGGTTAAAACCTTGCTTTTCAGGTGTGTTATGGCATCCAGGGATTGCTGGGTTCTGATGATGCCTATTGTACTGGTTTCTGTTGATTCTGTTCTTGCACTTGCCTTTCAACCTTTGGTTGTTTCTGGTGTTGGCTGCTCTGGTAGTCTCTCTGGGAGTAGTAAGCCTCTGGTTGTCCCAGATAGCTGCAGGTTTCCCTGGAAGTAGGCAGCAATGTGGGGTGACATGTGGGTTGCTGATCCATGATTGCAGGTGGAGGTCTGGGCTGGAAAGAAGACGGAGCTCCCAAGAATTTTCTTTCTATATGTGGGTACAGTTGATGCATGTACCAAGATAATACTTCATTTAAAAATATTTTCTACTTATTTCCAGTGCTACCCTCACTATATATCAAATACATCAGATAACTGAATCAATGTCATCTGGTGTAGCCTTAAAAATGTGCTCACTGTGTTTACCTACTTTACAAATAATATAATTTCTAGAAAGCTGACTTGTTTTCATGTATGCATATGAAATACTATGTAAATAAAAATGTTCATTTATGTTTTATAGTGTAAAACAAGTTCATAACTAATAAAATTTTCATAACTATTACCTGGATAAATATAAAGATTTTTTTTAGAAAATGAATTATGTAATTGTTCAGGATTTATTAGGATAACTAAGAACTACTAAAGCAACTTTGTGTTTTTTTTCTACAGACTCTTTATATTTACAGAAATCCCAAAGATGTTTTGATATCATTTTTTCATTTTTCAAATTGGGTGGTTACCTTTGAACCTACAGATACCATAGACAATTATCTGGAAAAATTTCTAGATGGAAAAGGTAACAACATTTATCCCTCTCACTAATTTAAAAAGGAGTGGTGACACTTAAACCATCTCAATGAAGGGAACATTTATCAAAGAGATGAGGGAGGCAGTGGGATGCATATATAGAGTAATAATTTTGATCAACCCAACCTAATGCAGAACAGTTATTCAGCCATTGGTAGGACCATGTGATAGTTGTTAACTTTACAATGCTGGGTTATTTAGGTGGTATTTTGTAAGACCATAAGATGTTTACAAATACTTTATTCATTTTCCCCTAGCTTATGGCATAGGAAGAGCTATACAGCTAAAGTTGAGAGTGAATGTGTGCTCTGCATAGCATACACTTGGAGGAATACTGAGTTTTTCATTTTTTCCTTTAACTGGAAATCAACAATAAATTAATCTGGCAATTATATTTCTTAACTAGCTAATTCACCAATAACCTCACAGAAAGACTAAGATTTATTAAAATTGCCTTGAGAAAAATACTGAGCAATTATTATTCCATTCTAAAACTCCAAGTTAGTCAGGTTGCCTCTCAGACTATATTCCCATCTTACTTGAAATTTATCAATCTTTCTTGATTCCATTCTCTTCTCCACATGTTTTTCTCCACTTCCCTCATATCTCCTTCCTCCTCCTCTCTTTCTGTTTTTAACTTTCTTAGAATCAGAAGTCCCACCTATTCTGTTTCTAGAGCTTTGTATTGGCTAGGTAGAGTTTATTGGCAAGGCAGAGAATGAAAGAGAAGGAAAGTTCATGCAAAGTTGATATAGGAATTTTAAGAATTAACATAACAAAGCCATATTTAAGTAACACAAGAGTAAACTTTACACAGTATTTAAAAATATTGTGCCTACACAAATAAGTTTTTAAAAGTAGTCATATAGACATTCAATTATTTGGGTTTCATTTTATTTTCCAACAGTCTAATGAAGAAAAGAAAAAAAATCGAGTTTTTTGTTCAGTATGCGTAATGCCTTCACTTTGGTACTCAGTAACTTGCTCTTCAGTTTTAGGAAGCCGTTGGTTTGATCACATTAGAGGCTGGTATGAGCACAGACATGACTTCAATATAATGTTCCTGAGCTATGAAGATTTGAAAAAGGTAAGATGAGAAAGTTGTGTCAAAATTAGTTCTCATCTTTGAGTTTAAACCACACACTACCAGGTATCCTCATACATTACTGTTCCTTGGTCTTCCTGTTGAAGGAGGTTCCTGACACCCAGGTCCTCTTTTATTGACTGGTGTGTTTCTGGGCTCTCTTCTCTCTGTATCCATCCCTTGGGATTCCTACTAGTATAGCTACCTGTGTCAATAAAGACAATCTTAAATATTTAGGGTAGACTTGCCTTTTTAAGAAATTATTAACCTTCATTTGTATTATTAGATTAGTTGTGGTATTTCTACCTATGAACATAGCATGCATGGGCAATCACTCTCTCACACTCTCACCCTTTCTTTGCTCAGGACCCATTGTAATTCCTAGTAATCATAGTTAAACATTAAAATGACAAGTTTTTTTGTTTGTTTGTTTTTTTGCTTTTTGTTTTTCTACATGGGAGAGAGATGTGGCAACTATTTCTCTGCATTGGCTGGTTTCACTTAATTTGGTGTTTTAAGGTTCATCTATTTTCATCAATGGGTCTTTACCTTTCTTAGTGTATTTTTAAATTATATATATATAACATTTTTATTCTTTTCTATATCGAACCATTGCATGCTTTGACTATAGAGAAAGTGGGACAACATTGAATGCTAAAAAGGGTTTGAAATGGTGATGCTATTTCATTGGCTATATAACTAGTACCCTAGTCACTGATCATATGGTGGGCTATTTTTAATTATGAAGATCTACACTGTTTTCCATGGTGGATGCCCTCAATGTCTCATCTGGTATGTCACCTTGAATATCTAGTTATTTGGTTGTTTTGTTTGTTTCTATGCTTATGATTGAAACCAGAGTCTCATACAAATGTTCCACTAACACACATTTCCAGCCAGAATCAAGGGTTTTGGACAATTTTTAATTTTATATTTTAATCTCCTTGAATGTAATACCCAGAGTTATGTTGAAAATTTTCAGTATTTTTAACATGTATTTCTATTATCATATTTATTTTTTCTTGACCATGTTGTCTTACTTTTTATGTCCCTTCATGTTTATTGTACAACAAAGTTATTTGTGGAAATAAGTTAATTACTATGACATAGTTATCATATGAGCCATATAACTTTATTTCACATGATCACTTACAATAAAAACACATAAGGCAGCAGCAAGCTTAGAAAGCCCTTCCTTTGTTCCCAACAGTGATCAGCTTTGTGTTATTGGGAGACTTTTGTGGATCAATCTGTGTAAAGCTTAGTAGTTCTTCTCATATGGAAAGCATTTCAAGTTCCTCTGCACTGATACTTAATGTAGACTCGGAAAGGAAATCAACACATTTAAACACATCTCTTCTCATCATGAAAAATTAACCTCTCTGAGAACAAATTAGAAGATCATCTCTTTTTCTGTCCACTTGTCCATTGTACTGCACCTCCTCCTTCCCTCATCTTGGTGTCTTCAAACCCTTGATTGCTTTGCCATCATGCTTCACTTCAAAGAAAAAATTTCTCCTTTTTACCTTTTTTTTTCTTTTCTTAAACTTATTTTCTACTAATTTCTTAGGTTGGAATACCCAAACACTTTTATTTACATCATCACATTTTCTCATTTCTTGTCCTTCTCCTCCGCAGTCCTTAAACCACCATTTTTCTCTAGCTAGTTCCATTTTGTTCTCCAGTCAGTCCTGCCACCCCTGCCTGCTTTCTTACTATGTGTGTTCAACAAACACCTTTATTCTTCACTTTTCATAAGCCCTTCTCATGAGCTCCTGTCTATTTTGTGATCAAACACACATAGAAATGCATATGCATGTATATAATTTTGTCTGTTTTCTACATTTAAAAGAAAACTTGGAGTGTTTATCTTTGTGAATCTATCTTATTTCAGCTAACATATTGATATGCAGTTCTATCCATTTTCATATAAGTGTCCTGTTGTAATTTTTCTTATTGCTGTACAAAACTCCATTGTGTACCACTTTTTTCTCTATTCGATCAACTATTGATGGACTTTGTGTCTTTTTCTTTTTTTGGCTACCATGAAAATTAAAGCTATAAAAATTGATTCATGGTGTTAGTGAGTGGGCTCAGATGGTAAAGGTAATTGTCTGACAACTTGAGTTTGATCCTTGGGAGCCACAAGGTAGAAGAAACTCACTATGAGACATTACCCTCTGACCTATATAATCATGCATGTGTGTATTCAGAGACAGATGTAACATGCATATACATATACTTGTAAAAAATTTAAAGATATAAATAGATGTCTAAGTGTCTATATGTTGTGCTGATTTAGAAAACACTATCACAAGGTCACACAGTAGTTTTATTTTAGTATTTAAAAAAATGAAACCTTCATGTTGAATTCTATAGTAAATGCGCCAGGTTATAATCTTATTTGCAGTGTATGGCATTCTCTCTGCACACATTTGAGAACATTTATTTTCTTTTTTAAAGAAAATTTATATATGTTTATTTGGTTACATATCAATGTAATAATAACAATTAAACACAAAGAGGCTATGAGTTTAAAGGGGAAATTATGGGAGGGGCTGATAAAAGTAAGAGGAAAAGGGAAAACAATGTTATTATATTTTTAAAAAATAAGCTATAATAAAATAAAATAAAATTTAAATATATTAAAAATAAATTTAAAATTTTTTGAAAGCTTTGCAGAGTTACAATTTTTAATCACCAAAGTGTGCCCATTTTAGGTGTATAAGTTCACAATTGTTTGTGACATCATCATGTTAAGAAATAATAGTTATAATTTAGTTGTAGAACAGTCTTATAATCCCATCAAGAATCTTTGTATCCATTTGTGGTGCCACCTGCTTCCAAACATCACTCCCAATAAGCCATTATCTGCCTATGTCCCTGTAGGCTTGTCTGCTCTGGTTATTTCATATAAAAGTAACCATATGTGTTGGTTGCTCTTATATCAGCCTGGCATGCAATCTAGAGTTTTCTGAAAGGAAAGAAACTCAATTGAGAAAAAGCCTCCATAAGATTCAGCTGTAAGGCATTTTCTTTTATTTTTTGAAAATCTTTATTGGATATTTTATTTACATTTCAGATGCCATCCCCTTTCCCAATTTTCCCTCCCTAGACAACCCCTATCCCATCCCCTCTTTTGCTTTTATACTATTTTAAAAATGTTAATCAAAGGCTTTATAAGTTTGGTAATGCTCAATATCAATCAGAAGTGTAACCCAATACCCAATCTAGATATATCAACTATCTTTGACTGGTGGAGACCTGTGAACATTCACCTCCATGTTCCCCCTCTCTTGTCACCTAGGTCCTCCTCTCCTTCTCCTCCTCTCCTTACTCCTCCCACCTTAGCTCTTCCTACATATCACCCTTCCTGTTAAAATAAAACTTTTCTCTTAGAATACAATTAGAGCATAATTATACCAATTTGTGTCAGTAAGATACAAGATAGTCCTAATACCCAGTCCATCATTTTGTTGACTAAACAGAACCTCTGTTGTCCCTCCTAACTAAAAGACTTAATTCTGAACCTGGCTTTTTTTCTTGGCTTTAGAATGAATGTCAGCTGAAAACTATCCTCTCAAACTTTTTCTCTCAAAGTAAATGGCCAAGAGTGGCTATGAGACTATAAGTCTTCAAACCATCAGAAATCCAGAATGACTGAGTTAACTGAAATTATGGGAAGCACAAAGCATAGCTTCTAAAACTTAGCTAAATTATAGAGACCGCTGAGCACCTGGTCAGTCCCTATACTACAAAACATTGGAGCATTCAATCTTCAGCCTTCTGGCCCAGGATCATCTGACAGACCTTAGTGATGCAGAATTATTAAGGGATGATTACTTTGTCTTGGCAGATATAATCAGTCGACTATTCCGCAAGTGTGTCCTTTTCTGGAAAGTAATTTGTTTGTAAATGAAAAGAGGCAATTCTTGCCTAGTGGCTGTCTCACCACAACTGGAATAACTCCAAAGATGCCCAATTTCTTCTTAGAATCCAAGACAGGAAGCTGTCAGGAACAGACAAGTCTCTAATCAAAATGAACATTAATACAGAAATGTTTGTAATGTCAATTCTGTGGACTTCTGATGTTTTGAAAACCAACTATCCATGTAAGGCAATCTGGACTATTGTTTGTTAACTCCTCTCAGCTAAATAAAATATAGACAACACCCTAACAATAAACTCAAAGCCATGAATTTCCTATAGGCCCTTAACTCACAGGCTAACCATCTCAAAAAAGTTAAAGAAGGACTGGGTCTAAGCCTTGTATTCCTAAATGTGTTATATAGGCACAATGCCTATGAAAGTAACAATATTAATCTTACTTTTATATTAATAAGAAGCTGATACCAAGGAAACCTTAAATTTGAAATCAAAGTAAATTTTGTACCATTTAAGAAATTATAACTTCATCTTGATAACAATTATACAGATTTCTACCACTAGGTTATGGCTATAAAATAAATCCTAGCTAATCCTCCCTGTTCCAACAAAACCATTACTTTTCCCTAGAAAGGCAGACCAATATTAACCACCTCAGTCCCCAAGCCCAGGGAATAGGGCTGCCGACTCTTCATTAACTTCTTCAAGCTGGTTATGGGCGTTGAGATATTAGAAGAGGGGCAGGGAGAAGAGTAAGTTTATAAGCCTCTGATGTCTGTGTCTCCACTGCATCCAGCTGCAATTCCAGGACATTAGAGGATTGAGCAGGTCTGCTCACCTCACTTGATGAGTAGATACACCAAGGCTGTATATTCTGCAATATACAATTCTCAAAACAAATTTTAGTATCAAGATAATTTTTGTTTGAATTCTGGAATCTAGTCTTCTGGCGGTCTGCCTCTGTCATGTCTAATCCATATAATTCTGGGAATTTCTATGAGAGGGTACTACCACCCTCCTCTCATTCCCACCTCCCTGCTCTCGATATTCCCCAACATTTGGGGATCCACATTTTCAGGCACCAAGTCCCTCTACTTTCACTGATGCCTAACCCCTTACTCCACCCCTCTCCTCCAATTACTATGAGGGTGTGCTCCCACCATCCTCTCATTCCAATCTCCTTGCTCTTGAAGTTACCCAACACTAGGGGATCCAAACTTTCAGGTACCTGGGCTGTCCACTTCCACTGATGCCTGGCAAGGCCACCCTCAACTACCTGTACAGTTGGAGCCATGAGTTCCTCCCTTTGTGTTCTCGGGCTGGAGATTTTAGAATGGCTACTTCAGCTTGTTTCTTAGCGCCATTTGCTTGAAAATTGTTTTCCAGCCTTTTACTCTAAGGTAGAGTCTGTCTTTGTTACTGAGGTGGGTTTCCTGTATGCAGCAAAATGCTGGGCCCTGTCTATGCATCCAATCTATTAGCCTATGTGTTTTAATTGTGGGATTGAGCCCATTGATGTTAACAGATGTTAAGGAACAGTGATTGTTGCTTCTTGTTATTTTTGTTATTAGAGGTGAAATTATCTTTGTGTGGCTATCTTCTTTTGGATTTATTAGAAGAGGACTACTTTCTTGCTCTTTCTAGGGTACAATTTTCCTCCTTGTATTGAAGCTTTCCTGTTATTATCCTTTGTAATGCTGGGTTTGTGGAAATATATTGTGTAAATTTGGTTTTGTCATGGAATATCTTGGTTTCTCCATCTATGGTAATTGAGAGTTTTGCTGGGTATAGTAGCCTGGGCTGGCATTTGTGTTCTCTTAGGGTCTGTTTGACATCTGTCCAGCATCTTCTAGCTTTTATAGTATCTGGTGAGAAGTCTGGTGTAATTCTGATAGGTCTGCCTTTATATGTTACTTGGCCTTTTCCCCTTACTGCATTTAATATTCTTTCTTTGTTTTGTGCACTTGGTGTTTTGATTATTATGTGACGGGAGGTATTTCTTTTCTGGCCTAGTTTATTTGGCATTCTATAGGCTTCTTGTATGTTTATGGGCATCTCGTTCTTTAGATTAGGGAAGTTTTCTTCTATAATTTTGTTGAAGATATTTATTGGCCCTTTAAGTTGGGAATCTTTACTCTCATCTATACCTATTATCTGTAGGTTTGGTCTTCTCATTGTGTCCTGGATTTCCTGGATGGTTTGTGTTAAGAACTTTTTGCATTTTCTTTGACAGTTGTGTCAATATTTTCTATGGTAACTTCTGTACCTGAGATTCTCTCTTCTATCTCTTGTATTCTGTTGGTGATGCTTGTGTCTGTGACTCCTGATTTCTTTCCTAGGTTTTCTATCTCCAGGGTAGCCTCCCTTTGTGATTTCTTTATTGTTTCTACTTCTATTTTTATGTCCTGGATGGTTTTGTTCAATTCCTTTACCTGTTTGGTTGTGTTCTCTTGTAATTCTTTAAGGGATTTTTGTGTTTCCTCTTTAAGGGCTTCTACCTGTCTACCTGTGTTCTTCTTAAATTCTTTGAGAGTGTTATTTATGTCCTTCTTATAGTCCTTTATCATCATCATTAGAAGTGATTTTAAATCTAAATCTTGCTTTTCTAGTACTATGGGGAATTCAGGATTTTCTTGTGTGGGAGAACTAGGTTCTACTGATGCCAAATACCCTAGGTTGATGATGCTTATGTTCTTGCGCTTGCCTTTTGCCATCTGGATCTCCTTAGTGCTACCAGCCCTGTCTCTGACTGGAGCCTGTCTTTCCTATTATCATGGATTTATCAGAACAGTGTGCAGTGGGTGTTACTACTGGGGTAAGAGCTGGGGTCCAAAATCTTCTCAGTGCTCTGGTCCAGGAGTGACTTCCTGGGTCCTAGTGGATCCCAGTTACTCCCTGTTTGGGGTGAGCGCTGCTGTCTGCTTACCTAAGATAATATCAGGGTTAGAGCACCTGGGATCCCTGCTTCCATTGAGTTTTTAGAGATTGGGGGCAGAGCTGCCACCCGGGATCTGCTCAGTGCTCAGGCCCAGACTGGAAGACTGTAAGGCATTTTTTAAATTAGCAATTTATGTGGGACAGCCTACATCCAATGGTTGGCTGTGAGCATCCTCCTCTGTATTTATCAGGCTTTGGCAGAGCCTTTCAGGAGGCAAATATATCAGTCTCCTGTCAGTATGCACTTCTTGCCATTCACAATAGTATGGGGTTTGGTGACTGTATATGGAATGGATCTCCAGATGAGGCAGTCTCTGGATAGCCTTTCCTTCAGTCTCTGCTTCACACTTTGTCTCCATATTTTTTTCCTGTGAGTATTTTGTTTCCCCTTTTATGAAGCACTGAAGCATCCACTCTTTGGTCTTTTTTCCTTTTGAGCTTCATTTGGTCTGTGAATTGTATCTTGGGTATTCCAAGCATTTGTGCTAATATCCACTTATCAGTGAGTGCATACCATCTGTGTTCTTTTTTGATGGGGTTACACTCAGTTTGATATTTTCTAGTTCCATCCAAGTGCCTAAGAATTTCATGAATTCATTGTTTTTATTAGCTGAGTAGTACTTCGTTGCGTAAATGTACCACATTTTCTGTATCCATTCCTCTGTTGAAGGACATCTGGGTTCTTTCCAGCTTCTGGCTATGTAAATAAGGATGCTATGAACATAGTAGAACATGTGTCTTTGTTATATATTTGAGCATCTTTTGGGTATATGTCCAGGAGTGGTATAGCTGGATTCTCAGTAATACTCGGTCAAATTTTCTGAGGAATCTCCAGTCTGATTTCCAGAGTGGTTGTACCAGTTTGCAATTCCACCAACAATGGAGGAGTGTTTCTCTTTCTCTACATTCTCACCAGCATTCGCTGTCACTTGAGTTTTTGATCTTAGCCATTCTGACTGGTGTGAGTTGGAATCTCAGGGTTGTTTTGATCTTGATAACTGAAGATATTGAACATTTCTTTAGGTGCTTCTCTGCCATTCAAGTTTCCTCAGTTGAGAATTTTTCAAGTTCTCAGTTGAGAACTTTGCTTAGCCCTGTGCCCCATTTTAAATAGGGTTATTTGATTCTCTGTAGTCTAACTTCTTGAGTTCTTTGTATATATTGGATATTAGCCCTCTATCAGGTGTAGGATGGGTAAAGATCTTTTCCCAATCTATTGGTTGCCATTTTGTCCCATTGACAGTGTCCTTTGCCTTACAGAAACTTTACAATTTTATGAGGCCCCATTTGTCAATTCTTGATCTCAGAGCATAAATTTACCCCTGTGCCCATATGTTCAAGTCTCTTCCCCACTTTCTCTTCTAGTAGTTTCAGTGTATCTCATTTTATGTGGATGTCTTTGATTCACTTGGACTTGACCTTTGTAAAAGGGTATAAGAATGGGTCAATTTTCATTCTTCTACATGCTGACCTTCAGTTGATCCAGCACCATTTGTTGACAATGCTGTCTTTTTTCCACTGGATGGTTGTAGCTTTTTTGTCAAAGATTAGTTTACCATAGGTGTGTGGATTAATTTCTGGGTCTTCAATTCCATTCCATTGATCTACCTGCCTGTCTCTGTACAAATACCATGCAGGTTTTTCACTATTGCTTTGTAATACAGCTTAAGGATGGTAATTCCCCCAGAAGTTTTTTATTGATGAGAATAGTTTTTCTGTCCTGGGTTTTTGTTATTTGAAATGAATTTGAGAATTGCTCTTTCTAACTCTGTGAAGAATTGAGTTGGAATTTTGATGAGGATTTCATTGAATTTGTGGATTTATTTCAGCAAGATGACCATTTTTACTATATTAATTCTGCCTATCTATGAGCATGAGAGATCTTTCCATCCTCTGAGATCATCTTCTAATTCTTTCTTCAAACACTTGACATTCTTGTCATACAGATCTTTTATTTGTTTGGTTAGAGTCACAGTAAGATATTTTATATTATTTGTGACTATAATGAAGGTGTCATTACCCTAATTTCTGAGTGTGGAGATCATGCTCAAGATCTTCTCAGGACACTGGCTCAGACAGGAAGTACATAAATAAACATTTTAAATTACCATACACTGTGCACATACCTATTTCATTGTCTCCACATTCTTTTCAACTGCTAATTGCTATTATGATGGTGGTCTTTTTGTGGGGTGTAAAATAGTACTACACTGTGGCTTTAATGTCTATTTTTCTGATAATAAATAATGTTATTCCAATGATTATTCATATGTAATCTTTAGTGAACTATCTATTCCTGTTTCTGCCTACTTTTCAAATGAATTATCTTATTAATTTGTAAGATTTCTATATTCTGGAAAGACCAGGAGTTCAAGGCATATACTGAAACATAATAAAAGGAATATACAGCAAACAAATAGTCAACATCAAATTAAATGGAGAGAAACTTGAAATAATCCCACTAAAATAAGGGACAAGACAAGGCTGTCCACTCTCTTCCTATTTATTCAATATAGTCCTAGAAGTTATAGCTAGAGCAAATAGACGATAAAAGGAGGTTAAAGTTATACAAATTGGAAAGGAAGAAGTCAAGATATGTTCAATATCTTTACTCATTAGGGAAATGCAAATCAAAACAACCTTGAGATTCCAGCTCAAACAGTGAGAATGGCTAAGATGAAAAACTCAGACAGCGTGAAATGCTGGTGTGGATGTGGAGAAAGAGGACTCCTCCACTGCTGGTAGAATTGCAAGTTGGTACAACCACTTTGGAAATTAACCTGGCGGTTCCTCAGAAAATTGGAAATAGTTCTACCTGAAGATCCAGCTATATACCCAAAAGATGCTCTAACATATAATGAGAACACATGCTCAACCATGTTCATAGCATCCTTATTTACAATAGCCAGAAACTGGAACCACCTAGATGTCCCTCGATTGAGGAATGGATACAGAAAATGTGTTACATTTCCACAATGTAGTACTACTCAGCTAATATGAGAAAGTCATTAATTTTGCATACAAATGGATGGTAGAAAATATCATTCTGAGGGAGGTAACACAGACCCAAAAGGTATGTAGTCACTGAGAAATAGATTTTAGCCCCAAACTCTGAGTGGCCATTATACAACTCACAGATATGAAATGTTAATAATAATGACCAATTGTTGATTCTTCAGTTCTACTTAGAAGGAGGAACAAAATAATCATGGAAGGTAGAGGGAGGGAGATAGATATATGGAGGTAGAGAGGTAGAGGGGGGTAGGGAGGTGAAGAGAGGGAGACAGTAGAGGGAGAGAGAGATCTGGGAGGGAGAGAAGAGAGGGAGGGGAAAAGGAGTGGCAGAATCAGGTGGGAAGAGACAGGAGAGAAGTCCAGAGGGTCAGGAATATGAATAGAAAGATGTAGCAGTGGGGGGGTGGGGATCTGGTGTTGGGGGAAGCCACAGGAAAGCAAGAGGTTTGCAGGATTAAACAGGGATGGCAATAGCCAAAATACCCAGCAGATGGAAGATAGAACCTGAAAAGAATCTCCAGTAGATAGACACAGACCCTGAGTTGAGGAATGGGACCACCCACCTAATTCAAAATTTTTAACCCAGAACTGTTCCTGTCTAATGGAAACTTAGGAACAAAAAGTGGAGCAGAATGTGAAGAAAAGGCCATCCACAGACTACCCTATCTTGGGATACATCCCATCTGCAGACACCAAACCCAGACACTATTGCTGATGGTAAGAAGTGCTCACAGACAGGAAGCTAATGTGGCTATCCTCTGGGAGTCTCAGCCAGCATCTGACTAAGACAGATGCAGATACTCACAGCCAGCCATTTGACTGACCCTGCAGACCCTAATGGAAGAGTTAGGGGGAGGATTGAAGGAGCTGAAGGAGATTGCAACCCCATAGGAAAGACAACAGTATCAACTAATTGGACCCCCAGACCTCCCCCAAAATAAACTACCACCCAAAGTGTATACAGGGAGGGATCCATGGCTCCAAGTACATATGTAGCAGAGGATTGCCTTATCTGGCACCAATGGGAGGGGAGGCCCTTTGTCCAATAGAGGCTTGTTGCCCTAGCATAGGGGGATGCTAGAGGGGTGAGACAGGAGTAGGTTAAATAGCAAAGAGGAGGGAGAATAGGATGGGGGCATTGTGTAGGGAAGACCTGGAAGGAGGACAGCATTTGAAATGTGAATAAATAAAATAACCCATTAGTTAAAAAAGAAAAGAACGGAAGAGAAAAGAAAAGAAGAGTAAAGAACATTTGTTTTCTTGATGAGTTGAATGATATCTAGTCTTAAAAGAGTTGCAGTTTGCATATCTCTGATGATAGGGATTTTGAATATTTTTTTCAAATGTTCATTGACTATTTGTCTTTCTTCTTTTGAGAACTGTCTACTTATCTCAGTAGCTCCTTTACTGACTAGATGATTTGGATTTGGGTGTATTTTTTTTTTTTTTTTTTTTTTTTACATTTTTATGTTTCCTAGATACTAAACACTGTGACTTATGTGTTGTTTTTGGTTGGTTGTTTGTTTTCCATTCTGAAGATTGTCTCTTAACTCATCAGATTATTTACTTTGCTGCACAAAACCCTGAATTTGATGTGATCCTTTTACCACTCTTCCCATTACTTCTTAAGCTAATGGGGTCCTTTTCAGAGTATGCTTTTTGATTCCTATTTGTGTCATTTTATTATTTCTGTGAAAAATTTCCCCAAATTAATCACACTGACCTCTTACCCCACTCCTCTAAGTTCCACCTCCCTTTCCTACCTACTCAAGTTTGTAACCTATATTTTCTCTTTCACTAAAGTACAGTTTGTGCTGCCCAGATGTATTTATAAAAACATATTCTAGCCTCTTCTGTTTTGTCTTTTGAGAACTCTGTTTAGTTCAACTGCATTGTTTTTCCTATGGTGTTTAGTATTTTATTTTTGTTTTTCTTTTAGTTCTTTGTATATCCTAGATACTAATCCTCTGTCAACTGTATGGCTGGTGAAGTTTTCCTATTCTTTAGACTACCTCTTTACTCAAATGATAGTGTCCTTTGCTGTACAGAAACCTATTCATGAAGTCCCACTTATTCCTTGTGCTATCCGGATCCAGTTCAGAAGACCTTTCCTGTCCCACCTTTCTCCTCTATCACATTTAATGTATCCGATCTTATGTGTATGTGATCAATCAATTTGCAGGTGAGCTTTATGCCATGGAGAAATAGGAATCTAGTTTTGTTCTTCTTGTAGCTATCTAGTTTGACAAGCACCATAAATTGAAGATGCTGTCTTTTTTTCTTTCATGTTTGGTTGATGTTCCGAGCCCCTCTGTGTCCCCTTCGCCCTCAAAAGAGACACATGAGGTGGTGTTTGGGTGGTTACTACAGCGAGGCTTTATTCTTGTATCAGCAGAAGCAGAAAGACCCAATGCCTGGAAAAGGCACTGCTTATATACACCCTAGAGTGACGTGTTCATGTCTGATTGGCTGTTCACTCATTACCCATAATACGCCCCGGGATGGGCAGTGACTTTGGCGCGCTTTTTGCCTTTTGCACCTGTGCAGTTAGTTGTTTACTAGTGGGAGGACAGGATGCCCGCGCCATCTTGTGATGGCGAATTCTGTCATGTGCACGCGGCTCCCAACATCTCCTCCTATCTATATATTTAAGATGGAACAGCCTATTGCCTATCAAGGGCGGCACCAACTCAGTGAGGGAAAGCAGAGGCCTGATCCCTTGTGCAAAATGAGATATTATAATGGGTTTCTTCTCTCATTGTCGTGCAATGAGGAATACTTTCCATACCCATCTTGATGCCTTTTGGCGGGGAAAGGGAGCCTCCACCCTGGGGCGCCACCAGGGGAGGTGTTTTGGCATCAAACCTTTGTGCAATCAGGCATACTTTCAGGAAATCTATCCACACTTGTGGAACATTCCCTGTCGAGTACCCACTCGCAACACCTCTAGATATTCAGGTACCACAGTTATTCAGGCAAGGGCTGGCTAGACATAGACCTCTCATCGACCCAGTGCAATGGGCTGAACCCTTGGGGTGCATCGACTGAGGGTCTCAGTCATCAGCTACTTTCTTAGCCTAGATAGCCAAATTTCAGGGGGAGATGCTTGCTCAAGGCTACGAGTGCTTGGGCGATAGCAACCTTGTCACGTTTTTGTTGGGCTCTGAGCTTACAGACCAATCATAACATGAACACTAATCCATAACATAGGGCTGCACCAAACAGGCCTATCCCCACCCTTTAAGAAAGAAGGAAAAGGCAGAGGTAAGCCAAGAAGTAAAATTGCCAGGGGTAACGGGGTCTACTCATGTTCCATTAAGGCTCGAGATCCAGATCTGCAATTGCTGCTGCACCTGGTCCAACTCCCCAGTCCAATTCCCTTGTAAATAAGCAGAAAGATTATGGCTTTGAATAAATGTATCATTCATAAATCTCAGAGGTATAATACCTAGATGTGGGGTTGCTGACATGCAGCTCATTTGAACCACATCCATGAGCTGTTCCACATGGGCTTGGAGCAAATCCACTCTCTGATTGACCAACAGGATGCCTGATGCCAGGTATGCATCCACTTTCTGTAGAATGGTCAAAGCCTCAGAGGTCTTTTCTGAAATTTGATTAACAACAGTAGCTGCTGTAACTTTATTAACCATGCCTGTGCCGGCTGTCACAGCTGCAGCTGCAGAGATAGTAATAGCAGTGATAATGGCTGCAGTAATGCCAAATGTCTCTTTTATGTCTCAATAATGATGTAGTAGGGAAAGTTTCAGGATCAGCTTCTACTGGGATGGGCACAAAGGTAGGCACGTGCACAACCAAGGCTAGGTCTAGTGATCCATTCCAGCACTGTGCCAAAAGGCATGTAACATTCTTACAATCCAAGATATCAGAATTATTTTGAAAGTTGGATAACATAAAGAAAAATGGGGGGTCCACACACACCGACACCGGTTGTGCAGATGTATTCCTAAACACCTTATTAATTTTAATGTTATTCAAATGGCTAGAGATATTAGATCGTGTAGCTGAAACATTTTGTACTTCATGAAATATACCATTCAACAAGACAAAGGCAGATACACCTTTTTAAAACATTCTAAACAGTGGCTACAACACATAATTTAATTGTGTTGAAGCAGGGTAAACTCAAGAAAATACACATATGATTTAATTACATATACTGTCTTCTCAATAGATGAGGCATCTGTAAATATAGTAAATATAGCAAACATTTTTTCTATGGTCTGCATGCATAGTAAATTTTAGGAAACATAAAAGCATGTATAGAGAAAAACTGTAACATATGATTATCAAATTTGTCTAAAATGTTTGTCATGTAATAGGCCAAATTTAATAATTCAATAACCAATTTAATTGTTATGTGGAATAAAGAATAAACCTTTTATCTAAAATGTTTTTAGAATTTTATCATATAAACTTTATTTGTAAATGAAGAAAGACAAATCCATATTAATGGTTTCTTTTGTCAAAAGGCTATTGTGGACATAAGAGTAGTAATAACACAAACAGCCAACAATTTATTATAGTCTATATAATTTATCTGTTGATAACTAACAGCTTACTTTATTTTCAGCAAAGCTATCTATCTTTTATTAGTTAATTGTCAAGGGGAATTAGGACTTGCATCCCTTTGAAAATATCAAACAGAGGTTTAAATCCTCCTATGGTAAGCTTAAGATGAGGTTTTAGCCAATTAATATCTCTAAACAACTTTTAAAAATCACTAAGAGCAAAAAAAGATTAAAAGTAAACCATTTTCTTTTTGCATGTACACTCACAAGCCAGAAGATGGCGTTAGATCCCCACCACAAATGGTTGTGAGCCACCATGTGGTTGCTGGGAGTTCAGCTTTTATATTTTAAATTATAAGTCTAGCCTTTAATGGCTGAGCCATCTCTCTAGCCCCAACTATCTATTTTTATTTGAATTTTCTGTGCCACAATCTGATTAGGATATAAATGAGGTCTCAAATATTGAAAGACACTGTCTTTGAATCTTTTTTGGAGCAACAAGTACTCTAAAAAATTTTTTAAAGCTCATTATATTGGAGCAAAGGCTTGCGGAAAAAACTTCTTTAGAGAAATCCACTAATAAAGTATCACACAATGAATAATATACACTAAAAGATTTAACCTCTTAATTTTTTTGTATTAAAGCAACAACAATATTTATATATATAAAATGTAATACAATTAACCATTTTCTGAAGCAATTATTTCTAACAAATATCACTTCATGGGCTCTTAAAAATTATGAATAAATTTACTGACTGTAAACCTCTCACCTTTACCAGAAATGTAAAGGGATGGTATAAAAACATCTTTTATATCTATAATAATTCTATAAGCATTTACTGAAATGGCAGCTGGAGTAGGCAAGTTAGGCTGTATAAATCTTAAATTTGAACTTTATTTTGGATTAATTTAATAACCAATTTTTTTTAGTCCAATGAATATATCGGATAAAAGCCAACCTTATTCTCTAATAATTGTTACATATATTAGAGGAATCCAAAGCATCTCATTTTTAACAACTTTGAATATAAAGAAATTAAAACAATTTGAACAATATTTTATCAGCAGGTACAGTTATACTCATGGAGGGAAGTCGGCATAATTTTAATGTCTCCAGCATAATCATAACTTTTAGCCCACAGACTGTTGTAAAGTCTTTGGGTCTTAGATTTATCCCTCTTCTCACAAGAAACAATGAAGACAAAAGATGAATTCCAGTAAACACATTTCTAGGACCTGGTCATGAAGACCCAGGACAAAAGGAACTTTTGGCACCTGAGCTGCAGAGCTCAGTCTGCATTGTCTTAATTCAAATGTAAATGCACTTAACCTACCTCCGGCCTGTTCTCTGAGGCTTGGCTAGGCCTGAAATGTGGGAATTTGACTTTAACTTTAACTTTAAACCTTAAATTTAAACTGTAAACTTTAAAAGACACGTGTTGTGTCTTTTCTCTATAAACATAGGCAAATCAAAAATTTTCAAACTCTTGGTTGAACTACCAACTGTAGCCAATGGAATATTGGCAGTTTAACTATGTTTTTAAGCCTCTTTTGTAATATTAGAGTATAACCATATTTTTGAGAAACAAAACCAATCTTTAATGATGTAAGCAATCTATTTTCTCTAAAATCAACACCAAGTAGATTACCTTTATGCTATAAAGTTTTGCTGCCACAAAACAAAGTGTAAAATTTAATGGAAAACTTTTAGCATTATATAACTCAGGCTGCTGGCGGGTGCGCCGTGAGGACGGGGCAACCAAGTAACACTCAATAGCTGTAAACAATGGCAGCACTGCAGAATTTGAATGTACTGGCATGGGAACAGGCCAAGATCTAACTATGGCCCATAGTGGTATACTTATCCCCAAATCAAACATCAGTATCAGGAGAATCAGAGCTGTCATCTTGCAGTCTAGCTTCATTCTTTACAATCTGCACCAGCTGCGTAGGGACCCAAATTGGATTGTCTTCACCTGTGGAATAAACACAAACAGCTCCCCTCCCCGGCCATGGCGGGGGCCTATTGTGTCCCTGACCTTGGAGAAGGGCCGCAGCCATTTCTAAGTTTGCTGCTGAAAGTCCTGCCTTAGTGAGGAGGCCTCCCAGGCCGCGACAGGCTCTCAGCCAGCCTTGTAGCCCCTTGTTCCTACGAGGGACAATGGTTGCATGGCATTCAGCTGTGGCATTTTTAAAGATCATCTGTTCTATCACTGGCATTGCTTGCTCTGGTTCCCCAAAGATTCTGCCATAAAGGGGGGGGGGGTCCTTTTGTCCTCCACTCTCTCTCCACCAACCGGTGGAGGGTCCTTAACCTTAATAGGCTCTGCAGTAGCCCTTGTTTCTTTTGAGTACTCTTTTCTTTCTCCAGGCTCTTTGGCCTGATCCCCAGGCTCCTTGGCCTGATCTTCAGGCTCCTTGGCCTGATGCCAGCTAACACGCTCTGGTTCTGGTATGCTAGGGTGGTCCTCTCCTGAAACCTCTTGACTTGCACTAATAGCTGAAAGCAAAAGCAATGCAAACAAGAGGCTAGCTAGTGGAGTGGCGGCGGTGAGTGAAAGTCCGCTCGCAATGAAGGCTTCCACCCCAGGCATATCTCTCAGAGACGTACCTCGTTCCTGTAGTCTTTTAACCCGCCCCGAGTCTTGGGGGTTCTTCTGTGGTGCCTTGAAGATCCCGGGTTTCGACGCCAGATGTTCCGAGCCCCTCCGTGTCCCCTTCGCCCGTGAAAGAGACACGTGAGGCGGTGTTTGGGTGGTTACTACAGCGAGGCTTTATTCTTGTATCAGCAGAAGCAGAAAGACCCAAAGCCCGGAAAAGGCACTGCTTATATACACCCTAGAGTGACGTGTTCACTTTTGATTGGCTGTTCACTCATTACCCATAATACACCCCGGGATGGGCAGTGACTTTGGCGCGCTTTTTGCCTTTTGCACCTGCGCAGTTAGTTGTTTACTAGTGGGAGGACAGGATGCCCGTGCCATCTTGTAATGGCGAATTCTGTCACGCTCACGCGGCTCCCAACAGGTTGTGAGCCTAGCCTTTAAGGGCTGAGCCATCTCTTCATCTTCTGTCTTTTCTCAAATGTGTGTTGTTTCTTTTTTTTTTTTTTTTGTCAAAAATCAGATAGCTATGAGTGTGGGCTTATATGTAGGTCTTCAATTCTAGTCAATGATCACTGTGTAATATTGGAATATAAAAAAGCACCATTTTATTTATTTATTTATTTATTTATTCATTATTTAACATTACTGTAGCTATACAGTATAACTTCATATGTTCTGGGTAGTTTTTCTATTTATTTTCTTTACTAAATTATTTTTATTGACATTCCAAAAGCTGCTTCCCTTCCAGGTCCCCCCTCCTCGAGTTCTTTACACACTCCTTCCTCCTCCCCACCTTTGAGAAGGTGCTCTCCCATCTGCCCACGTATGCACCCATCCCACTTCACCCTCACCTCACCTTCACCAGCACCAGTCTTCCCAGTGGCATCAAATTTCCACAAAATTAAGCACAACTTCTCCCTCTAGGGCCATACAAGGCAGTCCTCTGTTACACATATGCCAGGAGCCATGATCCAGCCTATATATGCTCCTTGGTGTTTGGCTTAGTCTCTGGGAGCTCTGAGGAATCTGAGTTAGTTGATACTGTTCTTCCTATGGGGTTGCAATCCTCTTCAGCTCTTTCACTGCTTCAACTCTTCCATATTAATTGACCTCAATCTGATGGTTTGATGTAAGTATCTGCATTTGTCTCAGTCAGTGGCTGGTAGAGCTTCTTAGAGGACAGCCATGCCAGGCTCATGTCTGCATGTAAAATATGGCTTCATTAATAGTGTCAGTATTTGGAGTGTGCTTGTGGGATGAATTTCAAGTTGGGCCAGTTACTGGGTTTTCTTTCTTTCAGTCTCTGCTCCATTTTTGTCCCTGCATTTTCTTTAGACAGGAACAATACTGGGCTAAAATTTTTGAAGATGGGTGAGTGGTTCTCTGCCTCAACAGGCCATATCTATCTATGGGAGGTGGTCCCTTTAGGTTCCATTTTCTCACTGCTGTGCATTCCTTCTAATATTATTACCATTGAGTTTCAGCAGCCTCTCACATCCCAGATCTCTAGGGCTTTCTAGAGGCTCCTCCTGCCTCCTGACCCCAACTGTTGCACATTTTGATTCATCTGTCTATCTCTCTGGGAGTCCCTTCTGTATCTCCCCATATCTGATCCTGCTCTTTTTTCCTCCTTCCTTCTTTCACCCAGTTTTTTCCCTCCCTCTGCCTCCCATGATTATTTGGTTCCACTTCTAAGTGGTTTTCAGATACCCACACTTGGGCTTTCCTTCTTGCTAAGCTTTCTACACTCTGTGAGTTGTATTCTGAACTTCTTGGCTAATATCCACTTCTCAATGTGCACATACCATGCATGTCTTTTTGGGTCTGGGTTACCTCACTCAGAATTATATTTTCTAGTTCCATCCATTTGCCTGCAAAATTTATGATGTCCTTGTTTTTAATATCTGAATAGTCAGTACTCCATTGTATAAATAAACCACATTTTCTGTATCCATTCTTCAGTTCAGGGACATCTGGGCTGTTTTCTGCTTCTGGCTATTACAAATAAGGCTGCTATGATCATAGTGGAGCACATGTCCTTGTGGTGTGGTGGAACATCTTTTGTGTATATTCCCAAGAGTGATATTGCTGGGTCTTCAGTAGTGCTATTTCCAATTTTGTAAGAAACTACCAAATTGAATTGTGGAGTGGTTGTACCAGTTTGCAATCCCACCAACAATAGAGGAGTGTTTCTCTTTCTTCACATCCTCACCAGTATCTTCTGTCCCCTGAGTTTTTGATATTAGCCATGTGATTGGTGTAAGGTGGAATCTCAAGGTTGTTTTGATTTGCATTTTCGTGATGACTATGTTGAACATTTCTTTAGGTGTTTCTCAGCAATTTGAGATTCCTCAGCTGAGAATTCTTTGTTCAGCTCTATATTCCATTTTAAAATTAGGTTATTTTTTTTTTTGGAGTCTAATTTCTTGAGTTCTTTGTATATTTTGGATGTTAGCTCTCTATAAGATGTAGGTTTAGTGAAGATCTTTCCCCAATCTATAGGTTGTTGTATTGTCCTATTGCCTTTTGTTTTGCCTTACAGATGCTTTTCAGTTTCATGAGGTCCCATTTGTCAATTATTGATTTTAGAGCCTGAGCCATTTGTGTTCTTTCAGCTTGATAGAAACTAGAGTTATCTTGGAAGACAAATGTTAGTTGTGAAAATGTCATCATCCCATTGGATGTAGATAAGTCTGTGAGACATTTTCTCAATTAATGATTGATGTGACAGGGTCATGACCACTCTTGGCAGTGCCAGCTATGGGCAGGAGGTCCTAGGTTGTATAAAAAAGCAGAGTGAGCAAGGTATGAGCTGCAAATCAATAAGCAGCATTCTTCCTTATTTCTGCTTAGGTTCTTAGCTTCAGTTTCTCCCTTCTCCTTATGATGCTGTATCACTTGAATTGAGAAATAAATATGTTTCTTGCCTCATTGTTTTTGGTCACTGTTTTATCACAATAGAAATGAGACAAATTCGGATAAAATATTCCATAGATAGTTGTCATATCTTTTTAATCTGTGATGTAATTTAATGATGAGTTTTCTACACTGATTTTTTAATTTGGATAGCCTATCTTGAGTCAAAAGTGAGGTATTGAAATCAGCCCATAATATTCTTTCAGGGTCTATGTGAATTTTTATGGTCAGTGATGTTTATTTCATTAAACTAGAAGTCATAATTTTACATTTAAAATTTTACTACAGGTCTTTTTAAATCAAATTCTTTGTTATAAATAGCAGTAATTATATGTATCCAGGCCAGCTGGACAGTCAAGTGGGACCCTGTGGAGAGGACTGAGATGTGAGAAAAAATAAGGAGGCACACAGTAAGTCAAAAGGTCTGATCAAGCTGGCAAAATTTTTATTGTTCACACCAGTTATATACTCTAAAAACAGGATATGTGGAGGGGTAGGAAAGGAAAGAGGGCTTTGCAGGTGGAGGAAGCTAGCTGCAGCTGTGGGGCCTAACTAAGTTATTCTTTTTTTTTTTTTTTTTTAGGAAACCATTGGTATATTTATTTTTTATTTACATTTCAGATGCCATCTCCTTTCCCCATTTCCCTTCCTTAGAAAACCCCTATCCCATGCCCCCTTTTCCTTTTTGCTTTTATACAATTTTTAAAATGTTAATCAAAGGCTTTATAAGTTTGGTAATGCTTGATCAGAAGCTTAACCCAATACCCAACCTAGATATATGGACTATCTTTGACTGGTGGAGACCCGTGAACATCTGCCTCTATGCCCCCCTCTCTTTTTCTCTCTCATCACCTAGCTTCTTCTCTCCTTCATCTTCTCCTCTCCTTACTCCATCTCTTCCTTTCGGTACTCTTTCCCCCTTAGCTCCTCCTACATATCACCCTTCCTGTTAAAATAAAACTTTTTTCTCAAAATACAATTAGAGCATACTTATTCCTAATTGTACCAGTGAGGTACAAGATAGTCCTAATACCCAGTCCATCATTTTGTTGATTAACCAGAACCTCTGTTATCTCTCCTAACTAAAACACTTAGTTTTGAACCTGGCTTTTTTCTTGGCTTTAGAATGAATGTCAGCTGAAAACCATCCACTCAGATCTTTTCTCTCAAAGTAAATAGCCAGGATTGGCTATGAGACTATAGGTCTTCAACCCTGTCAGAAATCCAGAATGACTGAGTTAACTGAAGCTATGAGAAGCACTAAACATAACTTCTAAAACTTAGCCAATTTATAGAGACCGCTGAACACCTGAAAAGCCCCTATACATTGGAGCATCAAATCTTCAGCCTTCTGGCCCAGAATCATCTGACAGACCTTAGTGATGCAGAATTATTAAGGGCTGATTACTCTGTTTAGGCAGATATAATCAGTCAACTATTCTGCAAGTGTGTCCTTTTCTGGACAGTAATTTGTCTGTAGATGGAAAGAGGCAATTCTTGTCTAGTGGCTGTCACCGCACAACTGGAGTATCTCCAAGGATGCTCAATTTCTTCTTAGAATCCACAACAGGAAGCTGTCAGGAGCAGACAGGTCTCTAATCAAAATGAACATTAATATATAAATATTTGTAACGTCAATTCTATGGATTTCTGACGTTTTGAAAACCAACTATCCATGTAAATTAACCTGGACTGTTGTCTGTTAACTCCTCTCAGCTATTTCTAAATAAAATACGGAAAACACCCTAACATTAAACTCAAAGCCATGAATATGCTCTAGTCCCTTAACTCATAGGCTAACCTTCCCAAATCAGTTAAAGAAGTTAAAGAAGGACTGGGTCTAAGCCTTGTATTCCTAAATGTGTTATACAGGCACAATGCCCATGAGAGTATCAATATTCATCTCACTTTTATATCAATAAGAAGCCCATACCAATGAAAGCCATAACTTTGAAATCAAAGTAAATTTTGTACCGTTTAAGAAATTATAGCTTCATCTTGATATTAATTATACAGATTTCTACCAATAGGTTATGGCTATGCAATAAGTCCTAGCTAGTCCTCCCTGTTCCAAGAAAACCACTACTTTTCCCTAGAAAGACAGACCAATATTAACCACCTTATTCCCCAAGCCCAGGGAATAGGGGCGCTGACTCTTCTTTAACTTCTTCAAGCTGATTAAGGGCATTGAGATATTAGAAGGGGGAGGGGAGTAAATTGATAAGCCACTGAAGCTGTGTCTTCACTGCATCCAGATGGAATTCCAGGACATCAGAAGTTTGGGCAGGTCTGCTCAGTATGCTTGATGAGTACATACACCAAGGCAGTGTATTCTGCAATATACAACTCTCAGAACAAGTTTTAGTATCAAGAAAAAAATTTTTTTTCCTAGAGGGTTGACATTTTTTTAAAAGATGTTGGTTCTAACAACTTTTCTTTTTTTCCCTTTTTAAAATTGGTTGTAATATTTACATTTCAAATTTTATCCCCTTATCCCATTCCCCCCACCACCGAGGAACCCCTTATCTCATCCCCCATCCTTGTCTTTCTATGAGGGTGTGATTTTCCAGTTTCTATGATACTGTTTCCATTAACATAAACTGACTCCTAAATTTCTAAATCCTTCCCTATGTGTTATTAAATCTCCTATTTTTCTTTCTTTTTTCTTTTTTTTTCTCTTTTTTCTCCCTTTCCCCCTTTTTTCATCTCTCTTTTTAAAAATTGGGTATTATATTTACCGTTCAGATTTTATCCCCTTACCCCACTTCCTCCCACCATCCAGAAACCTCCTATCCCATCCCCCCTCCTCATGCTTCTATGAGGCAGTGCCCGCACATACCCCCCCACTACCCCCTCCCCACCTTCATATTCCCCCCCGCCCACTCTGTGTTCGTTTGTTATGGGACAAAGAAACCCCTCTCCCACCTATGCCTGACAAGGCCATCCTCACCTGCATATACTGCTGGAGTCATGGGTCCCTCCCTATGTGCTCCCAGGCTGGTGGTTTAGACCCTGGGGGGGGGGGGCTCTGGTTGTTTGGTATTGTTGCTTTCCTCCTGGGGTCACAAACCCTTTCTTCTCTTTCAGTCTTCTCTCTAAGTTCTCCATTGGGAAACCCTTGATCATATCAGTGGTTAACTGTGAGCATCGTCCTCTGAATGTGTTAGTCTTTGGCAGACCTCTAAGTAGACAGCTATTTCATGTTATTGACAGCATGCACTTCCAGCAACCACATCGGTGCCTAGCTTAGGTGACTGTACATGGGATGAATACCCAGGTGGAATGGGCTCCTGATGGCCCCTCCTTCAGTTTCTGTCCCATGTTTTGTTTCTATATTTGCTCCCTTGAGTATTATTGTTACTTGTTCTAAGTAGAACTGAGGCATCCCCTCTTGGTCTTCCTTCTTTTTCATGAGCTTCATGTGGTCTGCAGGTTGAGTTTTCGCTATTCCAAGCTTTTGGGCTAACGTCCACTTAACAGTGAGTAAATACCATGTGTGTTCTTTTGTGATTGGGTTAACTCGCTCAGGATGATAATTTCTAGATCCATCCATTTACCTAAAAGTTTCTCGACTTCATTATTTTTAATAGCTGAGTAATACTCCATTGTGTAGATGTACCACATTTTTTGTATCCATTCCTCTGTTGAGGGACATCTTGGTTCTTTCCAATTTCTGGCTATTATAAATAAGGCTGCTATGAACATAGTGGAGCATATATCCTTATTATATGTTGGAGCATCTTCTGGGTATATGCCCAGGAGTGGTATAGCTGGATCCTCAGGTAATGCTATGTCCAGTTTTCTGAGGAAATGCCAGACTGCCTTCCAGAGTGGTTGTACCAGTTAGCAATCCCACCAACAATGGAGCAGTGTTCCTCTTTCTCCGCATCCTCGCCAGCATCTACTATCACCTGAGTTTTTGATCTTAGCCATTCTGAGTGGTGTGAGGTGGTATCTCAGGGTTGTTTTGATTTGCATTTCCCTGATGACTAAGGATGTGGAGCATTTCTTAAGGTGCTTCTCAGCCATTCGAGTTTCCTCAGTTGAGAATTATTTGTTTAGCTCTGTACCCCATTTTTAAATAGAGTTATATGGTTGTCTGGAGTCTAATTTCTTGAGTTCTTTGCATATCTTGGATATTAGCCCTCTATCGGATGTAGGGTTGGTTAGGATCTTTTCCCAATCTGTTGGTTGACGATTTGTCTTATTGACAATGTCCTTTGCCTTACAGAAGCTTTGCAATTTGATGAGGTCCCATTTGTCAATTCTTGATCTTAGAGCATAAGCCATTGGTGTTCTGTTCAGGAACTTTTCCCTCGTGCCTAGGTATTCGAGGGTCTTTCCCACCTTCTCTTCTATTAGTTTCAGCGTATCTGGTTTTAAGTGAAAGTCCTTTATCCACTTGGAGTTGAGCTTTGTACAAGGAGATATGAATGGATTGATTTGCATCCTTCTACATGTTGACCTCCAGTTGAACCAGCACCATTTGCTGAAAATGCTGTCCTTTTTCCACTGGATGGTTTTAGGTCCCTTGTCAAAGATCAAGTGACCATAGGTATGTGGGCTCATTTCTGGATCTTCAATTCTATTCCATTGATCTTCCTGCCTGTCTCTGTACCAATACCATGCAGTTTTTATTACTGTTGCCCTGTAGTATAGTTTGAGGTCAGGGATGGTGATTCCCGCAGAAGTTCTTTTGTTGTTGAGAATAGTTATCACTATCCTGGGGTTTTTGTTGTTCCAAATAAATTTGTAAATTGCTCTTTCTATCTCTATGAAAAATTGATTTGTAATTTTGATGGGGATTGCATTGAATCTATAGATTGCTTTTGGCAAGATGGCCATTTTTACTAAATTAACCCTGCCAATCCAGGAGCATGGGAGATCTTTCCATCTTCTGAAGTCTTCTTCTATTTCTTTCTTCAGAGACTTGAAGTTCTTGTCATACAGATCTTTAACTTGCTTGGTGAGATTCACTCCATGGTATATTATATTATTTGTAACTATTGTGAAGGGTGTCATTTCCCTAATTTCTTTCTCAGCCTGTTTATCTTTTGAGTATAGGAAGGCTACTGATTTGTTTGAGATGATTTTATATCCAGCCACTTTACTAAAGTTGTTTATCAGGTTTAAGAGTTCTCTGGTGGAAGTTTTAGAGTCACTTAAGTATACTATCATATCATCTGCAAATAGTGAAATTTTGATTTCTTCCTTTCCTATTTGTATCCCTTTGACTTCCTTTTGTTGTCCAAGAGTGTAATGGTAGCTTCATTACCAAGAACATAATGGTAGCTTCATAGAACAAATTGGGAAGTGTTCCTTCTGTTTCTATTCTGTGGAATAGTTTGAAGAGAATTGGTATTAGGTCTTCCTTGAAGGTTTGAAAGAATTCTGCACTGAAAACATCTGGCCCAGACATTTTTTGGTGGGGAGATTTTTAATGACTGCTTCTATTTTTTAAGGGGTTATGCAACTGTTTAGAAGGCTTATCTGCTCCTCGTTTAACTTTGGTACCTGGTATCTATCTAGAAAATTATCCATTTCATCCAGATTTTCCAATTTTGTTGAGTATAGGCCTTTGTAGTAGGATCTGACAATTTTTTAAAAATTTCCTCTGTTTCTGTTTTTATGTCTCCCTTTTCAGTTCTAATTTTATTAATTTGAATACTGTCTCTTTGCACTTTGGTTAGTCTGGGTAAGGGTTTGTCTATCTTGTTGATTTTCTCAAGAACCATTTCATGGTTTTGTTGATATTTTGTATAGTTCTTTCTGTTTCAACTTGGTTGATTTCAGCCCTGAGTTTGATTATTTCCTGCCATCTACTCCTCTTGGGTATATTAGCTTCTTTTTGTTCTAATGCTTTCAGGTTTGCTGTCAGGTTATTAATGTATGCTCTTTCCATTTTCTTTTTGTGGGTACTTAGAGCTATGATTTTTCCTCTTAGTACTGCTTTCATGGAGTCCCACAAATTTTGATATGATGTGTCCTCATTTTCATTTAAATCTAAAAAGTCTTTAATTTCTTTCTTTATTTCTTCCTTGACCACGTTATCATTGAGTAGAGCATTGTTCAGTTTCCACGTGTATGTGGGCTTTCCGTTAGTTTTGTCCATGTCAAAGATGAGTCTTAGTCCATGGTGGTCAGATAGGGTACAAGGGATTATTTCAATCTTTTTGTATCTGTTGAGGCCTGTTTTGTGACCAATTATATGGTCTGTTTTGGAGGAGGTACCATGAGGTGCTGAGAAGAAGGTATATTCTTCTGTTTTAGGATGAAATGTTCTAAGACATCAGTTAAGTTCAATTGGTTCATAACTTCTGTTAATTTCATTGTGTCTTGGTTTCCATGATCTGTCCAGAACTGAGAGTGGGGTGTTGAAATCTCCCACTATTATTGTGTAGGGTGCAATGTATGCTTTAAGCTATTTCTTTTATGTATGTGGGTGCCCTTGCATTTGGGGCATAGATGTTGAGAATTGCGAGTTCCTCTTGGTACATTTTTCCTTTGATGAATATGAAGTGTTCTTCTTTATCTTTTTTGATTACTTCTGGTTGAAAAATGATTTTATTTAATATTAGAATCACTACTCCAGCTTGTTTCTTGGGACCATTTGCTTGGAAGATTGTTTTCCAACCTTTTACTCTGAGGTGGTGTCTGTCTTTTTCACAAAGGTGTGTTTACTGAATGCAGCAAAATGTTGGGTCCTGCTTACATATCCAGTCTGATAGTCTATATCTTTTTATTGGAGAATTGAGTCCACTGATATTAAGAGGTATTAAGGGAAAATGAGTGTTGTTTCCTGTTATTTTTGTTATTGGCAGTGGAGATATGTTTGTGTAGCTACGTTCTTTTTTGGTTTTTGGAAGATTACTTTCTTGCTTTTTCTAGGTTGTAGTTTCCCTCCTTATGTTGGAGTTTTCCACCAATTATCCTTTGAAGTGCTGTATTTGTGTTGAGATACTGTGTAAATTTGGATTTGTCATGGAATATTTTGGTTTCTCCATCAATAATGATTGAGAGTTTTGCTGGGTATAGTAGTCTGGGCTGGCATTTGTGTTCTCTTAGGGTCTGTATGATATCGGTCCAGGATCTTCTGGTTTTTATAGTTTCTGGTGAGAAGTCTGGTGTAATTCTTATAAATCTGCCTTTATATGTTACTTTGCCTTTTTCCCTCACTGCTTTTAGTATTTTTTCTTTGTTTTGTATATTTGATGTTTTGACTATTATGTGGTGGGAAGTATTTCTTTTCTGGTCTAAACTATTTGGAGTTCTGTAGGCTTCTTGTATATTTATGGACTTCTCTTTCTTTAGGTTAGGAAAGTTTTCCTCTATAATTTTGTTGAGGATATTTACTGGTCCTTTAAGTTGGGAGTCTTCACCTTCATCTATACCTATTATCCTTAGGTTCGGTCTTCTCATTGTGTCCTAGATTTCCTGGATGTTTTGTGTTAGGAGCTTTTTACATTTCACATTTTCTTTGACCGTTGTGTCAATGTTTTCCATGGTATCTTCTGCGCATGAGATTCTCTCTTCTATCTCTTGTATTCTGTTGGTGATGCTTGCGTCTATGACTCCTGATCTTTTTCCTAGGTTTTCTATCTCCAGGGTAGTCTCCCTTTGAGATTTCTTTATTGTTTCTACTTCCATTTTTAGATCCTGGATGGTTTTGTATAATTCCTTCTCCTGTTTGGTTGTGTTTTCTTGCATTTCTTTAAGGGCCTCTACCTGTTTACCTGCATTCTCCTCAAATTCTTTGAGAGTGTTGTTTATGTCTTTTTTAAAGTTCCTCCATCATCATCATGAGAAGTAATTTTAATTCTGAGTCCTGCTTTTCTGGTGTGATGTGGTGTTCAGGACTTGCCATGGTGGGGGAACTAGGTTCTGGTGATGCCAAGTGACTTTGGTTTCTGTTGTTTATGTTCCTGTGCTTGCCTTTCGACATTTGGTTAGCTCTAGTGCTACTCTCTCTCACTGGTTCTGACTGCGGACTGTCTTTCCAGTTATCTTGCTTGTGTTAGAACTCCTCAGGGTCCAGATGTCTCTGTGATCCTGTGATCCTGCGCTCCAGCTGCTCTGAGTGCAGTGTCTTCTCTAGGATGTCTCAGGGTAAGGTGACTGCTGCTCTGGGTTCCGTGGCTCCTCTAGGATGACTCTGGGTATGGTGTCCCCTGCTCTGAGGTCGGTGGCCTCTCTAGGATGTTTCAGGATATGGTTTCCACCAGGGTGCAGACCCACAGTGTGTCTGCCTCTCTGAGGACACTGACCACTCTGGGTTGACTCTGGATGCAATTTCTACAAGGGTACAGACTCGCTGGATGCCTGTTCCTGCCACTGGGATCCGAGAGGGGTTGAAGGGGAGTGGAATTCCACAAGGGCAGAGTTTCAGTACTGGGGGGGGGCGGTCCTGAGAGCTTCCTACTCCCAGCTGTGGTTTTGGTGCATAGGGCAGTGCGCAGCTGGCCCTACCTGCCTCCATGAGGACACTGGCCTCTCAGAGATGTCTCAGGATACAGTTTCCACAAGGGTGTAGACCCTCTGGGTGTCTGCCTCCCTTAGGACACTGGCCTCCCAGGGATGTCTCAGGATACAGTCTCCCCAAGGGTGCAGACTCTGCTGGGTGTCTGCTCTCGCTACTGGGATGGATCAGGAGAGGAGCAGAAGGGGGGTAGAGTTCCGCAGGGGCAGGGTTGGGTACCTGTGGAGGGGTCCTGCGAGCTTCCTACTCCCAGCTGTGGGTCTGGTGCATAGGGCAGTGTGCCACTGGCCTTACGTGTCTCCCTGAGGGCACTGGGCTTCCAGGGATGGATCAGGATACAATCTCCCCAAGGGTGCAATCTCCCGCTGGGTGTCTGATCCTGTTACTGGGATGGATCCAGAGAACTAACTAAGTTATTCTTACAAAGCCTTTCTGTTACCAGGGGTTCTAAAAACATCTATCTAGCAGGATGTTGTCTAAATCTAGAGATCAGGAGGAAGGGTTATAAGGTGGGTTGCTATGAGGCCTTGTTTGAAGTTCTGAGAACTGACAAGTGAATCATGGAAGGTAAGCAGAAAGAAGAATAGTAGATTGGAGAACCAAGGGTGAATGTTTGCCAAGAGTAAGGCCTTGCCATGGCTTCCCACATCTCCCCCTTCCCTGTATAATAGAGCACTGAAAGTATGGAGGGGAAAGTAGAGTCCTGATCCCCTTAGAGTTTCGGGCATTGTGCTGAAGGGCTGAGCACTCCTTGGCTGGGGAGGCCAAGCCCCAGCTTCCTGGGTGCTTTTTCAAGGGGATGGGAAGAGTGACTTACACCAACCCATTTGCAATCAGGCATGCTTCTCAGGATACCGTCTTTGAGCGCAAAGGAAGAGGTATCCCTGCAGTACTTTGTCTCGCACTCTCCAGCATCTCCCTTTACAGAAGAGGATCAATGGTAGGACATTCCACAAAGGCAGCTGCTCTAGGGAATTTTGGGGGGTTTGAATTTTTTTTTTATTTTTTGAGACAGGGTTTCTCTGTGTAGTCCAGGCTGTCCTGAAACTCACTCTGTAGACCAGGCTGGCCTCGAACTCAGAAATCCACCTGCCTCTGCCTCCCAAGTGCTGGGATTAAAGGCGTGTGCCACCACTGCCTGGCTGGGGTTTGAACTTTGAAGCACTGCATCGAAGCTGGTGCTTGACAAGTTCTGGAGTGGGTTCATCATCAGAGTCCAATTTTAGGTAATGGACCTGGAGTGGCTTGGCCTCCAGGTTATCTACCTGGATCTCTATGAGAATAATAATGTGAGAGAAGGCCCAGGGGCCAAAAGAAATGAGCAAGAGAAGGCCAATGAGAGGTCAAGGATAGAAGGCAGCAAGGTAGAAAGCCAAAGCAAGGTAGAGAGCGTGTTCTTATACCAGCTCTCGCTCTTTTTTTCTCTCTTTTCTCTAAGCCCTCTCCACCTCTGCAATGCTATCTTTTACTTCCCCTAATTTATCTGCAAAGAAGCAGCACTTTTCCTTTAAAGTGGCACAGAGTCCTTTCTGTTGAAGGAGCAAGAGATCTAGGCCTCATGTTTTCTAGAGGACAACTTTAGCTAAAGAGGAAAGTGACTCACTAAGGGCTTCAATGCTTTACTGTAGCTCTCTGACATCTTGATCAATGGTGGCACTAAGCTCAGAGTAGTAGTGGTTGGGGAGGACAAGGGAGGAAATTCCAGTTCCAGGGCCCACCTCCCCCAGCCCCAAGATGACTGCAATGGTCACTGCAATGATGGGCTCTCGCTTTTGTCAGAGGAAAACTTCATCGTGTCTTGAGGGTGAGGTCCAGGAAAGGCGCTCCTCTTGGTTCCATAAGTGGAAAAGTCATCTGAGGAGTAATAAGCTAACCACAGGAGAACCTGTACAAAAGATCTTTTGAAGCCTTAAAGGTAGTAAGGTGTATACATGGAGTGAGTCCAGAGAAGCAGGGCTACCACGTATCCTCAAGGGAATAAGGTAAAAGTCACCTGTAAGGTTAAATAAAAGAGGTTTGAGTAAAAGACCAAAACTGGATTAGATCCTCTGGTGACAGAAGTTTTATGCAGGATTTCTCTGATGAGTTTGCTGCGAAGAGATGATGGATGTTAGTCAATGGTCGTAAATCTGCAACCTGGTGGCCTATCCAGATTGAACCGGGATGGCAGGCTCTGGAGGCTCTGGAGGCCCCACTGGGCCTGGGACCTTGACAGGAGGGGTGCTCTCCAAGGTGGCTCTGAGAGTGGGCTTTGACCACATCTGCTTAGACAGTGTCAAGTACCTGATGCTCAACTTTGGAACCTTCAAAACAGTGCATTGCTGGCAGCTCCTTCTGCCCTGCGACAATTTGTGGGTGCCAGGCACAGCAAACACACAGTCATAGCATATAAAAATGCCATCTATGTGTTTGGTGGAGACAATAGAAAGACAGTGCTCAATGATCTTCTGCGTCTTAGGGAGGACAGAAACCTCCCATAGGGCAGAAGGGCAAATGCTTGCTAGATCTCCCACATTTTGATGTGAAGGATTACTCCTGGCTGGAAGGGGGTGAATCAATTTGCTTAACCAAATGTTCTGGAAGCTATCTAAGGCCATCATTAGCCTGATCATAAATGCAAGCAGAAACTCGTCCCCATATGAGGACAGGATCAGGCCCATTCCATTTATTGGTAAGTGGGTCTTTCCACATCACTGTGGCATGAGTCTCCTTGGTGTTGGCATGCCAAAATCGATCATCTGTAGAGTGGCCCCCACTGTCAAGTGTGAGAAAATTGAAAATGAAGAGGGCATGTGGGAGGCAATTATGAGGGGTAGGTGCAGCGAGTAGGGGAGGGGAGGAATGGCCAAGTTTAGTGAGCATGGCTTTAAGGGTCTGATGAGCTCTTTCCACAATACCTTGACCTTGTGGGTTATAGGGGATACCAGTGATGTGTTTAATGCCAAGTTTGGCACAGAAGGTTTTAAAGCTAGATTCTGTGTAGCCAGGGCCATTATCTGTTTTTATGATCTTAGGTCAATCCGTGACTGCTAAACAATTTATAACATGAGAAATAGCATGTTTGGAAGTCTCTTCAGTGAGGGGGGGAGGCATAAATGAAGCCACTGTAGGTGTCAATAGACACATGAACATACTGGAGCTTCCCAAAACTAGGTACGTGTGTCACATCCATCTGCCATAAGTCATTTGGGAGCAGACCTCTGGGAATAACCTCCAAATGTGCAACTGGGTGAAAAGGAATACAAGCCTGGAAGGTCTTAACAATAGCTTGAGCCTGTTCATGGGTGATTTTTAAAGAGTACCCGAAGAGAATGTACATTGAGGTGATGGAGGAAGTGAGCCTGTCTTGCAAGCTCAAAAGGATCAGGGCGAGAGGTGAGGTAAATATAATGTCTGGTAGCCAGATCAGCAAGGGTATTTCCCTCAGAAAATGGTCTAGGGAGGCCGGAATGAGTACAAAAGTGGCCAACAAAGAAGGGGAGTGTGTGAGAATGAATCAGGGTCTGTATTTGTAGAAATAAGGGCGAAGCCCCTGAGGAAACTTTAATATAGTGGACAGTCTCAAGGAGAGGTAAGAAGTGGGCAAAATAAGAACTATCTGTATAAATGTTGAGAGCCTTGTGGGGAAAAGCAAAAAAAAACTTGTAATATGGCATATAACTCAACTAGTTGGGCAGAAAAATAAGGGATCTGGAAGGTATGAGGGTCATTATCTACAACATAGGCAGCAATACCATTGGCAGAACCATCAGTAAAGACAAGTTGCATTTATTTTAATGGCTCTAATAAGGTCTTTTTTGGAAAAACAAAGGGATGGATATGAGAGAACTGGAGTAAGGGATCTCCAGTAATGGTTATCGATGGTGCCTGAAAATTGAGCAAAAGCAATGCCCCAATTGTCTGAGGACTAAAAAATCCAGTCAACCTGTTCAGTAGTGAAAGGGACAATGATAGAATTGGGGTCCTTAGCAAAGTACATGCAGGAGAGTTTGCATCCCCTGGAGATCAATTGGGCAACCAGGGAGGAATAGGTAACAAGAACCTTGGAGGGGGAAGAGGGGAGAGAGACCCCAAAAAGGAGGGACCCTATCTTGGAGTGGGGGATAACAGGGCTCTGCCAAAATGCTCCAAGAGGGGAGTGAGGAGTAGCACAAACAACAAAAAACAGGGAAAGCTTATTATGAATTTGGGCAGAAGTCTGGGAATTTATGGCATTTTCTATTTTTTGAAGTGAGGAGTGGGCCTCAATGGTGAGCTCTTGAGGGGATAAAGGATGTGAATCTCCTTTGAGTAGATCATAAAGAGGAAGCATTGTATCAGGGGAGATCTTAAGATAAAGATGTAAAAATTGAAGATTACCTAGAAGCCTTTGGAAATCATGTAAGGTCTTGAGGGATGAGATTTGGAGCAGGAGCTCTACCCTAACCCTGCCAGAGAGAAGCTCATATCCCAGATAACTAAAGGGTATAGAAAGCTGTATGTTTTTCTGGAGCCGCCTTACAATTTGCTGTTGAAAGGGCATACTGTAATTGTTGGAAGCAAGTTAAAAGATGAGTTTGGGACTCAGTTGCCAAGAGGATATCTGTAGTTGCCTGCAACTACAGTTACCAGGTTCTCCTGAGACGAAGCCTGGGAATTAATAGGAAGGAGGGCGAGAGAAACGTGGGGCCAAGACAAAGTATTCTGATCAAGGCCTGAAGTTTAATAATTTGCTTTCACATATAAAGGGGAAGCCCCACCCCCCCAGAGTCTTTTCTCTGTTCAGCCCAGGGGCTGGGCAAGGAGATAGCAGTCCAGAAGGTGTCAAGGCTAGCTCAGCAGGCAGTCCATTCTTCTTAGCTCAGGTAGCAGGCTCCAAGGCACCAAGGCTGGTAATGCAATGCATCCCAGGTCTTACTATTGCTTGGTCTATTGTGATAAAAGACTTGCAGGCCTTCTCAGGCCTGGAGGGAGGGCACAGATATCATCTATGAAATGAAGGATATATACATCTGGCCAAGCATATCTGACAGGTTGTATAACTTGTCCCACAAATTTTTGGGCCAACGTGGGGCTATTGGCCATCCCCTGGGGGAGGACATGTCAATGGTAGCAGGATGTGGGGGCCTGAAAATTAGGCTGTGGTAGGCTGAAAGCAAAATGGGCAGTCATCAGGGTGTAAAGGAATGGTGAAAAAGCAATCTTTGAGGTCAATAATAACTTTGTGAAAACCCTGGGGGATGGCTAAAGGATTGGGGAGACCTGGTTGCAGGGGCCCCATAATCTATGACTTTATTTGTTGACAAAGATAGGGGTGTTCCATAGGGAATTAGAAGAAGGGATGATGTGTCCTGCTGCCAGCTGTTCCTGCACTAAGAGTGTGGCAGCCTCTAATTTCTCTTTTGTAAGGGGCCACTGATCAACCCAGATGGGGGAGGAAGACCTCCATTTTATTTTGTCTGCATATGGGGGTGCAGGAATGTCAATAGTCCCTATGGAAAAGGATATCCCAGACCAAAGTGATTTTTTTTTTTTTTTTTTTTTTTTTTTTTTTTTTTTTTAGGAAATCTCTACAGGAGCAGGGATCCCCTGAGAATGTTTGCCCAAGCCATGTCCTGGAGTGTAGCCCTGATTTATCATAAGACAAGTTACTGTATCATTCGGACTAAGCATGACAACTCCCATTCCTTCCAAAATGTCACAACCCCAAAGATTAATAGGCAAGTCAGGAATAACAAAGGGTGTGACCAGCCCAGAATGTCCTTCCTCATCCAACTAGCGAATGGCCTGAGAACTAACCATGGGATCCCTGGAGTGTCCAATTCCCTTGAGCTGTGTGGTGGAAGCAGTCAGAGGCCAACTGGGGGGCCAATGTTGCATTGATATTATAGTGGCATCTTCCCCTGAGTCCAAAAGGCCAGTGAAGGCTTTGTCATTAAGATAGAGTGTCATCGTGGGCTTAGCCCTGGATACTGGCTGGACCCCAAATGCCTCCTTAGATGGTGAGGCAGAATCTTCTCTATTCTTAAAATCTGCAGAAGCGTTGTCTTTGGGGGCTCTGAAGGTACAGAAGAATTTGCGCCAGGGTTTGGCCAGCAGGAACATATACTGGGGATTGAGTGACAGACACTAACAGTTTATATTCAAAAGAGAAATCAGGATCAAGAGTCCCAGGGTGAACACGAATGCCTTTAAGGGCAGCCAAAGCCTGTCCAATAATTATCCCAGAGAAACCAATAGAGAGAGGTCCGAACACCCCTGTGGGTAGAAGATGTGGACCCTCATCAGGAGCTAATATTGCAACAATGGTGGAACAGAGATCCAATCTGAGGCTATTTTTTGTGGCTTGCCAGAGGTCTGAAATGGATTTTGAATAGACAGGGAGGATAAGGAGTTAATGTCCCCCATGGGCTGTAATGTACCTGGGGAGTGGAGGCAGGGATGAACCCAATTGCTCCAGAGCTCATCTGAGAGTTGGGGGCCTGAGGTTGTTCCCTGATCCAGTTTTCTGACTCACAGGAGGGAAGTAGATTGCCCTGCAGGTCAGTGAGAGAATGGCACTCATTAGCCCAATGGAGCCCGAGCTTACAATGGGGACAAACGTAGCGGGGTGTAGACGGTTAGTAAGAGGAGTGGTTAGTAAGAGGAGTGCTAGATGGAGGGGCAGATGGCGGGGGGTGGGGGGGCCTAGGGGTTACAGCTGGTCTGGGGTGAGGACACTCCCGAGCGAAGTGGCCAGGCTGGCTGCACCTGAAGCATGTTTTATTAGGCCACCCTTGTATGCCCACCCTCTGGAGGGCAGCCCTGATAGCCAGTCCTATCATATGGCTAGAGCCTATCCCTGAACAAAGGCGGACATAATCAGAAAGAGTACTCTTGCCATGATGTCTCAGGGCATCCTGACAAGCTGGGTTAGCATTTTCAAATGCAAGTTGTTTAATGAAAGGTCTATTGTCTTCCTGAGGCCCTAGGAGGTGGTGAGCTCTCTTCTCAAGCAGCTAACAAAACTACTAAAAGGTTTCTCAGGACCCTGTCTGATCTTAGTCAATGCTCCTGAAGCAGTATTCCTAGGCGGGAGTTTCCTCCAAGCTCCCACTGCCACTTGGTGAACCTGAGCCAAGAGACAAGGTGCATAACATCTCTGGGCATTGTGGGTATTGTAAGGTGGTTCACCCATAAGTTTGGCAGCTGTCCAATCACGAGTATCAGGGTTTTTGGTATTCTGAAGGGCCAGGTTACGATACAGGATGACCGTTCATTAAAATGATACATAAAATTCCAGAATACAAATTTGTCTCGCATGTCCTATTTATATAATTACTGTATAATATTGAGTACAATAAGGTTTTTCCTTCCTTTTGATATCTGGAAGTTTGAATACAACAAATTGAAACTCGCCTTTTAAGGTTATTTACCTATACAGTATCTTTTCAAATAAATTTTATGATTTTTTTCCCCATTTTTAAAATGAGATTTTAAGAAGCACTGTACTGAATGTAGATTGTTTTATAGGTAATCTTAAAATTACTGTTTCACACTCTTAACATCAAACATTTGTCTGCTTTATTTGTTTTTATTGAGCAATATTTGGTTAATTTCTGACTGTCTTTGTTAATTTTGATGTTAAGATTATTGATCTTTTTTAATGCAGTGCTGATGCAGTTCCCTCACTAATTTATCATTGTATTGGTGTGGTTTTGATTTTGTACTCTAAATTACTGTAAAATGTCATTGTTATTTTGTTAGCATTTTCTGCATTGAAATACACCAGACTTGCAGATTCTTTATTTCCTGTTATTGGCCAATTATTCTGTTCCTTATATATTTCCAGGATTGTATAAGTAGAGGAAGGAAAGTTTGAGTTATTCCCAATGTCAACTGAAAAATCTTTATGTTTTTCTACTGTGTATGATTTCATGTATAGATATTTTACATGTAGCCTTTTGTGTTTGAAGTATATTCTTTCTATTGCTGTTTGCTGTGTTTTACTGAAAGTTTTTATTTCTAAATCAATACAAATAATCATATTAGGTTTTTGTCCTGGGATTTATATAATCCCTATTCACAAATTTGCTTATGTTGAGCCACCTTTGCATTCCTAGAAGGAATCTTACACCATTGTGTCTCATGTTTGACTGTAACTCATATGTCCACTATAAGGTCAGTAATTTCTCAACTCATGACTATTTCAGGACCTCAGAAGCTCAGTGCTTAAAATTTGCAACTTTCTGGAGAAAGAACTAAGTGAAGAAGATGTGGATGCTGTTGTGAGACAAGCTACCTTTCAGAACATGAAATCTGACCCAGTAGCAAATTACAATTATATTATGAATAAAGAAGTCGGGGTGAGAAACAATGATGGCTATTTTCTACGCAAAGGTGAGACTCAATGATTTGTTCTAATGAAAGTACATAAACCTACCCAGAGTCTGTTTCCTCAGAGCAATAACACTGGGCTTCCAATTTTTTCTCCAAGTGACAAAGACACTGGGAACCTTGAGAACATAAAAATATTTCAATGGTAAGAGAACAAGGAGTTTTTCAGGAATTCGATAGTAGTTTATTAAGAAAAAAGATATTTTTAGTTATTTAGTAAGTGTGGGTCTCCATCCATCTAGCTCATATGACTCAACTCCTTTAAGGTATATCAGTAATATTGACCTACCCAGTGGATATCTTAGAAGAGACAGTTATAAATTGTGTTATTTTATTTTGAAAAAAACATCAAACTACTTAGTCCAGGCTGGCATTATAGTATGACAATATGTGATGTAGCTCAGTGTAGCCTGGAACTTTATTTCTTCCTGCCTATAGCTTGTATAAGGGTTCATAGTTCACTGAAGAATGATACCCCAAACTGAAGTAGTATGCAAAAGAAAAGAGCTTTTTCTACAGAAGTCCAGCATGCTGGTGTTTCCTATTACCAAGTTGGAAACACCACACTGAACCCATAAGCCCAATTTAAAGCACATTAAGAGAATTCTGGGGAAGGGTAGGTGGCCTCTATCTTAATTGTTGGCTCTATCTCTAGTGACATTCCAGAACCATTGTTGGGGTATGGGGGGCTGGAAACTGTTGCTGAGGAAGTCTGGAAACTGCTACTGACCCACTGTTTTTGCCTCAGGCCAGGTAGCAGGGCAGATTCTGAGTCCTGGACTTGCATGGACTTGCCTGGTCTTACCCAGTACTTGGAAACAGAGATTTAGGCCTAGTCTCCTGAACTGCCAATTTGAAAACTGTCATGAAGTCAGCCTAGCCTGTCACACTTGCAAGTTTTGTGTAGTGCATGTGGGACCTTGTTACCAGACATGTATAAGAATGGAAAGTGTGAATGAGATCAAATCTGAAGAATCTCAGAGTTGAGAACATCAGGAGTAGAACCATTCCTTACCTGCCACTATCTGCTCTGGAACAAGTAACTAGGACACCCCACTGGGTCAAGTAGCATTAATACCTGGATTTCCCCATGCTAATGAGGTATCTAGATAGCCCCTGAGCAGTCAGTGAGCTTTCTTTCCTGGGCATTCCTTCTGGCAAAAGGCATTTAATACATGGTTTACCCTGAATAAAGTGTATGCATTCACATTCACTATCAAATAAACCAGTATGAACAAGCAAGGCTTGTATCCTCAATAAAGATCAACTGGAGGTTGGGGAAGGCCTTTGTCTTAAAGATCTGGACCTAAAACTCACTAGGAAGTCATTCTCTTTTCTAGCCTCTTGTTATTCTCTGCACGCAGTCTGAATCAGACTGGGTTCTGCCAGTCCAGGGCTCTGCCTTTCCCTTCTCTGGCTGGTGCTAAGACATCTGGAAGGAATGGTAGACCTTTGGGTACATCTCTCCTCCCCCCCTCCACTCCTCTACCCCAGGTTCCTGTCTGTCTATCTGTCTGTCTGCCTGTCTGTCTGTCTGTCTGTCATCTGTCTTCTTCTTCCTCCTCCTCCTCCTCCTCCTCCTCCTCCTCCTCCTCCTCCTCCTCCTCCTCCTCCTCCTCCTCTTCTTCTTCTTCTTCTTCTTCTTCTTCTTCTTCCTGGATATTTTATTTATTTACAGTACAGATGTCATCCTCTTTTCCCATTTCCCCTCCCTAGAACCCCCTATCATATACCCCCTTTCTTTAAGGCTTTATACCACTTTGATTACATACATGTAATAAGGCCAGTTCTAGGATGATGTTCTAGCAAGACAATAGATGCAAATAGTCAAGGAACAAGCAGTATAATAAACACAAATAGTCAAAGAAAAAGCAAGTCATTAATCCTAGTTACATGAACACTCCCATGATCACTGTTTCTAAAGGCTTATCAGGATAACCAAAGTATCTGAGCCTATTTTCCTATCCTAGCCCAAAGTCATTTTCATGTCTGAAGCACACTTTCTTGTATCAGTCTAAAATCTAGAATCCTGTCTGAAATTACTTCTTTGTTCTCGCCTAATATTTAGATTGCTTCCTGAAATTACTTTTGTTGTAGCCTATGACTTATACTCCCACCTGAAATTACTTCTTTGGTCTAGTTTAATGTCAGATTCCTTCTTGAAGCCTACTTCCTTGTCCTTGGTCAATGTCATATTCCTGTCAAGCAGCCCCTTTCCTTGTCCTTGGCCCATGTCACCTTCTTGCCAAGCAGCCCCAAAGGCTCTCCACCTTTTTTTATTTCATTAACAAGACTGAGCCTGTCTTAGGTTGTTCTGACAAGAATGCCTTCCTTACCTGTCATGGAATATGCATTATCAAATGCAATGCACTTTTGTCTTAGGTTGGTAAGGCTACTCTCAGAATCTTACCTGTCCTTGGCTTGCCAGTCTGTTCTTTTAATAACTTTGTCTGGGGGGGGGGTCTATTTTCAGGTTTAAGCCATGTACTTTGGCTGCCAACATGTTGATGTTGTTAAAGATAAGCTTTAACATGATGGGCAGGAATAAAAGTATTCCCAGGAGAAGAAAGGCTAGCCTGATCAAGATATATATGTCATTCCTGAGGTTTGCCCAAAATGGAAATACTGAGCTCAAGCCATGGATAATTTTATCAGGATTATCTGCAGCATCAAAGGTCAACAGAGCAGCATTCTTTAAATTCATAATCCCATTTTGCAAAGTTAACACATCCAGAGAGGTCTTAGGATTAAACCAAATATACTACAGGTATCTTTAAACTTTTTTCTAATTATAATGACAACCATTGTGAATTTTAAAAGTAACACTATTCCAATAATATTTGTCATAACACTTGGGATGGTCCTAACTCTTGAACCCTGAACCTCCTTCAGATAATTTGAATGGGTTATAGAGCATCACTTGTTGTTTCAGATACCTATATAAATCATTTTGTATACTCAATACATTAGTAACTTTTTTTGCTAGATGATTAACAAAAGTAGTTGTGTTAACTCCTTGTGTCAATGCTATTGAAGAAGCAGTGGTACTAGTAATTAATGAAATTAAAGCTGTTATGGCAGCAATAATCAACCCTGCTACCCTCTTGCTTCTTTTTAAAGCACAACTTACTTCTTCCAGCACTTTCACACTTTTTTTTTTTCTTCAGAGAATCAAGGTTTTCTAATCCTTAGGGCAGTGAGACAAAAGCTGGTTGATAGATTTCATAACAGCCATGCCAGGTTTCAATACACTGACATAATTGGAAATTATACAGTTAATGAAACTTAACAATAAATTCTGTAGAAGAGACAAAACCAACTTTAGCTGGACAATTAAAAGAACCTTAAGACGTGCATTAACCCTTGTTTGGAATCCAAATCCTGTCCCAACATTATCTCTTGCTGTCCTAACATCATAGCAAGCTACAACTAGCTTCCAAATATGTTCCTGACAAAGTACAGATCTAGTCTTCCAAAAGTAGACTGTTATTTTCCATATTGGATTGATTTCCAGATCAGTACATGATTGAGTCCTAATAGCTGGGCACCTTTAAGAAGAATACAAGAAACACTTTCTCTTTTTGATTCTCTATATCACAAAGACTAAAACCTTGAGGAAAGGCATCTTGCCCCATCTGGGATAGTCAAGCAAAGGTGGGTCAGAAACATATGTCCAATACAGCTCCCCAGTCACCCTCGTCAGGTCACACAGCAAGCTCACAGGTCAGCATCGTTCTTTGTTTCAGCAACAGTATGTCTCACCAATCTTTTTAAAGTTCCATGGGCCTCTTTCACAATACCTTGTCCTTGAGGATTATATAAAATCCCCATAATAAATTGCTGACAAAAAGTCTTGACTGCTCTACTACAATTACCAGACCAATTATCTGTTTTTTTTTTAAATTGGGTATTTTATTTATTTACCTTTCAGTGTTATCTCCTCTCCAATTCTCCCAAAACCACTTACCCCATTCACCCTCCTCCTATTACTATGAGGGTGTGCTCCCACCATCCTCCCATTCCCACCTCCCTGCTCTCCAATTCCCCAACACTAGGGAATCCAAACTTTCATCACCAAGACTGTCCACTTCCACTGATGCCAGGCAAGGTTATCCTCAACTACCTTTATAGGTGGAGCCATGAGTCTCTCCCTTTGTGTTCTCGGGTTGGAGATTTTAGAATGGCTACTCCAGCTTGTTTCTTAGGACCATTTGCTTGAAAAATTGTTTTCCAGCATTTTACTTTAAGGTAGAGTCTGTCTTTGTCACTGAGGTGGGTTTCCTGTATGCAGCAAAATGCTAGGTCTTGTTTACGTATCCAGTCCGTTAGCGTATGTCTTTTACTTGAGGAATTGAGTCCATTGATGTTAAGAGATATTAAGAAATAGTGATTGTTGTTTTCTGTTACTTTTGTTATTAGAGGTGGATTTATCTTTATGTGGCTATTTTCTTTTGGATTTGTTGGAAGAGGATTACTTTCTTGCTCTTTCTAGGGTATAATTTCCCTCCTTGTATTGGAGCTTTCCCACTATTATTCTTTGTAGTGCTGGGTTTGTAGAAAGATATTTTGTAAATTTGGTTTTGTCATGGAATATCTTGGTTTCTCCATCCATGGTAATTGAGAGTTTTGCTGGGTATAGTAGCCTGGGCTGGCATTTATGTTCTTTTAGGGTCTGTATGACACCTCTCCAGCATCTTCTCCTTTTTATAGTATCTGGTGAGAAGTCTGGTGTAATTCTAATAGGTCTGCTTTTATATGTTACTTGACTATTTTCCCTTACTGCATTTAATGTTTTCTTTGTTTTGTGCATTTGGTGTTTTGATTATTATATGATGGGAGATATTTCTTTTCTGGTCTAGTCTATTTGTTGTTCTATAGGCATCTTGTATGTCCATAGGCATCTCATTCGTCAGGTTGTGGAAGTTTTCTTCTATAATTTTGTTGAAGATATTTATTGGCCCTTTAAGTTGGGAACTTTCACGCTCATCTATACCTATTATCCTTAGGTTTGGTCTTCTCATTTTTTCCTGGATTTCCTGGATATTTTGTGTTAAGAACCTTTTGTTATTTTGCATTTTCTTTGACAGTTGTGTCAATATTTTCTATGGTACCTTCTGCACCTGAGTTTCTCTCTTCCATCACTTGTATTCTGTTGGTGATGCTTGCATCTATGACTCCTGATTTCTTTTCTAGGTTTTCTATCTCCAGGGTAGTCTCCTTTTGTGATTTCTTTACTGTTTCTACTTCCATTTTTATATCCTGGATGGTTTTGTTCAATTACTTCACCTGTTTGGTTGTATTCTCTTATAATTTTTAAAGGGATGTTTGTGTTTCCTCTTTAAGAACTTCTACCTGTTTACCTGTGTTATCCTTAATTTCTTTGAGAGTGTTATGTCCTTCTTAAAGTCTTCTCTTATCATCATTAGAAGTGATTTTAAATCTGAATCTTGCTTTTCTGGTGATATGAAGAATTCAGGACTTTCTAATGTCTGAGAACTAGGTTCCAATGATGCCAAGTACCCTGGGTTGCTGATGCTTATGTTCTTACACTTGCACTTGCCTTTCACCATCTGGATCTCCTTAGTGCTACCTGTCCTGTCTCTGACTGGAGCTTGTCTTTCCTATTATCTTGGTTGCTTCTATTTCTTTATGGGTTATAGGACTGTTTACATGGCTTGTCTGATCTGGATTTAACTTTAGTACCTGGCATTTGTCTAGAAAATTGTCCATTTCATCAAGATTTTCCAGTTTTGTTGAATATAGGCTTTTGTAGTAGCATCTGATTATTTTTTGATTTTCCACAGTTTCTATTGTTGTATAACCCTTTTTATTTCTGATTTTGTTAATTTGGATAATGTCTCTGTGCCCTCTGGTTAGTCTGGCTATGGTTTTTGTTTTTCTCAAAGAACCAGCTTTTTTTTTGTTGATTCTTTGTATAGTTCTTTTTGTTTCTACTTGGTTTATTTTAGCCCTGAGTTTAATTATTTCCTGCCTTCTACTCCTCTTGGGTGTATTTGCTTCTATTTTTCTAGAACTTTCATGTGTCCTTTTAAGCTGCTAGTGAATGCTTGCTCCAGTTTCTTTTTGGAGGCACTCAAAGTTATGAGTTTTCCTCTTAGTATTGTTTTCATTGTTTCCCATAAGTTTGGGTATCTTGTGTCTTCTTTTCATTAAATTTTAAAAAGTCTTCAATTTCTTTCTTTTGTTCTTTCTTGACAAAGTTATCACTGAGTTGGGTGTTGTTCATTTCCATGTGTATGTGGGCTTTCTGTTGTTCTTGTTGTTATTGAAGACCAGCTTTAGTCTGTGGTGATCTGATAGAATGCATGGGAATATTTCAATGTTCTTGTATCTGATGAGGCCTGTTTTGTGACTGATTATATGGCCAATTTTGGAGAAGGTACCATGCGGTGCTGAGAAGAAGGTATATTCTTTTGTTTTAGAATGAAATGTTCTGTAGATATCTGTTAAATCCATTTGGTCCATAACTTCTGTTAATTTCACTGTTTCTCTGTTTAGTTTCTGTTTCCATGACCTGTCCATTGATGAGAGTGAGGTGTTGAAGTCTCTCACTATTGTTATGTGATTTGCAATGTATGCTTTGAGCTTTAGTAAAGTTTTTTTATGCATGTGGGTGCCCTTGCATTTGGAACATAAATGTTTAAAATTGAGAGTTCTTCTTGGAAGATTTTAAATCTGAATCTTGATTTCCTAGTGATATGAGGAATTCAGGAGTTTCTAATGTGGGAGAACTAGTTTCTAATTATGCCAAGTACTCTGGGTTGCTTATGCTTATGTTCTTGTACTTGCCTTTCACCATCAGAATCTCCTTAGTGCTACCTGCCCTGTCTCTGACTGGAGCTTGTCTTTCCTATTATCTTGGTTGTATCAGAACAGTGTGGGGTGAGTGTTACTACTGGGGTTAGAGCTGAGACCCAATATCTACTCAGTGCTCAGGCATAGTCTGAAAGGAACCAGTGCTTCAGGCCAGGAGTAAATTCCTCAGTCCTAGAGTGTCCCAGTTACTCCTTGTTTGAGGTGGGTGTTGCTGTTCCCTTACCTAAAGTACTGCCTGGGTAGCTCCCCAGTGTCTAAACCACCAGCCTGGAAGAACATAGGGAAGGACCCATGACACCATCTGTATATGTAGGGGAGGATAGCCTTGTCAGGCATAGGTAGGAGAGGAGATCCTTGGTCCTATGAAGGCTGAACACCGAATGTGGGGGGGATCTGAGAATGGGGAGGTGGGAGTGAGGGTAGGTGGGGGCATATCCTCATAGAAGCAGAAGGAGGGGGATGGGATAGGAGGTTCCTGTGTGGTGGGGTTAATGGGGTAAGGGGATAAAATTTGAAATGTAACTATAATATCCAATAAAAAGGGAAAATAAAATAAAACAAAATGAATAGACTGGCATATGTTAGCAATATCTGTGAACAGTGAGGGTTTTTTTTTCTGGCTAGGTACTGTGCATGTTTTAGATTCATTCAATCCCCATAGGAACCATATTGTTGTGGGCTTGGTCTAATACTGCTTGTATTATGTTAATTTGGGTTCCCCAAATCGCACATAAGGCACTGAGGGTACTCTGCCCCTTGTTGGTTTTGGTTGGTAAACAAAGTTGGCAGCAGCCAATGGCTGGGCAGAGGGACAGAAGCAGACTTATAGGATTCCCAGGCAAGGGACAGAGGAAAAGAATGGAAGAGGGAGATCTGACACCCCAGGAGGAGAGGAGAGACACCAAATCTGAGAGATGCAGGATAGAGAACAAAGCCGACCTGTGGGAGCTGGGGGATCACTGTGGCCCATGAGGGCTGCATGTCTGGGTCTAGGGCAGTAAAGATGGAATATAGATTTTAATAATAAGTAGTAACATGGGAATATTAGAGGCAGTGGATTAGCCATGTAGAGGTTAGAAAGTGGCCCAGCCATTGAGCTCTTTTAGGCATATCAAAATATTTTAAAAAAAGATACTGCCTGGGTTAGAGCTCCTGGGAGGCCCTGCTTCCTCTGGGTTTTGTGAGATTGAGGGCAGAACTACTGCCTCCTCCTCCTCCTCCTCCTCCTCCTCCTCCTCCTCCTCCTCCTCCTCCTCCTTCTCCTCCTTTTTCTTTTTCCTCTCTCTCTCTCTTTCTCTCTCTCTGCAATACTGATGGCACTTGAGTTCCCAGAGAGGAGTCCAGGAATCATTGTGGACTCCTGACTTCCACATTTTCCCTGCCTTCTTCTGGGAGGGCTTGTTGGCAGAAATCTGGGCACCCATAACTAAGAAGCAAGATAGAATACCAGTTTTTGGATTTTAGACTTGAGGCATGTTGCATGGCTTAGTCCAGAAGAATTTTTTATTGGATATTTTATTTACATTTCAGATGCCATCCCCTTTCCCAATTCCCCTCCCTAGAAAACCCCTATCCCATGCCCCCTTTTCCTTTTTGTTTTTATACAATTTTAAAAAAATGTTAATCAAAGGCTTTATGAGTTTGGTAATGCTCAATCAGAAGTGTAACCCAATACCCAACCTAGATATATCAACTATCTTTGACTGGTGGAGACACGTGAACATCTGCCTCCATGTCCCCCCCTTCTCTCTCTTATCACCTAGCTTCTCTCCTTCTTCTCCTCCTCTCCTTTCTCCTTCTCTTTTTCTCACCTTAGCTCCTCCTACATATCACCCTTGCTGTTAAATAAAACTTTTCTCTCAAAATACAATTAGAGCATAATTATACCAGTTTGTACCAGTGAGGTACAAGATAGTTCTAATACCCAGTCCATCATTTTGTTGACTAACCAGAACCTCTGTCATCTCTCCTAACTAAAACACTTAGTTCTGAACCTGGCTTTTTTTCTTGGCTTTAGAATGAATGTCAGCTGAAAACCATCCAGTCAAATCTTTTCTCTTAAGGTAAATAGCCGGGATTGGCTATGAGACTATAAGTTTTCAACCCCGTCAGAAATCCAGAATGACTGAATTAACTGAAATTATGAGAAGTACAAAGCATAACTTCTAAAACTTAGCCAATTTATAGAGACTACTGAACACCTGGACAGTCCCTATACTACAAAACTTTGGAGCACCTGATCTTCAACCTTCTGGCCCAGGATCATCTGACAGACCTTAGTGATGCAGAATTATTAAGGGATGATTACTCTGTCTAGGCAGATATAATCAGTTGACTATTCTTCAAGTGTGTCCTTTTTTGGACAGTAATTTGTCTGTAGATGGAAAGAGGCATTAGTCCAGAAGAATTTTAATTTTTACTTCTGATCATTTAATTCAGGATATTATAAAGAGTCTATATTTGAAGTGCAGGAGGTTAATTGCTCTTTCCTTGTGTGTCATCATCTTTTAAAATAATTACACAACAATTCATATAACCTCACAATAATTATAATAGTGTCTTACTCACACTATCTTCTGTAATTATATTATCTATCAATAATTGAGATTTCACTTTCATTTTTTAAACAAAGTCTCATTCATGTGGCTCAGACTGGTTTTGAATTTAGTATGTGTAACTGACCATTACCTCCATATCTTAGTCCTGCCTCTACCTTCCAAATGATGGGAACAGAGGCATGAACAACCATATCCAGATAGTGTGGTCTCATTCTGTAACATTGTAAAGCAGGACTTAACATGTATCTTGATTACTTTAAGTTATTCATCCCCTATCCTGATGATGATGGACATTGAATTATACAAAATTTTAAAATGTTTTATTAAAGTTGCTCTAGATATTGATAATTTACAAAAATGCTTTTTTTCTCTTCTCTTATTTAACATTGTTTTTACTACTTATTCTCCAACTAAACTAAAGCTCTCCAATCCTCATATCAATATTAATTTGCTATCTATTCCAAATTCAAGAAATATTCTTTGTAAGTCAGATGTGACATCAGAAAATACCATGTTACTGTTTCCATTTTAAAAGTTTCTTAATATTTGTTATGAATATTTATCCTGAGTAATCACAGTAATCACAGTTCTGGTGCCCTTTGTGAACTTGACATCATTAATTGAAAGTCTTTCATTCTCATTCTTCACTAAAATAGTTAAATTCACAATGTTGAACTGTATTTTATATATATCATACATTTATATTTGGGTAATAAGTATTTAATTTTTAAAAGTTCCTGTATTATGACACTTAGCAATTGCAATTGTTTCTAGTCTTTACATTGCTTTTTAATTCTTTATTTCAATTACATTACACCAGGCATGGTGGTGGATGCATTTAATCCCAGCACTTAGGAGACAGAGATGGGTAGATCTCTGTGAGTTTGAGGCCAGCCTGGTCTACAGATTAAGTTCCAGGACAGCCAGGGCTACACAGAGGAACCCTGTCTCAACCTCCTCCCCCAAATATTTGTATATGCATATATATGAATATACATATATAATATGTATATTTATATATTTATGTGTAAAATCACTTTCCTCCTTCCGTTTACTATTTCTAAACCTTGCCATGATTTCTACTTCCAAATTCTCCTATGTGATGTTGTCACTCAATCTCAAAATGATGGTTTTATTTTGTTTTATATAGAAATGCATGTCATATATTCATATATATATATATATGTGTGTGTGTGTGTGTGTGCATACACATATATATGTGTGTTATGTGTATTCATATTATATATAATATATATCAATATTTAAATACAACTCACTGAGTTCTATTAATATGGGTTGTATCTATATAGTTTTAGGGCTAACCACTTTTTTTTCTTAAATTGGAAATTTTCTTTATTTACATTTCAAATGTTATTCCCTTTCTTGGTTCCCCTCCAGAAACCCCCTATCCCATCCCCATATCCTGCCTCTATGAGTGTGCTCCCTCATCTACCTACCCACTCCTGCTTTCCAGCTCTGGTATTCCCCTACACTGAGGCATTGAACCCCAACAGGACCAAGGGCCACTTCTCCCACTGATGTCTAACAAGGCCATTTTTTTTTGCCACATATGCTGCCAAAGCCATGGGTCCCTCCATGTGTACTCTTTGGTTGGTGGTCCAGTCCCTGGGGGCTCCAGGAGATGTGGCCAGTTGATACTTTTGCTCCCCCATGGGGCTGCAAACCCCCAGCTCCTTCAATCCTTTCTCCAACTTGTCCACCAGGGACCCTAAGGCTCAGTCCAATGGTTGGCTCTGAGCATCCACCTCTGTATTTGTCAGGCTCTGGCAGAGCCTCTCAGGAGACAGTTATATCAGACCTCTGTCAGCAAGCACTTCTTGGCATTTGCAATAGTGTCCAGGTTTGGCGACTATATATGGAATGGAACCTCAGATAGGGCAGTCTCTGGATGGCCTGTCTTTCAGTTTCTACTCCATAGATTATCTCCTTATTTACTCCTATGAGTATTTTGTTCCCCCTTTTATGAAGCACTAAAGCATCTACACTTTGGTCTTTCTTGTTCTTGAGCTTCATGTGATCTGTGAATTGTATCTTGGGCATTCCAAGTATTTGTGCTGATATCCATGTATCAGTGAGTGAATACCATGTGTGTTCTTTTGTGATTGAGTTACCTCACTTAGGATGATATTTTCAAGTTCCATCCATTTGCCTGTGAATTTTATTAAGTCATTGTTTTTAATAGCTGAGTACTATTCTACTGTGTGAATGTACCACACTTTTTGTATCCATTACATTGTTGAGGGACATCTGGTTTGTTTCCAGCTTCTGGCTATTATACATATGGCTGCTATGGACACAGTAGCACATAAATCCATATTACATGTTGGAACATTTTCTGGCTGTAGCTCAGCCCTCAGATAGTACTATGTCTAATTTTCTGAGGAACTGCTCACTGATTTCCAGAGTGGTTGTACCAGCTTGCAATTCCACCAGCAATGGAGGAGTGTTCCTCTTTCTCCACATGTTAACCAGCATCTTCTGTCACCTGAGCTTTTGAACTTAGCCATTCTGACTGGTGTGAGGTGGAATCTCATGGTTGTTTTGACTTGCATTTCCCTGATGACTAAAGATGTTGAACATTCCTTTAGGTGTTTCTTGGCTATTTGTGTTTCCTCGGTTAAGAATTCTTTGTTTAGCTCTGTTCCCCAATTATTTAATAGGATTATTTGGTTCTTGGTTGTCTAACTTCTTGAGTTATTTGTATATATTGGATATTAGTCCTCTATTGGACGTAGGATTGTTAAAGATCTTTTTCCAATCTGTTGGTTGCCATTTTGTCCTATTGACAGTGTCCTTTGCCTTACAGAAGCTTTCCAATTTTATGAGGTCCCATTTGTCAATTCTTGATCTTAGAACATAAGCCGTTGGTGTTCTGTTCAGGAAGTTTCCCCTGTGCCCATATGTTTGAGGCTTTCCCCCCATTTTCTCTTCTATTAGATTCAGTTTATCTGGTTTTATGTGGAGACCCTTGGTCCACTTAGACTTGAGCTTTGTACAAGGAGATAAAAATGGATCAATCTGCATTCTTCTACATGCTGACCTCCATGCTGGGTCCTGTTTACATATCCAGTCTGTTAGTCTTTGTCTTTTTATTGGAGAATTGAGTCCAGAGATGTTTGAGATATTAAGAAATAGTGATTGTTGCTTCCTGTTAATTTTGTTGTTAGAGGTGGAGTTATGTTTGCTTGGGTATCTTCTTTTCAATTTGTTGAAAGATTATTTCTTGCTTTTTCTAGGGTGTAGTTTTCCTCCTTGTGCTAGAGCTTTCCATTTATTATTTTTTATAGGCCTGGATTTGTTGAAAGGTATTGTGTAAATTTGTATCTTTTGTTATGGAACATCTTGTTTTCTCCATCTGTAGTATCTAATAGTTTTGCTGGGTATAGTAGCATGGGCTGATGTTTATGTTCTCTTAGGGTCTATATGATATCTGCTTAGGTAGATTTCATAGTCTCTAGTGAGAAGTCTGGTGTAATTCTGATGGTGTGATTTTTTTATATGTTACTTGATATTTTTCTATTACCACTTTTAATATTCTTTCTTTTTTGTACATTTGGTGTCTTGACTATTATGTGACAGGAGGAATTTCTTTTCTGGTCCAGTCTATTTGGAGTTCTGTATGTTTTTTGTATGTTCATGGGCAACTCTTTCTTTACCTTAGGGAAGTTTTCTTCTATAATTTTGTTGAAGACATTTACTGTCCATTTAATTTGGGAATCTTTACTCTCTTCTATACCTATTATCCTTATGTTTTTCTTCTCATTGTGTCATGAATTTCCTGCGTGTTTTGGGTTAGGAATTTTTTGCATTTTGCATTTTCTTTGACTGTTGCAATGTTTCCATGGCATCTTCTGCCCCTGGGATTCTCTCTTTTATCTGTTTTATTCTGTTGGTATTGCTTGCATCTATGACTACTGATCTCTTTCCTAGGTTTTCTATATCCAGGGATGTCCCCCTTTGTGATTTCTTTATTGTCTCTATTTCCACTTTTGATCCTGCATGGTTGTGTTCAGTTCCTTCACCTGTTTGGTTGTGTTTTTATGTAATTCTTTAAGGGATTTTTGTGTTTCCTCTTTAAGGGCTTCTATGTGTTTATTTGTGTTCTGTACTTCTTTAAGGGAGTTATTTATGTCTGTCTTAATGTCCTCTATCATTATCATGAGATATGATATTAAATCAGAGTCTTGCTTTTCTCATGTGTTCCAGTATCCAGGGCTTGCTGTGGTGGGAGAACTGGGTTCTGATGTTGCCAAGTAGCCTTGAGTTTCGTTGCTTATGTTCTTGTCCTTTCTTCTTGCCATCTGGTTATCTCTGGTGTTAGCTGGTCTTGCTGTCTCTGACTGTGGCTTGTCCCTCCTGCAAGCCTGTGTGTCAGCACTCCTGGGAAACCAGTTCACTTTGAGAGGAATTTTGGTATGGAGAGCTGTGGCACATTTTCAGCTCCAGAGTGCAGATAAAAACTGGAAGGATTCTGTCCCCAGCTGTTCCTTGGTTCCCGTGTCCTGATGTCTCTGGGCTTGTCTTTCTTGGGCCAGAAATTTTAGCAGAAGTGTAGTCTCACCTGTTCTCACATGTGTGTTGCACTCCTAGGAGACCAGCTCTCTCCCAGCAGTATTTGGGTATGGAGAGCTGTGGCACAGGGTCAGCTCTGGATGCAGAGAAAAACCAGAAGGATTCTGTCACACACTGCTCCTCATTTCTTGTGTCCTAACATTTCTGGTGGGTCCCTTGGAGCAAAAGTGGTAGTTTTACCTGTGCTCACAGGTAAGTCAGCACTCCTGAGAGACCAGTTCTCTCCCTGCAGTATTTGTGTATGGAGCTCTGTGACACAGAATCAGCTGCACATGCAGATAGAAAACTGTAAAGATCTCTCTCTCTCTCTCTCTCTCTCTCTCTCTCTCTCTCTCTCACTCTCTCTCTCTCTCCCTCTCTCAGTCCACTGGTTACCCCTTTCCATTCTGCCCTCTGATAGTTCCTAATTCCGTTCCTCCTCCCCTACTCCCAACTATACCTTGCCTGTACCCCACCACACCTCCCCATTCCCCCAGGCCTCAAGTCTCTCAAGGGTTAGGTGCATTTGATGACAGACCAGGCAGTGCTCTGCTGTGTATGTGTTGGGGGACTTGGATCATCTAGTGTATATTGTCTGATTGTTGCCTCAGAATCAGATAGACCTCAGGGGTCCAGGTTAGTTGAGACTGCTTATCTTCTTATAGTATCGCCCTCCTTTTTTTTGCTTCTTCCAGCCTTTTCCTAATTCAACCACAGGAGTCCCTGGCTTCTGTCCATTGGTTGGATGTAAGTATCTGCTTCTGTCTTAGTCAGCTGTTTAGTGGGCCTCTAAGAGGACAGCCATGCTAGGCTCCTGTCTGTAAGTGCATTATAGCATCAGTAATATTGTTAGACCATGGAGTCTCCTCTTGAGATGGGTCCCAATTTAGGTTGGTCACTGTACCTTCTTTCCCTCCTCTTCTCCATTTTTATTGGATATTTTATTTATTTACATTTTAAATGTTATACTTTTTTTCTTGGTTTAGTTTTCCCTTCAGAAACCCCCACCCTATTCTCCCTTCTCATGCTTCTATGAGGGTGCTCTTCCACCCACCCACCCACTCCTGCCTCCCTGCCCTGGCATTCTCCTACCCTAGAGCATCCAGCCTTTCCAGGACCAAGGGCCTCTCCTCCCATTTAGACACGGACAATTCTGAGTCAGAAGTTTTAACTGTGGGATGGCATCCCCATCCCTCCACTTGATGCCCTGTCTTTCTACTGGAAACTTGTAGATTCTACAAGTTTCTTCTCCCCACTGTTGGGCACTTCATCTAAGGTCCTTTCCTTTGAGTCTAGAGATTCTCTCACTTCCCAAGTCTCTGGTACATTCTAGAGTGTCTCTTCCACCTCCCAACTCATGAGGTTGTATGTTTCCATACATCCTCCTGGCTCTCAGGGCTTCACTCCTGGTCCTTCCCACATACCTATGTTCCTTTTTCCCTGGCCCTCCCCCTTTCACCCATTTTGCTTCCTCCGTCTGCCCTCTGTTTTTTTCTCTCTCCCTAGTGAGATTGAAGCATCGTCACTTGGTTACTTTTTTTTTTTTTTTTTTTTTTTTTTTTTTTTTTTTTTTTTGGTTTTTCGAGACAGGGTTTCCTGGCTGTCCTGGAACTCACTTTGTAGACCAGGCTGGCCTCGAACTCAGAAATCCACCTGCCTCTGCCTCCCAAGTGCTGGGATTAAAGGCATGCACCACCACCACCCGGCGTCACTTGGTTACTAAGGCTTGTTAACCTTTTTGAGTACATTGGATTGTATCCTGAAAATTCTATGCTTTTTTGGCTAATATTCACTTATTAATAAGTTCCTACCATGCATGTCCTTTAGGGTCTGATATACCTCACTTAGGATTATATTTTCTAGTTCCATTCATTTGCCCACAAAGCACATGATGTCCTCATTTTTAATAGCTGAATAGTATTTCATTGTGAAAATGAACCATATTTTCTGTATGTATTCTTCCATTAAGGGACATTTGGATTGTTTCCAGCTTCTGGCTATCACAAATAAGGCTGTTATGAACATGGTGTAGCACTTGCCCTGTGGCATGGTGGGACATATTTTGGTTATATGCCCAGGAGTGGTATAACTGTGTCTTTAAGTAGATCTATTTCCAATTTTGTGAGGAAATTGATTTCCAGAGAGGTTGTACCAGTTTGCAGTCCCACCAGCAATGGAGGAGTTTTCTTCTTTCTCTGCATTCTTGCCAACATGTGCTGTCACCTGAATTTTTGATCTTAGCCATTCTCATTG